>NC_133898.1:8661673-9266173 GCF_964199755.1 Larus michahellis | reverse complement strand
GACATACTTTTAGAAAGAATTTTTAATATATATTTTGATTTTTAGAGTGCCTATTACCTGCTAAGCTCAGGCAAAGGTTTTGCTGAACAGTCACACGGGGTGCTGCATCTGGCTGTAACTTAAAGTCATTTTTATTTCTCTGTGGGCCTTGTAATTCTATTTGGTTTACTTGGCAGTGATATTCCTTTTCCTGTGAAATTTTCTACTGCTAAAAACATGTAATTTCTGATGTCTTTAAATGTCAGTAAACGTAGGTCCTGCAACCTTTATGAGCATTTTCAGCCTGGGCTCACCAGATCTTAGGGCCTTTCCATGGCAACTGCACTGCCCGCACTGCCACTAAACTTCCAGAATCTGTATCCCTTTCCTGCGATGTGTATCCCCTACAAATCAGATACGCTTGCAAGCCAGTGCCTTGAAGCCAGGTGCTAATGCTGACCCTTCAGACTGCCTGTAACATCAGCCTTCTCCAGCGTGGTGGGTACGGCTGCAGCTTATCTCACTGGGAACCTGTGGCAGATGTGAGCAGATACGCAGCAGGGCAAGTTCGGTACAGAATTTCCAACCAAGGCTATCGCTCACGTTCAGTACTGTGAGAATCACTTAGAAACCCAGAATGGGATCTCTAGTGTTTGTGGACGTACAAGTACCGTTTTTCCAGTCCTGCTGGGAATAAGGTACCTGGCACATCCTTCAATTCCGTCACCTTTTTTATGATCGCATTTTGTGGTTCAACACCTGTTGCTCAACAAGTCGTCTTGGTCTCTCTCCTTACAGCTGCAGGTGATGAACTCCCATGAAAGAAATGTTATTCTTGCACTTTTAAATTCTTATTTAATACTACACTCTACATGCAAAGTTATCCTCCTCTTCCCATGTGGTATTTTTAATACTGTTTTTTGGATACATCTTTCTCATTTTCTTTGCAAATTTTTGAACATGTTTCTACTTTTGTGCTTTGGCCATTAATTAAAATATTAAAGAGAGAATATTCAATAATCTGTGAGAAACTTTTTTATTCATCTCCCTCCTGCAAGGGTAACTTCCCTGAAAGCATAACTGATCATCATTGCTCCTTTAATGAGCTTCTTACCTTAGAATGCTTCTATTGTAACATCTTTTGTGAATCACATGACTTCTTTTTGCCCCTCCATGTTAATTGCATCAAAATGTTTTGAGTACTACTCTGACTCTTGGTAATTTACCAAAACCTTTCACCTAGATTCGGATTTCCATGTTGAGGTTATTGGGGTTTTTCTTTAAATACAGTAATTTTCATTTCAGTGACATCATCCTATTAGTTTCTTCCTGTTTTGTCTACGTTTTAAATCATTGTCCTGACAAAAAAAAAAAAAGCCAAATAATGACTTGTTTTGTAGGCCAGCCTATTGTTCATCTCATGACTGCGTGATGTACGAGCCTCAGTCTTTGAAGGATGTTTCACTGCTCTACTTTGCTTCATGAGATTGAATTCATCCCAACCTGTCTCGCCCCATTTTTGTTCTGTCATCTGTGATTTTTCTTGGCCATTTCTTTCCTTTTTAATTCTTTAATGGAATGCTTTTCCCATTCTTGTTTGTAATGCAATTTCTGAACAGGTTTTTTTTTTAACTTAAATTTCATGATTCTTCCACTTTGACAATCTGTGCTGCTCAAAGTGATTTCCATAACTGGTCCCTTTAATATCTCAAAGCTCAATCTCTCATATTTTTTCCAAATTAAAGAATCCTAGTATACATTGTCATATGAAAACCAAACTACCTTTTTGTCATACGAAAGCCATTCGTTATCTTTGATCATTCTTGTTGCCTTCTTCCAGTTCCGTCAGAAATCCCTTTTAAGATGTGAGGACGAGGACTGTGTGCAGTATTCAAGATGGCATTGCTTTTTTTTCAGTCTGTACTACTGTATAGATTAGGAATATTTTTCACCCTCACATGCACTTCTTAAAAGTGAACTATATCTGTTCTTCTGTCATCATCATAAGATCCTTCAGCGTGTTCTTTGCAGTTGGTTTCATTTTTTCCACAGCATTAAATAAACTTGTGGCTTCCACAAACTCTTTGGAATGGCTACTGCAGATCCCTTCTGAGTATGCTGAACAGTTTGAATCTCACTGAATGTCTGCCGATAACTGCATTTAAACTGTGAAAATTGACCTTTCCTTTCCTGAACTTTTAATTGTTTACCAATTCATTAAGACCTTTCTCTTCCTACAATAGGGCTGGTTTCCTTAAGATCCTTTGATAGCACACTGTGTGTCTAATGCCCCTGGCAGTCCAAGGGGAACCAGATCAATTGGATCCCCTTAGGCCACGTGATTCTGCTTGACTTTTCCAAAAACGCTGAAAAGGTTGAGGCATAACCTCCAAAAGCTGTGCTAACACTTCCTTGTTACATAATATTTATTTGTGTTCCTTAATTCTGTTCCTAGTAAGGTTAATATGGTAAAAATTCAGTGAAAAACTCCGTCTAAGTTACACACATACTGCCTTCTAAAACTTTTTTTTTAAAAAAGCATTGTTTTTGGTACTTCCTTACCGTTCAAAGGAGTTTTAGTAATATTTTTAGTCTCCTAATAGTTCAACAATTATATATTTATGTTCTTTTAGAACACTTAGTTGAGTGCTGTCAAATCTTAAAAACGAATTTGAATTTTTTCTGATTTGAAACCTCTTCAGATAATCTTAGGAGAAACATTATTTAGAGCTCCTCTGCCTGATTTCAAAATAAACTTGATTTACTAAAGAGACAAATATCAGTAATACGTGACTATGAATTCAATAATGTACTGTACAACTCTTCAGAACTATAGAATACTGACAAGCAGAGGCAACCCAACCCTAAGTTTGTATTGTGGGGCTGTCAGGCGCTACTGGAGATTGTAGACTGATTTTCCTTGTGAAGTAACGGTTAATGCTTTCATGTATGACATATATACAATGGGTATTTTATTTAAGTAAAAAAAAAAAGTTTCCAATTCATATTAGTTATGCTCACGCTTCAAAAATAAATAAAAGTAATAATGATAAAAATCTTACAAACACTGTTACAGAGTTTCTCAAAGTCAGGAGGAAGAAATAACAACAGAGTTAGTCAGTGCTCTTGCATGCAGCATGGACGAAAATAATAAAAAAATAAAAATCCTTATTATTAGTCATTGCGGATGCCTTTGCACACCTGGTAGTTTGAACAAATGCATTTACTTTTCAATGAGCAGGTTTTGAGCACCTGTGCAGTGTTGCATTGTACTCTGTCCAGCCAAAGCTTGTTTGAAATCCTTGTTTGTGGTCTGTCACGCGGATGCATTCTTTTCTTTATTATCTCTCCTACCATTGCATACGACAGGTTAGCAAGAAAGCTCCTGATAGTAGAAGGTACTACTGATATAAAGAAGAAAAACAAATCCAGACCTCCCCTCTGCAGTCTATGTTATGTAGTAGCGCAAGTCCTGAGTAGCAAGTGGCTAAGAAAAGGTACTAAAGCACTTCTTTCCATACCTTCATGTCCATAGAGTTGCTGGGCTACATTTTTATCTGATGTAATAAGATTCTCTCTTTACAGTGTAAGTTTACTGCCTCAATAAAGAAATTTGAAGGTTAATGTCAGCATTTGTTGCTATGTTACGAAGAATGATTATCCATGATCATGGGAAGAGCTCTTCAAAACAAAATGGAGTTGAAAGAACAGTTTTGGGGCTTGATTAGACAGTAATACAAGATTTGCAGTATAACATATTATTCTACTGACTTAGTCTTCTACCTTGTCTGTAAGTGTTAAAGAATCTCTGTAGAAGTTTAAGTGGCCACTCTCAGTGTATTCTAGTCGCAGAAGACTAGAATAAAGAAGATTAGTAAAAAATTAAATTATTTTCTTGGTGGAAATTAGTAACTTTGTCTTTCTTACTGGAAAATAGACAAAATTTCTGTGCTGGAGTGAGCGTTAAGCTAAGAGCTTTAAATTCACAGAATTTTGTATCCGTTTTTCTTTGGTGTCTGTTTCACTGCCAGCAATGAAATAGGTTCCCAAGCCGTGGGCCATCCTGTCTGCCTCCCCTTCAGTCAGCTTCTTCATCGCTGGGTTTCTCTTCTGAATCATCACTTTCGTATTCCTCGTCCTCGTATCCGAAGTCACCCTCAGCTTCAGGGTCGCACCGACCCTCTTCATGCTCATGGGACTGGTCAGACCGAGAGCTGGCTCTTGACTGATCATCATCCTCCTCTTCCCCCTCCTGGGAGCGGCCAAGTGATGGGCCTGCTTCTGCTTCCTCTTCTTCCTCCTCCTCCTCCTCTTCACGGTGCTGGTCCGAGGTGGGGCTGGCTCTTGCCTCCTCCCCATCCTCCAGCTGACTGGACTGGCCATTCCGGGTGGAGGCTTTGACACCTTTTCTCTTCTCTTCCTCCTCCTCGCAGGACTGCTCAGATGGAGGACTACTGTCAGCTGCTTCCTCAAAGGATTCCCTTTCGTTCACTTTATCCTCGCTGGCTCTGAAAAGACAATTTGCACGTACGATTTTATTTTCAGGTAAGACGCTTTCCACTGAGTTTTAAACTACCTTCAGGTAATCCAGGACAAATCCTGGCAGAAAAAAGGAAGGGGGGACGCTAGAGTCTCTTTTTATGCTAGAGAGTAACTCAACAGTATTACTTATAGATTTCATATTTTTCATTTCTACTTCCTTTTATACAATAATACCTAGTGAATATTGCAAAGTATTTTTATAAGGTTTATTTTAAAAATTCAGTAAAGGTAATGCAGGATGAAGTGACTTCCTAGCAACCTGTCACTTTTTTCTGGGGAAAGGAACAAATAAAAAACGTTTTTCTTCATTTTTCTTTGAAGTGCATCTCTGGTAGAATCATAGAATTGTTGAGGTTGGAAGGGACCTTTAAGATCGAGTCCAACCTTTAGCCTACCCTGACAAGAGCCACTTCTAAACCATGTCCCTAAGTGCCCCATCTACCCTTTTTTTAAACACCTCCAGAGATGGTGAATCCACCACCTCCCTGGGCAGCCTATTCCAATGTTTAATAACCCTTTCAGTGAAAAAATGTCTCCTAATATCTAATCTAAACCTCCCCTGACGTAACTTGAACCCGTTTCCCCTCGTCCTATCACTTGTCACCAGGGAGAAGAGGTCAGCCCCCATCTCTCTCCAACCTCCTTTCAGGTAGTTGTAGAGGGTGATAAGGTCTCCCCTCAGCCTCCTCTTCTCCAGGCTAAACAACCCCAGCTCCCTCAGTCGTTCTTCATAAGGTTTGTCCTCCAGACCCCTCACCAGCTTTGTAGCCCTTCTCTGGACACGCTCCAACACCTCAATGTCCCTCTTGTAGCGAGGGGCCCAAAACTGAACGCAGTACTCGAGGTGGGGCCTCACCAGTGCCGAGTACAGGGGGACGATCACTTCCCTAGTCCGGCTCACCACACTATTCCTGATACAGGCTAGGATGCTGTTGGCCTTCTTGGCCACCTGGGCACACTGCTGGCTCATATTCAGCCGGCTGTCAACCAACACTCCCAAGTCCTTTTCTGTCGGGCTGCTTTCGAGCCACTCTGCCCCAATCCTGTAGCGCTGCATGGGGTTGTTGTGACCCAAGTGCAGGACCCGGCACTTGGCCTTGTTGAACCTCATACCATTGGCCTCAGCCCATCGGTCCAGCCTGTCCAGATCCCTCTGCAGAGCCAACCTACCCTCAAGCAGATCAACACGCCCGCCCAGTTTAGTGTCATCTGCGAACTTACTGAGGGTGCATTCGATCCCTTCATCCAGATCATTGATAAAGATATTAAAGAGAACCGGCCCCAGCACCGAGCCCTGGGGGACACCACTTGTGACCGGACACCAACTGGATTTAACTCCATTTACCACCACTCTCTGGGCACGGCCATCCAGCCAGTTTTTTACCCAGCGAAGAGTACACCTGTCCAGGCCATGAGCAGCCAGTTTCTCCAGGAGAATGCTGTGGGAAACAGTGTCAAAAGCTTTGCAAAAATCCAAGTAGATAACATCCACAGCTTTTCCCTCATCCACTAAGTGGGTCACCTTATCATAGAAGGATATTAGGTTTGATAGGTGCTCTCCTCTGTTTTATGAAATAATATTTAATTCAGGAAAACCAATTAAAAAATACATACTAATGCTAACATTAGTAAAGCTAACTATGTAGTCAAATATTTACCTGCGAAATACTGTAAATAATTAAAAGAAAACCAAACCAAACAAACAAAACCCCCACAAACCCACACATCAAAAATAACTTTCTAGTTACTAGGTATGCAGTGGCAAAGAAAAAAAAGCCTTCAGTGACCCCAGTGATCCCTACCTTTCTCTGGCATCAGTGGAGTTATTAAAATCTTCAGGAGTGGAGGACTGTAGCAATTTAGTTGTTTGTCCTTTCATTGAAACAAACTCCGGGCGTATCCCCAACGCTCTCAGTCTGTTAGAATAATGCTTTTCTGCAGCTATTCTGGCATTTTTCTGTAGGGAACCCACAAGGGTTATGTGTTAACTAAATGCATTAAATGCCTGTCTTTTGATATTTTTGTTTGTGTTAATACTCTGTTTCTTTTAATTGCATCTGACAGGTTGAATGATTATTTACTGCAGGTAAGAATGGCAAAACAATACTTGAAATTTTTACAACAGATTTTCCTTTTCTGTACTGGTTTAAATGCACTTTGCTGCCTGTGCCCACTGGCTAATGAAAAGAACTGTATATTCTGTATAGAGCTACTGAAGGAGGAGGGAGAAATTGTGGACGTTAAAATAGCAAATGTAGTCTTCCTAGGGCTTCTCCCTTATCTGCTCTCCTCCTCCTCCTCCGTCTTCCCTCTCTGGGAGCTGCTGCCCTAAAAAAGTAGTCCTGATTCACCTTCTTACAGTGCTGCTTAACAAGTTACGTAGATGAGTATCTCTGCCTCTGAAACTGAGGGTGCAAATTCTGTTCTTCCAGGTAACACCTGAGTGAGGAGGACTTCTCCAGTCTACACGGATGCTTCTGCCCCGCAGCGACGGCAGACCAGGAAACCATGTGGAGAGAAGGGAAAAGGGGACCAGTGATGTATGACTTGCTGCCTCCCTGGGTTTGGAAACAGGTCAGGGACCACACTACCAGCACACGGTTGTACTGAAATGGAGAGATGGAAACGCTGCATCTGAGCTTTAAAGTACGTACTAAGCATGCTCAAATTTCCTTATCGCTTCTTTCCCAACTGAAACCTCTCACACTTTAGCTGTCAATTTTTGTTGTGTTTCAAGTTACTCATGTTATAACTGAATTGGACAACGCGTTTAGAACAGCCATCTCCGTTCCCTCTGCAAGCAAGCCATGAATGCTTAGTCACAAAAATTAGTAGTATTTGTACGGAGACAGGGCGATATAGATGAAAATGGACAAATACTAGTCTCAAAAGTATTTTTCAAATATATTCTATGCTTGAAATGACAAATGCCTCGTGTAGTACTCAAAGATAAGATTAAGAAGTAATACAGATGAAAGACAACCTGAGTGACTCTTTCAAAAAGCAATGGCCTCTGATTTACTCTTTCTTCCATTTCTTGCAACTCTTGCAAATATTCTTGCATTCTCTGCTTCTCGTAATTCCTAAGGGAAAACAGAGTACATGAGAAATTGTTATTAATTTATAATACAAGAAGTAATTTTCTACAGCAGCTAAAAGTTAAATTGCTCATAACAAACTAAATATTGTCCTACATAAAAGATACATAAAAGGTAAATTATTTCATGGTGGTTACAGGGTCTGAGGTATATTGTCTCACTTTCACAGCAATTGCTTGCCTGTAAGTACGGAACAAAACTGTCTCTGAAGTCATCACTTTGGATAAGGAAAGAGGTCCTGGCTAGTGAGGTTAAATTGAGGCTGCCTGAGTTTGGATTCTTAGGGGTTTTTTGGATACTTCGGATTTTCTAAAAAATTTGGATATTTAGGATTTTTAAATGCTGCTTTCATACAGATGCTCCAGTTGTTCTAAGCAAAATTAAACAGAATACACTGTAGAAAATGAATATCATTAAATAAAAATCACTACTTTAGGGTAGAGTTTGATGCTAGGAATCTCCCTACTTTACCGGTTTATCTCACAAGACAGGTGGCCATGATCTGGACGACAGTACACTTTTTTTCCTAGTTGGTTTGTCAAGGGCCCAGTCAGTGTAGCAGGATGATGAAACTGTTGCTTCATCAACTGAAAGGATCCTTCAGATCACAGCAAGCACTATGTAATCCAGGTGGCATGAGTTGTAATCCTCGGTGTGTGAAAAGGACACCTCTTCGTGATGTTGCCTCTCTACTGGGCCAGCTCTGGCATTACTTAGACGCTTAGGGGCAAATATGAGAGCCGGGGGGCATTTTACACTTCTGGCTCCTCCTGCCACTCTCTGAGTTTCTGCAACGTGGCTGTGCGTTAAGGCAAGTTCCTCACCATTTTGAGGGAGTGACCTTCATTGTTGGTACTTGCTTGCTCTCTCAGGCAGCTTTCTACAAACCTAATTATCTGTTAGAAGAGCACTTACGTTAATGTACCTTATTACCCAGCCTATGCTGAAAGAAGCATTATCAAGTTAAGCACTTGTACCAGACTTAATGCATCAGCACTAGGGAAGTAATCTTGCTTTGTAATAGCATAATTTTATGTATAGTCAAGAATAAAGCATGAGTGTTTTACAATACTCCTACAATCTGATTGAGCGAAATATTGTAATGTGAAGTTTGCTGTTGAATGAACTCCAGTCAAATCTGTAAACACACCCACTGTCTCTCTTAATTCTCCACCTTGGTACTGTAACTCAAATCCTTGTCTGCTTCTGTCCCAGAGTCAACGCCCAAGGACACTTAAATTATAAAGCTCCTGTTATTAACAGTATCTGCTGGTCGGTGTTGCAAAAGCAACTGCAAAGAGCTCTGACTCTAACAAAATAGTTCGGAGGGGCGGCCACCTTTGATCTGCATCTCTACCGCTGCATCTCTGCTCCCCAGGACCCCGTGTAAGCCCTGCTTCTCCTAGACCACCGCTTCATCCTGGGCGTGCTTTGGCTTCAGCTGCCTTTGGGGAGGTGGTAGGTGGGCACAGATGTGCTGGAGGGTCACTGACTGCCCACGCGGCCAAGCAAAATGCTTGTTGAGATGCTTCTTCCAGCTTTTCCTGGCTTACGTTGCTGAGCCACTGCACTTCGTGTTTTCAACGTATGAGGATGCACGTGCTTCAGTTTCTGCGGCGTTTTCTCTTTCCGCTGCAACACTGGTGGTGAATAACCATTACAGAGTTTGCGGATGGAACAATGTGCAGTGTTGTCTAGCAGCCGGTGCGGCACTATTTCAGCAAATTTGCTAATGACAGCCCAGAGTTCAAAGTCTGTTAATAATAAATCCACGAGTCTCTATTTTAGCTATAAAGAAAGAAGACACCCATGCAAAGCAAAAAAAGAATGAGGAAACCTTATTTGTTACTGTTCAACTCGGCCATACAGGCAGTCCTGGCCTCCACCCTCACTTCGGAAAGATCTCTATCCTGGACCATATTCTAAATGCCTTAAAGTTTACTATGGTAACTTAAAAGTTGCTGGTCCAAGTTATGAATCTTACAGCCAGGCATATCTCATGATCGTTCACCCTTGTCTTGTTTTGCCCTACTACTGTCAGTTGCTGGCAGTTTGCCTGGTTACTGGGAATTAGGATTCACAATCGCCGCCCAAGAATCCTGCTCTCAGGCATGAAGCAACAGGGGCAGAGCCGACAGTACCGCTCGCCGTCTCCATGTAACAGCGCCTTACACGGGCGACGCTGCTGCAGTGCCATCGTGCCAAGGCAGATTATAAACCTCACTAAAGACTCATTCAAACAGGACTATTTTTTTTTTTTCTAGGATTAAAAAGAAGAAGCAGAAATGGTTAAATTAGCCACAGACACAAGGTCAAGCAGCAATTCTGGAGTCAGATCAGCATCAGAGCGCTGGAGCCATCTGGACTGCTACCTTGCAGCACACGGAAAAGGCCCTGATAATTTTCCCTGTGTACTGCTTTTCTCAGTTGTACAGAACAGTCTTTGAATTTGTATCTCTACTAAAGGTAACTTTGGATCCCATCCCTCCTAACCACCAGCAGCCTCCCGGTTGGTTGCTGATATGTCTGCTAAGTTAAAAAAATATTCCTGCTCTAATTTTCCCTCTGAAGTGGGACCTGCTGGGACAAAAAAGTGACCTGTGGATTGTTTGCTAGCACCAAAGTTGTACCAACACCTATCAATCCAGCAGTGCAGGGATATTCTGTAACTACACTGTTCCTTTTGATATTTTTTTTTTAACTTTTCCCCTGCAGTTGATACGGCAATTGAGAAAACACAGGAGTCTCCTGTTAGCTGATCTATAATACTGTAAAGTGGAACACACAGATCGAAATCACTAGAACAGGCAAAAATTTCCCAGTTGAAATACTAAATTTGGCCACTTTTTT
This sequence comes from Larus michahellis, assembly GCF_964199755.1. Classification (NCBI taxonomy): domain Eukaryota; kingdom Metazoa; phylum Chordata; class Aves; order Charadriiformes; family Laridae; genus Larus; species Larus michahellis. The sequence continues at coordinate 9,255,704 of NC_133898.1, read as the reverse complement.
TACTAGCTGTTTCTACAGTGTACAATTTATCAAATGTGTAATTATATAAACTCAGACTATGCTATTTTTTACATTGTATGTTTAACATACAATGTAGACCGAGAGGTTCAGGATTCAGGGGAATGCGACAAAATACCTGAATGTTTTTAATTTGGATTTAGAGATCTGAGCTAGGCTCTGATGTGGGTCATTGGCCTCAGCCCGAGTTGTTACAATTTTCTGGAGTTTTTTTGTTCTTTGTTTCTGGATTGTTCTGTTCCTTTTTTGTTGTTCTTCCAGCTTTCTCTTTTCCTCAAGTGAGTTCCTGGGTGGAAAAATAAACTAAGGCTGAATTCATTTTAAATCAAGAGCAAGACTTCAAAGGAAGCTTTGGCAAAGGAGATTCAAGACAGAAAAACAGGGTGAAACAGGGTTGGCATAAGAGGGCACGAGGTAGGTGCCGTTTTAAGGGATTCAGGCATATCCTGGGAAGCGCCAGTCATTTGTCCCTTTCCTATGGACGTTCTGAGAAAAATGCACTACTGTTTCTTTAACAATCATAAGGACTAATTAAGTCTTACCTTTAAATATTTTAAGCTTTATATTATAATTAAGCCCCATATTAATATATTAATATTAATGCATTCTTCACTGCATGGAAGAATTAACTACATATGTAGAAATACAAAGAACTCCACTCCTAAAGTATATATAAAATGTAGAGTATCGCTAAAGTAGTCACCTTATGGCTTGTAGCCGTCGTCTTGCGCATTCTGTGCTTTTTGGTGATTTACATTCTCCAAATCCTGAGAGATGTGAATTTGCACTTGAACGTCTCATTTGAGGTTTCCGTCGTGGAGAGGCATACGGCCAGCGTGTTTCTTTCAACTTGTCTTCATCCTCTTGAATGTCCTTCAAAATCTTCCCCTTGTTTGAGGGAATAGATGGAGTACGAAGATCGAAAGGTTCACAGACTGTAAGGTGCTTCACGTGTTTTTGTTGCAAGAGCCGTTTCTGAAACTTCTGGTGGAGCAGTTCAAAATCTGGAACACTTGATTTGATCTTGGGTTTATGTTCTGTGTGCTTTGGTTCAATGCACTTGTGTTTCTTCTGTTTATTGGTATCCGTTAAAGCCAGTCTGCTGTTGGGTAGAGAGGAATTACGCAGCAGCTCCTCAGCTCTCATTCTGATCCGGATCTCTCTGTAGAGCTCTTCCTCCTTTAGCTTGTCGGTAACAGCCGGACTATAAACACATTTGGGAACTGGTTTTGCTTTGAACAGTTTTGTTTTCTTTTCGGGTGCGGAAAGGTCTCGTAATTGCATTTTCCTAATTTCACTCCTTTGCTTCTCTCGTTCAATGAATTTAAATGGCTTCTGAGAAGCCAAGAGCTTGAGTTTGCTTCTCTCTTTCACAGACCTCCTGCGTTCCTCGTTTCGTTGCACGATTTCATGGTAGAGCGGAAGGAAGATGGCAGCAGGCACTGGATTGGCTCGGAATTTTTTCTGACACTCTGCTTCTTCCTCTAGTTGCTTCTTCAGTAAGTTATTTTCCAATTCAATCTGTGACTTTGACTTGAGATTCTGTTCTTTTTTTTTGGCTTCTCTAATAGTCATCTGGAAAGGCCTGGGCACAGTAACTTTTGGTGACCACGCTTTCTGTTTCTTCCGTAGCATTCTGAAGGCTGGTGACCTTGGTAAGCAGCTGTGTTTGGTGCGGGAGACGTAGTCTTCCACACTGAACCCGTCCCACATTTTTTCAATCCGTTCCTTAGCAAACGCAGATGATCCAGTTTCACTCCCGTTTTCTTCAAATGCCAGTTCTCTGTCAGACCCCTCAGATATACTTGAGCCTAAGGGGTCACTTAAGTCAGAGTCTGAAAAGGATTTGTGCAAATTTAGAGGCTGATACGAGCTCTTCTCCCAGGTTGGCCTTTAAAAAGGGGAAAAAAGGTTGTTTTGAGTCCAGTCCAACACTGATGCGAAGCCAGTAACTTCCACTTTAAGGTATCATTAGCAAAAAAATAAATTAACAAACAGCAGTGGTGGGGAAGAAGAGAGGGGGCAGAGAAGGACATGGGGCACTCGCAGCAGATCACAGTTTTAAGTGCGTGATTGTGAACAAGTCAGCACTTCTTAAGGAAGGCACCACGCTTTACTAAACATGTCGCTCATCTCTGCTGCACACACACTTGTAAATCTCACAGTCCGTGAGCAAGGTGAATAAGCATTTTTATTATTAAAACTAACTTTTCTGTGATTATCCCCTTATAGGAAATGGGGAGACAAACGCTTCCCACCCCCAGAAGAAAACCCTGTTTTATAAATGTCTGCAAAGCACCTGAGAATCATCAGATGAAAGGTACCACCGCACTTACCTACAACACATCTTAGAAGCAGCATTTTTCTTCTCCAAGGGTTGTACTCCTTTTAAATATAGTTTATTCCGATACATACTTTCTAATTGTGCCATGGTCTCCAAGTGGGCGTTCTTCAGCTCCTCGAGCTTCAAGTAGTATTCTTGGTTTGAATTGTATATTTTGGAAAAGTCTATCCAGTCATCAGGGTCTCCAGTTAGAGAGTGGGTCTGCTCTCTGTCCGTATTTGAATCCAAAGCAAAACCATCCTAGAAAAGATGTTTGTCAAATTTTCTGTTAGAAGAAAGGGGAACGTGGTTCTTAATACTGCTTTATTCTAATTAAGTCTAATGAATGGTACACTAACACCAAATAGAGATACCTCTGTTAATGGGGAGTTAGTTACATGGAATAAACTTACTGCATAACAATTTATATCCTAAGGGTCCTATTTAAAGCACGTAAAATTCTGAAGTCTCTCCCTGTCACCGATGTATTTATACCAGGAAATATGATCAAAAGGACTTATCAAAAGAAAAAACTTTAACTGCCTTGTAAAAATTGTCATTTTTCCTTTATTACTGCACAGCTCTAAAAAAGCTTTCATTGAAAAACAAACAAAACCACCCCCGTCTTTATTCCCGTTTCTGTAACGGAGCTGCCTGCAGGGAAGCGCCTTCTTCCCACGCTTCTAAAGCTCGCACAGGTCCGAGAAGTTATTAAAGAGCAGGTGAATCTGCGTTACTAGGGCTTCCTTTACGTTATTTTTAAGCACCGCGTTTTTAAAAGTTTACCCGCAATCCAAGAGCGCGGCTGTGGGGGCTTGTGCTGCTGCCCAGGGGCGCAAAGAAGCGCGGACCCCCCACCCCCACCCCCCCCCAGAGCAGCGGGAGGGTTTGTTTGGGAGGCCCGGCCTCAGCTGAGCCCATGGCAACCCCCGCGTCCCCTCCGCGGTACCTGCGCGGCGGCGGGCGGCGGTCCCCGCTCGTAGAGCGCGGCGGGCGCCCGGGTGCGCGGGTCCCGCGGGGCGCGGAGGCAGGAGGCGGCCAGCAGCGCCGCACGGTGCGCGGCCTCCATGGCCCCGCGGCCGCAGCGCCGGGGGGGGGTCGGACCGCCCGCTCCGCGTCCGGGGGCGGCCCCTCGGGCGGAAGGGGAGGGCCCAGCGCTGCGCGGAGCTCCGCGGGAGCGGGGCTCCGTCCCTCGGCCGTGCGCCCCCGCCCCTTCTGGGGAAGCTTTGGCGGAAAAGGGCGGAACGTGGATGGGCAGGAATGTCCTTCCGCCCCTATTTATCGAGCGTGGTGAATTGCAAACGCTTTATGTAGAGAAGCGGATGGAAAGGTTCCATCACGCCCAATGGTTGGAATTCTTGCCCAGGATTGGAAGTTTGAGATGACGGGGAAGGAAAGCTTTAATCCATACCTAAACTAAGAGATGGTTGCTGAATGTAATCCTGCGGGGTAAGGCATAATTTGTAATGTTAAACAGTCGATAAATAACCCATGCAGAACATTAATGCCTTAATCATTTCTCTTAACTTAGTATTTGAATTATTCTGAATGTTCTGCTTTGCTATAAGCGATAGGAAGGTATTTCAGCAATAGCCGGCCCACAAAGCGGCGGGAGTTTACTCAAAAGCTACAGCCCTGCCTGATTGTAAGTAGAAACGCGCGTTAGAGCCATGAACGAAACCCTCCCCCTTGAACAGAGAGAGGGATCCGGCCCTCCCCTCTAGCGACACGGGAGATGAAAGGGTTAATTCGACATTTCAGGATAAGAATTAGAATTTGAAAAATGTTTATTCTGAACTATGAAATGTAACGCTAACTGTAACAAACTGTAATTCTGTTGTAACTATAACCAAAAAAACCAGTAACAAGTGAATGCTGGGGCAGGGGGGACTTTCCCCGTGGCCGAGAAGCCCTGCATTGCAGCGCGCCCTGACACAGGGACTGCAGCTCACGCGCCCAGCTGCAGTGACACCACGGGCTACACCTTTCCTTCAGCTGTTAACAGATTTTACTGTGCATCCCATTAATTGTTTCAGAAAAGCACAATTTGCGTTATTATAAAATAGCATACTTTGACTTCTCAGCCAGTTTTGTGAAAAACAACTAATTTGGAGGGGGGTGTGTGGGGGGGTTACCGAAGCTGCCCAAAGCTTTGTTCCTGGGGTGTCCCTGATTGACCACCACCAGGATGGAAGTGACAAAAAGAACAGCTACAACTGTTTCAGAAAGACGGGCCTGTTATCCAAAGCCAATTGTAAATAAAGCCCTAGCAGTGTAGATATGCCCAGTTACAGGAATATCATCCTTGCCTCTTTAGAACTAGGTTTAGTTTTGCCACTTGCATGAAAAATTGCAGATAAAGACTGGCCCTTGCACCACTCTGGATGCTGCGGTGTTCAGGAGACAGAGGAAGGAATGCATCTTGGGTGTCATCGCTGGAAAGATACTCCTTCGCTGGGCAGCTGTGTGTAAGGGAAACGATACCACGCCATTGTGGACAACCCTCAGCGAAGCAGCTCACGTGCTCCCCGAGTGCCAACTCAAGGCTGTTTTTAGAATGTACTACAAGAGCTAAATATTTGCTGTTAAACCTTCCCAAGTGTAACAAAAAGTCTACCTTCTATCTACAGCGAAATGATAAAGCAAAGACTAGGGCAGACCAATGCATGTTTCCTGATAAACAGCATTTCCTTGGTGAAACCAGAAATTTTATTAAATTAACATGATAGAAGCACATAAGTCTGTGGACTTTAAGACAATTCCCACAGGCGCTTTTGGCGAGGAAACCACATTCCGGACTACGGGGAAGGAGCTTTAGGGCACAGTCCCAGCTTCCTTTCTTCAGCTTACCGAGTGTTCACCTGCAAAGAAGAGTTCACACGATTAAGCACAAGGTGGCCATAGCACATGTAACAACTACTTTTTAGTCTCTTTCTCAACTCCTTCTTTTAAGTAACAGTATTTATAATGCACTGCATTTTGTTCCACTTGCAGTTATTAAAAGGCCAAGTGGTCTAATTAGCCTGTAAACTGAAAATACTCCACCACAGTTCTATTTTGAAGCACAGTAACTATCCTGGTGCTTGTGGGGAAAAAAAAAAAAAAGATAAAACAAACCACGATGCAAACGCTACTCACCACATCATCAATCTTCAGAATGCTGCGCACCGTTTCTGTTGCAAGAGTCAACGCGCTCAGAGACACCAGCAGCGGCTGGACAACCAGCTCCTCCAGGATGTTGGAAATGCCGCCCTACGAGAAACAAGCAGCTTTTACTTCGTGCAAGTCAGGACTACGGTTAGATTTCGCAGGTTTTCTTTTATTAGAATCCCAAGGACAGGCAACTCTAAATTAGACTATCAAAGGGCTTGTGCTTTCCCCTCCTCAACAGGACTATTATGGTACACGCCTTCCCCCAGGCACTTGACATACCCAGTCAAAATTAGCAAAGACAAAAGACGAACACAGTTCTGTCAGTTTGAACGTGGTGACAATTTAAAAGAAACGGGGCTACTCGTAACATGTGAGCACCTTCCACCACAGATAATAGCGATGGATCATTCCAAATGGATCTATTTCTGTAGCTGAAATAATGTTTTTGAAGAGACACATGAAGCTTCTTGTCCTGTTGATATGGTATTTAAGTATCTGCTTTATCAATACTCAGGTAAAGCCTCAGAGAACGAGCTGTAATCTACATCAATGCTAATTTTAGGGACAATAACCGTAAAAAACACAAATGTGCCCCCTCCTTAGTTTAGCCCTAATGCCAAGCATTTTCTGTTTAAAGCCTAAGTATTTTTTTAAGCTATGCTTCGCATAAACGATTTCTTGTTACCTTTCTGACGTTAATGCCAGCTGTTTTCTCTCCTTGAGCATGCCTGTTTCTCAGCTCCGTCACTGTCGAAATGGGATTGAGACCTGCGTTTTCAGCCAGCGTTGACGGTATGACCTCCAGCGCGTCTCCGTATGCACGGACGCAGTACGAGTCCATACCCCTCAAAGTGCGAGCATACTCGTTCAAGCGCAGTGCCAGCTCTATCTCCGGTGCTCCACCTCCTGCAATTAAAGCTCTGAGGACACAAATTAAAAACTCATTTTACCTAAATGCATTAATGATCAGCTTTCTGTATTATAATAAATTACTCTAACCAAACTGAGATGTTACCTTTTCTTAACTAAGCATCTTATGACACACAGGGCATCGTGAATTGAGCGCTCGGCTTCTTCTAGAACGAGTTTGTTGGATCCACGTACCACGATGGTTACAGTTTTTCCAGGGTTTGTGCAGCCCGTGATCTAAAACATGAAACCAAATATTAAGACTGAAAAAAAAGGGTTCTGAACAAAAAGAGCCTTCGGTTGGTATCTGCAAGTTGTGTAACGGTGCTGATGCCTGGCTAAGCAAAACCACCACTTCTCAGGGATTAGAAGTAGGTACTTAAATGTAGTAACTTCAGTAGTAAAAAAACATTAAACTTAGCAGAACGTTAAAATAATTGGCACATGTTTAGTTATTAACATTTTGTCGCTGACTCACCTTTATTAGTTTCCCAGAACCGTTCAAGTTGACCTCCTCTGCCAGCTCAGCCGACCCCAGCATGTCGGGAGTAAACTGGTCGATATGAGCGACAGGCTTAGTTCCAATTGTCTGGGGAAAAAAAAAATAAAATGAAACCCAGAAACTGCACTGCAGAGTCAGCAAGTATCCCGCATAACGTTCGTTTGCATATTACAGGAAAATGTGGTTAGGACTATGGCTTTTACACCTGTCCCGAATCTTTCTAGAAGTGTAACTGCTCAACAGAACAGGAATGGTTTTTTGGGAAACGTCTGCTCTTACATTATAGTCAGAACGTGAAACCTGTGAAAGTGTCACAATAACCTGGCGCTGGCTGGGTACTTAGTTTTGGGGTAGACTTCAAACACCGCTGCTACTTTAACAGCCATCGATATAACTCACTTTACCTTACAAATAAACTCAATGTCATCTCTTTCGATGTCTTTAACCACCATGATCTTCATTTTGTTCAGAAAATGGAGGGCTAGGTCACTAAGAGCATCCCTAAAAACAGGAGGGGAGTAGTCAGTCCACAGCGCTATTACAGTAACCAGGTCGCGCCAGCCAGCTGCACGCTTCTTGCTAGCAGGGCTGAAAGTCTTCCAAGTACAGATGTCATTACACCCAAAACATAGACAACACTAGTGCTTTCTAAAGGTACGGTCCCTGTTACAGCCAGTCTGACACTCCACCAAGTGCGACTGTTAGTGTTTGGCTTTAATTTTCCAGGTATTCCAAACAATTCCAGTCATTCCCCCAAACACACACACAGTGAGCGAGTAAATCGCTATTAACATACCGCAGAATAGACTTCTGAATCAGCAGCACATTGCACCCAGCCTTCTTGATTTGCTTCACTAAATTTAGAATGTAGGCTCTTTCTTCACGCAGTACTCTGTCCATTTGGGCATAATCAGAAACAACTATTTGGTTGTCCATCTATTTAAAAAAAAAAAAAGGTATTAAAAAGGTATTATGAACAACTGCTGACTTTAAAAGCAAGTGTCAAGATGTTCCACGTGCTTTAACTTAGGAGCCTGTGGTTCAAAGCAAACACGCATGACAGCAAAATATGTCTTATTAGAGGTTGTTTAAATCATGAGAAATTCTGGAATTCTGAACTATTTTCTTCCTTATACCAACTGCAAGTTCTTTAAGAGTCATGAATAGCTAAGCACGACCTAACAGACCTTCACTAGAGCTGTGGAACAGAGCTGACATCACATCTTAAAAAAACGTGTTATCATTATATTTGCGTCTCCCAAGTACTACAGCAAAAGGTTTCACTCACGTCACAGTATAACTTACATCTGTCTTTGGGGCAGACAAACAGAACTGAATGAGGCCAATTTTGGCTTTTTCCACTCTGGTTACACCGGTATTTGCCACCTTCTGAGTCAGGACTAGTCCTTCAACCAGTTCACAGTCATCAATTGTGCCTCTGGAAACAAAAACAATCCGTGACTCCAGCACTCTGGGAAGCTAATTTCACAGAGACAAAATTTGCCTAGTTACAAATGGTTTCTTACCCCAACTTCTTAACAATTTTGATATCTCTGAGGTCCACACTATTAGCTGTAGTTGGGTCAATCACCTTCATCACTGCGTCCACACTCATTGGAGAAAGTAAACTAGAATACTGACACACAACCTAAGGGATTTAATAGTAAAGAAAGAAAATGGTGAGAAATTTAACACTGATAAAACAGCAATTTCAAAATAGTATCGTCATTGCATTCTAGCGTTTGGTTTCTGAACTTAGAAACAAAGCTCTTTTCCCTCCCTGTCCGCCAGCCAGTTGTCTTAACATGGCATCTTCTTAATGGCTCGTCATTTAAAGGAAAGAGCAGCTACCTTGGTGGAAACCCCATTCTTAGGGACTTACAGAAGAAACCTGAACTTCTCTTTCTTAGATTCTTAAAATAAGACTTCTGAGAGCTTCCCGCATTATTCTGCTGGAAGGAAGACCAGCACACTTCTCCAGATTTCAGTGCCAATTTAGGAGCTTCTGCCACATGAACCAGAACTGCCTACACAGACTACTGGCAAAAGTCTCAGTATCCCACCTGATTTTTCTAGCTGAAACTTGTTTTTACACTTACAGTCAACATCTAAGATCGCTAAGTATTTCATACTGAAATTCAGTCTGAGTGCTTCGATTTAATCTGATTCAACCACGGCTTTCTGACAAGTCAGTCAAAGAGAAGGCAGCCAGTGTCTGAAAGCCAACTACATTTGTGAGGTGCAGGGTGAGTAGCAAGTGAAGTAAGTAAGCACGGGCTGGGAAAAGCCGCAAGGCTCAGCCAGTCTGGAGGTACCAGAAGTATCAGTCGCACCTTTGAATTCAGCGAAGTAGTTGCACTATTCAGCAAGGTTTCTCTGTCACTCAGTTCAACCGGCTGCGCCATGTTGGTCAACACTTCAATACCTTTATCCAAAGCTTTCTGGAATGACTCTGAAATGATGGTGGGATGAATTCCTGCGGATAGCATAAAAAGGCTGTCAGACAGTCATGCTTTCAAACCCATTCTTTTTTTGGTTTTTTTTCCTCACCCTCTCTTCCTATTTTAAGATTACAGAGACTTTCATGTCAGAATAAATTGAAGTCATTTTAGCAAAATGTGTTCTTCCCGATTACATGGCCTCCCTTATTACTTCCCACTGTTAAAGCTGAGGAAAAAAGCTATAATGTTCCTAATCATTTGTCCTCACGGACAAGTACAGCACATTTCCCTGCAACATCCAACATCCCAGAAACATCTCAAAGTTTTATTTACTCTTAGCCTTCTTAAAGCTCCTGCTGTTCAGGTAATACCTGTCAGGAGCCTGACAGTAATTTTATTTCAGATTTTCAAAGACTGGTTTCCCACAGCCGTGTATGAAGTTCCCCAGTTTCTCTGAGCGTGTGAGATACCCTTTATCTTTTCAAAGCAGGCAGCTTGTGAGCAAATAAGACAGGCATCTTCCAACAACCTCTTATGGTAGAGGATGCTGCTGGTCCAGCGGTACCGCCAGTACCGGGAGAGGACGCAAACATAAGCGAACTGTTGGTCAAGCCCAGAAAGAGTACAACAAAATGGTGTGTATCGAGATGAGGCAAGTGTAAGTAAATGGCTATCAAGCCCAGATCTGAGACAGAAAAGAACTCTAAATCCAGTCGTCCTTGCTCTACTTCCAGTGCACGCAGAAGCCTAAGCTTTAGCTGGCCAGACAGCTATCGAAGCTCCTGAACTGCACGCAAGCAGACTGCAAGAGAACATCCTGAGCTAACATAACAACCTACATTAACTATTGCCTTCCGTAATTAGTGTCTTTTCCTGACCAGACTTTCTCAAAGTCCATATATCGTAAGTGACAGGAGGTGACAAACTTGCTGAGTATAAAAAAAAACAACCCTGTAACATCACTGGTCCCAAATTTCATTTACACCTTCTTACACTATCTCTCTGTCCAGGCGAGAAGTGTAAGTATAATCAAGGTGAGGTTATCCAAGGCAATGTTCCCCACATCATCTAGGCACTGCTTCCTGTACCAACAGTAATGCATTCAATTAGTAATAAAAAGGTAAAACAGATTTTTAATCAGAAGTGGGATATGAGTGAAACCTGAATGGCAACACTCAAATTACCTTTCACGTTTTAACTGGAAACATCTACTTTAAGCTTCACTATACATGTGCAAGCGGACAGACGACTTAACTATGTCCAGTCACGTTTTTACATTAAACACATATATATTTACCTTTTTGAAGAAGTCTGGAACAGGCATCCAGAAGAGCTCCAGCAATGACCACAACAGATGTAGTGCCATCACCGGCTTCAATATCTTGTGCTTTTGACAGCTCTACCAACTAAACAACAAATTATGGCAAAAGTTGATACATAATGCTACTTAATTTCAAACACTGACAATTACAAAAAAAGAGATACTCAAGAATGCAGGACTAATGAAATCAACCTTAGCATCAGGACTAATCACGCCTTTTCTAATTTGAAGTTGGTACCTTTTGCACCCTGCTTTCCATAATTACACGCCTATTTGGTGAAGTAAAACTGCTGTGAAACAGATCCCTTACAGAAGCAAAGAAGCTTTTCTCCCAAGCTTAAAACTGATGACACCTATCTAACAGGTCTTCCTTTTCCTGTCCTGCAGAAGGGTCACAGAAAGCTCATGTCCATCTCCAACCACAACCAAATCCAAGAGGTCAACATTTAACATCCCAAAAGACCAGGCTACTGTACCCTCAGTCCACCTGACCATAATGCAATTAATTCTCTTCTTTCACCCTTTTCTGTCCCAGCAGTTTAGGACATCGCTGACTTTGTTTTCTTAGATGAGAGAGAAAAAACTTTGGGCTAGATTCTTTTGTGTCTTAAAACATGTCCAGAGGGATTACGCATAAAGAATAAAAGCTAAGAAATAGAGACCTGGAACTCTTCAGCACATCTTACCATCAAAATAAATATTCCTAGAACATGCTGCGCAAAAGTTCTTGTTCTACCACTAGTGGGTAACGCTCCTCAAAAACACATTAAATGTTACTATGTTTTTTTTGTCCCAGAAATTAAGCTCTCAAACATATAATTATCCGAGCCACAGACAAAAACACTTACCATTTTGGCTGCAGGGTGCAGAACCTGCATTTGTTTCAGAATAGTAGCACCATCATTAGTGATCGTCACATCTCCTTTAGCATCCTGAATCTGAGGAGAAACATAGTTCTGATCAGTAACTACAAATTTCATTTGATGCTCAATGTAAAATATTCTTCCTGACAACATTATTTCTCAAAGTGAGATGCATGGTTAGTTCACATTTTAGTATCATAGCATGGGTTGGGTGTGAAGGGACCTCTCAAGGCCATCTAGTCCCACCCCCCCGCAGTGAGCAGGGATATCTTTAACTAGATCAGGTTGCTCAGAGCCTCATCAAGCCTGGCCTTGAATGTCTCCAGGGATGGGGCCTCCACCCCCTCTCTGGGCAACCTGGGCCAGTGTTTCACCACTTGGAAAAGAATTTCAAGGCAAAAAATGGTGTCGTATATAAAACATGTCGATTTTACAGTATCTCCAATAAGCTAAATATTTTAAATATTTAAGTCTAAGGTTTACCATTTTATCCATTCCCTTTGGTCCAAGGCTTGTTCTAATTGCATCGGCAACAGCTAGGAAGAGGGGAAAAAAAAACCGTTTGCAAGTCGATCTGAAGAACTAAAAGCGATTACTTCCATCACTCCAAACACTGCTTCTGAAGAGAAAGCCTCTCCCAGTGATAACCGGCCCCCGGTTATTCTGCCAGCACTAAATCATCCTTAATAGTAGAATGATATCGGGACTGATTTCCACAGCTCTTTTTTTAAACAATCAGCACCCAATCACGGCCGTTTGAAGGCCGAGCGCTAACGTATATGTGCATTATAGGCCAAGTAACCCGCCCAAGGCTCGTGTCAAACCCCAAAACCAGCTTCCCCCCACACGCACCGGCCCCATCCCCCTCCGCGTCCCGCCACAACACAAAACGGAGCGGCCCGGGGTGGGGGGGGAACGGCGGCCGCCTCCCCTCAGCACAACGGTCCCCTCCGCCCCCTCCTCCCCTCACCTTTGCCGGCGGAGATGTTGCTGAAGCGGATCTGTGAGGGCTTATCCCGGTCCTGGTAGGTACCCTTGGCCCGGTTCCCCGCCCCGCCGTGGGCTTTGCCCCCCGCGTTCTCCGGCATGGCCGCCGATGGAGACGGATGAGCCCCGCGATAACGGCCGCCGCCTCCAGAACCTTCCAGAACTCGCCGCCGCCACACAGGACCCGCCGGGGGCCTTCCGCCCGCCGCGTCGCGCCGCGCACTGAGGAGGAGGAGGTGGGGCTGCCCGCGGCGCGCCTGCGCATTGGTAAACCGAGAAAAGACTGGCCTGGCTGCCGGCGAACGGCGCGGGCACCTAAAAGAACCCGCCGCGAGGGGTCCTTGGGGAGGGGCAGCCCCGCCCCCGCCGCTAGGGGGCGTAAGGGCGTGGCCGGGGTGGAGCGTTAAGGCGGGAAGCGCGCGCGGGCGCTGTGGTAACGCTGAGGGGGGCTCCGGTCGGGCCTAAGAGCTCCTGGTCTTAAGCAGGTTTTGAGCACCTGGTGCGTCTTATGTTTCGCAGAACCGGTCACCAAAAAAGGGTTAGAGTCAGACAGGCTTGAATTACAGGAAGAGGACAGGAAAAAAAAGTGTATATTTTCTTGTAACACCCTGATTTTTCCCCCGTGTCCGAGGGACTCTTATCTCAGCTTATATCACCGTTGTAAAAAGGTAGGCTTTATTATCAATAGGAATAATTGGGTGATCTTGCCTCAGCTGCTGTAGTGATGTCAGAAGCTTCTGTACCCTTGTCTTTTTTTCTTTTTTTTTTTTTTTTTTGGATTTCTGAATAGCTGTTTAAATTATTGTCTTCGTCTCCAACAATATGGTTCAGGTGCAAACCATTTACTTGAATCTACAAAGTGGATTGATTTTGTGTGGTGTTCAAAGTAAGACACAGCAGCTCGAAAGAGCTCTCAGTGAAAGGCAAATGCCCAAGTGGTATCTAAACCATATAATTATTATGGCACATCTCTCCCTGGCTGGATGTGAAAAGTCAGGATTTATAATATGGCACACATTATAATTATACATGAAATGCGTCCCTGTGCTAGTCAGGTGCTGCTGAGGTAAGGCCGTGGTAAGGAACAGACAGAGGATGCGAGCTCTTAAGTTTGTTTTTCCATTTCCAAGTATCTGGATCTATATCAGGAGCTCATTGCAAGTGAAATGTCCTCATGATAAGCAATTTTCTCGTGCCAGAACAGCTTTGTATGGTGATACATAAAAATCAAGCATTTGGAGAGTTTTGTTGTCAGAAAAAAAGACTGTGTAGTCACGTGATTTCATCCCCTTTCAACCATTTCTAGCAGCTGCTTTTGATTTTTTTCCGCTGGATTTATGCTTCGTTGAAACACAGATAACTGCCCTTTGGCTGTTGGAGGCTGTTTATAGAGATGTGGGTTTGGAATTTAATGGCCTTTCCCTTTTTATATTCAATTGCAATTCAACAGGCAGGGAAGAAAACAGTTTTAAGTATAAAGGTAGAGATATGTCCAGGTCATAGACAGAGGAAAGGTCTACTAGTAAGAGTCCTGACGTGAATTTATATCACCTTCAAAATCACCGGAAACACATCTTAAATGACTGAGATCATTGGGGTCTCCAACCTTGATCTTAAAGTACATCAAGCGGCGAAGGCAACAGTACTTAATCCTGGACACTGAACACTAATGCAATGTTAAAGCTAGAATGAGTAGAGAGCCAAGCTTTTAAAAGAGCTATTGAGCTCTTTTACAAGAGCAACGTTTACATTGCTGTTGCTGCCCACCTCCTTGTTGCTCATCTTAGGGATCATTTAGAGTTTGTTGGTCTCACAGGAGGTTCCTGGTTTCTCCGGGATGTATATAATGAGTGGTATAGCTACGTTTAAGGGTATTGTGAAAATCTGGTCAGTGGCAGATGTTGCTTCTCTGGTGCTGACCTGGCCTTTGGGTTTGGTGATGCCATAGGGTGGCGCAAAGGACCTGGTTTTCTGACAGGAGAAGGCAGATCGTGTGCTATTACCATCGATGAGCACGTGCTGCTTAATGTTGCACAAGGGTTAGGTGCAAGTTTTTTTCAGGATTTTGAAGGAAATTAAAGTTAGAACTGATGCTGTCACAGCCACCTTGTTATACGTAGCTCCGTGTTTGGCAAAAACAGCCCCTCTAGTGTTGAGAATAATTTGGGGTTGGAGTTTGTTCCATTGCTGGGTGGAGAGCCTGGATTTTTACTTGGTATGTGACAAGGTGCTGAGCTAAGTTTAGGGCTGCTGTGGTTAGCGGCTACCTTCTTACTAATAATTTTGGTCTGGCAGGGTTGCTTCTCTAAAGCTGGGCTTCAGGGCAGAGGTAGGATTAAGGGTTTTGTAAACCTTAGTCTGTGCGATCGGGTTTGCACTGGATTTAAAAGGAGTTGTCTGGCTAATTTAGAGGTTGCTGTCATCTGCCGTTGTCTTCATCTGCCTTGTTCTGTGTCCAATAGAAGCTCCTTGGCTAGAGTTTGGTTTGATCTTAGGTCATTGCAAGTTTTAAGGTGTCACTGGGCGTAGACTGTCCCAGGCTGTGCATCATGTTTTATTGCTTGTTTTGTGTCTGCTATCTGTAATTTAGATGAGCAGATATGGAGGGCTATCAAGTTGTTGAGTTTTGTTTAGGACTTTGGCTACTACTCAGTTTTCCACTACATTTAATGTGACATAAAGATTATTTTTTTTTTCTTTTACTAGTGTGTATTTAGGGGCAGCATTATGGTTAGGCTTCCTCCTGCAATGTCCCATTGACCTGCGTGTCTGTTGTTAATGTTGATCCAGGCAGAGGGTTGTGGAGAGACATTTCTTAGGTATTCATAATTTGGTGTTGCTTGTGGGAGAGTTATCTGAGACGGCTTCACATCAATCAGACTTGCTGATGAAGTTCAGTTTCATGTCAGGGTGAAGGTTGAGGTGTGAGACGACAGATCCAAAGGACCAAATTTGGTTTTAGGTCATGTGTAGAGCCAGCGCTCACAGAAACCTTCCAGACTTGTTTTAGAGCTGGGTTTAGACTTGCAGTTGCCTGCAAATGGTATTGTTTTTCTTACCCTCTTATCATCATTTCTGGCTGTTCCGACCTTTTCCAGCATTTCCAAGGAGCAGTGAGATGATAACAAATCATACAGAAAACACCCACACACATCATTCTGGGGTTGTAATTTTTTTTAGCTTAGTTTCCTAAAAAAATGAGATTTGTGCGCTTAGTACTCTGTCCTTCAAATAGCACTCGGACCTATAGCCAATTTTGACTAAATGGGGTAGAAACTGCATTTTCTGGCTTTGTGTAAATAGCCAGCTGGACAGGGAGGAGAGATTTTTAATTAAAAGCGCGCTGAGGTGTGCTGGTTTTGGCTGGGATAGAGTGCCAAGACCAGTACATGAGGACAGAGCTCAGTCCTTCTGGGATGTTTGTCAGTGGGACAATGTTTCTGTGGCTTCAAAGTTTTATTTTACTCAGGCAGAAGCAATGAACCACTGTCGACATGAAACTTTTTTGATAGCTAACTGTTGTACAAGGTGCTTGTGATTCTGGGCAGATCACGTCATCCCTCTCTCTCTTGATTTTCCTTCCCCGATTATTTCTAGTCTAGCGCAACTGGATGGTAAACTTTTTTACTCGCTGTTTGTGCAGCATCTTGTCAAATGGGGTCCTAATATCAAGTGGACCTTGCTAGTTCTAGTGTAATATGAACAGCATGGACAACCTTCACAGCGTAAATGTCATCAGTGGACACCTAATCCTGTGATTAGGACAAAATGGGGCTTCTGGGAATACTTGCATCTCTGTCCTTTTTACAAGGGAAAAAATGCCCGGGATGTGCATCTTTACTACTTACTGCACTTGCGTCAGGTTGGATATGAACATAAGTTTCATATAGGCTCTTTTTTTCTTTTTTCCTGGAGATAACTCGCTGAGTATTCTCAAGGCAGTAGTGATGACAGCATAAGGAATGATTGCCAAAGACAGGGTGACATCATTTCACCTAATGGCCTTAGATAAGTTAATTACCATTACTTAATCATGCTCTGATAAGAGCCAGTAGTTTCTAAACATTTAATAAGTGTAATACTCGTGCCTTCCCAGCACAAAATATTTTGCGCAGCAAGTAGATTTTAGTTTTTCAAAGAAGAAGGAAGTCTCTACCTAGTGCGGAGTGTGATTTTCGGTTTTTTGGGTTTGTTTGGTTTTTTTTTCCTTCTGTCTGGAGTTTCATCCCGGAGGTTATGGCTGTTGGTGTCTGAGCGCTGTGCCCTGGTTAGAGCCCTGCGTGGCAGGGATAGCTGTGCCCCCCTGCGTGGCAGGGATAGCTGCATCGCTGCTTCCACCTTCTGGAGGAGACAGGGAATGAGGGATCCTGTTTTATGGATTTTTCTTGGGATTCTTTTACTTGATTTCTTTTGATTTGCTTCGGTTCTCTCCTGCTCTGGGTATATCCGATGGACTATGTATTGTGAAGACTTTTTACTCCTTTCCTCACGCTCCCTCCATTTCTTGTTAGAATTTTCTGAGGTTCTTTCCTCCATTGTGTTCTTTTAAAAAATATAATCTGAGAGTCGTGATAAGCAGTTGAAAAGTCTGCTCACCCATTAAGGAAGGATATGTACTGTTGTAATATGTTGGGAAATACACAAATTGCCGTACAAGTATTATCTTCTTACGTGTACTAGTAGATAATGTCATCCAGCACTGAAGTGTGAGGATTAGGTAGCAGCGCAAAATACAATGCTGCACTGTGGTTTGGAAGAGAATAAAACCACCCTATTTATGATGATTTTGCTCTGCTAAGACAGTAGGGTAAACATTGCTAATCCTGTGAAGAATTTGGTATAAGGGGTTCTTACGGATTCAGACCTTTTTTTTTGAAGATGGTACTTTAAAGGTAGCTGCATTGTCAAAGCACTCTTAAAAATGTATGGTGGCATGGGAAATGTCAGCTTGCAGTTATGGGTTGGTCAACTCTAGCAGTGAAAATGGAGATGATTTAGTTCATGCTTTCTTGGCAGCCCCTGAACTCTTCAGAGGTGCCATAGCTGGGGCATGCAAAAACCTACATTTTGCAGATGGGCAGATCAATTATGCATATCAGTGGGCCCAGAGCACCGATCTGTTCGTGTGCTGAGTAACCAGACGCTGCAGAGACGCCGTGCCCTGCATCTGCATAATCCACAAGCATCAGTTGAATCATCAGTGTTTTTTTGAAGCAGATAAGAGTTGCTTAGAAGATCCCCATCCAATTATTGTAGTATTCCACATAATATTATATGCAAAATGAAATTCAAGATATCAGATAATGTAAACACACTTAACTGTTGCTGATCTTTATCTGTGCTGAATCAAAAAAACAACCATTCTTGCCTTTTTTTTGTGTAAGTGCAATGAATGTGATCTGATGTGTTTCCAAAATCTACAATATTTTAAAAAATCTTATTGCACTTGTAGATTGATTTACCAGTTTTTTTCCCAGACAGTAATCTGATTATTACTTGCTCTTAAGTTTATATTTTTCCGTAGCAGTGTCAAGTTGGCAGAGAAATTCCCGGTCATAAGGCTACAAAGAGAATTAGGGATGGATCAGCTGCTGAGTAACAGTCTGTGGGACTGTTGCTGCTGTTAATTGTAAGCCCTTCTGCTTTCCTTCCCATCTAATGTTAACAAATGTTAATAATGGTGATAGGTATTAATGGTAATAGGTAAGGATACACTGACACGCACGGGTGAGCACACGGGTAGTGCAAGTTAGAGAGCTTGGTCTGTAGGGTGCAAGCTGAAGTTCTTAGGTGAAAGAATGAGTATTTCCATGTGGGAAAGTACCTGGGGAGATGATTCCACCCTCTCCCTCTAGATGACAGCAGAACACCAGCCTTGCTGTAAGGGATTGTTTCCCGAGTGTATTTCAAAAGAATATTGTTATTTGTTGTCCTGCTGGATTACTTTTTAAAGAGGTTGGAATTACTGTTGTAATATATTGCCCTGCTTCAGAACAAACTCTGCATACTTTGGACAGCTGATGAAAAGAAAAAGTACCAGGAGTTTGAACATGTTCTTTTATGAATATCTGTTTCCGCAAACATGAAACATGTTCGCGCTTGTGATAAATATCTCTGTATTTCACAGGTAAAGTGCAAATCCTATGCTTCTTGACAAGCAAGATCCTGAACCTTCAGAGCATGCTTGCTTCTAGCAACACATGAATGCATTTTTCCGGAGACCGCTGCGGAGGAGTACGTCTGTGCCAGGGCAGTGCTTGCCGAGTGAGCAGCATGGTTTAATTTTTCACATCCTTCCACAGAGAGGCTGATAAAGCCAGTGGTATGATGTGAGCTCCCTGCCTTGGGCTGCATCGTCTCCCAGCAGGCCCGTTAAATGCCTCTCTCGCCTCTGGCCAGGGACAGCTCTCAAAGGCAGGCTCCCTTCTTGTCACTGAGGCGGATGAGGGCGAAGCACCTCGTCCTGCTGCTCTGGGCACCCACCCACCTGCTTCTGCTGCCCAGGACAGGCCTCTCGGTGACTGCTTCTCCAAATGGCATTTGTAGCACCAAAGGCAAGGTTGTCCCTCTCTGTTCCCTCTCAGCCAGCGACGCCTTTGCCTGCGTGGGTTCTGGCCCTTCAAGAGCTGGGTTTTTTTCCTGTGGAGGCCTTTTCACAGATCAGCGCCTTAGAATCATAGAATCATTTAGGTTGGAAAAGACCCTTGGGATCATCGAGTCCAACCACCACGGATCAACCATCACGTGCCTTTTCACGGATTAGCTCTTTTTCCCAGTGTTTCTGCTGGGAGACTCCATGAGACCTAGTGACTGATTTTCAAATGCTGAGTTAGAGATGGAGCAGCATGCGCTTCTGTCATGACACTCAAGGGATGCACCCACAGGCACTGTTGGCTATTTTGGACTTCCTTTGCTTGAACTTGGTCCTGTAGAAAGAAGAAAAACATTGACAAGTGAATGGAGAAGGTTCTTAGGAATGCAGATAACATTTTCTTCTTAGGAAGAAAACCCAGGAAAAAAAAATTACACAAGTTCTTTGAAAAACCTATTTAAATGCTCTCTGCGCTTCCCCCAAGGGATCTTCCTCTCATGGAGAATCAGGACAAGTTGAACTGTGAAACAGTAAGTGGTTTATTAATTTGGTTGTTTATTTTTTTTCTTAACGGGTTGGCTTTTGTTAGCTTTTAAAATTGTTTCAGAGATGTATGGGTATCCCAGTCACACTGCCAAAGGTTGATGTCTTTGCAATTGGAGGTACAAACAGGATTTGCTGTCGGGTGCAAACAGGAAGAGGAGGAGGAGGAACAACCATGCAGAGCAGAGCTGGGCAACTTTCTAACATGGCTTTATGTGTGGGTGGGAAGGTTTCCGTTTAGCTCCCTGGTTGCTCTCCTCCCTGCCCCAATCCCAAGCAGCGCTGTGAGAGCTGTCTCCGCCGCTTCTGTCGATCCACAGTAATGAAAATACAGGAAACCTCCAAACTGGTTACTAGTTGTGTTTACAAGACTGACAGACAGCTCTGGGTTTTGAGATTGGGGAATGGGGGTGATAGTAATTTTTTTCCGCAGTTGTACTTGGATGATGTAGAAGCCAGAAAGGCTAACTTTACCCTATTGGTTAAAATACTGCTTGCTTTTTAGGGTTTACTTTCTAAATCAGTAGGTGCAGCTAGAAGTATACATCAGCTTTAATAACTAGCAAGAGGCAGTGCTTTCAAAGAACGGTTTTTCACTTGAATACTTACTTTGAAAATATTATGACTTACTCAAGGGTAAGTTGTCCTTTTTGAATAACTGTCATTTTTCCCGTTTTTGGGCTGCAGCAGCTATTTACAAAACATGCAGGTTCTGGGTGGGAATACAGGGGAGGACTTTTTTATCCAAGCTGGAATTTTTGAAGTACAGCAGAATAAAGCTATTAGCTTTTGTAACTTGAAAATTATTTCAGAGTGTATACATAATATATCCAAGGAAGAGTGTTTGTAGCTTAGCACAAATACCAGGAAAAAGTGAAGCAAGAGAAGCACTGATCCAAATAGAGGCAAAAATGACAGCAAAGTAAAGTTGGTCATTAGTAAAATAAACGCTGGTGAAACTATAAAGAAGTAGTGGGGAAAAATCCCTGAACTTCTGCACCTGAAGCACTGATACTTACCATAGGTGTCGATAAATAAAAATCCCATGTTTTGAATCTTGCTGGTAAATCTCTTACATCCCACTTCTGAAAGGTTAGTGTGTGGTTGGGTAAGAGAGAGGCACTACCCCTGGCTGGGGGATCTGTGCTTCAGGACGGTTCATCAGTTTCATCTGGGCTGTTGAGGGTTACTTTAAGTTGGAGCAAGTGGGGGACTTGGAAGTGAGACTTATTTATTTGTTTGGCTCCCTGGCAGGGCACTTTTAAAGAATGGAAGGCTCTGACGTGTTGCCTTGGCTTGAAGGCAATGTGTGAGACCTGTGAAAAGTCATGAGAGGCTGGGTAAAAATTGGTTGGGAAAATCGATTGTGATAAACCTGCATCTCACAGTGGGGAAAGGTTCCAGAGAATGGAGGTTGGCATGAGGTGGCGCTTCCAGGTAGTGTCAGGTTGGAGCGTCCCCTGGCCACTGACTGCATGAAAGTCAAATCCTGTTACTGGCAGATCTGCTTAGCTTTGTAGCTTTCTAGTTAGGTGTTACATCCATTATGACTTAAAATGCTGCAAAGGGTAGTTAGACATATCCTCTCAAAATCTCATTTTAAATAATGTCTTGTTGCTTTTGACTAACTCATAGTTAAGCTGGAACAATTGTTATTTTCAGTTGCAGTGTCATTTTGTGTCTTCCTCCTCTAGAGCTAATCTTCAAGACTGTATAAATTTCTATTCACAAATCTTTTATTCTGCTCCACTTTGTTTGTGTTGCTGGTAATACCAAAGACCCCAGTCAAGGTCTCTTAGGGCTATGTTGTACAAACACAAGGGATATGATCTCTGCCCCACTTTGGAATAACATGAGTCAAAGATTGAAGGTTCCTGCTCACTTCAAATGAAATTAAAATTATCATCTGCGCCTGTTCACTACACCTTCCAGAAAACGCAGGAAAAAAACAGGCTGGAAATAAATATGAGAAGCTAAGTCCAAACAAAGAAAGGTCTGAACTACCAGAATGTGAAAGAGATTTTCAAAGTGAAAGGTGATGCCATCCCAGCTTTTTCATTTGGAGTTCTCCTCTATTGTGAGTTTTGAGTCATGGGGCTCAGCCAAGCTCCAGACAGGCACGGCAGGAATTTGCAGTGTCCACTGATGGTGTCATTGCCAGCACTGGTGTAGGGGAAAGGACAAACTTGCATGAAAGGACTGCAAGCCAGTAGAGGGGAGGACAGCATGGGCCACCTTGTGCACGTACAAAATGAAAGCTCTTATGACATCAGATAACACAAATTTACCATAATAAAAACACTACTTTACTATATGCTGAAAGTTTGTTCCAAAACAACAAAATGTTTGAGTTAATTTCTCAGGCTAAATGTTGTAGATGGTAAAGACAACACAAAGATCTAGATATTTAGCAAAGAACAAGAACTCAACTCTGTAGCTTTTATTTCCATTAATATTGGAAGTATTAAAAAAAATTGAACAGAAGAGAGACTCTTTTACACTGTATAGCACCTTTCACTTTCTGAGATCTGGGAGGATTTTACATATTGTATCTATACAGCCACAGCAGTATATAGCAGCAGAAACACATAAACCTGTGGGTCTCTGAATAGGTGGTATTTGATCGGGATGAATGCCTCCCCTTACACAAACGTCTCTGAATTTTAATGGCAAGCTAAAAGCTGCTGAAGAACCGGGACTCTCAGTGTCTCTTACTATTTTTGTAGCAGAAATTAGCGCCCAAAAGTACATTTGAAAAATGTTGGCATAACTGTCTGCTGCTAGTAGATGGGATTTCAGTTTTTCAAGTCTCAGCAACATAGTCATTAGATCGTTTCATTACTTGGCTCTTTGCCTCTGTATGAGGTAAATAATCAGCCTGGTAAATCTGTAGATGGGACTGAGCAATCATCTCTGCTTAACACCAATTGTGAAGCAAATGCTAACGTGCTCTCCCCTTCTGTGGGTTACTGCCATACTGCAAACTCCCCGCTGCCTGCAAATTGGTATTGTGGGAGCACTCAGGAGCCTCAGTTGTGGAAAGCATCACACAAAGTCAGAACAAAACAATTATCCCTGCCCTAAGGATCCTGCGCTGTCCATTTTTACAATTAATCTTCATGTTTCTTTTTCCTGAACTGAAGTTGGGCCGCGCAGTTGCAGTGACCGGAGTTATTTAATGGAGTTAGATCTGCACACCACCTTGCCACGGAGCCCATGGAGACCTTTCTCTCACACCTTCCAGTAATGCTTTCTTTTTGGATAATACCTTTATATGGACATTAGAAGAAACTGAAAACTCAGCTTCACTTATGTGAATAAAAGCAGAGTCTATCTTGCTTAGCTAGATGCATCTTGGATCACTGCTTTCAGCAGACTGTATCTGTGAGAGATACTGGAGGCAGGCAGCTGGCAAGGCAGCCTCTCGCTGTGTGAAATGTATGCCAGTGTATTTGTAGGTGATTATAAAAACAACTTTTCAAGGTTAGTGTCCAGGTTTGCTGCTGTTTAGCACATGAACAAGAGTCCAAAGGCTTTTTTTCTATTTGACTACCTTCATTATTAGTTTTTCTTTTTGTGTGTGTTTTTTCTCTCCCTTAGAAACATAAGGGCTATGAAGTCTGATGTTTCATAGTTTAGCTGAAGGACAGTTTGAGAGTCTCATGAAAACATACCAAGGTGATAGAGACAGTGAGTTTTGGATGTCTAGAACAATCACCTAGACCTAATTAGTGGTTTGTAGTTTTAATGGATAATCAAATGCTGGGTTCTTGTAAGAGACTAAGTGTGTACCATATTGCTCACTCTGAGGCTTTTTACATGCCTTACACAGGCACACAGATAAAATGATAGTGGAAATGAGAAAGAGTCCGCTTGCTGCAGACAGAGCAGCAAAGACAGACTTGTAGCTGGGCTTTGTTTTAAATCTGGTGCACGAATTACCTGGAATCCCCTGTCTTGCTGTCTGGCTTGACCCTGCTTTGTTCGAAGCAGTCACGCAAATGTGGTAAGTGGTGTATGGTGATAGATTATACAGAGTGTACTGCCTTGCTGTGGAATAAATATTGTCCAGGACAAACTGTCTGTCCTCATTGCCTTGGGCATGAAGCATCAGCTCATAGGTGTGAACAACTGAATTTGGGGCGCACCAGCGTATCTGTGCAGAGCTGTCTGTAACTTCAGACACCTCTCTGAGCCTTGGCGGATCTGGAACTTCATCTTCCCGTGACGTGCCAGGACATAGACATTGGGATGCACTTTGCAGTTCCCTGCACGGCTTCTGAAGGTGCCTGCAAGGGTTGTAGTCACAGGTGGTGTATGCCAGTTGCACCGGTGGTTCCGTTGACTGTTCATCATAATCGTAGTCATCTACATATTGTATCAGTGGTCTGGCGGATGCAGGCTCTGACTGAGCATTGGTCCTCGTGGAGTTCAGCTGTGGTAGGCTCGTTTGTGGTGTACCTTCCCCAGCGTGAGTGGCCGAGGAGTGGATATAATGGTGAGTGGCAGTGGGCTTTCCTGTTGCTTGAGTAGAATAATGACTAGTGGACTGGTTCAATGGGCCTTCCTGGGGAAACGTCGCATCGGTTGTTCTGAGCTCTCCCTTTAGCTGATCTGTTTCAGTTTGACTCGTGGAGCCATAATCTGAGGACTGACTATAGAGCTCTTGCAGAAAACCCGGGGAGGTGGTTATGGACCTGAAGGAAGGGGAATTGCTGGTGGATTCGGAAACTGCCTCCTCTTTGTGGGAGTAGCTGTTGGCCTTTGTCAGCATCATCTCAGTGGGGTTGGCTCCCGTCGTGCTCATTACATTCCTCTGAATGATGGAGCTGGTATAAGTGTCTTTGGTTAGCGGAGCAGAGGCTGTTGTTGTTAGTACAGTAGTGGCATCGTAACTGGTCTGGCTGAAAGCATCATGTTCAGGAGAGGGTGTTTTTGAATCAGGCAGCGTAATGTTTCTCTCAGACTGGCATTTATCATAGAGCTCTAGCAGCGAAAAAGATGTTGAAGGTCTGCCCCAATCTTCCTGGGATGTGTTGCAAAATGTCTCCCAAGCCCTGCAGAAGGGACAAGTTAGAACAAACAAGATCCAGAAGATCATTACAGGTTCCTTTAAAGCTGCTTGGATTGGAATTGGCAACCTGCTGTCCAAAAACAGCCTTCATGGAACCCAAACCAAAGCTACATTGTCTTAACAATAGTCCTGTGCTTGACAGATGGCTTTCCACAGCACTGGGAACTTAGCTGACTGCCTTTTTGTTTTTGTAAGGTGCAGGAATATCTTTTGCCTGAGAGGAAGCATCCTTTGGTGCAAGGACTGTGAACCTTAGCATGAGTGTCAGGGTTCAAGGCAACTTGTTGTAAAGGGTCAGACTTTAATGCCACACTAAGAGGGGAACACATCCAGAGAGATGTAGCAGGGTCCCCAAGATCCTTAAGCCAGCTGGTTTAGGCAGCTGGAGCTGTGCTGACACAGGATGTGCTTTTAAATGACTAAGCTTGAGTTCTTTACTCAGTCGTTGCATGTTTTTGTAAAGAATGCAACTGCTAAACCCATCCTGATGAGAAACAACCTACTTTTTGTAATCTACTTCCCTGCTCTCTTCGGATGACAAATCTTCTTGGTGGCCTTTCAAAAGGAGGAGAGATCATACATATGCAAAGTACTTCTTTTAACTACAGCCTATTTTAATTAGTCTGTTAAACTGTAGGAGAGCATGAAGACAATAGGTGACAAATGGTGCTATTTGCAAGGGCTTTTGTTGACTGCCTGTGCTGATGTAGGCTTTGGGAATGCAAAGGCAAGGAGGAAATAACTTGCTAAAGTTCTTGCAAAGTCTTCCAGTTCCTGCTCCAGTGCTGGCCCATCAAGGCCACCAAGGCAGCCCGTTTTTATCTCCAGCTAATAGAGAAATATGAACCGAAATAGAGAGGAAATAAGCTATTCTTATCTTAAAGTAGAATCCACAGCTAATAACACTTAATACTGTTCTAGGTGTATGTGTCCACATTCAAGTATAATTCAGCCATGCTTTGTCCCTGCAGGGGACTTTATTTTGCATTTCTACCTCTTGTGGAAGGGAAGAACTCACAAGGACTTTGAATAACTTAGATGGTAGTGAATGTTTGGTCGCCAAATGACTTACGCATTTAAGTTATGTCTGAAGAGCATTAGTTTATCTCAAACGCACTTACTTTTGCAGCACGACTTTCTTGGGCTTGGAGAGCAGCCAGGAGAGCTGGCAGTCGCATAACAGAGGATTTCCATACAAGTTGATGATGATGCTATCCGATGAATTGATATTCCAAGGATTAAAGGAACTCAGGTTACAGCTACAAGATGACAAATGCAATAATTAGCAAGCGCTGAGCTACCTTCCAAGGACTGGAGCGTGCTTAGTATCCGAGCTGTATAAAACACAAAGCACTGTTCCCAGTTCTCTTGGAAGTAGCTAGTTATCAACACCACCATTCTGCACTTTAAAGGCCAGGCTAATCCCTGCCCATCTCTCTTAATCTGCACAGTGTAGCTGCTGTGTGTTAAATCGTAACAAAAGCATTGTAAGGGGATAACACCTTTAGAGATGGCAACTGGAAGGGAAAGGAGCTAGCGTTTCTGTGAAAGATCATCTCTTTTCTGCCGTTGTGCATTCAGCTACACTTTTATACTATACCATTTCTCTAGCTTCTTTCTCAGGCTGCTCGTAATGGCTTGACTTTCTCTATGCTAATCATCCTCTTCATGTTAATTGCCTTTTTCATAATATAGACTCTCACCTACTAAAGTCAAATGACTAATACAGGAAGACCTTGCTTGCCTTTACTGTTAAGCTGTCCTAGCTGCACAAAGAGTGTGATAATGTGACCTCCCTGCAGTCTGAGTGCTCAGATGATGCTCTCTTTTGTCTTTAACGGCTCTCTATGACTTTAACGGCTACTCCTTTGTTTGGGTCCTGATTTTTAGCACTTTGAACTGGTATTCCTGCAGGTATTGTAAAGTGCTGTGTAAATTCAGTGTGGCAATCTAGTGGGGAATGGAATTCGGTGGGGTTTTTTTGCTTGAATGGGTTTATTTTCCTGAAACTGGTTCCTAGAGCACAGCCAGTGCTCTAGTATTTGTTTTCTGATATGCTTATAATCTGGGCCTATATTATAGAACACTTTTCCTTTATACTGACTGTTCTATGTGCAGTTTACCTCCTTTTATTCTGATAAATCACTTTCAGACTTTTGTTTCCCTTAGTATTTCAACAGGTGTGTAACACATCAAGTAAATCACACTGAGCTGTTACCCCTGGAATAAGGACTAAGCCATTGCTTTTACTAATGCTGAGCTAGGAACTAGATTAATCTCTCACACTAAAAGTGTGAGCGACAGGATTTTTGACTGCAGATTTTAGGAAACTGTCAGCATTCATCCTTTGTAGAGCAAGGAATCTCCAGCAACCCGCTTCTCCTCTGGTGAGACATTGCCATTGTAGCTGTTGGCAGCATGGTCTGTATCGCAAGTGGGCTTCAGTGGATCTATGTTAATCTAATGGGAGCATGATGGATGCGATCTCAAGCAACCACTAACTGTGCTATGAGTCTCATGCCACCTCTTTGGGCTGTATCAGCTCTTTTGCTGTATCAGGTCTACATCACAGGCTTTACATGGCATATCTGAGTATGAGACAGCGTGTTTCTCCATGGCATGCAATCCCACACCTCCTTCCTAAATATTTGGTAACAAGCAAACTCTGCATAAAAATTGGCTCCCAGGCACCATGGTGCTGTGAGGCAAAGGCAACGTTACATGAGGAAGAACGAAAAAGAAGACAACTCACTTTTCAAACGAGAGATGGCTCAGATGAGGAGCACTGTCAAACATCTCTGTCCTCACAAAACCCAGTGAGCGGGAGTCTTGACAGTTCAGCTCTCGGAGACCAGGCATGGACTTGAAGAAGTCAGTATCAAGACTTCTTAATCGTGACATCTTTGTCAGGTGAAGTGATCTGAGATTGGTCAAGTCTCTGGTCCACTCTGGTTGAACTGAAGCAGAAAAAAGATTTATACCTGTTGCCTAAATAGAACATGGCTGGGGATTTCTGCCTAGAAAAAAGTTTTTTATTCATAGAGTTGTAAAATATTCTGTGGTCTTCTGCAGCTATTCTCTTTGGGAAAGGAATAGAACAAACATTAATACACCAGTGTATAAACACCTGTGGCAATCACATTTTTGTAATACTACCTGCAGCTCATGCTGTCATAGGGCAGAGGAAAAGAAGGGAAGATAGAAGGGCAATAAAGCTGATAAGAGATAATGGTATAGCTTTCCTATTAAGTGAGATTAAATGAACAAGGATTTCTCTGCTCAGAGAAGTGATGGGTGGCGGGAGATTAGAGAGGTCTACAAAGTCGTAACTGGTGTGAGAAAGGCAAGTAACTTACTTCTAGCACAGGAAAGAGAACTGAGAGGCATGAATCCGAAAGAACAGGTCTTACAAAAAGGCACCTTTCCATGTCATGCCTGAATTGTGTAACTTGCTACCACGAGAGGGATTAGGCAAATCCAGGGAGGAAATTTGGTGGTGTATCTGTTAAATGTGAGTTGAGGTGAAACCTCTGGTTTGAGGAGTCCCTAAGGTCCTGGCTCTGCCCCAGGTTGAGAGCAGCTGGGCAAGGCATCTAACATCTGTCTGTCCCAGCACCTCAGTTATAAACTGAGGCTGGCAGGGGAGGCAGACAAAAGAAGAAAATCATGCTGTAAATTGCTCAGGGCAGGGATTGTCTCCCCTGTGCGGAAGTATTTGGCTGGTTGTGGTTGACACAAAAAGCCCCTCTCTGTGCAACTTCATTGCAGTGGTATAAAGCAGAACATAACTGTGGTGATAGACAGAGAAAGCTTTCAGCAGCGTGTCTGGAAAGAGAAATGAATTTCCTTCCGCGTGTCCCAGAGCTAATCTCGGGGTTGACACTGGAATTAGGACAGAGGTGGGGGACTACAGTGGGACAAACAGTCCTGTTTGATGGTGTCTGCTCTCTGCCCTTCCTTCGTGAGTCTGGTCTGCAGCGGGTTTCCCCCCAGCTGTTGCATCACGGCTGGAGAGAGCCTTGCACGCTTGGACCAGCTGTTTGCAGCTTTCGGTGTGGGGTGTTCCCCCTCCACCTCGGGCTCAGCCAGGATGGGAGCCATCGTCCCAGCAAGGCTTCTGCTCCCCCCCAGCCTGATCAAGCCCCATGTTCACAGTGGGAAATTCAGAAACTTACTTTTCTCAAGAAAGGTCCCACTCAGATCAAGCATGTTGATGGTGTTTCCAAGCCTGTTTGTGGCCTCACTGGGAGATGCACTGATGGCAAAAGCAGACTCCTCAATTCCTCTGCTGTCATCCTGTCCGAGCAGCGTTGCAGAAAGGTTCAGGAACTGTAGCTGAGGGTAACAGGAAAAAGCCAGCGGCTGGATTTCAATCAGTGGATTTCCAGCCAGGGACAAAAACCTCAAGTTAGGCAGGGCGGAGCTGTGGCATGGTGGCACAGATGACAGTTTATTAAAGCTTAAATCTAGGGAGATGAGACTGCTGAGGGCTTTGGATCCCCATCTAACTGCCTGGAGATGGTTCTGCCTCAGCAAGAGGCTGCGCAGCTGCGGGAGGTTTGCTATGTCTGTGCCGTTCACCTCTTCTAAGAGGTTGTTGCTGAGATCCAAGGTCTCCAGGGCCTCTGGAAGGCAGATGGGGAAAGCTGTCAGGCTGCTGTTGGTCAGCTGCAGGGTGATCCAGGTCTTGTTCTTCCTATCCTCACAGGACATGCTGGTGAGATTAACGTTCTCCCAAGAGGCTTCCTGAGCCAGCTGGAAAAAGGTGGTGACATCCTTGGATGCTGCAGACTCTGCTCTGCTTACCGGGCCCGACGCTGTGTTCCCCACCAGCAGAGCGAGGATGAGCAAGGATGAAAACATTCTTTTCCCAGGTGCCTTGCAATGAACTTGCAAGATCTGTTCAATTTTTGTTTCAAGGAGGGGAAAACAAAACATCAACATTAAGAGCTAAATTAAATCTCTCCAGGCAGCTGCAAGCTATTTAAAAGTGAAACATTTGTTAAGTCCTTTCCTATTGCATCCAGACAGTGGAAGTGATAATTAATGTCTCTTCTGTAATTAAGCCTAAGTAAACATGAACCCTTGGGGACAGAACTATCATGCGATCTCAGTCTAAGCATACCTACAGTTTTTCATGCCAAGAGCAAGCAAGTTGTATCAGATGTCTGGTTCCCACGCTGGTACCCTCGGTACCAGTCTGGCACCCAGAACAGCAGCAGCGTAGTAGGTGGGCTCCCCAGAGTCTCTGCTCGGCTGCCTCTGTGCAGTAGAGGGGTATGAGGGAGTGACGGTGCTACTCCAGTATAAAAATACCAGTTGGTACTATACTGGACAAGCTGCAGGAGAGCTGCACTTTGAAACTCGCCCTCCTCCTCTGCTCCTGACCCACTGGAGCCTGTCCGCCAGGCGGTGGCAGGGCTAGGGCCCTGCTGCTGGTGGGTGCCGCAGACAGGCTACACGCTCCAGCTCCTGGGGAAAGGATGTGCTGAAAATGCAGCTTCTGAACCATGTTTCAGTGAAAGTGGTCAGAAACGGGGATAGGGCCCCAAAGGCCTTGATACCAAAAAGCATGTTACTCGGTGTTATAGTTCTCCCTGTGCTCCCTTCTCGTCCCACTCCGGCTTTGTCTTTGGCATTTAAAAAAAAAAAGAAAAAGAGTCCTAAATGACTTGTCCGAGGTTGCGCAGGTAATCTGTGTTAGAGGAGGGAATTAACAACAGCCCAAAACTAGTGCTTTTCTTACTGAGCTGTCTTTTGTACTACCAGGCATCATAATGTTCGTTCCTCATCCAAAAATATATTGCAGTGTAGGCGGGTGACTGAATCCCCATGTACTATGAAATATCTCAGACTTATTCCAAACCTTAATAGCTATTTGCTGTTCCATGAATGGTGCCAGGTCTTGCCCAGACCGTCATCTGTTGCTGCCATCCCAGGTTTAAAGTAGGGACTAGCAAAATATTATAATTTGGTTGCCTGTGTCATTTTTGTCATCTGGAACTGGGCAAGAGCTGAGCAGCCTCAGGGCTTCCTGGTCACCGGGGCTGCTGGATTCCCAGCACATGGTAGGGAGAGGATGGGAGGAATGGAACTGCTGGATCCCCATTTTAGATTTAATCTTAGTCCCTGGCTCTAAACCGCATCCGCTTGCACGTACCTGTCCAGAAGTCCTGATCCCTCGTGCCTCTGCTCTGCGTGACTCCGATTGCCTGGCCTTGATTTTATACACTTCGGTGACTCAGCCGAGAGCGTGAAATGCCTCTTTTCTGTTCCCAGCTTTCCCTGCTCGCGGCTCTGCCCACAAGCGCAGGCGAGGTTTGTTCCAGGCTCGCTCCCCCGCATCCAGCTTTCCCCTGCCTGGAGAGGGGGTGGCTCCAGGCAGCTTTCCCGCTCCCTTGGCCCTAAGCAGGAGGTGGGTGGGAGGGCTCTTATTTCCCAACACTCAGGCAGGGCTGCTCTGTCTGTCTTTGTCTAAGCAGAGGGGGGTAAAGGGAAAAGATCAGAGTCTTTAGTCCCAATTCTCACGTCTTCCACTGACGGGGGGAAGGGAGAGGAATTACTGTGTTTCTTTGCTGACAGGTCAGGATGATGTAAAGCTAAGGCTTTGTCTGCTGACACGGGCTTTGGTTGCTCTCTAGGCGCCAATAAAAGGCTTCAAGTGTTTATATGTCTCTCTAAGACTCTTGCACTTGGGAGTAAGTCCTGGAAATGTTCATGCAGGACAAATGACTTTTCTAAGGAGGCTCTTGGGAAATGTCAAAAGCAAAACTCTCACCTGGCGCTCCTGCAGAGAGGAATTCTCTCTGCCGATGGAGAGGGCCTGTGGCATTTCACGCCGTGCGTGACAGACTTGGGAGGCTTCTCCTGGTCCCTCTGTGCGTGGGTTGTTTTCTCTGTTCTGCATCTGCCATACTGCATGACTTGGGAGAATTCCCTTACTGCTCCTTCTCTCATCCTTTGCTGGATAAGTAAAACTGAGGATGTAGAGCATCTCCTACCAAGGGACCTGCCCTGAGTTGTGTTTCCCAGCATTTCCCACCATTCAAATAATAGTTAGGCTGGTCAAGGGCTGAGAGTAAAGCTAGGAACTGGAAAGGGATGAATTAATAGAGATTGTTACAAAGTAAAAGCAAAAGGGCAGTTGTTCAGTTGCTATTATAAGACAATTAATGATTAAAATTTCCAGGAAGAACAGTAGCCAGTGCTTTTCATTTGTCAGGACAACAAAAAAGATCCATGACGTGAAGGCAACGCAGACCTGTATGCTTTGGTGGCAAAGTGCAGATAAAGGTCTTGCTTTCCCAAAAACCTTGAGTCTGCATGTACACAGGCCTTATCTATTGACCATGTCGTTCATTATCTGCATGGGGAGAGAGCCTTGAAAAACACCAGAACATCCACAGAACAAGATACCGTCTTTTAGTAAGATTCTCTGGAGCCATTGCGGTTCCCTTGGAGGCTGGGCGAGATGTACGCCTTGTTCCCGTGTGGAACGGCTTGAAGGCAAGACAAATAGTTTCCTAAATGAGGGGCTAATCCCAGAGATTAACCCTGGTGGAGCAGCTCCAGGCCTGGGTTTAGGGCAGCGTGCAGGCCAGGCATGTGCGCGCTAACAGGTACCTTCAGAGATCTGTGGTTCAAAGGGCAAATGGAAGCAGGTTAAAAAAATCTGAAGAATTTGCTATAATAGGAGAGAAGCCCAGTCTCTGCCAGGCCAGTGGAAACCCTGCCTTGCCTCTGGCTTTGCAGAGCTGCTGGCTGCAAAGCTTCTCTTTGGGAAGCCGGGAAGCAGGAAGGTGCCCTCACTTTGCCTTGGACTATTAAGTACCCGTGTTGCGTTTGTTGCTCTTAGCTCAGTATTTACAGACAGGCCATTTTCATTGGTTATTTTATTGTTTTTAATCTCTTTAAAAACGAATCCATCAAACCTGGTGAGCCAAACGCTGCCTTACTTTTAATGTGTTCAACCTTGCTGACTTCATTTTGGAGACTGAGACAAGCAGCCTGGAAAAGCAGCCTAGCAAGCGGGCCACTCATCTCAGTGAAGGTGGAAGCCAGGTGGAGTCTTTGCGCAGAGGTGCTTGGTTTTTGAGTGTTACAGAGAGCTTCTTGCAAGAAGCAGAGCACCCTTGGAAAATGAGCTTTTGTTATTTTCATTTTCCACCTTTGTTTCTGCTTTTTGGATGTCTCGTTTTTGAGGCATTGTATTTTCCTAGCTCCTTGCCTAGCTGCAAACTAATCATCTGGAATATTACCGCTATGGTACTGTGTCCCAAACAGCTGCCCAGGTATTGGTGGAGGTTTCCCTGGGCAGACAGCAGCCTGCTCTCACCAGTTTCTTTGAAATCATCTGGTAGCAGGAAGCAGAGATTTCCCCTTTGTGAGTCACTTTGGCCTGTTCTCACATCCCTGTGTTTCTTCAGATTATTCTTTTCCTTTTTTCTAATTTTCTAAGAGTTTCAGTGGCAACCTGGGGGGGGGGGAGGGGGAATGTTTAGTAAAGGCAGGCATTTTTGTCAGCCTTTTTGCATGGATGATGCACAAAGAGCTGAACCATATGCCCCCTCCCCGTGGCTGATTCAATGCTGCACAAAACCGCTGTGCCTGCAGGAATGCTGGGGATGAGCCCTGCATTCCTTAGTGACACCAGGATAAGCAGGGCATGGGGAGAGCAGGAGAAGGCGAGGATGGTCCGAGGCTGTAAAGTTTAAGTGATGAATGTTTCTCGCTGGCCGTGATCCAAGTGATGGTTAAGAATGAAATTATGCTGAAAAAATCTGGAGAATGGCTTTTAAGGCCAACAAAAGAAAAGTATTTTTCAGGTCAGTCCACAGAGCAAGCGTAAGCAAGACATTTACCTACAGAGAACAGGGTGAGGATGTAAGAACAGGATTATTTAGCCTGAGGTTTCAGAAAACTGAGGTGGGTGTGTTGTCTGCTGCAGTAACACATGCTGAAGGAGCGGTGAAATTCCCTATGGAATTTGTTAAGAGTAAGAACAGACAGCAGCCATCTGACACGGGTAGTGTTTTACTCTGACCTGACTTTGGTTTAATTAAACACGATGGACAGAATAGCGTTGCAGCTGAGATGAGGTATTAGTTTCCTAAAGGTTTTTATTTTCATCTAAACAACATTCCTGTCCAGGATTTTGTCTGCATTGCGAAATTTCAGGGCAGACGCCCTTGTCCTGCTTTCACTCTCTGCGTAAAACATCTTACACATCTGGCACTGTGCAATTAATAACTCTGTTACTATAGACCACTGAGCCTATGGTCTGTAACCCTATGTATAAATCAGGTGATACAAACAAGGACAGCCAAGTCTAATCAAGTTATTGCATGACTAAGGGAGGGTGTGGTACCCTGTGTGTATTAAGGGGAACGTCTGGCTGGGACACGCTTGGATAAAACCAGATTCCTTTCCTAAGCCTTCCTTACCTGTCATGGAGAAGCCTTGCAAGGTGAGTGGAGCGAGGAGGGAGATAGCTGATAAGCTAAAGAAACCTGGAGAGAGGACAGCAGCAAGAGATCATTCCCGTACAGCTAAAATGACAAGGCGGGGGGGGGGCTTACAGCCCGCCGGATGAGCTGGCAGAGTTCCTCCTCGCAGAGCAGCGGGAAGCCTTTACTGGGAAGGCAGTGACACATGGAGTGAGATTGAGGGAGGGGCAGGAAATAAAACGGAAATACTTGATCATTTCTGAAATCCCAGCCCAGACAACTTGGACTGCAAGGAGGTGTGTTTGCTTAGCAGTAGAACGCGCCGCACACTCTGCTAATGAGAACTACATTCAAAGTTCTCCTGTCTCTGCATACGTGTGTTCAGATCATTTAGTTGACAGGTGGCAACTACACAGCTTCCATGCAACAGTCGTGTGACAAGCTCTGCTCCGAGAGTGGCAAGCACGGGGCTGTACTTCCCGATGAACAATTTACGGGAGCCTGTCATTGCCAAATGAGGGGCTCCAACACAGGCACAGTCACATTCCCGGCTGCAGCTCAGGAGCCACAGTGGAGACTGAGTCTGGAAGAGAGATGCCTGTGGAAGAAGTGCTGGCACTAAGGTGTGCATTCAGTTCTCCCACAGCACCCTTGGGCAGGTTTTAAACATTGCAAGTGTTTGGACTTGGACTATCCGTTATAGGTGGTTCGCACACTCCAAGGAAGATACTTGGCCTGTGTCAAGCAAGTGAGAATTGGGCAAGTCCTCTACTGAAGGAAAACTGTAAAAAGTCCTGAGGAGAGGGAAGTACAGAGGGCTGGGAAGCAGGCTGTATCGGCTCTTTCTTTTGCAAAATGTAAAGCTATAGTTTGTTTAAACTGGCACAAATTGGGAGTGATTCCACTGCAGCCTACTTAAGAGACACCGGAGAAAAGCAGAGGACATGACAGAAAAACCAGGGCTATCCAGTCCCAGGGATAGTTAGGAATTATGCAGTGATTTCTGCAGCATCCTTTGGTGATATGACAACACCTGTCCGTTTGGTTTGTCCAGCAGTTTCACGAATCCTCCTCGTTTGAGTCTCCCCTTGCTTTACTGATGCATTGCAGGGCAGAACCACATTTCTTGGTGGATGCGTGTGGCTCCCCCCAGCAGGCAGAGCTGGCTGCTAGGGATCTGGTTCCTCAGGCACAGTATCACCAAGTAATCTCTTTGTATTCTGCATTACATACATGAGTAACATCATTTCTACAGATGTTTCAGCTCCTTACTCAATTTATGAAGAGGATTAGTTTAGATTTAGGTGTCAGAGTGAAACAGACTAACAGGGACAGAAAATGGAAAGGCCTACACTCAGACACTCAGAGGTCTTTCTAACAAGCAAGTAATTTTAAATAGTATGTAAAGCAATCTTTTCAGTCTGGAAATTAACAAAGTTCCTCAAAAGATCAACGTTTTTGAATCCAGTTTTGCCAAGATTAATGGTTTGGTTTAGGTGTCTGGTATCTCCTCTGGCCTTAAGAGAACTATTTAAGTGGATGAAGGTAGACACGGGTGCTACATTTTTGAACAACTGTGTAATCACTGCTTGTGTTGCGATAGCTCAGTCTGCAGGACTTTAGAACACTGATGGAATGT
This sequence comes from Larus michahellis, assembly GCF_964199755.1. Classification (NCBI taxonomy): domain Eukaryota; kingdom Metazoa; phylum Chordata; class Aves; order Charadriiformes; family Laridae; genus Larus; species Larus michahellis. The sequence continues at coordinate 9,219,893 of NC_133898.1, read as the reverse complement.
TTTCTGTTCCCAGTGCAAGTGTTAATCAAGTAAGATAGCTTTAAAATATGTATTTATTCAGCTTTAGTTCTGTTAAATGCTGGCCTTTTTAACAATGGCCACTTTAACAGTGGGAGCGGCAGCAGAGAAGAAAATTTGCTGTACAAGTACCTCAAGGTACTTGTTCTGGATGCTTGAACAGATTGTTGCAATTAAAAATACTAGATTCAGAAATGCCCAGTGGCTAAACACTGTTTATTTAAAAAGTTCTAGCTGTACAAAAGGAAAACAAAGACAACTTAATTTTCCTAGTGTTTATGATGGAGTTGCCATACTGCATCCAGTGACCTTGACTTCAATATTTAACAAAAACTGTAAATAGTCCAGTCATATTACAAGATGGATTGACATGTACAAGTTTTATTACTCAGCAGTTAACAATCGGAGATATTTTTGTTTCATCTCTGGTCGTCTTAGCTGTGGGGAGAAGGTGGCAGAGGGAAGAGAGTTTATCTCACCTCATTCCTGACCTCCAGTTAATTTATGGAACAGATCTTCATCCAGTGTTTCATTCTGGTCTTTGGAGCGGGTTGACAAGAAGATGTAGCCCCCAATGTACTCATGGATGATTTTGCAGTCTGCGCTTAGACATGTGAAAGCGATAAATACATTCTGATCAAACTCGATTGCAACCTAAAGAAAATAGATACAGCAAAATCAGGAACAGAGATAAGCTGCATCTGGGGAAAAAAGAGCAAATGGGAAAAAAAACCCAGCACAGCTGGATCACAAATACCGTGATAAAGCAGCACCTGTCTCTGCTAACCAAGATTTCTGGGTCTGATGGATGTTGAGGGTGTTCGGTGGCTTCTTAGTTTTCTGCTATAGCAGGGCCCTCTTGTGGTCAAAATCTTGCTGCTTGTTTAGACAGGCAACAAAAGCATGCTTTTAACTAGATTTTTTTTTTTTTCTCATGGCTCATAAAGTGAGCACTGAGAAGAGCAGGAATGGCACTCCTGACTCTTTGTACACTGAACCAATAATGTTTAATACTGTTCATTGTTACGTGCTGACCTTAAATCTGCTTTTGGGGGCCAGGTTTTGATTTCCAACTACTGTCAGTTCTAAAACCCAGCAAAGTGGTGTTAATTGCTGACTGGGTTCTGCCTTTTTTGGTAGGGATTTAAAGCAAACCCAACAGCTTTACCCAGCATTACAGGCTCTGGAACAGGGAGTGCTGCAGGAGAGTATTAGGGACTGTGTCTGATCTCTCCTGGCTCCTACAGATGGATGTGGAGAACTGTATCAGCAGGAACATTTTTGAGGCTGCTTGAATTTACATCAGGTCACACTAGTTCCACCCCAGAAATCTGCAGTTTACAGAGCTGGCTTCAAGCTTTCAAATGCAAACTCTCCAGTGGACCGCTGGGCAACAGCTGGCCCCACTGAGCAGCCTTTGTCACGGTCCGGAGCACCCCGCTATACAGCACACCCCAGAGCTGCGTTCTCAGGACCACATACTGACACAAGGGAGCTCGCCCCGTGGCCTTGTAATCTCAGTTTGGGATTTGAAAGACAAACTGGGTTCCTGTATCCTCGGTCTGTAACAGAGACTGAATCACCACAATTTAGAGGATGATACGTGAGCTAGACTATACAGAGAGTTAAAATGAGATTTTTACTGACAGAGCAGTAAACATAACAGGTTGGAATTTACCTTTGAGTCTCTGTATTTCATCCCATCGAAACCGAGGGCAACTTATAAAGAATAAGCTTGGTAGGAACCTTTCAAACTGGAAATCCTTTGTTTCTGAAATTTGACTACAGACTCCATTAAGAAAAATTATAGACAGCTTATTTAATAACATGTCACAACACATTTGAAATTGTTTCACGCTGAGGTTTAAAAAAATTTTCTGAAAGCATCCTCCAGTGTCTGAAATGCAATGAGTGAATGCGGAGAGCCGTTCCAGTTTTACCTGGCGTATTTCCCAGTTCACATTCCACTGCTTCATGTTGGAGAACCTCCATGTTGTGATAGGATCTCCCGTGGCTATATCTATTCGTATCAGCCTGTTATAGGACACCCCGAGCACATCATCCTTTTTGCTTCCTTTAAACCTGAAAAAAAAACCAAGACCTTTGAGCAGATCTGGTTTTCAATGATTTCTGTCTCGGGAAAATTTCACCTGCCCTCCTCTGAAAGTGCAAAAAATGTGGCAAAATTCCCAACAGCCTGGGATCGAGGAGAGCTTAGGCCCTTCTTTAGAACAGCGTTTGTTATAAAGCAAAAATGTAGGCTGGTGAGCCATGGTATAAAATGTAAAATAATCGGGCAGGTAGATCGGGCTGAAATCTTTCCAATTCATTGTTTTCTGCTAAAAAATACTGTTCTGACAAATGGATGAATTTGATTATATTTTTACTGGAAAAGTGTCAACAATAATTTTCCTTGCTTCTTATCATTAATGTTCAAACACGTTCTTCTAGTTATATTTACCTGAATTATATAAGCATATCAAAATACATTTAATATATTATATATGACCATTAACTTATTGAAACAACTGTTAGTGATATATGCATGTTTCTGAGTATAAATCACATTACAAAAATATTGAGACATTTTAACATTTCAGCTTTCTTCTGACTAGAGGTGAAAAATAAGTACAAAAGTATCAGAACTTTTGGGGGACAGAAATTTGGGAATAGCTAGGAAAAGATTACTCTGGTAAGGAAACTACTTTCCTCCACCTTCATGCTGAAAGCTGGAAGAAGTTCATCTGACTGCTGTTAATATTTTTAATATTTTTGATCCTGTTTTTGAACCTTCTCTCCTTAGATGAAGCTGGCCCTTCGGGAAAGAATGTGACCTGGGGTACAATTTGTGCCTTATTTAACACCCCCACTGAGATGCTGCCCATCAGTTTGTAGAAATTCACAAGATGTTTTGTTCATGCTACAAAATGCAGTTTAGGTGTTGGGTCTGTTTCTTTGTTCAACTGAATCAGTGCTGACAGATAGGGCAAAATATCAATATCTAGTAAATCAACTAGTGACAGGGAACATTCCTGGGCACTGAACTCGGGTTCTGTTCAATTGCTAGAAGAGTCCCAGGCAGAATTCTGGCTTTCTCAAAGGGCTCTCAGGTATGGCTTAGGAGCTGGAACATCCAAGGACCAAGATGATCTGGTAGTTCACATGAGGCTACTGGCTTTTGGGAAGTCAGAGAGATTAATAGTACAGATGTGGGCTGTTCTATGCCAGCTGGCCTCTGTGCCCGAGAATGGTTCCCAGCTGGTTCAATTTATATTGCAGATGGTTCCTAAGTAGCCCTGGAAGAGGTGTTAAGCACAAATTAAGGAAAGTGCCTCGGTTGTGTCAGTACTTTTCAGTTTTTTGGTGCTTTGTCAAGAGAAAAGAATGCAGGTCAGAACCCTGCCATATTCAAGGTAAGTGTCCAGGGAAACTGCGGTGAACACAACAGGACCTTTCTTGTGCTGACTGCTCTTCCAGATTCACCTAAAAAAGTGATTATTTGCTGTTTTCTTAATGAAATGCCAAAGAAATAAGCATTTCTGTCATATTCTAGTGAGTAAGAGTTGGAGTGAACAAATACATTGCAAAGCGGAGAACACCAACAAGACATGCATTTTTTTTACATCTTAGTGAGTTTGTGTCAATAAGGGTTTAATCCTAGTGATATGTTACTTCAGGCAAAACCTGACAGGTCTGTATGACGGCAGACATAATGGAGGGTCTCACTCCAGGAAGGGAGCTACTGAGCGCTACTGCTATAGAAAAAAACAGCAGTACAGAAGTTACTAGAATTAAAAAAGGTCTGTGGGGGAAAAATGAGAGAATGTTTCCAGAACAGGGAGAAAAAAAGCTTCCTGCAAATCGCTGACCGTGAACACATTATGGCAGCTTGACATTGCTGTAAGAGTGGGATTACCTTACGATGTAGTAGGATAAGCCAAACTCGGGGAGGGACTGCCATGCTTGAATAAAACGCAGCTTGGCCTCCACTAGAGTCATCTGGGATACATTCTGGTGGGCTTCCAGAATACGAGCAGCCAACTGGGAAACACAGGAAGAGAGAAAGGTTTCAGTTGACCGGAGAACAAAAATACCCTTGCTTTCACTAAATCAAACATCATTAGCTCTGGTGCCATGTTCAGACACTCAGTGGTCACCATTCATGCAGATGTACTGTGGAGAGCACTTGGGGACAGATGCTGAGCTACAAGGGCAGAACAGTGCAGGAAGGTCTCAGTGTCTGGGTTTGTGCTGCACAGTCCGGCATACTGCTCTGGAGACTCTGTCCTGAGGATGAGTCGGCTGAACTCTTTTGCAGCATCTTATTTAAGATGCAGACAGTAACTTCCTGACCTTAAAAACCTTCCGTTCTTACTCTGAAGAGACTTTCAGGGACAGTGTTATCAGGAGGAGAATGTGAAGAGTGACTTAGGAGGCAGTGTAGATGTAAGAGGAGTACTCAGAAGTGCTGAGAGAGCTGTCCGTGTGTTCAGTTTAAAGGAAAGGCCTCTTGCTAAATACGAAAGGGACAAATGAGTATTTCAAGGTGATTCTACTGTATGGCTTCCAAATGCTGCTTCGATCCAACCTCACCCCAAGGAATCGTTGGAACCACCCATCCCCAACCATCGAGCCGTGCTCAGGATACCTGCTTGGGCTTGTATTTTTTGGTATAACGTAGTGAGACGAAGCATTCTGGTTTCATGTCTATGCTTTCTGGATCAGAGACAGCCTGGGGAGACATGGTCCAGTTCTTCATCTTTAGAAATGAAAGGATCTTGTGGACCTCAGGTTGGTAAGAGCTATCGGCCATTGTTTTGCCTTTTGAGGCTAAAACGCAAGCAGCCATCCACCGAGCATATTGATTCTCCTGCAACAAAGACAATTGTTTGATATTTTTGGACAAACCATTTGTGAAGATGGCTACTGTTCACGCATCTTTCACTGTGTAATAAAAACACTCTGGAGTTACTCCGCTTAGTTTGTGTGGATGTATAGTTACCCTAGTACTGTTGTTGTTCTCTCATTGGGCTAGTTCCACCTACAGGACTGCCTATGCAGAATAGGTAGGTTTTAAATTTTCAAAGAAATCCCGTACGTTGGAATAGCTTCTCTTGGAAATTTTATTGCATGACTATCTTCCACCTAATGAACATTTTTTACACATTTTGGATTGATACTTTTAAATACAAATTAAATAAACTGAAACTGAAAACAAATGTGAGATCCTTATCAGACCAGCCTCATCTGAATGGAGAGAGTTCTAATTAAGAAAAGAGAAGAGAACAAAATCCAAACCCCAGTCCTCTGAAAACACTGAAGCAAAATATTGTAATTTCTTTTTATTTTTTGATAGTATATTCTTTTTTCTTTCCAGCAGCTTTATGTGGAAACTGATGATAAACATAGAACTACTGTCCTTTTGTCCCCTCAACCATTAAGTATTTGTTAGACCATCACATAATTCTTAAATTTTACTAAACTTGCAGATAATAAACTCTCTGTAGCATCCTTATTTGTCTATACAAATTCTACAACAGGATAATGGGTCTTCTAGACAATCTGCCAATAAATCTGGAATACAGACTTTCCCTTGTCTTATTACTCACGTTTTCGCATCTTAAATATACTTCATTCATGCCATCAGCAACAGGAATTAGTAATTTGATTCCAAACTTCTTCGCTGCAACATTTACATCTGGCACAACTTCACATCCTAGATCACAGAGAATCAGGAAGAAATCAATTTATTTAATTACTACATCACTAAGTCCTGATTAAGTCTAAAGAACAGTACTTAATTGTTGTTTTTCTTTAAGATCAAGGGCCAAGACTTTAGAAGCTCAGGCCTAATGAAAGGTTTCTGTTCTAGTTCACTGCCTGGTCTGGCTCGCCAGGGTGGTGAATGCTCTGAGCTCAAAGAGCATGTTAGTCAAAGTGGAAGAGGATCCAAATGCTCTCAAAACCTCAGCCTGATCTTAGGAAATGCTCAACATTTAAAACAGAGAGGAGCTGACGAGATAGGCACTTTTGGAAATTTTAGCCTAATTGTCTTGAAAGCCTGGACTATATTTTCAGAAGCAACTTAGTACTAACAATGGGATGTGGGTGACACCTACAACAGAGCTGGCCAGTTCAGGGATCCCAGAGAACTCTGGGGACTTGGTAGTTCATGTTGATGGTGCTACTACAGGCCTTCTGGATTCAGCTAGAGTCGAGGATGCCTACAGTTCCCCTTTGTGTCAAGGGACACCAAGGCTGTGGGCTACTTGGTGAGGTTCCAGCTACCCTGGCGAGTTTTACCATGTATTTATCTGACCTACTGAGGATATGCAGATTGGTATGCAGAGCCATTTGTTCACAGGGGTCAATCTTCTTTCTATTTCAAAGGTTTCTTCTAGGATGAATCCTGGGCATCACTGGTTCCCTGATGCTGAACAAATGATGTCCCTGCAGGAGTAGATGTAGATGGAGGCTATATATGACGCTGGTGTTTGCTGTGTGTACACCTGGGGTTTCTCCTCCAGAAGTACCTAAAGCTGGTTGTAGCTATGGAAATCCCCATGCATGAAACAAACAAGCTCCAGAGAAGGTCTTGGACCTTCACAGCAGTATCGAGGTGCAATCTATGGTATTCTTGTTCACTGCATCATCCATAATCCTCCTCTACCAGTGTGCATTTGCCAAGGACAGAGGTGAGTACCACCATTTAACACACAGTCAAAATATTTGGAAATAAAAGTGTCACACAGATCATATTCTCTATCTGACTCATCTTTAAGTGAATTCAGCAGTACATGGCGTTTTACAAGCCAGGTCCAGATAATCTTGGTTTGGGCTAAGCTATTGAATCCTTTTTGTTTAGGCCTTTTCTGCAGGTGTGGGCTGCCTGCTTAGGAGTCTCAATAACTGAAAAAGTTCCAAGACTAAATGCTCCTGTGCTTGCCTTCTGGAATCCTGCAGGGATTTCTTCATTTATTCAGTTCACGAATGCAATAGAAAAAGGAAAGAAAGGAAAAGAAAATTCCTACCTTTTAGGTTTAGTTTCTCAATAGGTTCTCCCAGTGCGGATTCCTTGTTTTTAAAATAAGATACTGAAGTGTCTTTAAAAACAAACCAATATGGCTTGATAGCTTTGAGCGACAGCTTCCTGGGCCTAAAAGAAAAAAAGAAATCACATTTGTTTATATTGAAATGTACAAATTGGTAAGTCACTCACAAATATTACTGTGGATCTCAAATTGCTGTGGGGTCATACACATGGCTTCAGTTGTGTTACTCATACTTGTGTCAACGAGGGAGGAACCAACACGGCACCCAAGTTATCCCAGGTATGGATGTGATTATTACCCCAGATTCTAGCTGAATCCCATCTGTGATTTCTCTTGGTTTTTTTTCTTTCTCTTCTATGTAGTTTTTCTTACTTTCCTTTTTTCTTCCATTCCTAATCAAAGCCATTCCTTTCTAACAGACTAATTCTGTTTTTTATGTAGAATTACCTTCAGCTTTTCATAGCTCCTTGTCTAGGAGATTTGCACCCATAAAATTAACTTGTATTCATTAAATCGTAAGGGGGTAGAGACCATCTTTTTGGCTTTATCTGAATAGCATCTAACACAACAAAATTCTCTTCCTTCACTAAGTTTATGGAGGTTCTATAACACTCCAAGAAAGGGTAATAGTTTAAACATGTTCTTCCACAAGGGCAGTGTTACTCCAGCTCCTCACACATGTGTATAGGTAGATATAATCCTCATTTTAATTATTTCAATAGTTTGCTAATGCAAACTGATTTCTTCCGTGGAGTAAATTTAAAAATACCTACTTGGGAATTGAGAATTAACTGATAGATACTAATGGTCAAACATAATCATTGTGCCAGCCCCACCTCTCTTCAGTAAGAGATAAAAATCATAATTCTACTAAGAATACACTAAGAAAGCCACAGGGATGGGGGGGGCAATAAAATCAGTGTATTTTTCAGTATATTTCAGGAGAGGAAACTATTTGAGTAGATAAATACTTCACAACTAGCTACAAAGGTCAACAATGAAGTTAAAAAGAAGAAAAAAAGAAAAAAAATCTACTGCCAATTTAGTACTTCCCTTTCAATCTTCGATGTTGGTACAGAGAGCATACTGCTAACTGGAATACAGTGATTTATTATATCTGCTCTTGCCTTCTCCAGAGCCTTTCTAGAAGTCCTAGTTTAGAATCCTTTCTAGAAAATTGTGATTTTTGTATTCAAATGAAAAAAAACCTTGGATTTTCAAAACTGTCAAATACTTTGGCTTTTAATTTTCCAATACAGTGACACTCTTCAAAAATAAGGGACTATAATTTTTTTAGACTAACAAAATTATTTTTCTATCCAGAAATGTTGCTGAAAATTTCTTGTTGTTGTTGTTTTTGAAAAAACCATAATATTCTCCACAATATTGTCACCCACCTGGAAGTAGTATTTACTAGTGTGCTAATGTGGCGCATACTGTGAATAAATGTGAATAAAAGTTCCCTATGTGAATACAGTCAGCAGTATAACATACAGAGCTTTGCATTCAGGTTTACAATTAAGCAAATAATTATAGTAACAAAAAGTTGCTGTTCCTTTAAAGAAATGTTTTACACCTTACCTAGTTTCTACAATGTCTTAGGTTTAGTAAGTGATTTATCATGTATAAAGGAAACTTTTCATGATGAAAAATAACGGCTGAATGCTTTTAAAAGCAAACTGCTCATACTGCTCGGGAAAAATAAACAATCCATTGTTAGAGCCAAGTAACTGACAAAACTTAAAAGGCTTAAATTCCCTTTCATCTTAAGCCACCTTAGTATTTTGAATGTCAAATAAAATTCCTAATTGGAAATTAATAATTAACAATTCGTAACAGTTAACAACAGTTAAAAATTTTCAGGTGCAGTTTTCAGTTCACTGACTACAAATATGATTTGTCAATGGAACGAATCTGATAAATATTTGTGCAATAGAAATCTTTATCTTTCTAAAACACAAAGACTTTTTTGTGATAAAAGGCATTATGGACTTGGGGTCACTGCAGTCATTTCAATAACCCATAAATCAAGATATTATAGTGGGATCACAGAAACTCGTTTTGATATTAAAAAAACAAACAAACAATTAAAAAAACAGACTCCATGTTTGGTTAGAAAGGGATAATTTGTTTTGTTTTTTTCTTTAAAAAAATAAATCCCCGGGGTTGCTTTCAGGAATTCTTCTCAGGGAGAGCTGTAAGTTTTTTCTAGTTTTTCATTGGCAAAAAACAGTAAAATGTGATCGAAAACAAAACTGTAGACACTTTTGTTTAGCAATGATGATTGAGGAGCACTAGGAAATATAAAGAGCCTGGTCTTTTAATAAGCATAAGTATAGCTACCCCAGCAGCCCAAGAGCTCGAAAGATTTGCTGAGAATCTTGCTCAGAAGCAGTAAGAAAAAGATTTGACGAGGATGATGTTAGGCTGGTTAGACCTATCTATCTGGTGTATTTGTTAATTTGTAACCATAGGATCTACTGTTAGATTAGAATCAAAACCTCAAGAGATCTCTTGCATGGTTAAGCTTTTTGTTTTGTATGTTTCATTATTAGTTTTAATAACTCACCTAACTAGCCTGAGATTATCAGCAAGTTTCGGGATGTCCGTGATGTCCTCCTATCAGGAATAATTAGGAATAATTTTAGTACAGTGCACTTTGTAATCATCTGTTGACTCTTATAAAATCAGGAACCAGGCAGCCTCATCAGAGTCAATGCATTTGACACAGTGAAAGCAATTCTGGGATCCAAAAGGACATACCAAGATGTTACTTGTGTTTCCACCTTCCAGTGTCACTTCCAGATTAGAAAGTGCAGCTTCTACTTCATCCACTTCTGATTCACAGGTGAAATCTTGTGCCTCTGATGATAACGACAACTTGCTTACCTGATACTAAAACAAAGCATCGATACCAAATAGTCAATACATCAACTAGCAACACACAATCCCAGCATATGAAAATAGGCCATTTGGTCTTCTGGGTCTTGCCAACTGGATAAAGTTCTGCAGCATGGAACCATGGGTTTTTTCACAAGGCAACAAGTATGTCCACTATCATCTCCACTGCAATTACTGGTAACGGTTTCCTATGTTAATTGCCAGTATTTGTATTCCTTCACTATGTAATCATCCTTGTTCTGTGAGGCTGACTCAGCACTAACATTTGCATTCCTAGTACTGTCAGCTGTGAGTGCCGTCCATACCAGGTGGAAACTTGGCAGCAAAGTTCTGTGGTGTTCTGCAGTGGCAGGCCGTGAATTTTTTGGCAGCTCCTTTTACATTTAAAAGGAAAGAATTTGTTATGAATAAACATTCGTGCCTTATTACCTACAGTCAGGGACTATGCTATGCTAGGTCATGTTGAATTTCTATGTACTCCACAGCATCCCTATCTTCACATTGTGCTATAGTTTATTTTGATCTGTTCTGAATGTATGTATTTACGTATTAGAGAAATATTCAGGAGGAGTATGTGAAAGGCTGGTAGCTGGTACGGGAAGTAACACGTCACAGTAATCCCCTTCAGAATAGACTGGTATCAAAGTTACATCCTGGGTATGGTTTGTGTTAGATAATGTTAGTAAATGGTTCCATAACTGTATGTGTCGGTTTGAGTAATGGTGTGCTGCTACTGAATTTAGTTGGCTTAGCTGATGGATGCTGCTTATTGTTTCTCACTCAAATAGCAGACCCCCAATCCGAGCAGAGCTGTCGGCCTGGGCTCAATCCCAGTCTTGTCCTAGTTTATGCCTGCCTCTTGAGGAAACAGGTTTTGCAACCTGGATCAAGTACGTGCCTGTAGTGCAGCGAAGATCAGCATTTCTTCCTCTGTGCAGTCAATTTCTTCTAACAGGATGGCCCAACGGGCTTGTTCATAGATTTGGTTAATTCGCACTGCATCATACTGTAGCAAAAAAGAATAACAGTAGTCATTAATGACCATCAAGATAGAGATTCACAATCAGCTGCAGCTTATCTAACACTGCGCTGAAGCCATAAAGGTTGGTTCCTTCCTCCCCCACCTCTGCCCTGCTGTATGTTCCCGTCCTTGCATTACTAGCTCGTGTCATTGTGTGTGGGGTCACGGTGGCTTGCTGATCCAACAGAAAATGAATCAGGAGTTCTTGGCTGAAGCAGAAGTGGTAGTAGGCCTCGGACAGGCTTAACCAAAATGTGAAACCACTCTATGAGAGTGAAAATAACGTGGCATGGCTGAAATGAACGTGACATTCATCAGCTTGCTGCTGCCAAAAGACAAGAAACTCTCATTCCTCACTTCCCCTCTTCTGCTCTTGGCTTTTTCGGTTCTGGCTTTATCTTTGCACTGGCTTGACACTTGTCAGATCCTGCTGTGAACTGCTCTAATTCACTGCCCATTTTTTGGATAGTTTTCTTATTGATTGTTTCTTGTTACCTACTTGGTTAACAAACTGAAGTGACTCACAGAAATATTCAAGCCCCAGAGCTGGTGAAAAGTAGATGATGGGAGCGTGACCTTGGTGAGCTATTAAGTTGCCTGAAGCTGTTTTGGGTAATTTCATCCTATGGCTCCATGGCTGGATAGGGCAAAGGAGGGGAACGTTTGGGCTGCTGAAGTTGAGACATGTACTTGAATTTTAGTGGGGACAGCATTTCACCCAAAACCATGCCACCTGAACTAGAAAGTGCCCTTCTGTTTATCTGAGATGCCTGAAATGAAAGAGTTTTACAGAGTTTACAGAAAATAGCAGGCCAAATCCTCTAAAATTCACATTTGAACTCTTGTTGATTTACACTGGTAAAATTGTGCTTTAATTTCACTAAATGTATCACCCAAGCTGTAAAAACACTGGGTTAACACAAGCACTGTGACTGTCTTTTCGTGGAAATAAAGGCAAATGAAAGGCAACTTGAGAAAAAATGTAAGTGTTTTTTGACAACGTAAGTCTTGTTTCCAAATGGGACTGAAACGCTTTTGCTGAGCTTTCCAAAGTTCACTGAAACAAATTTGATTTAAGTGCTTCTGAGGGCTTCAGCTCAGAAAAGCTGAATATTCAGTGAAGGGCAGTGGAACATAAATGTCATTTTTAATTCCATTTTCAAAAATAGGGCTTATACCTTTACATCATTTAGGATACTGTTGGTTTAGTTTTCCCCTTAATTTTTCTTGTTAAAAGAGAGGCAGAAAGTAAACCAGACCCTCTGGAAATCTGGATACTGTTTCTGGTGCTCTTCAGATCTCATCTTTATACTTAAGATCTTATTTCATGTGAGGAACGATGAGTCAGTGTCCAGAGGGGAAAAGTGCAGCCTTAGCCGAGGGGAAAAGTAGAATTTGATCTCTGAAGGGCCTGTAACAAATCCTAGCTAAAATTCGCTATCCTTGTGCTACAGCTCCTCGACATGAAAGCAGGTGAACAATGAATAGCAATAAAAACAAAGCTCTTACTTTTGGATTCAAATCAAAGAAAGTGTAATATTTAAAGCGTAAAAGAAGTTGATCGTCCTCCAGAATGCCTTGTTCCATAAGTGATCGGGATGAATCTAGCCAGCTGCGGAAGAAAACAACCCACAGATTCATCTGTAGAGGAAAAAACTGTCACACCTGCAGAGCTCCAATGTAATTGTGAAACAAAAATGGGAATAAACAGCTCTAATTCCTGCAAGGCTGGGAAAAATTCACATAACTCAAGGAGGTGGAACATATGGATTTCCAACTTTCATTGTACACACGATACCTAAAATCTTCCAATTTTTACTCCAACACTATTCAAAACATGAGAAGTAGATGCCAGAAACTGAGCATTAACTAGTTGTGGGGTGACCTATGCCAATAAGATTCTTGATCTCTAGAAATGGGATGTTCATTTAAGCCAGGACAAAAGTGTACCTGTATATTTAGAACTCCTGCTTTTCATTTCAATATTTGCTGGTTTATAATTCTAGCTACTTCTGTTCTCCAGTGAAATCCAATTAAAATATTGAAGTCACTGTTAAATGCTCCACAGATCTAAAAATGACAATCCATATTTTAATGCTAGAGAGACCACCATCTCAAACATTTGCACGGCTAAACCCCCTAGTGCTCTGTGTTCCTCTACGGTGTACAATAAGCAACATTTGTCAGTGCATAATTCAAGAATTCACCTATTTGTAATGCATTAGAGCTCTACTGAATTTACCCACGTGTATTTCCACTGCCTATTTAAAGCCTTTAGAGTTTGCTACCCAGACTGTCCTTTAGCTGTGCCCACAGTGCTAAACTGGATTTGCCTTCATCTAACAACAGAATTTAGTCCAGAGCCTGCACCATTACATCATTCATCACTTTAAACCAAAATTTTCTAACTGAGAATGTTGAATAAGGAAAAAAAAGATCAAAAAGAGTATTTCTGAAACAAAATGTAGATCAAAACATGTTTTTATGTATTGATATAGCCATATATCAGGGGCTTGTTGTCAAATTTTGCGTTACACTTAAAAAGCTGGATTAACGCCACCCTGGTTAAGCCAGCTAACAAAGATCTCAAAGAGAGGCATCTTACCCTGCATTGAGTTTGGCTTTGTCGGCTAAAGTCCGAGGCTGGTACATCTCTGCTAGTGTTTCTGGAGAGCAGTTGGGATGACTTAAGGCGAGGATGCTGCAGTTCTGCTCAGTCAAGGGACTGTCGCTGAACCAAGTAATCATAGAAGAAGCTGGCGTCCCGCTGATGGGATCATAAGTGGGTGTCATGGTTTTACTGTATAAACCTGGACTTCCTGCAAGTTGAAAGAGTAATGTATGATTCCAGGGAAAACTGCCTTCAGACTTTGGTAGTCTACCACTTCCTATCAAAAAAGACTAACTCTTCTCTTTCGAGACAGTCTCCTATCCCTGCTCTTTACAGCAGGCCTCGTCCTTTCACAGGTGAAGTGACCGCAGGGACAGAAGTGCTCTTCCTTGTTCTGTGAGATATCTCAGTTGTGTTGGAGATAGGAAACACATACTTTCAAGCCTTTATTTCTCCTTTTCCTTGGAGGTTGCCAGAATTGTTGAATGTTTTGAGTGGTCTCACATTTTCAAAGAGCGGCAGCACATCCTGTGTGCAAGGCCACAGCTCATCACCTGTTTTCTGGCTTAGCCTTTCTCATATCAATGGAAAGGAAAACATTTAAAAAACAAGAGAAAAATATTGATACACTGGAGATTTCAGTAACTTCTTGGAGCCACTAATGTCAGCCGAGCTGTGTCTCTCTGACCACCATCCTGCATTAAACTAGTCTCCCTGGTTTTAATTGTGTAGCAAAGGCATTCTTCCTCTTTTTGACTTTCAGTCAGAAGAACAAAGTAATGCTGGTTTTTCATTACCTGATAATCCAGAACTCACTGGAGAGTCGCACAGGTTTAAAATATCTTCTGTAACTGGTTCTTTGCCGTTCTTGTCTTTTTTCTTTTTCTTTTTGAGTGCATCTTCTGATTGTTTCAACAAAGAGAGTTCTTCTGACCGTCTAATATCTACAATGGCAATTTGGGAAGTGAAGCAAAATGAAACATTTGAAACTTAGCAACTTACGTCCAAAAAAAGCCCATGGTTGGTCATAGCATTCGGGGAAGCTCCATGTTGCAACCTGAATTTTATTTTTAGGAGGTTGAAAGCAGTAGCCGTGGAAAATCCAGTAATTCAATAATGAGGCCAAAGACTTTGGGCTGTGAGAGTGAGTTTTGACAGGATTTAAGCCTGCTTTTGTAGCAAGCATATCTGCATTTTACGACACTAGGGAAAAACTGTTTCTCCCTAGTGGGTCTGCAGTCATCTTTGAGCATAATAAATTAAATGAAATGTCTGACTTATGAATAAGCAAGAACAGAAATGAAACCATTGTATTTGAAGTTCATGCCTTCTGTTTTTCACTTAAGAATTTTATATTTCACATACAAAATTCTGTCTTCGCTACACACTATTCCCTAATGCACTACTGATTCAGACGTGTATTGTCAGTTGCAAACCAGACACTTTGTTTCTGAAAAACAAATCCTGGGGTAGGCAAAGACATTTTTGACAATATTCACTCATGAGAAAAGTTACGGGGTTCCTGTACTGACTCAGTCTGGAAGAAAAAAGTGGGCAGAAATATTTAATTTGGCCAAATGTCAGTTGAACAATTATGGCATCATTTTATCAGAGCTGTTAAATGTAATAAAGACATACTATGCCTTTCACAATCCAGTGCTAGAAGATGAAATGGAAAGCTATGCTGTGGTCAGTATGAGCTGGTAAATTCCTTCTGAAGATGAATGCGTTATTGGCCTAAGCTTTGAAGATCTAAATTAAAGAATCCCTAAAACTAAGGGATTCTGAGGACTGCTTGCAGACTCGACTTATCCCCATGGATCACAGACACACAGGTCTGGCATGGTCCAAAACTTCATCTCTGCTTGGAGGTGCTCTGTGCTTTCTGCTTGGAGCAGAGACACAGGGACTCAGTGCTGCAACATGTTCACGGCCTTGGGCGGGGTAGTTGGGTATGCCCTGACCTGAAGAGGTTTGGGCATGAAAAAGTTTCAAATATTTAAAACATGCTCCTTCTGAAGTAAATACATATAACCAATAGGGTGAGTTGAATATCACGAATGCTAGTGAAAGCAGCTGATAAATCAGTTGACAGCAGTATCATTGCCTGTGGTGATGATGCAGGAGAGCGATAAGCTCAAGCTTTTAGTCAATGGCATAGAATAAGCAGGATCGAGTCCTGCTCAAGGAGGACAAGGATCCCTACAAACCCATCAACAGGACTTTGGCTATCCACTACTCCTGCAGCTCACGGGACACATTTCTGACACTGTTTGCATCAGTTATCACAAAGACTGAGAACCATTGACATGCACTGGATACTGAAAACCAAAAAATCTGTCTTTTGATCTTGGGTCAACTCAATCAGATTTCTCCTTGAGCTAAACAGTTTTGTGAGTAAGGACTTTACATCAAAAGAAAGTCACCTAATAAAATGCTCCAACTTAGCTGCCGGAGGGGATTTAGCTTCACTTACTGAGAATTTTGCAGATGTCACTGACAGCTTTGAATACCACAGAAGAGAAGCTGACTTTCAGTCTCACAGTCTTCATGTTTGGCAAGCGAAGCCGCAGCATTTTGTGCTGAGTAGTAAAGAACAGCTTAGCATCTGCCTGCACCCCGCATTTATCCAGTGTCCAGTGGGTTTTCAGAAGCCAACATTTTTTTTGCTCCCACCAAAGGGCATAGTCTGACCAATCTTGTGGTATTTCTAGGAAAATACAAAATGGTTATTAATAAACTACAGCGCAAATATACTAAAAAACTTGGGTTTGAAACAGTGCTCTGCAAGCAGACTTTATTTACATTAAAGTAGCAACTACGGTTCCTGAGACCTAGACCCCATTTGCTGAATACTTGTGGCAGTCTCTGGGAACTAACTTTGTTTTCCCTTAAGAGTTAACCTACGTGCTGACTGTGGCAATGCCTTCGTCTTGCAGGTATCCAGAGGGAAAGTGCATCTCCTGAATCTGGTGCTATACGTGGTCCAATGCTGCTTTGATTGTGCTAGGATACGGACTAACAACAAGGGTACCCGCTTCGCAACTTGATAGCGCAAGCTGAAAATCCTCCCACAAAACCTCGTGTGCACCCCAATGGGCACAAGTTCTCCCCAGTCTCCTGGGAAGCACCACGGAACAGCTCATCTCCATTAGCGTTAAGAACCAGCAACGAGTCCCTTGAAATCTTGGTGACGCAGAGCTAAGGGCTGTTCTGAGCTCTTCTCTGTGGCTGCACAGTTAGATGAACAAGGATGCTCACCTGAGTGCAACCCACTTGGGACAACTTTACGGTGGCAAGGCTCTTGAAATAGTCAAGGAAAAGAATTATTATTTTGTGAGTAAGCCCTGTGACAAACAGGAAAGAGTTAAAAAGCTCTCCATCAAATAAGATGACCTTCTCTACCACACAGGATGCAGAAACTTGTAAGAGAGGTAGAAACTTGTAAGGGAGGTGGAATGGGCACAATTTGATATGGTACAGTTAAATCTTTTAATAGTCTGCGCAGAAGGGCAGGCTGGGGTGACTGACCAGGGACTGACAAGGGTTGCCTACCAAAACTTCTCAGAGAAGACAGGCCCGCCAAGAGATGACTCTCGTTTCACTAATATAGACTTGCCTGTGTCTTGCTTAAGTAGAAAATTCTTGTGTATTTTGTACTTTGAAAACATGCAGATAGAGTAAAGCTTGCTGAATCAAGAACAGATGGAAGGCTTTGTTCATGAGCCTCCTCCCCCTTTGGAGGGGGAGAACAGTGGCTTTTGTCTGCTTACTCTTGAGCAGTAAGCTATCCTGACCTGAAAGGTGTCAAAACCTTGACTTAGATCACCAGGAGAAGCACATGCATAGGGAAAGAGATAAAGCATTGCTGCTCTCAGTTCCATGTGGAATTCCAAGCTTAGATGACTTCCCAGATGCCAGTGATGTGTAGTAATAGGTAACATTTCTGTGTGATCTTGGTCAAGTTGTTTCAGTCTTCTGTGTCATTTCTTGTTCCTCCTCACCAGCTCCCCCAGGCAGAGGCTATTTTCCTCAGCGTGTCTGTAGCACAGTCGAGCCCTGTCCTATTTGGGACTTTCTTCGTAAAAAATTGCATCTCAAGACAGCATCTGACACAAGTCACAGATTTGCTTTAAATATTATTTAATATAGAAAACTTTTTGCAGTAGTCAAGTACTAGTTATAAAAATACTGTGAAAAATTAGTCTTCTGACCCAATGAGAACTCCAGCTACCATTGGTTTGCCGCCTGAATTGTATGTGTAAGTATGCAGAGAAGTTGGTAAAAATGTATCAGATTTACTACCTGCTTTAATGCTGGAGAAGGGATTCCTTGATAAAATCACTATCTCCAAGTAGAGCTTTTTCATCATGAAGGACTTTTGTGTAAAAATGTCCTTCCATTGAATGGCAGCCTTTTGGAAAGAGTATTTTGTGCGTTTCCCTTTTGTTTCCTTCAAAACCCGTGTTTGAAAACAAAACCTTTCACTTGGCAGTAAGAACTCTGAAATTATCAAGTTGCTGATTTTAAATTTCTTGATGCTGTTTTGCTGAAGGGTCTTGTTATAGTTCAGCTTTTCTCCTCTGGTTTGTCTGAAGTTGAACTACATAAAAAAGACTAAAGTTTCAAGGAGGTTTTTTTGACCTTTTTTTTTTTTTGTGGACACAAATCCTGTATTTCAAGAGCAATGCATAGAAATGAAAAGCTCGCGGTATTCCCACTTGGCGAGTCTAATCTAGCAGACAGGTTCCTTTCTGTGACCGAAGACTTCTAGATTTACGAACCCCAGGAAAAAAAACAATACTTGAAGAATGAATTGCATATGAACCCCCCATGGCATTGATATAATAATCAAATACTGCACCAACTTGTCTGTATCTGTCATTCTGCAGCCTCAGAGTGCAGATGGTTATTTTGGGAGGCAGCTCATTTGATGGCTTTGAGTTAAAGAAAGCTGGATTCTCTTGTTGTCCATCACGCTGACTTGCTGTGACTGTACACAGGATATTTCTACCTTTCATCTCCTAACTTTGACTCGGCCAGTCCTGCTCTTCACAGCTGTTCCCTACTGGATATACGCAATGGATAACGTGGCTCAGATTTTGGCTAGAATGCCACTATAGCACAGGAAACAGTAACTTCAGAGGTGCCTTTGTAACAACTAATCCTGTCTCTTTGACTGCTGCAGGTGAATAAATAAGGTATCACTACCTTTATTGCCCCTTAAACTAGTCACCTATAAAGTCTATCTGGAAAGGGAGTTGAATAGTTCGCCCGGTCCAACTGTATTTGTCTAACTGGAAGACAAGATCAAAGTAAAGTTTGGTTTGCACTGTGATAGCTCAGGGGCTTTAGTCACAGACAGGGAGAGGTTCTGGCCACATGAGACCCTGAGTCTGCAGCACCTACGTGCTGGTTGTACTGTTACGACAAGTAAGTGAGGCACTGCCATTTCAAAATGTGCAGGAGCCTCTTTTTGTAGAAGGAAAGCTGGATATATTATTTTAATAACACTGTGTAAATTAAACAGGTCTTTACTCACTGATTTGTTCTACTAATTTCAGCATCACTCCTCCAATATGAAGGTCCCCTGTGACCCGTAGTACAAATTCCTTTTGTACCTCTTCATGCTGATGATCAACTGTCACCAAGAGCTCCCAAGTGTGAGACCCATATTCAGTTGAGGAAATCATTTTGGAAAAGGGCTACGTAAGCTCTGCAAAAACAAAACAAACAAGCAAAAAGGATATTTTCTCTCCACTCTCTGAAACAAATGCATCTCTCCACAGCCTCAAAATACCTCCGTGCTGCCAAGACTTCGCAGTGGCCTTGGCTGGAACTTCAGATGTGTTATCTTGTTACCTCTGAACTAGACTCTGCTCCTGTGATTACTCTTGCAAGATAGGCATGTGGGATTTTTTATTTTGATTTCCATATCCCTCCCCCTAACTCAGGTGTCCCCAGCTGGGTAGAGATAGCTCAGTTTTACCCAGTTTCCCCACTATACATTGCTAATCTGCCAGTCTGGACACCATAAAGCCTGCAGTTGTGGGTGGGATCTGTTTTGGCAATCTGTCCAGCGAACAAAGGAATTTCGTTGACTTGTACACTTACAGCTGTAATTTTCACTGCAAATTAAAGTTTACACTTGCAGTTCTGCCAGCTTGGTCCCACGGGACCAAAACCAGAGAGTAGTTTTACCTATGTGAGTAGACACGAGGGGAGACAAATAACTTTAACGGCTCTCAGCCAGCAATATCCAGGCACGTTACTGCTGTTCCTGCTGATTGCTTGCACAGAGACGTAGGCACATATCCTGTCTCAGCAGGGTGAATCGTCTGCGATCCCACCAGGCTCCTGCCAGGACAGGTTAAAGAGTAAGCGCGCCAAGCCAAACTAGAAAAGATGCTCAAAGTCGAAGCTGTGGTTATCACCAGTAGAATTCTGCTAATTACTGAAGAAAGAGCTTGTAGGTCTAAGGTGGCTGATGCTGCAGGAAGGATTTGGGATCTTTAACCATGAGAGAGGATATCAGATTAGCGCTCAGTGTTGTGTCAAACTGAACGCTAAGAAACAAGCCTTTGCAGTTGAAGCTCAGGCAGTAAAGTGGATGACTTCTCAGCAATACCTGGGAACCAAGTCACAGACAGAGACTGCTAAAGGCGCCATACACACACTGCTTCTGACATCAAAAATAACTAGGATTTGTTTACAAAGAAGGCTAGACGGGATTTAACAATATTAACAAACTTATGTAGATCTTTTTAAAAAGAAGTATTTAGTAAGTTAAAACACTTAGCCTAAAAGTTAGGTCAAAACCAGAAAAATCAAGAACTGTTGTCACGGGTGAGGAGTGAGAGGAGGAATGACCTTTTCTAGGACTGACTGCAGGACAAGACCAGACTAGCTTAGGTTACACCAATGTAAAATTAAGCTAAAGGTTAAATAAAGCATGGCTGGAAACAGGGTGAAAATTTAAGTTTGCCTATTTACCAAAAACTGCAGCTTTATAATCATACGTATCCAAGAGGCTAATTTGCACTCAGAAATAAATGGTATTTTTAATTAGGTTCTTGGATGTCCCAGCCTACACCTTTTCACCAGCTACTAAACCAACAAGGGTTGATACTTATCCAAGAAGCTTGTTTGGTTTGCCGTGGTAAATAAAGACATTGTGTTGGACACTGGAAAACACGATGGGATAGAGCTGGGAGTTTGCGCTGCTGCGTGCCACATGGCTGGAGGAGCTCAGGGATGTCTTGGAGCAGGGGTACCTGCTGGAGGGGAAGGGCTGTGCCTCTCCTGCGCCACAGTGCCAAGAGACAGCTCCTGAGATGGGCTCCCAGCCAGGTGAGGCTTCCAGCCCAAGGTGTAGAGAACAGTTATCGTTGCACTGCATTCATAGCAAACCAAAAATCCTGACTTTAGAAAAGTCAAAATTATGCTAGTCACGCTCCTAGGCACCAATAACAGCTTTATAAATAAATAAATCTACAACTGGCCTAAGCACGAGAACAATGGGATTTCATTTCAGCAGCACTGGCATGAAATCTGGCAGAAGAACTATACTTTTGCCTACACTTAGTCCACTATAAGCCAGTATTGTTATAGAAAAGCAGTAGTCTTGGTCTCACCTGCCCTCTCGTGCCAGCGAAAACATTTGGGAGCTGATCTGGATTTTTTTTTTTTCCTATTTAAATTTGGTTTAGCTTCCCAGTCTAGTTCTGCATTCAAATGCTTGTGCTGACACGGGTGAAAATGAGCAGCCCAAGGGGTGGGTGAAACTCTTTCTTTCATTCACGCTGGCTTGGAAAACCATGGCCTCGGTGCAGCTAATCCTGGCACTCCATCATTCCCGAAAGCTGCTCTCTCCCACTTCCTCTTCCAACCAGGAGGTTTCAGTTTGATGATAAGAAAACACAAACGCTAGTAAATCTATGGGAGAACACAGAGCAAACAAAGCCTGGTCTCCAAAAAGAGGACAACTAACTGCTGCGTATTAGAACCCAACAAACCCCAAGCTGCCAGGGCAGGCTGTGCCAGCTCCATGGCTTCGAACCCTCGAGTCAAGACGGGATCTGCTGCGGGAAGGCGCCCCGGTTCCTGGGCTCCATGAGGGTTGCAGCTGTGTGGCCTGGCACAGGGAGATCAAAAAGGCCAGAAACATGTCTTCAGGCTACTGCTGACTCCACTCAGTGTTTCTACACAGCGCCTGAGCCAACACGGCTATAAAAAAGCAGCAATTACCCGACAGGTCGAGCTCTCTGCAAATTTTAGCCCTGAACTTCAAACTTTTGTGTGAAAATAGAGGAGGATGTCAGTCGTACTAGAGCAGGAAAAGATCCACTTTAAGGTAAAAGGGGGGAAAGGCAGAGCGTGCTGTTTCCCCGGGTATTTCTAAGAGAGATAGGTAGTGCCCTGGCACCCACCTTGCGGGTGGTGGGCGAGGGGCCGGCCGGCCCCGGTGCTGCTCCCCCGGCCCGGCAGCCATTACGAGCGCTCGGAAATAGTGAAAAATAAATTAAAGTAATCTGGTTTGCCCAGCACTCCTCCTCCGGGGGGGTCCCAGCGGGCGGCAGGGCCGGCGGTGTGCCTTCACCGGGCCGGGGGGACGCGGGCTGCTCCCTCCCTCCCTCCCTCCCTCCCTCACTCACTTGCGGTCTCCGGGGGCAGCGCCGTCCCTCGCCTCGCCTCCCCGACCGGCTCCCGCCGCCTTCGCCTCCACCGGCCGATCTGAGAGACGGGGCGGGGAGGAGCGGCACCCAGCCCGGCCCTGCCGCCAGCAAAGGCAGCCCTTCCCTGCCCTTCCCTTCCCTCCCCTCCGCCCCGTCCCCCGCCGTTTCCCCGCAGCGCATGTGGCGGAGCTGGGCGGCTCGCCACGCAGCGCTTTGCTGGCGATAGCGGCCGCCGCAGAGCCGGGGCTGCTCGTGGAACAAAAACAGCTCTTTGTGGTTGGAGGTGGCCGGGCCAGGAGCGGAGGCCGCCGGGGGAAGTCGATAGCTGCCCTCCGGAACACAGAACGGCAAAGCCCTATCTGTAATACCCCGTATCTCCCTTTCAGGAAGTGAGAACTAGTGCAAAGATACTGGATCTATGATTTAAAGTTAAATATTAACTTCAGGGTAAGAAACATCTAGGAGTCTACTTGAAGGCCGATTAGTGTTTGAAAACGTAGCTAGGTAGATACAAGCCGCTCTGTGGTGACCAGGGCTAAAAGGTTTCCTCCTGTCCTGAAAGCCTTGCTGTCTGAGGTTGGTTGTTGGGTGTGAAACCTATAGAAGTGACAGCAAAACGCCGGCGGCAGCCACGCTTCATCACGCTGTCCCAAGGGGGGGTTCCTGGGGGGCCCCACCTCATTTGGGTTTAACTGCAGCACCATACTGTACTGGCACACATCGAGCCATGTTGGGTGTACAGGGGCTTTTTGCTTCTTGTCTGCGGTTGTTGAGAGATTTGAGACTAGTCGGAGGAAATAAGTTCAGTTTCTGAGAAGACGGTGCCAAAAACCAGAAAGGTGTGTTTGTGATGTAGGGGTGTGTTACAATGTGCAGAATAAAAGTGGGTTGAATTGACTGGAACTGGGCAAGCGCTTCTCCAAGGGGTAGATTCCCACAGAAAGCCTTTCTTGTTTTAAACTTCTGACTTACTTGGTGGTATAGTGACTAGATAAAACACAGTGGGGGGAAAAAATCCCCAAACAAACAAGCAAACCAGGAAAGAGAAATAGAGAAAACTGAAGAAAAAGTTATTTCCAATTAAACTCATATCCAGGAAAAAGAGTCCCCAGAGGCTGTAGAGGTATAAAGGATGCATCTTTGACACCCCATGGGTAACAAGCAGTTACTTTCATTAGAACAGAGTAGATACAAAGTTGCTGAACCACAGACAAAATCACAGGCTATTTGCTCCTCTTATTGCTGTCCTAGATTCGGTCACTGAGCTGCTCTGGCCACAGCCATCTCTTTGGATGGCTATGCATGCACCAAGATTGGCCAAGTATCAGCCATCCTTTGAGTCAGGGAGTGCAGAACTCATACCCTCCAGAGCTCTCAGTCACTTGAGGGCACAGATAGGCCTTTAATTGCCCCAAGCAGCCTCACCTGGGACCAATTCCAGGAGCTCTAGTTAAGGTCAGGCTTGGTCTTCAGTCCTTGTTTGAATGATGTTGTGGGTGTCCCAGTTGGTGGGAGCACTGAAGAGGTCACTCTCTAGTCCTGGCTCACGCCTCCACGTGGAACAGCTCTGCTTCTGCTGCTCTTTGGCAGTGTCTTGATTCAATGGCTTTTAGATCTCCATAGGACACTTTGGTAAGTTATTTATTTGTTATTATTTTTTTAAAAAGACAGGAATACATACAGGTGAGCAAATAACCTTTTATGGAAAAGGCCCTGAGGTAATATGAAATTCAGGTCTGAGTTACTTTCAATAGTTGGAAAAGCAATTTGAAAAACTTAAAAGGTTGTTCTTGGGCCAGAATATTCTGGTGTGTGCTCTTCCTGGCTATGTGAGCTTATTTAGGCCTTACCTATGTGGCTAGGACACAAAGCTAAGAAGCTTTTCCTGGTGCTCCATTCAACCTAAGCAGAGATGCGATGCAGAGGTCCAGGGAAGCTTTGTAAATAGGTGAGTCTGCTGCTGCTCAGCTCAGAAGCAAATCCTCTGTTTTGTTGTTTAAACAAATAAAGCATCCCTCCTGTGGGCAAGACTTGATTAATTGGGGCAAAAAAAATGCTCGGGAGATAATAGATAGAAGCAAAGGTGGTTGCCAGGACCAGAAGTATTAATAAACATTGTCTCTCATCTCCAGGTTGGTCCGAGTCTTGACCTCTTCTAAGTGGTTTTTAAATTTTTTTCTTACCCCCAGTTGCTTGTGAATAACTAACCTGAGGGAAGAGACTGCGGGGTTTGATGTCAGCCGTGTTCTGCTGTGCCAGGAGGGCCATGGCGTGTGTTCCTTCTGAACTGCGCTGGGACTGCTGCAGAAAACTCTCTGTTCCCAGATCCCACCACATCCCTCTGAGAGGGAAATGCACTCGCTGTATGCTGGAGGAGCTGGATGAAGAGGAAAGCCAGAAGAAAAAGAAGTTTGGGTAAGTTCTCTTTGAATCTGGCATAAACTGTTATAAGGTGTAGATGTCAGGAAACGGGTGGTTTGTCAGTCACTGTTGACCATGCCCACAGCATTAAAGGCAGGGGCGTTTTACTTCCAAAGGCTTGCAAAGTTAAGGTGTGTTTTGCAGGCAGCAGGCTCATTTTCAGCCATCTTGTGGGAGGCTGAGAAATCTGATTTGGAGACCTTTAATTCTCTCATCCTTTGAGATGGTGAGTGGGGAAAACTGTAATTAAGTAATGACTTTTCTCTGACAGAATTCCCATGGAAAAGGACAGAAAATCTCTATTTTCACCTTGATCAGTTTATATGCTAAAACCCTCCTCTAATCAAGAATGAGGCTTACTGGATATGGGTAACATACGACTTCATGCTTGGAGTTACTCGGCTAAGACTCAGCATCGTCTGTTCAGAGTTTGATTCCTTTTCCTATAAGGTCTGCTAAATGCCTATAGCTGGGAGTCTTTTAGTAGACAAATGTATATTTTGAGAGCATGGGAATGTAACATGACAATGAATAATAAATATTCCAATTTCTGTAAAAGATGTATTTCTTCTTCCAGTACATTTTTTATAGCTCCTCTGTACCTTTTTAGGCCAGTGCTTTAAATTATTGCCATGTGGGCATGGAAGATGTGCTCCACTGTTTCTTGTCTTTATGGTCCTGTTAACAAACACAAGTAAGTGTCTTATGTTTTCTTGGGGGACCTCTGTACATTAACAGTGGGGGAAAAAATTTGCTCAGTATTAAACTTCGAGTACTGTTGGGGTCACTTCAGTTCATGGATGCATCTGTTCTCCAAATTTCTATTCCTGCCCAACCTGCCTTGCTTAGGTTCTCTTCACATCCTCCATGTAATAGGTGTAATACTTCCTCCTTCTCCATAAGCAGACTTCCCCACTCGGGGTGTGTCAGCCTATGTCAGACTGCGTCAAAAGCAGATCCAGAACAGAACTGCAGGAGGGGTGGGGGCCAGCATCAACTTGTTGCAAGTGCTGTATTTCCCCCAAGTCTCTTCAGACGCTTACACACTTCAGCTTTTCCAAGTAACTACTCATGAGAGTGCCCTGAGTTCAGAGGGTAGTAGGCGAGCTCTGACTGTAGCGTTTGAGTCAAAAGTTAAATAAAGACATTTGTAAAATACTTGCAGATGTCCCTGCAAGTGTCTGGCACCTTAGACTTTCCTAAAGCCTTGAAGGTAAGAAGCTGTTGTCAGTGTGCTGGGTATCTTGGGTCAGATTCCAGGTGAAGGCTCTGATAAAGCCGAGAAGACGATGTCAGTGTCATGCCCCCTTGTCCCGTAGCTCGTCATTGGAGACCCGTTCTTCATGTAACAGCATCAAAACCAAAGAGCAGAGATGTAGAATGGTGGTGTCCTCTCTCCCCATGGAGAACTTGTGTTATTTTGTAGTGTGATTTCTGAAGTCTGCCTTTGAGACGCACTATGCAAACAGATGACTTTTGTTGTGCTAAGTAAAAATACTGTTTTCATTTGCTCTAGGTGAAGAACTAATGTATGTATCTCTGGTATCCCCCCCTGTTACTGACAAAAAAAAAAAAAAAAAAAAATTTGATGCAATCCCTGGAATGATTACCAAGTAATACTGGCAGAGCTGTTGGAAAAGCTGATCTTTACCACGGTGGATCTGTAGGCCTCCATGTTTAAAATCAGCTCTGTAATAAATGGCCAAGAGGAGAGGTGGCCATGCTTTATCTTTTGGTATCTCTTGGCTCTACTGCCAGTTGATAAAGCCAGTAGCCATAGTCTAAATAGCTGAAACTTTGGAAAAATTCATCTCTGAATCTAAGTCCTGTAAGCAGCACTTGAATTAAGAGTAAAAATAAATACCCCCCCCCCATCTTACTCTTGGTTTAGGAGAGGTCACGTGTCTATTGCAGATTTGAACTGGGGTCTGTGGTTGATGTGACTGGGTTTCCCTCTCTGCAGAGCAGACAGCAGTGAGCCATCATGAGTCAGATCTGCAGAGTGTATCTGCCCTCTGGGTGCAGGTGCTTCTGAAGGATTTTGAAAGTTGACCCTCTGTCTCTGGCTATTTCACGCTTGAAAAGCAACTCATGATGAAACACTGGCATGTCTAGCCCAGTCTGAGTCACTTAATAGTGTTATCAGGAATGATATGAGGAACAGAGAAAGGTGAGTGGGAGGAGTCTTGTTATACAGAAGAGAATAATGCCTGAAATGGACCATAACAGCGTGTATGTTCCCCGGGCAGCTGATTTTAATGACTCAGACCTCTGTCACGTGCTTTCTGCTGAAGCAATGAAGCTCTGCAAAGCTTTAGTTGCAAGTAGAACTGCTTTTTTATGACAGAGGATGAACTCACCCTACCATTCAGCCTTTTACCTCCGTTCAGTACAGTGATTCCAAAGCAGAGCGCAAAAAAAAAAAAAAAAAAAAGTGGTTTGGACTGTCTTTCAAGCTGCTTTTTTTAAAAAAAAAATAAATCAGTGGCTTGGTTGTCAAATGTGCTAGGTGGTGTAAGACTTTCAGAAATTTTTGGTGTTACCTTTTCTGTGCTTGTGTCAAGTCAGGGCTACAAGGAGGTAGTACCAAGAGAATGTTGGCCAATTTTGAAGATTCTCCCCTTAAATATGTATTTGCGTGGTTAATTAAAAGAAGTACCTTTTCCTTCTCCACCCCTGGAGTCCAAGCACCTGCTGTGGAGTTGTAAAAGTTGTGAGTTAAATGTTATCATGCCTGACTGTGTACACAAAAGTTACAGGCTACAAGATATGACACTATATAAAATGTTGGCCAGTGGATTTAGTCTGCACTCATATTGCGTTGTGTTTCTTGTAGGTCTCAAGTCAAATTTTCATGACAGCTTTGTTGCAGATGTGAGAAAAGCAGTAGCAGTTCTCATTCCGCAAGTAGGAAATAGGAGGACTGTAGTGGCTACAGGTCTGTGCAAAGTTACACGGCTTTTAGGGGGTGGAACTAAGGCTCAAATCCCAATGTCAAGTCTGGAGCTTTGGCTGGAAGGCCATGCACATCATACTTCTTGTACCTAAAACTAGTACTTGATCGTCTTTTGTTTGTAACAGCCTTTTGGTGGTAGGATGAGTTATTAGCAACAAAAAGTGGCTGTAAACCTGCTGAGCTGTGCGTGGGTTCGGTTTAACACATGCTGGTGTGGAGTCTGCTGCTTACCACACACGTAACTGAGCCTGTTTTCTCTCCTGCAAGTTTTGATAATAGTGTTCCTTTATGTTTAAAACCTTATTCTGAGATCTCAGGGTGAGCAAATCTGTACAGTGTTAACCTGTGGTGTGCTGGACTGTGTCTGTCATTAAGGTACTTGATCATGTCTAATGGAGATGTCTTTGCAGTTGTGCTCAGCTGTAGGAACAGGTGAAGAAAAAGTCCAAAGGCAAACGTAGGATTTAGTACTATTCCTTTCAAAACTGAAATGTGGAAGACTGGCTTCAAAATAATTCTTTGATTCCATGCTGTTATTATAACTGTTTTCCTTAGGATACTATTTCTCAGTTGGAGTGGCGTTCTGAGATGTTATCTGAAGCTGGATTGGGGCTATTTGGATGGAAGCTTTTAAGGTAAATAGACTCACCTTTGTTTGACCTTTTCAGTTTAAAATTGTTCATATTAATACTACCTTAAGTCATTCTTCATCCTTTTCAGACACTTTAAATATTACAGCTGTACTTACAAGATCTAAATGAAACTGAAGGTTGTATGTCTGTGCAGATTGACTAAAGACAGCCTTTTGCCTCAAGGAGACTGGAGCTCAAGGGGGACCTCTCAGGGTAAAAGTGGCCTTATTCCATTCGCACAAAAAGAAGAATGACTGGAGGTTGTGAAGTGGTTCGGTTGTAAATCAGGTGTCTCTGAGGCACAGGTGGTAGAGGCAGAGCTATACAGGTGTTCCCCCACTCCAGTTTGGGAGGTCTTGCGGAGCCCCCAGCTCTGGGTCAGGCTGGTAGGAGCCAAGGGCTGCTGCTTCAGGGCAGGTTTGGGCGTACAGCCCTGGGGCTCACAGAGGTGGTGGTGATGGGATCTGTGCTGGCCTCCAAGGAGCTCCTGCCCTGTAGGCCCTGAAGGCCTACATTAGAAGATCTCAAGTGAAGATATCTTCCCTGGTCCATGCAACTGGGTGTGGAATAGAAGGCATCTGTCGATGAAGCAATGCATTAGCAGATTGTTTTAAATGATGCTTCTGCAAAAGTGGGTTGTGCAAGTCTCCTGGATGAATAATTTCGGATGAAACCAATGTGATGCTGTGCTGCTAAACTTGGTTTTCCCATCCAAACATGCAACTCTTGTCTTAATGCTAGACCCAGCCTTTTAAAATCAGAAGCTTTAAAGAAGACTTCCCTGTTTCTATTCAGGCACCTAAATTGGTGTCAGCATTTTCCAAAGGGCTGAGCAGCACCTGGAGTTCCCCATGAGGGTTGTGACTGACCAGTGAAAGCTGTAGCACAGTTAACACTGAAAAATCGCGTTGCAGGTTTATGTGCCTAAGGGGAAGTTTTTTTCCTTCCCTCATCCACCCAGTCTCTGACTGGATTACTAGCTCTTATGCTTTTATTGTTACCCTCGTGTTAATTTATGTTTCTCAGAGCTTCACCTCTGAGAGCAAGGCTAGACTGAAAACAGTGAAGAAAATCTGAAAAGTTGATTCAAGTGTGTTCCAAACCGAATGGCAAATATTGTACTGCTTATTTAAAAGCTGATTTAAGAAAAAACCCAAACTCATTGGGGCAAAAACCCAAACTTAAACTGGCAAAGTTTTCAAGCCTTGAAGCACTGCTTTAAATATGTCTTTAAACAGGAGTCATCTTCGAAGATGACTAAAACAGCAGTTGTCATAATAGTGGCAATACTTGCATCTCCCTTGTTTTCTGGCCCTGACCCAACGTTGGGCTTCTTGCCTGTGCTTGCACTTGTGGGTGGACCGGTTATTATTTTATTCCCTGTGACAGAACAAAACTCCGATTTCTTTGTAAGATCAAGTGAGCGTTGGATACTTGAATTCCCACAAACTGAGAGCTATACTATGATGCTTAACTGCATTCTTCAAACTCGGCCCTCATTTAGTTTTGCTTTGCAGTTAAAGCTGAGCACTGATAAGAGAGAAATTCCCTATTGGCAAACTACCCTCTTGCACCGACACGCCTGTGCGCAAGTCTCATTTAATCGTTCATGCCAGCTGGAGTTCAGCTTTTTTTTTCTGTCTGTCCATAGCTGAATCACAACCTGTCTCTCACCCATGCAGATCCTTCTGAGTACCCGAAGAAATGTAAATATTGCACGATGTGGTAAACAGAAACATCAAGGGAGGCCTAAATGTCCCAGCTCAGTCAGTGGAAATAATTGTCCTTGTAGGCTTGCTCAGAAGCCCGGCTAATCCAGGCGTAAACCGGCACTGCCTTTTGTGGTACTACCGGTAGGACGCAGACTAACCGTGGGTTGGTTGGGGTGATACATTCACATCCCGAGGGTTTTATTTCTCTTGTCATTGATGATGGTCAGCTGTAATATCCGTTGCTGTAACATCTCCAAAGCAACTTAACAATAATAAACGACAACAATAAATAGCAGCGGAGGGGGGAAGAAAGAAGTTATGCAACAAGCCTGAAAAGCCTTTCTGTCATGTGAGAAACGTTTGAAGCCGACAAAAATACTGCCTGCGTCGCTGGGCTATGACCAGTAGATGCCACTGCAGCCTCATTAACAGGGGCCACCACGGCACGGAGAGAACTGAACGTGGCTGGAGCATGGGAAGGGGACATCTGGTGGCCTGCTCAGTCATGTTAGCTGATGACAGCATGTGCCACGCCACCTAATGCTGGGGGTGCACGGGATAGACGTGGGGTAAAACCGCCTTATGTCCACATGTATATAATTAATTCTTACGGCAAATTACACTCTTCCTATTGAGGACTCTGGAAAGCTTGGTTTTCCTGGCTAAGTTTCCTGCTTGCCCTTGCCTTATGATAGAATGAGATTCACGATGGTGCCTCTGCCCCTGTACCAAGGAGTGCAATTTATATTTCTTTCCAAGTCACTGTTGCTTTGGGCCCAGCAAGCACTGAAGTTGCTGCCATGGTGGGTGTGCTTGGCATCACCTTCGGGATTTGATGAACACTGACTATTGCATGTTCCTGAAATAGCGTGAGCCCGGTCTATTTGGCTTTTTTATTTTAAAGTATAAAGATGATATTTTGGAGACAAGATCTTCCATTGAAATATTATTTAATGAAAAATAGATTATGATAATATTTTTATATAAATGTTTTATTTTAGGTTTTTTTTTAAGAAAAACAAATAGTGGAAGCCATACAGCTTCTTCTGTAGTTCTAACTTTCATGTGTATATAAATATATATTTTTAACCCACCTGACTATAAGTCTGTCTGGAGCGTTATCTGTTTAAAAAGTAGCTCTTATGCCGAAGTGTAGAACTTGCTGTTCATACAAAACATATCTCCATAAGAGGCCATAAATTGCTAGGAGAAGGCCCTGTGGTGAGGGTATGTGGGATTAGAACCAGTGCAGCTGTACCGTACAGATGTCAGGAGGACTTGAGGATGTGGTGGTGCCGGGTCTACGTCATTCATGCTTTCGTGTGGAATTTATTAAGGGCAAAAAGGAGTTGGCTGTTGTACCAGTCTCTCTTCGGGGTGTTACAAGCTCGCAGATGCTGTTCCAGCCAATTTGCTTCAGATGGAAAATGCCTCCTTCCTGCTGCATCTTGTCATCTCTACCAGGCGGGTGTGGGCAGTGCTCTTGCAGGAGCTCTGCTCTGGGCACCTCTGATGTCTTTGGGTAGACCTCAAGGAGCACGCCATCAGAGGATTCTCTTTTCCTGGTCTGAGTTCCTCTTAACGTGAGCTCTTTTTCTAATGTATTTTGTATCAGCTCCACAAAGCATTTCAACAGCTCCTTAACTTAAAGATAGAATGAGCTCCTTGCTGGACCTTCATGGATCAAACCATGAGTGACTTTTACTGTGGCCGATGCTGGAAAGGTGGGCTGTTGTTTTGGCTAAAGAATACTGCAGTTCAAGCAGCGCAGGTCCCTTAGGATGAATATATCTGTATCAAATCATAGCAAATATAATCCCTTTTGAAGCAATTAAGCAAGCCACTGTTATCAAGCCTTGAAGGTCTCAAGTTGTGAGCTGCACCTCCCCAAAAATTAAATCCCACCCCAATATTTTGGTTTTATCAAACTAGCTCTGACCATTTTCATTATTTTGCTTGTCGCCTTGTTTTTTATTTGTCATTTGGAGCATGCATGCAAGTCATGTGAGTCTTTACTGTGCAGCTGAAAGGAAGGGAGATATACCTGGATGAAGTGAAAGGTGAGATTCCTGAGTAATTGCATGAGTAGAAGAAAGAAATAATCTTAAAAAATACAAAATGTTTGAAGAATTGGATCAGAAGCTTGTGGTAGTCTTTCAAGGATTTGATTAAACTGAATGGGAGTAAGGGTCTCTTTTCCTCTAAAAGAAAGCACATGAATGCATTTAACAAAGGAAGAGTGAAAGCAGTTTAAGTGGAGCTGCTTTTTTTTTTTATAGATGGATCTTGAAAAATCCTTTGTCTCTGTATGTGGGTTTTTCTAAACTGATTACACTAATGTGGTTGTTTCTGTAATTTAATTATCTCTGCACTCAATGAGAACAAGTTAATTAAAAGACTCTTCTTTTGTTAGCTGAAACGTATTAGTTTTTCCTACACAGAACTTCATGGCTTTTGTTTGCTCCTCTTGTCGTAGGCTGTTTTTGTTCGGCGCAGCTGTGCTTTCTGTTGCATAACAACTTAATATAGCTGGCTTTATAGCTCGTCCTTTTTATAGGCTGCACGAAATTACCTCCAGGGATTTGCAAATGTAGGTCAGTAGTGTAACAACACAAGTCCCACTCCTATATTAAAGTTTGCTCCTAAGTGGCCAGTCAGTTTTGCTTCCAGTCCCTTCGGCAGGTTGTATTGCAGGCACTTTGATGTTAGAAGGCTAAATTCGTGCGTAGGGAAATTGCTGGGCTTTTCAAGCACGGTCCCGGTAGCCTGGGTTTGGAAATCATATTTTGTTTATAACCAGAAAGGTTTTTATTTTAGAAAGCTCCTGGGAGATGAGCTTAACCTTGGGCTACGGTAATGTCAGGACTGAACGGAGCTGGGCATCGTTTGTGTTTAGATTGGCCACAGCCACTCGTTCGGAGGTGCATGACTCAATAGCTGACACACTTCCTTCTGGGTCTGAATGCCACAGCACGTTGGTAGGAGGTACTGCACCGCTCCATGAGTCATTCAATCCAAAGCACGGAATTTTTCCTGGTCACTAAAGATCCCTTGGCTCCCTTAGTCGGAGCGCAGCTTTGCTGTTGTGACTAACCCCTGACTCGGGTAAGCTCCCTCCCCGTGCAGTCCCCTCCCTGGGCAGTGCACTTTCGTCACTTCCTCCTTGCCTTCCTGCGAAGGTGCTGCACATTCATGATGTTGGTATAGAATATATACCAAGCTTTTAGTGCTGGGGAAACCCATGCATTTTTACAGCTCTGAAATGGGAAGGCTAAATAATCAGATGATGTAAACTGGATAGTTCTTTTTGATTGACAGCATACATAGGCCAGGGATCTCGTGCCTTCTGCGAGTTTCTTTTTGCTTCATAAGAAAAGTGTTTGGCTTTCAGGTTGGGGGATTTCTTGTCCATTCAGGAGCAAGGAGGAGTTTCCCCTTCCCCACCACGGGGCGCAGAGGGGCTTTGAGCTTTGCAGATTCCTGAGGACCAGCTCAATCTTGTGATAGCAGTTGATATGTTTATGTCTCCTTGTGTATCTGTTCCACAGAGTGACCTCCTCTTTGTGCCCAGTGAATGGCAGGTGATGTCCTGCCATGAGAAGAGCAAAACATTTGCATTATAGCTGGCTGTGCCAAGGCTGCCGTGGCTTGAGGATGTTTTAGCAGCTCTGTGCTAGAATGCTATTTATGCACAACTGCTTTGAGCTTGACTAGCCTTGTTGGGAGTCAGTTTATGCTATGGAGCAGCTAGCTCTCCTTTCTGACCTACACAGACCGATGGGACTTTACTAATTTTAGAAATGACAGGTTCTGAACTGATGATGGTGGAAGAGGAAAACACAGAAACGAAAAAAGGGCAGTCATGCTCCCAGGACACTGGACAGCTTTCTAGGTCTGTATCTGCTAGGACTTACCATCTGTGAGGATTCATGGTGGCTTCTGGAGATGTCCTTTCCAGCAAGATTCATGTGTTAATCATGAAGCTTTTAAAATAAATTTCTTTTTTGCACAATATAACCTGCTAGCTCTGACCCATGTCTGATCTGGAATTGTTTTAGGAATATCTGAATATGAAGGAAATGTCTATTCTTTAGGCAGAAGTAGAGGCTTTATTTCTAGATAAATATTCCATAGTCTTTACAAGTATCTTATTTTAATTATATGTTTTTGAAGTTACTTTTCCAGGAGCCCTAGTTCTGTGCTTATTGACATCTTAGCTTATTGAGTTGATTGCCCGTTTTTCTGGTGTGTGAGGTAGGGTTCTTGGTCAAGTTTCCAGCCCAGAGATAAACGGGAAATTTTCTTTTAAATCTACTTTTCCAACTTCAGTTTCAACCCCAAAAACTTAGCTGCAAAGGAAGTGCCTACATGGAATAAGTAAACGGTAGAGCTTTAGCTATCTTAATCCTTCCCTAGAACCTCTCTGGAAATTGAGGTGACTGTCATTTCAGTGTTTGAACTCTTCTAGCATATCGTAATCGCTTTTTTTTAACATGTTTTGAGATGTTATTCGGTAGCCATCCAGTATATACGTGTTTAATCAGAGTTTTTAAAGGCTCAGTTACATTTCTAGGATGAGAGGTTAGCAGTTAATAAGTCTTTGACAGCAACGGGGGTCTTGTCTTAACCCACTAACTAATTCAATACCTGGAAAACTCCTCAGAGGTCTCAGATTGAGTATTGCTTTTAAGTGGATACTTGCAATAATATTTGTAGCTCACATACTGATACCATGCTGCGCTTGTTCTGACCTCCCTTTAAGGACCTGATCCAAAACCAATTTTGAAATAAGCGGAAAGTCTTCCATTGATGTTGTGCTTTAGAACAGATCCTAGAAGAAACTGCAGAGGAAGCGATAACATAGTGGTGGGTCATGTGTCTTGTGTCTGCAGTACTGGGGAGCTGATGTCATGTTTATTAGAAGCCAAGATCAGAGTTCACAGGCTCAGGAAATGTCTGCAGAGTTTAGGAATGGTTTGTAACTTCTATCCCAATGACAGGTTTATTTGGCACTTTTTGATAAGTGGCCTGTTTGAAATTTCCTCTCCAAGTAAGTAATTTGTAATTCCCACTTGAAAGGGCTACTGTGGGGGATGGTGATGGGGCCATATTTGAAAACCATTTATGGTTACTAACATCCTGGCATCTGTCATCCAGGAGTCCTGTGCCTTTATTGTTTTGATCTGTCCAAAATGACTTCTTTATATAGAAACTGGAAAACTCTTTGTCCTGAGTGCCGATAAAAATATTTATGGACCCTTAAAACATATAAATAGAATTGGTGACTAAGCTAAAGGATCATTAGAAATAGTTCCGCTTTTTTCCGCGATTGAATTTGCTTGCTGTATTTTGATCACCTTGTCTCATACAACCTTACAGTGTGGTTTTCACTGTTCCTTGCCAAAATACAGTCATTGCGACACTTCAGATCTGCCAATTCTGAGCCGTTGCACTGATTCATAACCCTCTTACCCTGAGCCCGGCTTCTGCTTTCTTAAGAAACAACGTAGTCATTTTGCAGGTGTTGGAGGTTTCTTCCACTGACATCTATTGGCTGCTGAAGAAAGTTGCAAAAACTCTTGTCGTAGTGGTGGCGTAGCTGTAGAACTCTAAGGATATCAAGGAAACAAAATGTACTCAGGGGGGTAACTGCTTTTCCTTGACCAACTTTTGTAGTTGGAAAGACCAAACAAACTCAGAACCTCAAGGGATCTGATAAAGTGAATCTGAGCCCAAAAGTTTGTTTGGTCTTTCTAAATATGTTGGATAATTCTTGTTTACCTTCCTGAATTTCAACAGAATTGTCAATCTCCGTCAATGGGAAAAGCATGTCATTATGTGCATTTTAGGGTTATGGTTAGAGCCTAGAACTAACTAAAACTATAACAATGCTTGGTTTTGATGATAATTGGGATTCATGAGCTTTTTTCATGTATGTTTGTGCAACTGCCCCTCTAAGGCATAGAAGGGGTATCATAGAATCACAGAATGGTAGCAGTTGGAAGTGACCTTCGGAGACATCTAGTCCAACCCCCCTGCCAAAGCAGGTTCACCTAGAGCAGGTTGGACAGGAATGCATCCAGACAGGTTTTGAATATCTCTCTGTGCAGCCTGTCCCAGTGCTGTTGCCCTTAAAGCAAAGAAGTTTTTTCTTATGTTGAGATGGAATTTCCTGTGTGCCAGTTTGTGCCCGTTGTCCCTTGTCTTGGTGGGCACTAGTAAAAGAGTCTGGCCCATCCTCTTGACACCCGCCTGTTAGATATTGATAAGCATAGATGAGATCCCCTCTCAGTCTTCTCTTTTCCAGGCTAAACAGCCCCAGGGCTCTCAGCCTTTCCTCATCAGAGAGGTGCTCCAGTCCCCTCATCATATTCGTAGCCTCTGCTGGACTCTCTCCAGTAGTTCCTTGTCTTTCTTGACCTGGGGAGCCCAGCACTGGACGCAGTACTCCAGATGTGGCCTCACCAGGGCGGAGTAGAGGGGGAGGATGACCTCCCTCAACCTGCTGGCCACGCTCTTTTTAATGCACCCCAGGAGACCATTGGCCTTCTTGACCACAAGGGCACATTGGTGGCTCATGGTCAACTCGTTGTCCACCAGGGCTCCCAGGTTCCCCTCTGCAGAGCTGCTTTCCAGCGTGAGGAACACCGGACAGCTGCCTGCCAAGAATGAAAATGGAGGATTTCCCTTTGGCTGCTTTTTTTTTTTTTCTCTCTTTCCAGAAGCAATCTGGTGTGATAGACCTAAAATTGGGTTTCAGCTACACTGGTTTTTATTTTGAGAATTGGAGCAGATATTTAGGGAAGTGTTGCCAAAACATAAGCTCTTCAGAATCAGCACTTAAGGACATGGAGGAACCCAACAAAGCAGCTGTCAGTTCTACTGTGTTTAAAGAGGATTAACAGGAGTTAGGTTGTTACCAGAGTTCCTGGGAGCACCCAGGTCAGGTAAGGGCCTGTTTGCCTCTCTTGGAACCCGAATACTCTGAAAATCTAGTCTTTAGTATGTGTCTGACACTTGTAAATAAATCCCAGACTCCTGTGTCCTTTGGGTGCTCTTGGAAGTACCTCAGCTCCTTTTTGTGGTAAGGTCTGGTTGGGCAAATAATGTCTTCACTGTTCTGATGCTTTCAAAATCTAAATAGGTGGAAGAGACCTGATTTGTCTGAAGACATGCGGAGGGTAAGCAGTAAGGTTGAGAGGAGAATCTGCATTCCATTGCCATGTTGTTGCCCTGTTCACTGGGGCACGAAGTCACATAGGCTAATCTTGAATCATATTCCAATTTATTTCCTGTCATCAGAGGTTTATGCATTGAATATACCCTGACCTCTGTCCTCGTCTGAGGTAAACCAGACAAGGCTATCCAAATAGCACTTTATCCTGGTGTTGATTTTTGTTCTATTCTTGGCTTCTAGTTCAGGACGTTTAATGAGGTATTCATGATGATGTCTCCAGAATCGTGGGGAAGGTACTGGAATTCAGCATTACAAGTTGAGTCTAGTTCCTGCCAGCAGAGGACATTGTTGTTCAATAAATTTCTCCAAGAGGCTGTCTTTTGGCGTTCCCTGTGGATCTTTAGCCTGATGGTTTATAGAGTTCTGGAGAATGTTACGCTTACAAAAGAGCCTATTTTTGTTGAAGAGTGAAAACTTCTGAGACTTTAGAAAACAAATTACAAGTGAACTATCTCCCAGGTCCTGGAGGCAGAGTGCTTTTTGCCATGCCAGTTTTCAGCCAGTAAAGCACTGCTGACAAAAGTGCTGTCGATTGGCACCAGTACTGCAAAGACTGTGTGTCGGAGAAGCGATCAGCAGGAGGAACTCAAATCTAGGGAAACATTATGCATCTGTTATTAGTGAAACGCTCACCTGCCCGTGAGGGATAAGCGGGCATCATGGCAGAAGTTGAAATTAAGGAGGGATTTAAAACCAATGGCTTTGAGAAAAGTGAATTTCGTATGTGCCTTGTGCGAGGGTACCTCTTGATGGCAGCAGTGGGCTAATGCTGGCACAGAAAATTCGGGGGTGGGGGGCGAAATTGTGTTTGTTCAGCCATTCCATGATATCAGGTATGGAGGTAGGAGCTGGGGAATCAACCTATTCATATAAAGGAATCTTTATGGGGCCAACAAGAGAAACGGGAGTCCCCTGCCTTCCTAAAGTACGTCACTTGCAGGCACAGAGCACCCCTAAGTCATGTACACAACAGGGTGGGTGCTCCAAGGTATTGATGGAATTTGTTTTTGGGTCTTTGTTTATGTGTAATTAGCTGTACCCTGAACTGAGGCCATCCATCCAGTTGTGTCTTCTGTACGAGGTGGACCCCATAATTTAGAGGACTCTTGAAAGGCATAAATATTTTGTTTGCCAAAACCAAACAAGCCAACCCAAAAAATCCCATCCCCTCTGAGGCAAAAAATAGAGATGTAGAATTTTTTTTTTGAGAATTCACCTCAATTTTGTTAAATTGTTTGTTAAATAAAAGTAACGTGAAAGCTAAGTACTTCATGCTTTAATGTTCAATAGTAGAACAATCCTTTAATTCACTGTTAA
This sequence comes from Larus michahellis, assembly GCF_964199755.1. NCBI lineage: Eukaryota > Metazoa > Chordata > Aves > Charadriiformes > Laridae > Larus > Larus michahellis. The sequence goes on along the minus strand of NC_133898.1, from coordinate 9,181,340 downwards.
GTTTTAAAGTTAAGATGGGAATGGCAGTTTTAAGCTGACTTCGGTTGAAATCTTTTTTGACTTCTGAGACTGTTGGGCCAACAGGGAGGACTCAGCTCTCTGATAGCGAGCTGACGGACGTACTCTTTGTCCTGCTTCTCCTTCAGCACTTCTAATGCCTACGGTCGTCCTTTACTTTGTTTCTAATGAGTCCTTGAATGAAGAAGCCCTGATGCCGCTGCAAACACCAAAAAATAGGTGGTCTCCTATCGCATGCGCACAAACAGAGCAATTCTCTTCCCTTCCCGTGTGCCTCAGGAAAGTTATTCTGCCTCAACCCTGCTAAAAAGGATGACAGCAGGACAGGGATGTGTTTGACAGGCTTTGGTCTATCAGCTTCAGTGGCACCATATTTATATTAGCTGAGGATGTGGCTTTGGGTTTTGATTTCGGTTGTTGGTTAAGTCAGGAAACCTAAATTTCTCAGCTGTGCTGCCTTTTTTTTTTATTTGCATGGAATCTGCTTTTAAATAAGGAGTATAACTGACTGAATGTTGCTCTTATGATGGATTAGTTCTCTTTTGGGATTTCGTGGCCAGATACCTCCTGAATGCTGCCAAAGCCAATTGTTTGCTTTTGTATTTTTTATTTTTTTTTAAGTAGTAGTAGTTGATCTCTGCAGAATGATGGGTGAATTCTTCTGTGCAGACTGATCTTCCCCTTGCCCTGCCAAGCATGGAGGCACGCGCACCAGGGCTGATAGAATAGACTGGGAGCACTGGTGTCAGGGACACTGACAGTTTGCGGCAATTTAGGGCTTGGCCTCAAAAGTATATCTAGACCAAGTGTTGGAGATAGGTCTTTAAGCAGAAAAATAAAAAAAAAAAGAAAAAACCTGAATCTCCTTTCACAGGAGAAAAGAAAATCAAAGGCTTATAAGGGAAGATGTGGTGAGCTTCATTCTCTGCAGCTTCCCTTTCCTGCCCCCCCCCCCCCCCCCCCCCGAAGTTCAAGAGGTCTGCAAAACCTCAGGTTCCACAAAATATGACCATCCCTAATTATAAGGTTAAAGTATTAATATTGCGTATAGCCATAGGAAGTGTGAGGAGGAAGCACTACTGCCTTTGCCGAACACCCCCTTTTCAATAAAAATAGCAAAATCAAAGTTTATATTAGGAAATGTGAAAATCCCATGAGTCTCCGCGTTCTCTGAAGTAATTTCTTCCACTGCTAGGTAGCCAGCTTCCTATTTATTCAGAAACACTGGAACATCTGTGGGAGAGGGAAAGACATGCTAGCATGTGTGGCCTCCTCGGCTGGACCTCAGGGCCTGGCAGTCAGGGAAAAAGCAACGTGTTCCCTAGCACTATTTTTTTTTTTTTTTTTTTAGGTTTGCTTTTAACACTTGCACAAACCTGGCGATGCCCAAGGAAGAAAGAGGCCAGTCCAGACTATTTAAACCAAAGAGTTGGCAGCTGCTATTGAGCTGGTTTTAGGGTGGGAGCCACTGGCTTTGGCCCCTCTTGTGTTCTACAGGTAGCAGGTCTGAGCTGGCACCTCTCTCTTGGGTCTCTTAAAGTCAGTACGTCTCAGCTGGTTAGGGATGAGTTGTGAGAGGCTGAAATAGATGCTGCCATTCAGTGATGCTGATGAATTAAAACTCCTGAGATGGATTCACTTAGTGAACTTTATTATGTCACAGAGTCTGGGTCGTGTCCATCCTTGCATGGGTAAGAAGGGAGGACGCAAGAAGGTTTTGAAATCCCAGTGTTCTTGAGCTTTTCTGACTGAGTGGTTTAATGAGAGGCCAAAGGAACAGGCTGGCTGTCGCTTCCAGCAGTGGTTGGAAGTGGCAAGTTACAGATGAGAGACATATCTTGTAAAGGTTGGTGGTATTGGCGTGTTCTCCTTGTTCACTGCAAAGGGATGGGGTGCACATTGGTACCTGATCAAGCTTGAGAGACTGGTTTATATAGGACCAATAGGTACATATGCCCTTGACTAAGCAAATACCAACTGTGTTACATCTTGGATGTATAAAAACAGCTGCCTGTTGTGGATATGTCAGAGGAGGCAGGAAAAGTATTTGTCCCTCCCATACTCCTAAAGCCAAGCCTTTACTCCAAGGTAGTAGCCCATAATTGAAACATTCATTTTCTTTAGCTTTGTCTTGCCAGGTCTGTCTAGTCTCTTTCTTTCTGTGTGAGATTCGCACATCTGGCTCCTCTGTCCTGCTCTCCCATCGTAGTACTGACAGCACGTACATTTTAAGCATCTCGGCTTTCCTCTGAATTCCCCAGCTGCCTCTGCTTCCAGCCCTCTGCATCTGGCATTTGTTAGTGACAATCTATGGCATCACCAATCCCCATCTGTCCGCAAACGCTGCCCTGTGCTGTGGCTGTCTCCTGTTGTGTGACTTGGCTGGTAGGGCATATCCCCACGTCATCTGAGGTGGTGGATCCTGATGCAAAAAGCACAAAGTCCCCCGCGTGTGTCTTAAACTGATTTTTGAGGTATGAGATAAACCAGCCAAATGGGAGCTTAAAAATAACATTCTCAATGTTTTTGAATTCTTTCTCATAAATTAGCTGTAGTAAGTTAGGATTTTTGAAGCTGGGTCCTTAAAATGGCAAACGGAAAAAGTTTAAGTGCGGCCTAACCAGAGTGATTTGTTTTCAAAAGTGAAGGACCATTAGTAGCTCCCATCAGCTCAGTGAAGGTTATGGAGGGCCCAGCACCGTCGAGAGTCTCTTATGAACATGCTTTTCTTTGGTCCTGTGCGTAATGCTATGTGATGGTCAAACAGAAGTTAAGAAGGTGTTGCATTTTAATATTAAGCTTCAGTTTTTCAACTAATGGTCTGTCTCTGCGTCACTTACAGGTGACTTTCCGTACACTCATGTGACCATTGTGCATCGGGGGATTCAATTTTGGAGTTACTTAATGGCTCTTGCAGACAAGTAACTCTCTTGCATGTTCATGTACTGGCGCTGTTGGTGTGCGGCAGACAGACAAAGATGACTTTGTGCAAATTTGGGGGTCTTCAGTTGAAAATCAGTCCCTTTGTGTGAACTGCTTGGGAATTTGCTTTGGGAAGTGACTTGAAATAGCTTCATCCCTAGTATTGCTAAACCTCAGGCTCCTGAGAACAGCCTCTTCTGATGCGATTGTCTCTTTCTTTTATTTATACAGCAAGCTGAACACATTTGCTCTCGCTCTTTAATACAGAGCAACAGAATTATTTTGGTATTAGTGCATATGTGTAGTTAAAAATGGATGTCTGCATATAATGTGGATGTGTGTGTATGTATGTGTCAGTTTTTAGAAGATTATTGGAAGCAGCTGTGGGTGGAAGAGAAACAAAGCCGTGGGTTTGTGAGCCAAACAATTAACATAGGAGTGGAATACTGTAGTTACATCAGTCTTTCTTTAAAAAGCCAGAATTTCTCCCTTATTCCCAAATGTACATTATTAATTCTCTTGGCATGTAACATAGCAAAATGACTGCGTTTATGAACTTGACTACTTCTTTTAACAAGTTCCAATAACTGCTTCCTAAACCTTGTGTTTTTATATCAATTATATACAGTAAGCATTGAAATCAACCAAAGAGAACTGCTGAGGCCAAGAAGGGTTATTTATGTTAAATGAGGATTGCCAACTGCCAAAAGTAAAATGTGGATATAATTTTATAACACCATTTTATAATTAAAGTCATAAGTGAGGTTTCCTGCTATTGTTTAAAAATGTGTCATGATAAATTTAAATCAAGGATGAAGGCACAGAACGGGCTACTAAAGAACATATCAATACAACAAAGATGGTACGGCGAACATGTCTGTTGCAAAAGAAAAACATGTGCTAACAATTTTAGTGAAATAATTATATTTATTGCATATAGATTCTGTTTTAGGAACTATAACCACTTAGAAACTGTTTTCATTCATGTCAGATTGAGGTTAATTTGTTGTTACTGTATGTCTATAGATAGATTTTTACTGTCAGAGAAATTTAATATGTTGCTTTAATGATAAGGCAGCCTTCTAGCCAGACCAGATTTTTTAAAAGGCCAAGAAATCCAGAAAAAGTTAATAATTTTGGCTAATATTTACGGGTCCACAGCATGTTGGAGTTAATATTGTATCAATAAAGAAAATAAAACTTTGGCAAATAAGTACCCACTGGCCAGATTCAGGAAAATATTTAAGCACATGCTTAACTTTAACAGTTTCACTGGGATGTTGTTTTTAATTGGAGTTAAGCATGTGCCTAAGGACTTCTATGGGGATTCTTTTGTCAGTCGTGGCCTAAACTTGAAGAAATACCTTCAAATCGTCAAAGGGAAGAGGAATAACAATAGCTCTTTGTTTCAGTGTACTTGTTGTCTGAATATATAATTTGGCTACTGTACTGTCAAAGCCATTTACTTCAGAAGATTTTAGGGTTGACCCCTTGCAGCCTATCGGTAGTTGATAATGCTCCCCTTTTCCCAGAAAGAAGTCGTTTAATTCACATGCGTTCGTAAGAGTTAATCGCTAGAACATTCCTGACTTTGGTAAGTCATGTTCATGGAATAGGTAAGTAATTTCCAATGTATCATTTCATACATCGCTTTGCTAATATAACCCATGTGTTTCATATCAGCACCGAGAGGACATTAATCAGTACACACCACTTCTGCCAGACGTATTCTGTGCAAAGTCCCTGGTTACATCTCAAATGTCAATATGTGGAAAAAGATGAATAATAAAATGCAATAGATATCATTTGTTACACATGCCATTTGTAGGTTCATTGTAAAATAGATCCCGTAGAAAGAGCTGATGGTAATACAACATTAAAGTCATACAGTTAAGCTCTCAGAGGTAAGAAATGCCACAGTCAGGCATATAGTTGTAATTCTGCTGCCTTGGGCACGTGCGTTATTATCCTATAGACTTTAACTAGACGATCACAGCTTGTTTCTCCAGTGACACAATAATTTTTCCAAACTGGAAAAAGCTTGGAAGCTGCACGATGCAGGAGCCGTTGATGTCCCTACAAATTCTGCCTCATGCCTAGAAAGTTTCAGCCAAAATGTATGTCTTTAAGTTATTCATGACTCTTGAAATTAGGGATGCTGGACTGGAAGCAACTGTATGACCCTAGCATAAGAGGTCACTACAGCCACTGGTCTAATAAATGCTGAAAAATGTTCTCATTAGTGACACTAATTCTAACTTAATTCATTAGTCATTTGAGGCGGAATTCTTTAAAGTCTGATTTCCCTCTTCCCATCCCTGGGGGAAGAAGTGGTGCAAGGAAGAGGTTGTGAGGTAAGGAGAAACAAAATGGGATGTAAGTAATTAGCCTAAACCACCCTGACGTGTTCTAGAAATCTGTGACAGGTGCTTCACAATCCTCCAAGTAACTATTAATTAACTTAAAATCTTTTTGACCTCTCAACTGAATTTCTCTTGTTTTCAAAATTTAGCCCTTTACTCTTGTCCTGTCCATGGGGGAGGAAGGGTAATTGACGAGTAATTGACTCCCCCACCAAATTTGGTGTCCTGTAAGGTGTCTCCTTCTTTTCTCTCTCTCTACTGTGTAAATCTTCTGATTTGCTAAAATTTGCTGTTATTCCTGTTGATTTACTGTTTTCCAAAGGTGTCTAACAGATGTCTGAGCTTTTTTCCTGCTGGCTTCTCCAACTGACTGATATAACTTCAAATTCTGATTTTTGTCCTCCAAAGTACTTGGACTGTCTTCTGGCTTGGTATCATCCAGTTGGTTTTTGGGTGGTGTTTTTTTATTTTTTTTATTTTTTTTATAAAAAAGTCTCTCAAAAGCACTTTAAAGACTTCTGAATCCTCTTGCGCCATGAGATGTGTAGGACGGAGACCCTGGTGAATACGTTCTCTCAGCCTCCCTGTGAATGGTTAACAATGACTTGTTGAATGCAGCTCTTCAACTGCTTGTTTTGTTGCTTCATAATCATTTCACGAAGACCATTTTTTCCCTTGTTTTCTTGGAGGAGCTGTGTTGGGAGGGCTGTACTCAAAGCCTTGCTTGCCTCTGTATAATCTTTTTATGCCCTGTAGGCCAGTTAGCTTGTGAAGGGTGAAACTTTCATTTGTACTGCTGCACGTATACAAGGTGCTTCTTACTGTCCTATTTGTATAGTAGGGGTTATAATCAGGTATATGGACTGGGCTAAATGTTCCCAAACTCTTCCCTATCTCTTAAAAATCAGTAAAATTATCCTTTCCCGTCTCCTGGAGTTCCATACGTGTCTTCAGTGAACACTCTACAGATAACCAGGAACGGTTCAGGGTCCTTCATTTAAATTCTTAAATGCTCTGAAGTTATCCTATGTGGCTGATCTGGAGATATTTAACTATTCCAAGTATTTTTAACATGTTTTTTTTTCTGTAGTCTGGACTATATGATTACTCTGTTGCTATTAAGTTCAGCTTTAAGTATCTGATCTCAATTAACCTCCTTTAAAAACTGAAGCAGGAAAGGCCATGTTTAAGCCTTCTAGATGTTATCGATAATCGGGAAAAGCATCACAGATGCCCTCTCCTATTAAGCGGTTTACTATCAATAGCCGGAGAAGGCAAACATGGAAATGTCTCGGACCATTTAGAGAAAAAGACTCCGCTACTGGGGGGGGGGGGTTCTGCTGCCAGAAAGCTGAAATATTTGTGGATTACTCAATGTGAGAGCAGATGACTGAGCTGAAATCACAGCCTCCTGCATTTAACGGCAGCAGGAAGCATTTTGTTGTGCTACTTCCCTGGGTGCTCTCTAATGACAAAAAAATTGCACATTTCTGTCTGGTGAAATTCAGTCAGAATCCGTGGTAGCTGGACAGAAATCAGGCTAGACGTAGCTCCTTAACATGGTTTGCATTACATACTAGCTGCAGATATTGCCTTGAGGAGAGTATGCACGCAGAATATTTTTTCTTAATTGAGTCCAGTCTGTGTCACCAAGAGGTTTCTAATCTTTGTCCTTGAAGTTGATATGTTAAAAAGAAAGTAAGGCTTCTCTTTCTCGTATCTTTTCTTATATAGATACAGAAGAATTTTGAGAAACAAGTAAAGAAAATGCAGATTACAATGTTTAAACTGAAATAAAAGGGAGTGTAAGATCCGTCCACAGTTGGCTAGTGAAGAGGAACCGGGACTTAGTGGAGCTCCCGCTTCTGTAAGCAAAAGGATAAACGCAGTTGCAGTTAGGAGCTGCAGCGAACTCGTGTTTGCACACTGGGCAGTTATGACCGAGTAGCAGATCTTTAGGAGGTTTGCTGCTAAACAGGCCTCTCCAGGCTCTGTTGTGGAAGAGTCTGCGTGTGGATTCATCAGTTCAGTTAGCAGTAAAACTGGTTGTTCTTTCATTGCTCGGAGATAACTGCCATACGCCGATGCGTATTCTGGATTTCAAAATGAATGTAAAACTCTTCTCACTCTGCTTCCTTCTAGGATGGAGCACAGGCATAAACTAAAGCCTGGCTTCAAATTGGTCAAGGCTCCAACTTCACTCAAAATGCCCGTGTTGACCAGTGGCCAGTAGTATGTTTTGATAGTGTTGGTGAGACAGTTGTGAATTTTATAGCCTCTCGGTAAGGTACATGAAGTATGTGTGTTCCCGGTCCTTGTCACAGCTAAACACCAGCAAGTCTTTAAAGCTTCTACCTTTACATGACTTCCATGAGGTAGGAAGTCTCAGTTGCTTGGAAAATGAGGAAATGGAGGACAGAGAAACTAACTTGTGTAGGAACACTGACAGAGCACAACACCAATCCTGGATTTCAGTGGCTGAATTGTTTTTCTGTAGCTTTTAGTCTTTCTAAAAATGTGAGCTTAAAAGCCACTTCAGGAGCATGCCAGAGAATACATGGCAACTCAGAGTCCCTCCCTCCATCCAGAAGTCATCTCCTGGATCCACTTTAGTATCCTGGATCCATTGTTAATAATGATGAATCAGCATTCTGCAACAAAACCCTGTTTAAAAAGAAAAAAAAAAAAAAAAATCTAGTTCTACTTGTGGCAGGAGATCAGTGTTGCTCTTGAATGGTTCTTATCTTGCTCTCTGACTGGCCCTTGGAGCTCTGGCTTACAAGATGGTGAATAACTTTTGGTCTCCCTGGGCCTGTTGTATATTCTAATATGGTTGTCATAGCTTTCCTCAACAGCTTGTACAACTCTCCCATGGGTCTTGTGCATCATGAGATTGGTGGCAAAATTGTTAGGTGAGGTGGAGCTAGAATTAACAAAAGCATTCTCAGAAAGCTCCTATGAAACTTGCCTGGTTTCATGGTTCATTAGAAGCTTTAATCTCCTGCCATGCATGTTGAAAGATTTGCTTAAGTCAATGAAGTCTTTTGAGTGAACCTCGCCAGGCAAAATTGGTGGTTCCACTGAGAATCCAGAAGAATATTAACCAGTTTCAAACAGCTTTTGCTCTGAGATCTCTTTGATTCATTTGGAGCTGACACAGTAGAGCTGTGGAGCAACTTGAGACAAAATACTTAAATGATCTACAAAGCAAAACCACAGACTTTTGTGCAGTTATCATTAGAGCTGTGTTGAAAACTAGATGGTTTTTTGAAATGAGAGGGGAAATATGAAACTAAGGTCTGCAAACTTGCCTTGCTATGATTATGATTGCCACAGTAAGAAGTTTAAACCCTGGAAACTTCACCAACTTCTAAGCTTCATCAGAGAACTCACAAGCCATCATTACTGCAGCAACAGGTAAAACCTCCCAGTCGAAGCCCTCTCTGCTGAGCTGGGCCCTGCGTGAGGAAACACGTGATAGGTTAGTCCTCACCTCGGAAGGCTGAACAGGCACAGGAGAGCTTTTCAGGTCAGCCTGAGGGAGCTTTGTTACCCAAACTTTGTTGAAACTCATTCACAATTTTAAGCTGCTTTGAAAATCTTAGCTGCAGGAGTCTGATCCTTCTCTCTCGCTTATCTGTTGGATGTTGCCTGAGAAAATGGGGAATCGAAATGTACTTTAGCTACAAATGGACATCCTTGGGCATTTATTTGCTTTAGACCCTACCTTCCAAGCTGTGCCTGCAGCACTCTTAACACTGTATTTTCATTCTATTTTAGTCACAGCCTTCTGAAGGTTTTCCATAGATGCTAATACTGGTAATTCTCTATTATTTTGATTTTACTAACCTACATGAGTACCTCAAAAGCCTGTTTCAGTGCCCATGTGGTCCTATTGAGCATGCTTGCCTAACCAGATGTCCATAGGGAACCACACTTGAAGATGCCCGAGATACCTGTGCTGTTCTTTTCCTTGGGAAGAGACAGTGGTACGTGTTGAGAGCTATCGTCAAACCAGAGATAGCTGGCTATAGAGGAGTACTGGACTGTGAGGCAACCAAATTGCATCTGTAATACTGGAGTGGCATCTTCAAACGGGTTTACTGTGGGTTTTGGCTCTTTTTTTTTTTTTTTCCCTTCTCCAGAAGAAAACTACCTTTGCTGTGGAGAAAGCCCATCTTTCAGTTTGCTGCACTGCAACAGAAATGTTTGGAAAGCTCTTTCACTCTGGGAAAGTGTTTCTTACCCACAAGGTGGTGGCAGCTTGCTTCAGTTTGCTCCCTTTTCTTCTCAGAGTTGTCTGGTGTCACCCCTTTCCTTCAGCGCTAAACCCAAGATCAGCTTGTGAAGGCTCCTGCTGTTTTCTCTCTTTGGAAGGGAAACCAGGAAAGGGGAAACTACACCACTTTGGATCCCATTTAGAATCCAGATCCCACAGGACTTAACTCTCATCTGGCCAATTTCTCCTTTGAATTATTACCCACCACCCAGGGAAGTAAATCAAGGCTCAGCGTATCTTACTCTATGCTCAGAGTACTCCGTTTCCACCATCGCTAGGCATTGCAGAAGCACAGCTTCTAAATATAAAGCCCCTTTCCGATATCACTAGAGCAAGGGGAACACAGCCTTAAAATCCATATTAAATGAACCTAATTTCCTCTGAGATGTTAATGTGCTGCACTGATTTCAAGTTAATCAAAACAGATGTTTTCTAAATGCATCAAACAGGATGTAGAAAATTTGGCTATTTAATGCAGATTCAAAGGCAAATTCCTTATAACCACCACGGAAACCATGGCTGTTTGCTAAGTGCTGCGAATTGATGCTGTGCTTTTTAAGTGCCACTTGCTGACTTCTGCACACTGTTGCCTACATACTGCAGACTTATTTAAAGCTTAGTTATACAGAGGCACTAAAGATAGTTGGCCAAACCTTGTTCTTGGGGACATAATTAATATATCCTGCCAATTTCTTAAATAGATGCAGGATCAGATCTAGTTCCTGTGTAGGAACAAGACACTTTACATGTATTGTATGTTCTGTTTTGGAGGCTTTGCTATTAAATTTGGGCATTTTGCACAAAAGAATGATACAAATGGAATTAAACTGAGGAGTTCGTGTCAGTATTCGATGTTCCTTTTAACTGCAGATCCTTTGGATGTGTGTTCGATCAGACCCATTTCTAACCCTTAAATGCAGTACTACTCAGAACCGAAAACCAGTTGTCTCCTTTCGTCTGATTCAGACACAGAGGTAAATGCAAGTCTTTTTAGATATCTGCTTGTCTCTGTAGCTGACATCGAAGTAGGTGAATAAGTCCAGTTTTTACAACAACATTTTAGTTGGGGATTATTCAGTCTGAATGCCCGTCCTCTTAAAGTTTCTCCTATATGTACGAAGGGATCGGGTAGAGAACAGTCTTAAGCAGACAGACAAACGGTCGTGGTACTTAGCATATCTTACAGCTGGTCTGGAGGTTTGCATTTTTGTTGATCCCTATTGCAGTTTAATGATTCCGATGTGACCTAATTGAGTAGAATTTCATAGAATTTAACCTCTAATAGCACTTTTAAAAAGAAACAAAGAAAACTGAGGAGTTTTGGGAATTCTCATTTTGAGAATGGAGACTCCACAGCCTGTCTGCACAGCCTATTCCAGTCTTTGAGCACTTTCACAGTAAAACAAGTATTCTTCCTATGGTTGGATGAAGTTTTCCTGTGTTTCATTTTGTTCCTGTTGCCTCTCACTGGGCACCAGTGAGAAGAGTCTGGCTCCCTCTTCTTCATTCCTTCTCGCCAGGTATTTATACTGGGTGATGAGATCTCCTGAAGCGTTCTCTTTTCTAGGCTGAACAGTCCCAGTTCTCTCTGTCTCCCTTCACGTGAAAGATGCTCCAGTCACTTAGTGATCTTTGTGGCACTTTGTTGGGCTTGCAGCCCTAAACCCACGTTTTTTGTGTACTGGGGAGCCCAGAACTAGGCACACACACACTCCAGATGTGGCCTCGCTACTGCTGAAAAGAACGAAAATATTCTTGATGATTCTTTTATGCTGTCTTCCTTCCATTACAGTTGAGGTCTTTTATCCCAACTCTGTTCTTGTACAGCTCCGATATTCTTCACTTGCTGTTCTAAGCTGCATTGCTTTGGAGTGCCATTAAAAGCTTGGCATTGCTGAAGCAGGCTTTTTTTCTTCTTTTTTTTCTTTATTTTTTAAAGACAGGCCAAATCATAGGAGTGTTTGGAAGGGCAGACTGTGAAAGGTGATACATTTTCCTATTGCCGTATTCCACCAAAATGTTGCTCTAAGTAGCGTGACAGTATCCAACATTTCTTAAGATATGTGTAGAATTTCTTTTACCTAAGATAAATGGAGAAAACTTCTCATTAGCCATGGAACGAAATCCCTGAAATCTGTAGAAGGACTTCTGCATTTGGCACAAGAGGGATTCGGGTTGCTTTTTACAGGGTACAGATACAATATAATCAAACATAACTAGTGAGTTTCTGTAAAAAACCAAACCAAAACAAACCCTTCAATGGATTTAACCCTTCCTCAGTGAATAGTATATTGTGGTAGTTGTGGGCTTTTCTGACATCTTGGAACTCTGTTGTTTGTGTTGGTTTGTGCTCCAGGTGACTGAGAACTCTTTAAATTCATGACATGGAGACTGTGGTGAAATTGGTGTGTCTGAGCTCTGTCGCTAGGTCTGTAGTCCAGAAGCTTGTGCGAGTCCCTGGGTCCTGCCTGCCCCCAGGTACACAGGAGTTCCAGTCCTACTGGTGTCAGTGGCAGTATCTCACCTAAATACTCTCAAAGATGTGGACCGAAGTCTCCTAAGATCTGGATGTATGAACTCCGTCCAGCCCTGGTACCAATGGGAAGCGTGGTTCCAGAGCATTATACTCTACCTTGTGCCTACTTGTCAGTTTTCTATTCCTGCGCTTGCATGTGCTTGAATCATAGAACAATTTAGGTTGGACGGGATCTCTGGAGGTCATCTAGTCCAACCTTGAACCTCATCTTTGTAGAGGAAGGAAAAATCACTCGTTTAAACTTCCAGGGATAACCACTTGCAGTTGTTTAACTATGTGTGCCTCTGGGCACCTGTATTTAAATGTTCAATGTGCACACTTGCTGTATCAGTTCCTTAATGGCAAATTAAGGACTGAATGACTGGATTCCAAACCAAACACAAACCAGACCGGACACCGTGCGACCAAGCATCTACAATGCCTGTATAATCCAGACCACACTTATGAATAAATGGATATGTTCTCTTTGGTGATTTTTGATAATATGTTGTACTGGGTAGCAAATTCTAATTACGGTTCTTTGATACCCTCTGTTAGCTGGAGGAGAAAAGCAGCCTCCCCTTGCATTTCTGCATGTTTTGTTTTCTGGTTTGTAATTCATAATCCAAAAGGATTTCTTTGTGGAATCATCTATGTTTTGTGAATTTGTGGTTAGGAAAACTGAAATGTATTCAAGGAACAGTCATATATTTGGCTGGGCAGTTCAAAATAAACACAAAGGGGCTTTACTTCTGGATTTCTTAATTATTATTTTTTTTAATTCTGTGCAAATAGCTGAGAAGCTGTGAACCTGGTGAAAGTTTATACCGTAATGACTACCCAGCATTCTGGAGGCCAGGAAATTGGTCTCTGTCTTGTGTAGCAGGAAGGCTTATAATTACATTAAAAGGTTAAATTATGCAAAAAAATAAATATTTTTCAAATATTTAAAAAAAATAGATGATCCATACTTTCCTACAATGTACCTTTGGAATATCTTTTGGAGTATCTTTGGAACTTGTTGCTGCTGATCTGTGGAGGGAGTCGAGGAGGTATTAAGAGTCCAAATCAGCTTTAGTATTCGTGTGCATAGCACGAATAGTCAGCATGATTACAACAGAAATTAACGGTGCTTTCTGAAGGGCTGTTGTGCTTTGGGCTGCAGAGCTCACAGGCGGGATGAGCTCTCACATTGTCTGTGGCGGTGTTCTTGCACCTTCTGGTGAGGAATTTGGTGTGGGTGGTTAGGAGATCTGGGTGACTGTCTGCGCTTGGCTCTACTCCAGGGTGGCACTTCTTGTCTCTGATGGTTTTGTGTGTGTGTTGGTTTTTGTTTTTTTTTTTTTAATCAGAAGTTAAAATCCAGAGTAAAGCAGTAGGTGGCACTACAGACTCTCTGTTCTTTAGGTAACTTTCCACTATAATTCTTCCTTGCCAGCTTGCCCTGAACAAGTGTATGTGTTTCCAAAAATAACAAGGCTGTTTCCAAGTTTTCTTGAAATATATGCACGGCTGGTTAGTCATTCATAATCACTTCTTTGCAAACACTGCAGATATTTCACATAAGAGCAGCACGTCAGAAATGGGAGTTTTGCAGGAATTCCCAATATCATGAAAAGGAGTCCCTGAAATGGCTCTTTCTGGCAGCAGGGGTGGTGGGTTTACCTACGTCAGGCACTGGGCTGCAGCAGTTTCCCTGCTCCCCTCCCTAGGCCCTTCCTGGGCTTACAGACTGAGGGCACTGTTTGCCCAGGTGAAGGGGATGGGTAGAGCCTTGCTGGAAGACTGCTCTTGTTGCTTGGAGGGTCCTCGTGTCACCTGAAGTTGTCTCGCTCCCTTCTGCACAGCCAACCTCTCATATAAGAGGACAGCCTAGATGGGAGGAACGGCTGTTGTGAATCGGTATCCGCTGTCTTGCTGGCTTTTGCTAATACCAATAATGAAACCAAAATTGAGCCCTTGAGTTCATGTTTCATTACTGCCACCTTGGCCTGTGTTTATATTTTATTCTACTAGAAGTGCAAGATTGATTTATATGACAGGTACTTAAGTCAGGACCAGTGTGATGGAGCTGTATATTGTTGAATGAGTGGAAAAACTTTCATGGGCTCTTCAGAGTGAGAGACGTGGAAGGCAGGAAGCAGGATATCATTCTTTAAACTATGTGTGAGAGCTTGGTGCCTATCTAGCTCTGTAGGGCTGGCCTGAAGTGCCTCAGCTAGAAGCAATACAAAGCTCACAAATCAAGGAACAGGCTTTAAGGCTATTTCAGGGTAATTATCCGCTTTCCCAGAGATGCGTGAGGATAGCTGGTTGCATCTAAGGAGATCTATACAACCTCAGGTGCCAGGTGGCCCGAGTACCTCCTGGTTGTCCATGCTGCCTTTACTGAAGCAAGCCTGTGAGCAAGAGGTTGGTGTCTGTGTGATCCCACTGGTGTGGGGCTGAAGCAGTCGGAGGCAAAGTGGCTGGACCCAAGCGATATGAAAGCGTGTGGCTGAGAACAAGTTTGAACTGCCGTTGTCCCACGTTCTTGCTTTGACTACACCAATGCCTTTACTTGGGTCCCGCAGACCAGAATAGTTCCCTTGCTGAAAACTTATGTCCAAACATGTCATGGTTTGGATTTGCCACTACTGAGAACTGTCTGCTGGAGTCTCCCCTGTGACGAGTTTATACTAGACCTTCCTATGACTTTGAACTTCGTCCCTTCTCCACCAGCCTGTCCCATCCACCCTGATTCATAAAACCCAGATTACATCTGTTATTCAGGGAAGTATGTAAGCACCTGCTTTTAGCAGGTGATTAAAAGCAGCTGGTAATAAAGGAATCAGTGGGACATGTGCATATGTTTAAAGCTTCAGCACCTGAAGATCCTGGCCAGGTATGCTTTCCATATGCTTGTGATAGCTGTTTCCTTTCCATTCACAGGGTGCTGGCGTAACAGGGCTCTGAGCTACTTGATACCTGAAGTGAAGCCACAGTGTAAATAACAATGTTGATTATTTTAGCTGACTACATTGCTGCAAATGTGATTGCCATTTTTAATTTGATTTCCCTGCCAACCTTTGTTCTTGAGGACAGGGACTGTTTTTCTTTGCTATCCAAGACCTGTGGTGTGAAGGAAGAACAATAAATAAAGATGGGAGCAGCGCAGGGAAGCTACAGCGCGAGACAGAGCAGTGTTCGGGATTTTTTTTTTTCCTTCTGCTGAAAGAGCAAGCATTTGGTTATGTTTCTCTTTGTTTAGACTCTCTATTGAGAGATCAGTCTAAGAAAGCCTGAATCAATTAGAAAACAAAGAAATGTTGTCAAAAGGTTGTATAATGGATTTCGGTTTGGAATAGACCCAGTACAAACTGATTGCTTTCAGGCTAGATCTACAAGGGGGGCAGCCCCTGCCTCTCAGGTGCTTTTCTTGGGTCCCTGCACTCGCTGGATGGTGATGGAGAGCTGGGGGCTCCAGCTCTGGATCATCTTCAGAGGAACTGCCCCCCCTCTCCCCATGGGCTGCTGGGGACCCTGGGGAGATTAGCTTCAATAAGGCGCTAAACTGCGGTATTTGAAGTACTTCTACCTCTTTCCTCTCTGCTAAGAAAAGAGACTAGTTTGTTCAGCTTTTTGGAATGAATTGGGGTTTTTAAGCTCTTATTTTTTCCATTTTCTAAACTTGCCATGCAGACTAGATGCTGCTTAGCTTGGGGGGTATCCCCTTTCCTTCCAGCACACCGGTCATGCTGATGATCCCAACAAAATAGGAGGTAACTAGGACTGTCTGGTCACAGACAAATGCTGGCTCCGCAGAAGAGCGTGTCCTACCACGATGTGATGGCTTCCGGGTAGAGAATGGAGATTTAGGTGCAAAAGCAGCCACATACTTACTAAGCAAAAGTCAGTTACCCCCTGGGTGTGCTTTGGAAGGGAACTTAAATTCCTGCAACTGGATTTTGCACATGTGGGTTAAAGTATCTCTCTAAAGGCCACTCTATCACGCAGTGTATATACCATCCCCTCTAGCGTGCTTTCCCTTTCAGGCTATAATGTAAATACAGCTGCTGTCACAGGTCAGTACTGCCTGTCAGATCTTTGTTACTGTAAAACTACAGTTGTCCAACGTGAGGGTAATGGTCTCTTTCTTTTCCACGCGCTTGTGTGCACGGTCTCTTTCCCCCTCTCAAAAAGGGCGGGGGGGGGGGGAAAGAATTTGGGTGGTCTTAAGCCTATATTCATATAATTCTAAAGACCAAGAGTCAGAATAGCTAGGAGGCCCTGGGAATCTTTTTAATCTACAGCTGTGCTGTCACAAAGGCGTTGCCTTCCTTGAACTTACAACTTAAGGGACTTTAAATAGAGGTTTCAGGAACTTCTTGAAATCGTTATTTATTTCTTGACTTTTGTCATGAAAATGCTTGTTTAGCGAAGACAACAGATGCTCTAAAACCGCTGCACAGAGATGTGTTGGGCTGATGGCTGCGGTGCCTAAGGGTAGCAGATGATGCAGCCTGGGAGCGTCTTTGATTCATTGAACTGAATTTTGAGAAATCGTGGAAAAGAAGGTGCAGTGTGGTAATGTTGGAGCAGTGAAGTTGTGGCAGGGCAGGCTTTGGACATAGGTGGTAATTAGTTTACTTTCTCAATTATCAGCTTGGCTGAGGTTACAGTCTGGGGTCAGTAAAGCCAGGAAAAAAAAAATCAATCCTTTCTAATGTTTACCTTTTAAAAATGTACCCTCCTTCCACCAAAGCTTTTGCACATCTCTAAAGGCCAAGCTGAAACAGAAGACTTTTGGGTTTTTTTTTTTTTAGAAAGTTTATATAAAAAAGCAATCTGTATTCCATGTATAAAAACTACCTAATCAAGAGTTTGTTCAGCGTGTGTATAAAAAAACCCCCACATTGTAGGGGATTATCCCTAGGAAAAAAAACACATTGAAAGCCTAGGAAATTGGAGATAATAACGTCCTGGAAAAAACCCTCTTGGCATAATAATATGAGTAATTACAGAATCTAAATAATCTTAACTCTATGTAGAAGGTGACCCTTTATTATGATTTTTAGAGCTGTTAAGTGCCTTTAGTTCTAAGTGAAATCAGTGGAAAGTGTGGATATTCAGTACTCCTGAAACTTAGGCTCAAAGAGTCTTGTTTGTTCCCCCGCGGTCTCTGTTTTTTCCACAGGAGAGATTTTAGTGCAGTAGCTCAGCTGGGAAGACCTGGGGTTATGATGGGGTTATCTCTTAACCTCTTTGGATTCACCTCTGCGTAGAGGTTAGGAGGGTTAAAGCTTGCCAGCCTATGGGGAAGGTATTTCATCATGGGCCAGGGTAATTCCCGAGAGGGTTTGGTGCTTTCTGACCCAGGACACGGGTGCATGGTGCAGCAGAATTTAGGGGGACATCAGTTTCTGTGAGCAGGCAAGGTGCCTGGATTTTAAAGCCGGGGTACAAATACCAGAGCTCGCATTCATAATTGGATTTTCGTAGTGCTTAGCACTCAGCAGTTTTTAGGGGAACGACTGTGAGATGATGTTCAAAAGTCTCCTTCATCCTCTGTGCTGGGCTCTTCTGCAAACCGGACTCTGTGCGTACACAGCAGCAGAGCTCAGCGCGGCAGCGAGTGGTTTCACAATCCTGTCTTTATTTGCTGTGCAATGAGCAAGGAATTTTCTTTTCATTACTACATCATTCATGACCTGATGTGGCGGCTCCAAGAATCACATAACCTTATCCTGCACTCACGTTAGCATGAATAGTTTAAATCAACATTTCTGTTGGGGAAAATTGTTGTTTGGGAAATGGGGAGCATCCAGTAGGCGTGTCTGTCGGGGTGTTTTTCCTGCTGAGTCTCTCTCCATGGACTCAAATACCTGTCTAAATACAGCTCCCTAACACTAGCTGTGTTGTTTCCTCGGGGTGGGCAGTGAGTTCAGGTCACTACAACACAAGATACAGTACCAACCTTATGTTGCGCACATAGATTTCTTCAGCAGGAGAGCCCTTGTCTACATACGCAGTGGTACCACTTCCACAAAAGGTGAGATTTGATTCAAACTAGGGTAAAGGCTTGATTTTTTTTTTTTTTTTTTTTTTTTTTTTCAGTGGGAATGAGGTTCCTAAATACACAAGAAGCTGGGCCTTAGTCTCTGTCTCCAACTGGAGCTCCTTACTGCCTCGCTGGCTGCTCTGTAGGACACTGGGATGTTACAAGGAGTGAGGCTGGGAGAGGAGTAACGTTCATAGTGTAGTATTTTGGAAGAGTTTTGGTTTTTTTGGGGTTTTTTTTTGGTGGTTCTCTTTTATTTTTTTTGGTACAGGAGAAACAGCATTTGCAAGTGTAGTCTTGTAGAGACACCTACAAAAGGCATTCTATTTTGGGATATTGAGATGATAAAGATGCTTAGGATGTCTAGTGAAGTGTTGTCAGTGTGTGACACTGGTAACTGCTGTTTGTGAGATGAGGATAATAAAGATAACTGTCTTTCGGGTGAATCTGTCTTGGAATTTGACCGATAAAGCTATAACACTACACTCGCATCAAGCAGTAATATTGATAGTGGTAAAATTTGATTCACGAATATCAACCTTTGTCTGCTAGCAACATGGTAAGGAAAATAGATCATTTTGATCATTCTAAATGCAATTTGTTCAGTTCTTTTCAAGCATATAATCCCGATACAAAGCAAGGATTTTTGTTAGGGCATTTTTCAATTCAAATGGAACAAAAGCGCAGACCACTTGGAGGTTGAATTATCACTTGCAGCTGCACTGATAAAAGAGCAAACACTAAATGCCTCTACAGTTCTGAATGCTTTAGAAGCAACGAAGTTTCTCTAAAGCAGCTGCTTTCTTCGCTGTTATCTGGTTTCTCATTCAAAGTAGTATCTCCCTCCTTCCTAGGGCATTCCTACATCTGTCTTATGCACGTAACACAGGCGAGTATCAACAATGGGGAGAAGATCAGTTTAGCGGTCTGGTATCTGTTTCCAGAGAGATGCCAGGCCATTATCATTAGGCTACAGCTTCTGGCTCAAGTGTACTCAAAACAAATCAAATTATCAGTTGTGATTTGTTATGTTGTCTAGGGTGTTAGGGACTTTCAGTCTCTTCATGCTGAATAGTAAATACAGAATATATCTGTATATAATAAGTATATTTTTGTGGAAGAAGAGGCAAATTGCATGGGGAAAGTGGGGAACTTCCCTGCCTTCACCGATGCTTGGAACATGTACCATAGCTCCAACCTCTGTTGTGTTTCTGGGATCCGGCTGGAGTCTTGTTATGAAATCCATCAGTTTCCATTTAGTATTGACTCTTTTGCTGTGGCCACCGACACAGATAGAGATAATGAACTAAAAAGGCGTGTGTGAACTCAACCTCCTGGACTCCCTGTAGCGAAGGTCTTGATGTTTGGAGAGAGTCGGAAGAGAAAGGACTCCTCAGCAATCTCGGATGCGGTGTTTCCTTAAAAGAAGCAGTAGGGTCTCAGCTTCTGTTCCACTCCCATTCATTTTCACCTCGCTGCTGACAGTCACTATCTACAGCCTGGAGGCAAGCCAACACCAGTGCCACTTTGTGAGTCAAGTGTCAGGACATGGCACGGAGCGATAGTGCCTGAAATCTTCCTGGGCCCTTAGAGATAACAAAGCCAGGTGCTCTTGAGAGCTGAAGTTCAATTCCCATCACCTTCCGTCAGGCTTGGAATCTCAAAAGGGCAAGCGGTGAGGCAGCGTGTGTTGACAAGTCAGAGGAGGGGTTTGCTCTGAACATTGACTTTCTGAGGAGCGGGAGAAGGTTGGCTGTATATGCGCACTTGCTAGATACTATTCTTACATATGTAACTGGTTTGAAGGGTCCACTTCTGTGGTATCTGGGCACTGTAGCCGATAGTCGTAACAGATAGTGAGGACCTGGAGCCAGGGTCCCCGCTGATGTAAATCGGTGCGGAGCTGGGCAGAGGTAGGCTGACGGGCACCCCGAGCTGTGGCACGCCATGGAGGGGACAAGCACAAGTACAACCCCACGCAGGGGTTAATGAGCATTCAGACCTCTCATTAACACCGGTCCCCATGCGCTCCCATACGGCCGAGGCCCTTGTCAAAGCAAGGCAGCGTCCATCATGTCTCCACATACGTTATATGTTACCAGCTATTGACAAAAAGGTTATGTTGGAATTGCCAATATTATTTTTACAGATAGGCAAAACAAATAGTCACTCCTCTGGTTTATTTGTTGAAAAATCAGACTCAGTTCAACTGAAACTGTTTGCAGTCAACCTTGTCAAACTTGGCAAACAATTTCAGCCAAACTTTCCCACCCTGGAAAAAATGAGTGAAGTGAAAGCTGTCATTGCAGCATTTTCTATATGAAACGTTTAGGCTTTGTTTTGAAATGGGGTTCCAAGATCAGGTTCAATTAAACTTCATAAATACAATTCTAACAGTAAAGAAGCGCTTTCAATAGAAAAACCAACTTGCCGTTTGTGAACGTAATGAAACATTTCTTTTAGTCTGAAATATGTTTTTTCCCAAGTTTATCTTTTGACGAGAGAACAGAGACATTTTGATTCTTAGAACGACCCTAAACAGTTAGAATGAATAACCTGGAGAAATATTCCCTAGATCATTCCCCGATCCAGGCTCTGGTAGATCGTGCACATGTGATGCTGATGCTGAAGGACGAGGTTTTGTGGGGGCTTGCTTTGTACTGAGGAAACAACGTGATGTGGTCCAAACTGTCTCCGTGTCACCGGCTTGGTGCAGCAAATCGCCCTCCGGACTCCAGCCAGTTGTGATGGCAGGGCTGGGACAGCGATGCAGTGGTGCCGTTTTCTTGATGTCCCTTTTGTTTATGTTTTGCATGAGGGAGTGAGGGTGTCCACAGCGTTTTTATCAGATAATGCCATGAAGCGGAATAAAGGAGGGGAGATGGAAGAAAGGAACATTTACAGCCCAGCACAGCAGAAATTTGCCTCTGTGAAAATGAGACCCAGGAGACACTCATAAAAATAACTTAGGATATGTTTAGTTAAAATAAGACTAAATCTCAGCGTTTTGGCTAAGTTAAGTGGAAGAATCAGATACTGACTGTACATCTGCAGCCAGAAATATTTTGGATATGGACCTGTTAAATGATCAAATGCGTGTTATGTGTGGAACCTTGTTTAAATCTGAATGTTAATACCACTCAGAACATTTACAGAAACCGTTTGATTCTTAATACCTCTTCTAAAGATATATCTCTACAATCCAAGTGTGTTTATTGCTCAATAATAAACAGTGTCGACAGGAAACTCATGCAGAGTAAACATGATCCTTATGTTTTACTTCTGCGTTTTCAGAAGAGGTCAATGCCCTGCTACAGCTTTCTTCTCCAAATTCTTAGTAGTTCAGTTCAGATGTTTCTTCAATGATACGTGTTATCAAAGAGTAGAACGAGCTTAATTTAATAATTCACTTTTTAGGCCTGTGAAGTACTTAACTGGTAAATAAGTCCATAGAAACACCTTCTATAAACAGGCACTGTCTTTTATTAGTTTTATTTTTTATTCCTGAAACGGCTAGCACCAGCTGAAGTCCACTGATGCTAATAATTCTTGTACAAACTGTTTTCTTCTAATATGTTAAGCATTATGTTAACTAAAGCTAGATAAGACAAAATTAAATGTTGTCGTTATATCTTGTTCACATTTCCCGTTCAAAACATTTATGATGAAAGACAGCCTTCTTACTAGATTAGAAACAACACTTTTTCCTTTTTCATTAAAAATAGAAATGTTAAGTGGAATGTTGATATTTTAGTTCTACCTCTTTTTCTCCTGTATTGATACTGGATGCAATTGAACAAGGGCATTAAAAAGCTTCTGCAAGCAAAAGAAAGTCTAGAAAACTTTAAAAAAAATTAAGAAAAAGCTGAAAAAGTAAAACAAAAAAACCCCGTCAGCAACAGTGATGTTAGGCATAATTTGAAACAGTAAGACAGGACAAAAAGTAATAGCCTTCCACATTTTTTCAAAAATATAATTAAAAAATTTGTTAACATTATATATTAACACTTAATTTTTATAAGAAATGTTGTTTTGTAGATCTTCTAAACATGAATTAATTCCATTATGGAACAAAAATTGCTTCAGAATCCCCTGCTTCTGTCTAAAAATTCTGTATACCATAAATTTCCAACATCTTTTAGTCAGGACTCGGAAGATCAGTGTTTAACTAGGGAGAGCGTCTTACCCTTTTGTCTTTTTATGTGTTAACCAAGGGTTGGTGGTTTTTTCCCCACTTTTCATTGCAGCGTTATAAATTTTGTAGGTTCTGTGGATTCTTGGAACCAAACAAGAGTCATTTCCACCCCGTGTCCTGCTGGACTTCTTTGAACCCTGATGAACAATGATGTAAGTTGTAGGAACCACTTCATAAGATCCAGAACTTGGGAACCTTCTGTATTTGTGTTTCGTTTTCTTGTATCTCAGAGCTTTGAGAAACAGAAGACTCCTGACTTTTTTTAGAAGGTGAGGTAGAGGAATGTATATAAAAATTAGTTAGTTGGACTTAGTTGGACACCACTAGAGCCAGTTATAAGACTGTTTAAAGAAGAAAACCCCAAATTAAATAGAATCTCAGAACTCTGGCATACAAAAATCACTATGTAAATTTACATCAGGAAGAGGGTCTTGGCCTGTTTATTATTTGGTGTTTAAATTGCAGTATGCTTATCTCTTAGCCTTGACAGCTGTGTCTACACTCAGGGGTGAGGGCATCTATAGACAAACAGATGCTGAAGAAGAGATGCCCACAGTGTACGTGGCTCGAGGGTTTCACTGTGGGTGTAGTATGGACCCGTAGACTTAACGTCCTTTAATAGCACATCTTCTGGTTCTGTTACGTGAGAAAGAAGGCAGTTCTTGTGCCCTGAATCTGCTTTGTGATGGGAACCGAAGCACAGCAGATGAAGACGACTGAAAGATTTGTTTCAGGAAGATCCTTGCTGATTAGCATTAAAATGTTCGCATAGACACACCCAAATTAGTTGGAAGGAGCAAAGAAACTTCCTTTCAGTCATCTCTATAATTAACTAGGTTCCTTTCAACTGCAGACTGGTGGTTTTAGGGTAAAATTGAAACTACTTAGGTTGAGAATTGATTTTTCTCTGGCGTTCTCTGCCGCTTTCTCAGATTTGGAAGGTGATGGTCTGTCTCTTCCCTGCCAGAGCTGTTGACTGATTGCTGGGGAGCAAGATGAAAGAAACGGGAAACAACCAGATGCGAGATCTGAACCTTCCTGGGCTGAGTTTGTTCCTTTGCAGAAACCTACCCGTAATACCTGAGCTGCCGCACGGCCGAGGTTCTCTGTTGCTGTCAAAGTTTTATCATCATGTGCTCTCCACTGGCCCTTTGATTTTTCCTCTCCATCCTTTGGCTGGTGTGAGGGGGTGATTCTGAGCAACTTCTCTGGTTCCCGCATACCTTGGACGCAGCAAAAACTGTCTTTTCTCTATGAATGCAGTGACAGCCTCAGGGTGTTTGGGTGCTGCTGAAGGTCGAGCCTGCGGGCAGGTGTCTCCTTGGGGGTGTTGTGACCTGAGTTTGAGAACACACGAAAATACTGCAGGTATTAAAGTCTCATGCTTTGTAAGTCCCATCTGTGTTGTTTTTTTGTTTGGTTTTTTTTTTTTTTTTTTAAAGTTAAAACAGCTGCATGAACTCCAAACTCAGTGATGTGAGCAAATACAAGTGCTCTCCTCCAAAGGGACTTGGGAGCTCGTGCTGTCTCTGGTACGGTGGTGAATTCTTACATGGATTCGTTCATTAAACTGCTATCGTGCTGCAGTTAAGACCTTTTGTCTGCGTGGTTTTTAGTAGTGCTCTCTTTTTCCTTGTTTTTGAAGACAGGTTGTGTATGAATTTTTTGTCCACCTCCTTATTTGCTGACTTGCCAATAAATGGAGCCCTAAGTCATCGCAGCTCTTCAATGTTAAATGTCAGAGTAAAATTTATGCTACTGTGGTATGGAATAACTGTAACCTGCGGCCTTGCGAGTCTGTTCCCAAGCGAAGGGAGATCCCTGGTAGAACAGCCCAGCCAGACGGAGAGGGTATGGCTCTCGAGTCGTGGGGTCTGCGGTGTTCTTATGTTTTAATCAGTAACTGCTGTGTGACGGGGAGGCTACAGTTCCTATAGTCTCTCTGAGTTAATGGAGTGAGGATGTATGTTTAGAAATACTTGTTTCTTTGTATGCTCACATGTACTTGTTAAACTCATTCAGGGAACCGAGATGGTCAGACAAGCCATAGGCAAAGCCCTCTTTCGGCAATACCAGCACAGCTCCAGCGCTGCTTTCCCAGTAGCTGCCTCCAAAACTGAGTTTAGAGGGCTGTGGTGAGAGAGGAAAGTGGATCCTGCTGCTAGTTTAAACTAGGAGAAGCAAGAAGGAAGAGAAAACAGTTTGCCTGAGGTCATACAGCCGGGCTGTGGCCTGGTGTACACCTGTGACTGCTGTGTTCGCTCTTTCTTGTTTGACCTTTCTTGAATGCCGAGGCTAAGGTCACCTCTTTGCAGTGAGAAGATGGGTTTGAAGGCAACAGCCGGTTGTCAGTGTTGATAACTGGTCACCTGGCTCTTTGTGAAGAATGGCCAGTTATCCCTGTGTGTCCAAAGAAGCAGGTAGCTCGGTCGAGAAAACCTTGTACTGGGCAATTTCCTGAATCACTGAATCCCAGTGGAAAAAATTCCTGAGAAGGCTAGTTCTGTCTCCTCTGTCACTGTCTCTCTATGGAGCAATCACAAAGTCTTCCCTTCCATCTCATTTTTTCTTTTTATCAGTATTTTTATTTTATAACTCTGCATCTTTCCAATTCCTTTCCTGCCCTACGAGGAACTCTGGGGCTCATGCCTCTGCCTGATCCTGCCTTGCCTGGAGATCATTAGAGGCAGCGTTTCCAGGAGCTTGGTTCCTCTTGCTCCTTCTGTTAACAGAACAGCGCTTTGCAGGGCCATTATAAAGTGCTCTTTCATCTTGGCATCCATCGGGCATTGCCCAGGCATCTCCTAGCTTTCTGCTTTTAGTCAGAGTGTTCAGCAGAGGTGGCCTTTCCTTTGAAGAAATAAAGAATTCCTTGTTCTGGGTGTGAAATAAGGATATTAAGTGTTGGGCAATGGCATTTGCCTGTGCCAGCAGATTGCTTCCAGCAGGGCGTTGTGGCAGAGAGCATCAGCACAGCCCGTGTTGTGGCATCGCAAGGAAGGAGAGCTTGAGACTGGTCTTTAAGGGATTTGCAAAAGAAAAGTAAAGGTGTGTTTGAATTTACTGTATGGTCAATATCGCCTTTACCTTATTTGTTTTAGGTTTCAGTGCATAATTGTAAAGTTATTTAATTGCTTAAACAATTATTTGCTGGTCACCTTTACCATACTATTGTTCTTTTGTAGTTGAGAGGCTAAATGTCATTACCTTTCACTGCTACATATTTTTTTTTTTTCCCCCCACATGAAATGCTAAAAACATTTCTACAATAGGGGGCCTGGGAACACTTAAAGGCATTTATTATTCACATCTATTTTTAACTGACTAATACCCTCTTAAAAAAAAAAAAGCTCCTCTTAATGTATTCAAACTGTCCATCTTGAAAGAACTTTGTTTTTTACATCGTGTATAAAATTTATTCTGAGAAAAGTTGACAGCTTCTGGACAGCCAACTGTGCAATTAGCTAATTCCTTGAGCTATCTAAGGCGGGTGCAGTTTCCAACGTCATCTTCTGAGGTAATATGGTTTCTGCTTTAGAGTTAACTGGTTCAAATTTACTGTATTTCGCGAGGGGTTTGAGATCTGGCATGTTTCTTCTGTTCTGGTCGGTGAGTTTATCAATATGAACTTCTGACAGAGTTAAATAAATTGAAGGTGTCCTCACTGAGAATCTGTGGATTATTTTCAAAAGTGGTGAAGCTGAAAACCCCCTCATCCTCCTGTGTGAAACACAGAGCCTTGTGCTGGAGCTCTGAGTGCTGAGGTCAGTCCTGGCCTTACTAAAGTCAGTGGCAACATTCCCATGGACTTCAGCGGAGCTGGAATTTCACCCTTTATTTTTATAATTCCTTAAGGGGATCTTTGGGGAGGGGAAGCAGGGAAGTAGGACTTTAATGCTAGTGAAAGGAGCCTGCATTCACGCGTAGGGCTCAGCAGATGATGGGAGCCTGAGGCAGGACGTGGAGTCAAGCCACTTGCTGATGGGGCTCCGTGCAGAAGGTTATCGGAGGGGAATGGCTTAAGGAAGACAGGACAATCAAGGAAGTGGCATATTCAGAACATAAGGTTTTGGATGTAGATTATAGGAAGAAAATAAGGGGTCATCGAACATAGAGTAACAGAAAACCCATAGTGGTCTAAAAAGGAACAGAAACTTGGAGTGGATGTGACACTGGATATAGCTCTGTTCATAAAAAGTGATTTTAAAAGTGCAAGGAAAATGTAAAAATAAGTAAGTACAGATGAAACTGGAGTACAGAGCTGTGGAAGAGAGCTTGCAACTCGGGGCTGCTTGGAGGTGTGCAGGCCATGCCGTGGAGCCGGTCTGCTTGGTATTTGGAAATACCTGGGCTGAAATTCTCAAAATATGGAACTACATGTGAGTGACTTCTTTATCCTTGCCAGGTAGTGCAATGTGCCGATCTCAGTATGAAGCCTTTTTATTCTCTGAAATTCAAGACTGGCCTATGCAAACATATAAATGGGATTAATGAATGCAGCTCATTACCGGCTCTTGATTGAGACCACACATGATGATAATCAATCACTTTGGAGTGCTAATGGCTTTGGGTGACTGACCCCTAACCTAGTCTTTGATGGCCATCTTGTCAGGGACACTGAGCAGAGAGCTCTGGACAGCGTCCACCACTCCGTAAAGCGGTCCAAGAAACCCTGGCCAGATGCATGCGTTGACTAGAGACGTGATGTATGCTCCGCAGTACAAATTGCCTCTACCCTGAGCTTTTTCTTCCCGCGGCAATAGGAGACCAACTTGGGTTGTGCCAAGGAGATGTTGATGAGGAGGTCCTGTGAAGAGAGAGATAGGAATTGCGTAAAGGAAGGGGTGTTAGGGTGAAAGTCCAGCTGAATTTCCCTCAGCAGCAGGGGCTGGCAGAGGTGTTGGTGAATTGCTTCAGATGGCAGTTCCCTGGTGTCACATGGAGGAGGGATGGCAGTCGGAAACCACTGGATGCTATAGCCCTGTCTCCCCAGTGTGTGTGTCCTGGGGCGGCTCAGTGGAGGGGCGTGAGATGTGCCACAGATTTGTCAAGCTTTGCTGAAGAGTCAGCCTTGCTGCAGGCACGGTTGGGCAAATAAAATGCAGGCACTGCCTCCTCCTGTAAACTTTTAGGAGCATGGCATACATTTCCATGTTGTCCTGACCCTGTATTTCCTACTTCCTAAGGATAATTCATTTTTAATTACATCAAGACTGCCAATAAAGAAGCTGAAAATATCTGTTCCCTTTAGATTTGATAAATCCTAATGACTAGTTTCAATTTGCTGTAATAAAAATTAGCAGATGGAATATTTTTTTTTTTTTTTGCTATCTCAGACAATAATCTAAGTAAGATAATCTAGATGGCACCTCATTTGAGGCGGAACAGTGCTGGACTCAGAGAGAGAGGAGAAATAACTGTGAAGAAAGGTTTGCAATGGAAGCCTATGGTGGACCTTCTTGTCCAAGGAGGAGGGTGTGGAGCAGCTGCTGCAGGGGATTCAGGCCTTGCTTTGCAGCTGAGGTTCCCTGTTTCTGCTGTGCATTAACCCTGACTTCTGTGCTGGTCAATTCTGCAGTAGCTGAGGGTGAGCCAGATTTCCCCTCCTCCCTCCACCCCGGCCCCAAAATATAGAGCCTTTTGTTTGGACTAAAAATTACAAATTCAAGTGGTTCCTTTTTGAATAGTGAGATAAATTAAAAACAGCTGGTCCTGGAATGGCTAAAGAGAGTCAGGTTCCTGGAGCATTTGTATTCATGGCTGAAAGTAGGTTTTTGGAGAGTCTTCTGAATGCAGGTCTGTTGCACCGCAGAAGGTAGGGTGTTGGGAGTAACAGCCAGTGCTTTGTAGCTGTTGCCTGTTCCCTGCTGAGACAGCGCTATCGTTTAGTTGTATCACTTACCTCTGATTATCTGTCCATTTGCCTCTATTTGTTGCTTTGTCATAAATAAGAAGAATCACAAGGAATCGGAGAGCAGATTGGAGTAGTGTAACTGGCACGTCACTGTGGGGAGACATGAACCTTACCCTGGGAGTTTTGAGTCAGATGGTGTGATTGCAGGAAAGCCCGTTTCCTACAAAACTCCCGGCTAAACATGAATTCACCGTTTGAAGTATGATAACCCCCAGAATTAAATACAACTCTGCTCGCCTGACGTCACTTTCTAATGATATCTGATTGACGTTGCCATCAGTCTTTGGGGAGATACTTACCCTGGTTGAGAGCGTGGGGCCCTGAACTTCAGATCTTTGTGGAATGGAACATTTACCAGCGAGAGACAGGTCGAAGCCTAGCGGCTCCTTTGGACTCTGAGAGCAACACAGGCAATAAGGGTGTCTGGTTTTGGAGAATTGGGAGCAGCAGATGATTTGTCTCTGCGCTCAAAGTGTCAGTGCTACTGGCACCACGTCACATAGGTATAGAAATTCAGACCGGTACGCCCACAAATCCTGCTGCTTCTCCCTAGTGCTGCTCTTCTAATGAACCTGCCACCTTGCCTACCTTCCTTAGCTCTCTCCCATCTCTGGATGTTCCTCCAGGACCGTCTCTACTATCGATCCACTCTACATCCCAAATCCACGTGCCCTGTGATCACCAGGGGCTGGATATGTTGAATTATAGTTTAGAAAATGGGTTTATGCTGCTAGGAATGGTTATACTTAGTATAGGCTGTGACCCTCTGGTCTGGAAGAGCTAGATTTTGAAATCTTTGCTCATGTTCAATAGTATGAAATAATTTTGGCGGGTGGAGGTTGTGGCTATAATGTAGAGAAAGGCAAGAGCAGGATTGATGGAAGAACTGCTCTGTCTTAATGTTGGCAACTCTCCTTTCGGTCTCTCCTGTAATATTTTGACATTTTGGATCAGTTTTAGCCCATTAAGAGACGACTGAAAGGGGACGCTGGGGTTGTACGTTCAAGGCAGTGAGTATTGTGATATCATGATTGGGGCAGAACAGGAACCAGTGTGTCTGCATGTAATTATGAAGCAGTATGGAGCGTGCAGTGCAGAAAAGGCTATTCCCAAAACAACTATATTACTTGTATCTCGTGGATTTCATGCCTTTGATATTGCTTTGGCTATCTCTTATTATGGGTTTCCTTCAGCAATAGGGTTGGATGTTCAGTTTTGACAAGTGTCCAGACGTTTTCAGTTCTCTCAGAAAGGTCACCAAAAGTTGGTCTGGCTATCTAACTGGAGATCTCATGACTCCAGCTCTTCTCAGGAGATTTCTTATTCTTCAAGTTTTCACTTGGCCAGTTGAAAATGTTAACAGCTGCCTTTGTTTCACCACTTCTGGACCTAGACCAGACATAGAAACAGGGGCGTGCGTGCTGCAGAAGACTGTAAGTGTGCTGTATGATCCATAGAGTGAATTTGAGTGAGAAAAGGCTTGTAGTTTGCCAATTTTATCTCGTAATACTAGGCACTTTACTAAGATGCATGGAAGTGAGAAAACTTCAGCATCTCTCGAGGAAGAAAAAGCGGGACAGGTTGTTCACAGTCTTCTAGTTAAACAGAAAAGAATTATAATATGTGTGTGAAGCAAAGAAGAAAAACTCAAACCCCAGACCTGCTTGAGAGTCTTGTCCTCAAATAAAATCAGTTGGGAAGAGCCTTTAAAGCCAATTAAGAGTAGAATCAGCAGCTTATTGGGACAATGTGAAAAGATCACTGTTTCTACCGTGAATTGGTATCTTTATCGATTAGGTGTTGTGGACTAATCAGTCAGTAATATATTGATTTGAAGAGCAGAAATTCAAGAAGCAGACTGAAAGTAGAGCTTTACGTATGGATTAATTTTTTTTTAAACTGTAAGCAGGACAAAAAAGGAAAAAGCTATAAACACCAGCGAAATTTTCAGCAGTATCTTGTTTTACACCTGGAATTAGAATTGAAGGTGGGGATTAGAAGGGGCTTCACTGCCCACGCCTGTTAAAACAGCTTCACACAGATAAGCGTGTGAGATTTTGATGAGGTTCTTTTGCTGCCTTGGTTTTCTGTGAAGACCATGCATTTTTATAGATTTCATTGAAAAGGCTATAATGGAATCAGGCAAGAATCTCTTCGTGATTGTCGAAACCTGAAAAATATTGCCAGCTCCTGGCTTGAGTGAAAGTCTTCAATGGAAACAGGTTTTTTCAGCAAAAAAATGCATATCTAGCTGTGGTAATAGTTTCACATATGTATGTAACTTTTGCTGAATTCTTCTATTAAAACAAACAAAAAAATCACCCAAATCAAGTAGATCTTGAAATCTAACAATTCAAGGGGGTTTGCGTTTCAAAATTGCCACTTTAAAGCACTTCAGAATTGAAATAAAGTAATCCCTTCAGATCAAGTTAATGTCTAGTTTGGACACAAGCTAAGTCATTACAATTTTCAGCTTTGCTGAAGTTTTTGAAAGATGTTTGGATTGGATGGCAAAATCAAAATCAGTTATTTACAGAGTTCAGCTTCTGAATGTGGTCTTGGTCGTACTCAAGACAACAGAACTCCTTCATCTGGCAAACGGTGATGGAAGTCCTCTGTGCTTTTTCTGCCATAACAGACAATACCTGGCACAGGTAGGACATCTTTCCTGTCGCCAGCAGGAAGACCCACGAAGTGGAATGGCAGCTCTTCCAGCTGATTGAGAACGGCCTTTCTTTGTTTCATTAGACTGATCGATCTTTATCTAGCTCTGTGGTTCTGATGCGTTTTCCGATACAAATATTTCTCATTCGAGATCAGTGTTCGCGATGCCCAAAGTAGTCACGTGTATATATGTATGTTTGTACTCTCCCGGTGTTTATCTTCCTCAGCTGGGTACCAGCCAGCACTGACTTTAACTTGCAGTTTGCCGCTGAGGTCAGCAGAGCGGGGACTGGTTTGTGCACGGCGTCAGCCATCCTGCTGTCTTGCAGGGAATGCTGTTTGGTTGTTACTCGAGCAGCTACCGCCTGTCTGGGAGAGCGAGTTCATCAAACCCTTTTGCCTCCATTCAAGTATCTGCCGCGGTGCTCGGAGGGGTCTGCTGGGGCCTTCCGGAGGCCGGGACATACTGTAGGGAGCAATTGCGGATACTTGCAATTTCTGCCTTACTTGTCTTGCCAGTAAATGTCATTAAGACTTTTTTTTATGAAACAAGTTTAATTAATTCACTTGAATTTAACGGCCACGTTGCAATAGTCTGTCACCCATTTACAGCATTATTTTTTGAATGTACGCAGCCCTTTTAAAAGATGAGAGCTGGCTTTGCTAGATCTAGTTGTCATTACATTTAACTAGGTCTTTAATTATAACCAGATGGATGAATTATTTTAATCGCTGCTATATATCTTAACAGTAGTTTGTACATTGACACAAAGTTGAGAACATCAAACAGAAATTAAATGCTAGAGCAGGAAAGCTGCCAACCTCTAAGGGAAGCAGTTGATCAGAACCTGTCATCTTAAAAGGCTCAAAGAATGCAAAACAAACATTCAGGATTAGTATACTAAATATGGTTCATCAGCCCCACTCTCTTCTCTGATAATTCATCTATATCATTTATTTTAATACTTTGCCGTGCGTATCTCAGGCTCTGTAATTAGAGAGCTTCAGGTATTTGCTTCTTCCTGCCTTTGAAATAGTTTGCTTTGAGGCTCTTCAGAGAAAAAGATACGATTATTACAAGGCTATTTGATGCGCGGTACAAAAGGTTTTTCACATCGAACTGTCCCTTTGTGTGTAACAATTGACTGGAGTTCACTTTGGCACCTACTGCCATTTCTGCTTTGCTGCTCAGCCTGATGGAAACCGAGGAAAGGGCTTCCAGGCGGAGATTGCGTTGATCTCAAGAATAAGAGACCACCGAGAAAAGTTGGCTCTACACGAGCGTTTTGCTGCCCACTAGCACTTTATTTAAAGGGAGAGGGAAGGAGCAGTTGGAGTGCTGGTAAACTTTCGCATACCGCGTGTCATGAAAAACCTGCTCGCGCTGGGAGCACACGGTGTCGGGTGAGATGCCAGGAAGCCTGAGCTTCCGTACCACGTCTGCAGTGAAATACCCCTCATCCGGTTGGGAAGAGGCTTAGATACTTCTCCCGCATTAGCCCCTTTTTTCTGCTTCTCGGTACGGTGCTGCAGTCTGCCAGTCTCTAAATCCGCTCTGTGTTTTTTTAAGATGTGAAGATGGGGAATGGTGCTAAACTGGGCAGGTGTGGGTTTGTGGTACTGCAGCAGGGAGCAGTGGGGTGCTGCGGTCCATCGATGCCAGTGCCAGGGTCGGAAGCTGTCTGACACTGGATTTCTGCATCTCCCCTCTTGCTGTAAGGAAAAAATTAGGAAGGGGGTTCAGGAAGTCTCACTGCTGTCACCTTTTGAGTAAAGCCTCCAAAGGGAGTAGAATTAAACTGATACCGAGTGATTTTGTTAGAAACACCCAGGGTGATTTTGTCTGTTTGATGTCTGATTATACAGCAATTACTTTCTAATTATGGTGTTGATTTAAATGAGATTATTGTGCTCTTGATCAAATGTGAGTGCTGTGATAAAACTGCCGCATTTGTTTGTTTTCTTGCCAAGTAATAATGATGTACTAAGTAGGATTATATTATCTTCTAAGAATGTTTTGCATTTATCAGCTATGGTCCAACTACGGCCTTTATTGTTTAAACCAGCAAGCAGGTATCTGCAAAAATCAGTTATGTTATAATACTTTAGTTTCACACTCTCTTGATTATGAATTATCTTACTCTACTAAAGAAAAGCAATAATTTATACTTTATGTAAAACGTTATTTTATATGTAAAAAAAGCCCTCAACCTTGCTTTTCTCTCCATTAGAAATCTTTCTCTGCAGCCAGAGCCGAAATGACCCTTGCTGCAGGAGTCCTGTGGAGTTATTTTCAAAACCAGATTTCTTTCCCCCCACCAACATTTTTCCTTTAGAAATTTAGGAAGTTTAGAAAATGTACGTACTCGGGAGCTGCTTTACCTACCGTATAACAGAATTCCTCTAGGACACAGGATGATTCTGTGAAAGTCAGTTCCAAAGGGCATTTTAGGGACTATAAATACCTCGCGGATCTGCTGGTCAGACTCCCTGTGCGTAGCTCCCCTGGCTGGGTAGGCTTATGAGGTGATCAGGTAGTGTGAGTTTTGCAGGTGGGAATCATAATTATATCTAAGATAGGTAAAATCCTCTTTTTTTTTTTTTTTTTTTTTACTTCACTTTCTTGTTGTTTCTGAACTTTTGCAATGGCATCAACGGCTATGGTAGTATTTAGAAGGTACCAAGAGTGACGCTCTGTTGTGCTGAATTGCTGTGCAATACACCAGTAGAGTTCACCCGGCGACAACGGCAGCACCGCCGGGCAGAGGCGGCCGGGGTGAGAGGAGGGGTGGAACACCCAAGCAGAATGACCAGTATGAACCTAGCAAATGTCATGTTAGTTATCTAAAAATTCATCTCTCTAATGGATAGTTCAAAAAAAGCCCAGAGCCCGGCATGCAGGAACTTGTGTCTTTGACAACTAACTCTCGAAAACTGAGAGCTGTTTGTCACCTGAACACTTGTCTTTCCAAAGGATCTTGCAAATGCTTTCTCACATTCAATTCTTCTTTTTCTTTTCTTGTAGTTTGTCCACGTTTGGAAGCAGAACAGGCTCAGACTTCCTTGCGTAGCTCTCAAACACTGGAGCAAATGTCAGCTAGCTACTGGATATCTGAAAAGGTGAGGAGAGCTTAAATTGGAATTTCCATTCAGAGCTACATTTCAGTATTTACTTTGACATTTCCCGTCACAGAATTGAAGACTAATGCAGGTTGGAAGCAGCCTCTGCGTGTCATCGGGTCCACCCCTGTGCTCAGAGGAGGGCCACTTTCACAGTTACATCTTTTCCATTTGGAGATAGAGCAAGGAATCAAAGCTTATATACCTTTAAATCTGATTTTTTAATAGATATAAAAGGAAGGGAATAAAAAGTTCAGAAAAAAACCCTTTGATCTGGGAATGATGAAATAGTCTTGATCAAAGTAGAATATCGTTGACATTTCTAAATTGAGACACTTCATTAGAATCTGTTTGACAATGAAATGCATCTGCTTGCGCTACCATGGCCTCTTATCAGGGTGGTAGTTCCAGCTGCTGATGTTGTGTTTTTCCCGGTGTGCCATGCTTCCTGAATTATACTTCTGATGATGCTCCTCCTTCTCCTCATGTCTTACAACCGTAGCGATACTATTTTTCCAAAATTAAATATGTGCTCTTGCCAGTCTCTAGTGCTACTTTAATCTTTGATCTTTCACGGCTCTCCTAAAATTGCAGGGGAGCTCCATAGCCTCCTTCCTGTGTGTGGGGGGGCATTTCTGCACAACCAAGGAGTTGCCCTTTGCCTAAAGACATGATTATTGGTTTAGGTGGACTTCTCTGCTCAAAGCCTGAGACTTTCATCAGCTCTTCCTACATCTTCTGTTAGATAACTGTGGTGGATGGAAAGATTGTCGAGGAGTTAGCCCTTTGTCTTACATTTAAGTGCTCGTTGTACCCACAAGGATCTCCAACAGCAGGGAATACCCGGGTTAGACAGCTTCTGCCAGGGACAGGTATTGAAACGGACCATGTGCAGGGATTTCCCACATCAGACTTGGAAGCTGGTTTCATCTCTAATATTATTAATGCGCTGTTAAATAAAAGCAGCTTCGAGATTCCCTGTTTTTGCAGGCGTTTACGCTCGCTGTGATGAAGAAGCGCTTGCTGGAATCACAGAAAGGAAAAAAGGAGAGCCGTGTCTTTTTTACACAGGTTCTCACGTGTGGTGGTCAGTGTATTGTAGTGCCCTAAAGGGAAGACTCTGCGTTAGCTTACCTACAGAGTAGCACGTGAATTTACACCTCCAGGCCCCGCCGTGCCTGTTGAATGATGATGGCTTCCTTATGTCTTCTGTCCTGTTTCTCATTTAGCCGTTCCTGGAGCTGGCCAGATTTGCACACTCACAAGATACATTAGGGCAGCGGGACAAAGGAGCTCCTCCTGTGAGCTGGGCCAAAAAAAGAAAGTCAAATAAAACCTCCATTCATGGGATGAAGGACGATGAAAGGCAGAGAGGAAAGATGACACAAAGCTGACAGCTATGGCACACATCTCCTCTCTTAGCCAGGAAAGCTGACAAGTAGATTGCTCAGGACAGGCACTTACAGGTTACCCTGTCAGCTACTTGAATGCCTTGTCTTTTATCTGCCACCTTCATAGGGAAGAACAGAGAGAGCTTGTGCCCATCTGATGAGCTGGTTCATACTGGCACATCATCAGCTTTAGCAACACATGAACACAGCGTAGTCCAAAAGCTGCAGTTGGGTTGCTGAAGTCTTTCTCCCCACTCTTCTTGCGTACGTGCATGCGTGAAGACACGTACCTGAAGCAGCTGTATGCCCTTGAAAAGTCCTGTTCATAGAAGTAAAATTCTCCCTCCCTTCGGAACTGGTTGGGGTTTTTTGTTTTGTAAAGCCCTACTCCATTAGTCACTGCATAATAGTGTGACTTTATTTATAATGTAGGGTAATGGCTGCATTCAGCTCATTCAGGCTGTACGTGATTTCGGTTCTTTTGCCTTGCTTCTGTCTCCCCTGAAGACAAGGACACAGTGAGGACTGTCACTTCTTCCTCCTAAGCTCTGCTTTGAGCTTCACGTGAAAGGAAGAATTTATTTGCGTTTAATCTCAGAAGGAGGGAGGAAGAAGTGAAACTTCCTTTTGCCTGTACCTGGTGCAGCAGCATGGGCTGGGGGAGAAGTGTGTGATCTCAATAAATTCATCCTAGCGACAACTGACGGTGTAACTGAACAGAATTTTGCCCAAACAACCTGCAATTCCAGCATTTCCTAACTTCAGTTGGTTGATGATGGATGTTGACTTAAGATGGGGTATATGTTGGAGGTGACACAGAAAGCCTAAAATTTAGTTTCAGACTAATAATTGTCTTATTTTGTAACTCGGCCATGTTCACGTTTCCCCAGAAAGAACATTACTTCCTCTGTGCAATTTCAAGTTGTTTCTGACCATGACTGCGATAGAGACATTTGACCTGGCAGCACATTCTCTCTCCTTATTTACAGAAATGACTTAATCGTCTTTCTGAAGAATTCAGCCTGAGATCAATATAAAACTTGGAAATGATCAGCCGTCGCAGCTGTTTCAGTTGTACCTTGTTCTAAACAAGGACGTGCCAGGTAACCTTACCTACTGTTACCTTTAAAATTAAAGGCTTAGTTTATTTCCTATTAGTGTTAGCAATAAATGAGCTTGTAATGAGAGCAAGTAGTGTTTTAGGACTGTTGAAGAAAAAAGCCGTAAGTACGTGTTCTTTTGAGTAGAGGCGGGTTTCAGTGCTGCATGGGCCTGAAGTGTTTTGCCCGAGCGCAGTCTAGTAAGGTAGACGATGACTGCGACTGTAGGTATTATGTTTAAGTGCTATCTAGAACTTGACTGTAAATCAGGATTTTTAGCTGTGTGAATAGAACTAAGATAGATCCCTCTTGACTCTCAGGATGCCACAGCTGTTAATAAAAACAAAGTCTAAGTAGCGAGCCTTTCAGCAAATGTGGTAATTTCTTTAACACATCATCCTCTCCTCCGTTTCTTCTCCAGAACTGTGTAGTCAGTGTTTATAGAAGGCTAAACATGCTGTGTGGTACAAGAGCTTAAAGATTAATTAGTAAACAATTATGATACACTTTGAAGAGGAGAAGGGTTGAGCGTGATTATGATAGAGATACATTTGTGGGCTATGGGCCATTCAGAGTATTGCCAGTAATTAAAGATATGTTCTCTACTACTTCAGTAGCTCTCTTTTAATTAGCTTGTATAAATGTATATATCTGCGGTATCATCAAGCAATTTTCTTGAGCACACAGGTTTTGTTGTTATAGATTATTTGAGAAGATTACATACAATGCTTTTTGTGGTTGCTTATTAAATTAATTTAACTGCCTATATTCTCAATTGCTATAAATCATTGTCACTCCAGGCCAGGGAGCTGCGCTGATTCACACCAGGGAAAGCTGCATTCAGTGGGGTTTTCTGGATGGTGTGATCTTTTATTGTCAGTCAGTAGAGTGTGGTCAGGCCAAGAGACTCTGCCCCTCGGCGCTTGAGAATGGAAAGGAAAAGGCACTCATTTTCCTTGAGGTCTCAGTACTGTGCGCTTTCCAGGTGTCAATCATACCGATGAGGAATAACATTCATTTACTCACTTAAAACATTCAGAAGCAAAATAGATGGTCTGCGTCTCGGGAAATCTTGGTTTCAGCTCCATCCCTTTTATTGCCCTGCTTGAGGAACTCATTCTCAGCCCAAGGAAAATAATTTGTATTTGGCGTGCTGATAAATAGTCACAGCAAAGCTGTGCTACTTGTGGAAAACAACATATGGACACAACGAGGTGAAAGGGAGAAAGTGAAGTTTTATGGGAAAGGCAAGGCTCCTGCTGGCAGGACCACACCTTTGAGAAGCCTGGCTTTACTGGCTGAGGTCTGTGGGGTAGCTGCAACCCGTTTAAGGAGAGAAAAGCAACATCCATTTATTAAAGCGTCTATCGGGAAAAATGTGAATCTCTGCCAAGGGGCAAGAATTTAGATGACCTTGGCTGCAATAAGAATATATTGTTCCCATTCAATAGAGAACAGAAACAAGGAGCTGTGCTCGCTCCAGTGTCAGAAAAAAAATTGTTTGTGTTCAGTACATTGGAGAAATGTCCAGAAATAGTTCACCTTAGTGAAAATATTACTTCTGGAATATTACCAAGGTCAGCAAGACCCTGACTTATCAATCCTGTTAATGTTCACATAAATTCAAGCTGTCAAACACTAACTTGTCCAACCAAGATATTATAGAAGACTTTCATCCATGTCTCCCTTCCCTGTATTTCTTTCCTTTTTAGCACATTTCCATCCTTCTCCCATTGCAATTTAGAGGTTCAGCCTGTGGCAAGGCAGGAATTCAAGGCTTTAGATTTTCTAGGCCTTAAATGTGGCAGAAAAGCTAGATTCTGCTACATCTTAAAATAATACCCCATTCCCAAAACGTCCTCTGAGGGTAGCTGCAACTGCGAGCAGGATATCAGTGTCTTAACAATGAACTGTTGGATAACGCTCTGCTGTAGTTACCTTCCAGTGAGTAACGGTAATGGGTGAGGGTTCGGCACATGGGATGTAATTCTCTATTAGAGTTTGGTTCTGCAAGGGGCTGAACAGCTCGGCTCTGAATTGGCAGAGCAAGTTCACGCTTGTTTAAAATGAGCCATGTGCGTAGCCTGTGTAGTTAAAGGAAATGCTCCATAGGCTCCAAGAAATTGAATTTGGGCAGAACAACTGGTGTGAAGGCAGCCAGGGTAACTCTGTTGCTGTTTCCCGGCATACTCACTTACATCTGTGTGAAGCACATCACCCGGCCGCAAACGCTTCCTACGGCTGGCAAATTCCCCTTATGCCACCAAGGGGAAGGCAGGCAAAGGCACTCCTGTACTGTTGGGCAGTCTGGAAGTTGCTCTACACTAGAGCATCCTCCAGACTGCTCTAAATTAAGTCGATGTACCGCAAGCATCATGGCTGGCATCAGTTTAGGTCTGTGGACCTCAGTGCCAGTCCCGCTGCGGCAGAGTCTTCAGCTGCCCGTTTGCAAAGAGACTGAACAGGCGCTTTGCTGCAGGAGGGAAACTCTCGCAGTTAAAAGTTCCCTATAAAAGCGCAGCGCACAAATGCAATACGGTCTCTTCGTTTCTTAAAAATTCATGAAATGATTTGTGATTTATGGAAGAGACGGTAAACAACTTGCACTTTTCTTTCTTTGTTTCTTTCTCTCTGTTTCTTACTGCTTAAAAAAAATAACTACGTATGTCTGAAAGACTGATAAGAAAAGAGAAGCCCGGGGGTACTGGTGACATTTCACAGGATGAAGTTAAGAGATAGCTGACCTAATGTGACAAGTGTCTTTTTTCAAGTCTTTGCTAATAGCAGTAACCACTTAGACTCCTTAGGTGTGTGTCAAATGCCATGGGCAGTCAACTGAATCATGTCAAAAGGCTGCCTCTCACGACTAAATAGTCTCATATCAGCACAAAGCTCTGTAAATCCACCAGGTGGACTTTAATCATTTTGCTTTCAATGGATTTTGGTTAGCAAGAAGTGACTGAGGGGCTAATATTTCATCCACCGGGGCTGCGAGTTTTTCATTACTGCTTGGTGATGCCGACTGTCCTTTTAGCTGCACAACGTGGTTTGGTTTTCTGTTGCTTGTCCTTTGAGGATCGGAGCCGGTAAAAACGCTGGGGGAATTTTCTCTTCATTTTCACTGGACTTTAGTCATTCTTGACTAACGCTGATTTCTCAAGCACCTTGTAGTTGAAGTCCTGTTTGGAAGAGTCTGGGGCTAAAGTTTTCAAGCATCGGGCTGGGATTTTTCATAGATTATGGCTGGGATCCTCTCTCTGTGCTAACGTATTGACTTTGCAGTGGCAGAACACTTAACGACTGGCACTAATGAGTTTACGCTTGTATATCAATAACTCTGGGACGTTAAGCGTGAGAGCTAAACTCAAGGCAGACCAGCAGGCAGTTTGTGACCGGGTATGATGATAAAGTCATCATATTGTCATTCTTTTATTTTATGCGCTCAGATTCAGTTAGACAATCCTAGATAAGGCTTCCATTTTTCATAGTGCCTTATCAACACATACCAGGATTGTCCAAAGAGATTCTAGGCTATTTGTGTTAACAGGAAGTACCTGAGACAGACAGGTGCTCTTCTAGGAGCAGAAAGAAACTAGCATTAAAAAAAAGGACAATAAAGTGAAGTTTCCAGTTGCGGTGCGGGATTATGCTTAAAAATGAATACAGCAAGCCATTGTGAAAAGTTGGAAATATATTAAAAAAACTGGAGTATAAACATCCATATGTCTTGGGTATTAATATAACTGTTATGGAAAATCATTCTTTTGCCACTTTCCCCTTCTCCTCTCCCAGTTTCCAGTCTTTTACCTATTGCCCTCCAGTCCTTGCAACTTCCCCTAGAAGAGGAATGATGCTCTTTCCGATAATGTCTAAAGCAGGAAAACCCTGAGTTGTTTTTGGCTGTTCCCCAGAAGAGAGGAAGTCACAAAATGTGGCCAGAGAAATCAGCGTGAGCTCTTCTGAACACTGGTGTACCTCCTCTTATCCTGGAGGCTTTCTTAAGCAGTAACACTCACTCTGCGTTTTCGTTTTTCCTAGAGTTGGTACTTCATCACTTGGTCTACAGGCCGCCCGTAGCTGTGAGTACATGCTCTCTTCCTTCTTCAGTCGTGCTGCAGTAGAAATCACTGCTCGCAGCCTGTCCCAGCTTCTGTTCCCTGCCTCTCTGGGGCAGTCCCTAATCTGGCTCGATCCATATCAGCCAGTTCAGTTTGTCTTCACTAATCTGGTTCATTTTGAATGTGGTGTCTTAAGAAGCGTTTGCATGAGCAACACCACCATGGAGGTTGTGACCTTTAGGAGAGATAGTGGTGGACGCTGAAGAGACAGAGGTGATCAACATCACCTGCTGTTTGCCAAACCCAGGTCTCTTTTCATTCCAAAGCTCCGCCAAGTGCTCTGTCCTAGAGCTTGGGGCCGTAAGCTGCCTGGTCAAAGTCAAGTGTTTCTGTAGTCACTGGAGCAGAAGAGAGCTTAGAGGGAGGGATTTGAAAGCTGATAGCAGAATGGATTTGTCTTGTTTACAATGAATCCCTGCCATGCTTGAGAAGCACTTTGCAAGGAAGCATGAAGGTGCTCGTTTGGAGCGGTCATTAGTGGGCACGAGACTGTTCCCACTGGGCAATGGGAGACGGAAGCTGTCTGTAAGTCTGATGTATGGTAATGCAGGCCAAGAGGAACCTGAAAATGAAGATAAATACTCTGATGCAGTGTAAGAGAAGGAATTAAGAGTTTGTCCATGATGACTGTTTCTGTATTATTTTCTGTTGGTGCAAATACTTGGGATTTCAGGTACTTGTGTGCTAAGTTTTGGCCAGTGCAGGCTCTTTTAATGACTGTGACTTTTAGTCTACTCTTTTTTTTTTCCTCTCCTTTTTTTTTTTTTTTAAAAGACTCATCGTTAGAAAAAACCTAACTACATGAACAGAAAAAAATCCCCTTCCTTTGACAAATTGGAAATCTCCAAAGACTTATAAGCCAGCATGAAAGATTGACTTAATGGAGCAATATATTTTTGATACAGCAAGGAGCCCCCCAATCCTCTGATTAGACTGATATATAGATTTTCTAGAGATTAGCAAAACCTGAAAAGCATTAAAAAAAATCCAGTGTGACAAAACAGTTTTGACAGCATAAATGAAACCTAAAGCAATGTAAAATGTAATTACTGCAGCTATCGCTGTGACCCATTGGTATATGTTGCCTTGCTCTGGCCTCAAGAGAGCTGGGCTTATTTTCCACCTATTTATTTTTCTGCATGTTTGGCCAGAATATTTTTAGTCTATTCATTTGCTTTCCTTTAGTACCCCTTTTCTGGTTCCTCCGTATTCCAACATGGGTTTTGGTGAAAAGGTTGAAAAAATAAAGGGATTTGAAGGTTATGATGAGGGTACAGGAAGTCCAAAGACAAACCGGAATCAATCCCTTACGCATTTTCACGTGCTTTGGTGGTAGGGCTGTGCGATTACTTCACTTAACTTGCAGAGGTCCAGGAGAAGCGCTGGGTTTTACTTACATTCCAGTGGAATAGAGGGGCCCTCGCTGGTGTTAGGAATTCGTAGTGGTAGGGCCTGTGTGTCTACGTAGTGACAGACTGTTTTTGCTTTGAAGAAACCAAGTGACTATGAGACAGGAGAGGAGGAAAAAGACTTGGAAGTCCCAAGGTTGTGCAGAAGGTGTAGGAGTGTTGGGACAGTGCTTTACCCTCCCAATAGCACCGCTTTCCAACATGAGGTGTCCTGGCATCAGCCACGCGAGCGTCGGGAATGTGACGCTACCTGCCAGGGCTTTCTTCTAAAAAGCCTTATTCAGAATTGACTTATTTTTTTCCGAAGGTAACGTGGTGAATCTACTGAATATTGTGTTTCATGTGTCATCTTTATACCCAAAGCAGCAGCACTGATTTGCTTCTCCCCATGCTGTCATGGTGAGGGAAAGATAATTGAAGACTTAGTGTGATGGAAAGACAGCTTGAATACAAATGTCTCTGTGTGGGCATTTAAAAATCTTTATTTTTTTTCTTTTTTCTTTCTCTGCAAGCTAGCATGTGCTCGTTGCGGTGTGACTGAAGGTGGTGCATGTTACCTTAGAGATGAAATGAAGATCACAAACTCGCTATGAGGTAACTACCCTGCATTAGCGAGGGGAATGAGTTTTTGATCCGTGAGTCCCCTTGTCTCCCTAGCCACTGCCACAGCAGAGAACGCTAACTAAATCAGTCAGCAGATAGCTCCAGATGCAAAAAAATCTCTTTTAAAAACAACCCGAGGGTCAGGTATTTGGTGTTTTGGGGAGGGATCGTAGATGGAAATGTTATCTGGCTCTTGGACAGCATCTATCTGAGGTATTTGTGTGGCGTCCATTACCGCGGGATCCAGGCAGGCTTGTAATCCTCAGTATGCTTATCCCTGCTCCCGTGAGGAGGCTGAGCGCTGCTGGTGGTGTCCCTCGGAGCGAGCCCCTGCCCCCTTTGCCCACCATCTGTGGGAGAGCGAGAGCCCGCAGCCCAGCGCTGGCGCGGGGTCAAGGAGGCAGCAGCATCCTCCGGCCGGGCAGCCTGCACGGCCCGGGGCTGTTCGCAGGGGCTGCGCGTCCTCTTGCTTGTGTTTGAGATCGAGTTTTAAGAAAACCTCCAATTGCCCTAGTGGTATTAGCTGTAAATTAAAACACAGGTTCCCCAGACGTTTTTGACCTCCTGAAAGCTGTCAGCCCTCCAGTTTTCATGGGCCTTGCTTCCGCTTCCATCCCCTTGTCATCAAAACTGTTAATTAAAAATTGCTATTCTGTGTGGCTTGGTAGCGGCGCATACAAAACTTGGTGCTGGTAATGTATCCTGTGATATTTTTAATGAATTGCTTGTTC
The DNA here is from genome assembly GCF_964199755.1 of Larus michahellis. Taxonomy (NCBI): domain Eukaryota; kingdom Metazoa; phylum Chordata; class Aves; order Charadriiformes; family Laridae; genus Larus; species Larus michahellis. Next base: position 9,137,958 of record NC_133898.1, on the reverse strand, counting down.
TTCTAGCTCACTTATAACTTCCGATGTAAATTTTGCAGGAAAGGGACCTCTCTTTGTGTTGGTAAATGGCTAGCACCGTGGCTTTCTGGTGCTGATGTCAGTAGGTTCATAATAATTTCGACAAGTACTTTTACTGTAACATATGATTATCACTACAGTAAAATAATTGCCATATCTGTTTTATGCAAAATCATTAAATTAATTGAGAACCCACAGGTAATCAGAGCTCCCAGTAACTGGCAACACCAGCTGCATTTTGCATAGTTTTATGTTTATGTATGTTAATACAGTCAGAATGGGTTTATTGCCCTGGAATTTAATGCGTTTTAGATTTGCTAATCTCTCTAAAATCTATACATCAGTTTAATCAAAGGATTAAGGCTTCTTTAGTAAATCAAAAATATACTGCTCAATTAAGTCAATCTTTCACATCAGCTTATAAGTCTTCAGAGACTTTTAACTTGTTTTTAACTTGTAAAAGGAGATTTCTCAAGAGGATTTACACTTTTATAACAATGCAGGAAAACAGACAGAAATACAAAATAAACAGACATTACAATTAAGTGACACCCACAGAGAGAAGCATGTTTTTTTCCGCCAAAGTGCGTAACTTGGGAGATGATGGTGTTACGGGCGAGGTGCTCTGAATTCACAGGGGCTCGTGAGCCTTATCCTTAATTTTCTACTGCATAGGTTCAGGCTAGTGAGGTCTGAGGCCAAATTAACCCCAAACTTGATATATTCCTGCCTAAATTTTCACTATCTATGATAAGTTGTTAGATCTGATACTTGTTGAATCATTGGTAATGGTGTCAAGAGCAGGGGGGGAAAAAACCCCTTCTCAAGTTTTGAAAGATTTAGAAGTCCTCATGCTTCTGGGCACAAACTCAGTATCTGAGTAAACGCGGACTGGGCAGAAATTTTCTGCGTAGGCAGCTGTAATTCCACGGTCACCAGTGGGGGGTTTTATTCATGCGAGGATCCATGATAGCTTGGGATTATCAGGATATTTATTTCCCCAAAACCTGTCAGGTGCGGGGCGAGTGTAATTTCTTAACTTTACAGGTAGAGAACTACGGCATAGATCCCCATGAGTTTGTGGGTACCCATGTACTTCAAAGCTTTCGGGCAGAAGCGTCTCGCCCAAAGTCACGTAGGAAGGTGATAAAGTGGAGAACGGAACAGAGCTTTTCTGAGCCCCCGTGTAGCACCCAGACTTTGGGACCACCCATCTCACCTTCCTCTGAAGCAGCGGTTACGGGCTGCTCCTAGATGCAGGCCCAAGTTCTTACACAAAGCGGTTGAAATCAGTGGGGATCCTTTTCAGGGGTGTCCATAGTCTTACGTAGCAGTGACTGCTGTGTCCTTTTAACCAAGGTCTTCTTTCAAGCAACGTTGCCACAGTTCACCGTGCCGTTGGCGTACGTCACTGTTGTTTTATTGTGGTTGTGCTGCAAAACAGATAATGCCTATAAGACGCGACAAGGCTTCTGTAAACTGCCTTAAAGCTAAATTATTTATTTCACACATGTCTGGGAAGGAGAACAAAGAGCTAAGCCCAACGTGTCGCAGCCCATATAAGAGTCACTTATTTGTGTTGCGTGCCAAAGCAGCCCTGCCTTAGATGGGGATGAGGTGGCAATATGTAAGTCAGCGCACACAAACACAGTGTTGCTAAGTTTGACGGTAATGCCTTAGGAAAATTAATTTGCTGTGCAGCCCCTGTGTAAAAATTATTATAGTAGTTGCAATAGCAAACGCAGTTGTTATGGCTGAGTTCTAATCCCCACTCTTGGCTAATAACTTTTTGCTAATAACTTTCTTAAATTCTTTTTGCTCTGAAATTTTCCGTGCTTGGTGTTAGCCCTCAGGTGAATTTTCTGGGAAGTCTGGGAGGATTTTGAATTATGAGAGCATGAATAAAAAACATTTTTTTTTTTTCCTCCTCATGTTTTAATGAAACTTTTGCATTCTGAAAAGTCTCTGAAGCTAGAAACTTCAGATTTGTTTTGTAGCCCTGAGTAAGGAAAGAAAGCAGAGTAATTGCTGTCTGCAGAATATCCTGGTTCATGGAACTGCAAGAGTTGTGGTGACTGTGGGTGGTCACAGCGACTTTAAAGATGAAGGATGACATTCTCAAAAGTATCTAACGATTTAGGCCCGTTTCAAAAGCAACATTGACATTTAGGAGATTAAATGTCATAGAATCTTGTAGGACCGAGGCACCTGCATTCCTGCTGCTCTTGAAAGTAAAGGCTGTTTTAACGGAGCTGGGCAAGGAGCGTTCCCTTTCCATGAAGAGTGGGGTTATTTTGATTCCCAAGTTGGAGGAGGAACCTACTAATACACTCCCACGATGTGCCGCGCAGTAGAAGACCACGGTGTCATGCTGTAAATGTGTGGTGAAGGATTTCCCCTTCGTGCAAGGGTGGGAGTCCGCAGCTACAGTTCCCGTGGGGCTCTGTGCTTTAGGGGCTGTAGGGTTGAGTAGACTCAGTTTGGAATAGTCTGTATTCCCGACAAAAAAATTGAGCTGCTTGGGTCCAATCTACACCTCTAAGTCAGAGGTTTGAAACATTAATCTTAAATGTGGTGAGTAAGTAAAACAAAAACATTTTTAAGCAAATCATTACACGGGAAATGGTTACAATCTATATCTGACTTTAGTTTGTGTATACCATTAAACACGGTTTGTTTTTAATTTCAATGATATCTTCAAGGGCTTCAGCTGGGCTCCACTTGAGCTTGTCTGCTAAAGCCCGTGGATCCCACCAATACTAGAAGCACAAAGTGCTGCTTCAGTGGCTCCTACAGACTTTCCATGGCTGTCGGCGAGATCTGAAAAGTCTTTTCCATGTTGCAGAAAAGAATCTGTGACTGAGTAGATTTACTGCCTGTGTCCATTGCTATCTTTCACTATGCTGTCCTTGTTTTGTTTTTAAGTGCTTTTCCAGTAGACGTCTAGCGGTGAACGTTCTCGGAGGGGCTGAACCTCCACCAATGTCTAAAGGAACCTGGCCACCAAACGCAAGATGCCTTGGTGTGTTAATGATGCCTGGGTGAAGGCTGCTAGAGTGAGAAATGTTTCATTTACTGGCGCCTCCATCAGAGCTGCTTTAGGTGTTGATTCCTAAAACGTTGTACCTTTGCAATGAATGAAAGAAGCCATTGAGATTTTGCAGTTCTTAGAAATCCCCCTCTGCTTTAAATAATTACAAAAAATCAGTACTGGAATAATATGAAAGCTGAGGAGTCCAAAGTTCAGAGCAAGGAGAGTCTGAAATATGTGGTTCATATCCCTAACTCAGCCGTGGTACACGTATACAGAGTGAGACTAGAAGGCATTTTCCAGTTCAGTTTTCCTTGTTAAATGTAATGTGTTACTGTTTATTATTTAATCTGTGCTTTATAATATACAGGATGTATAATGTGGCTGAGTTAATACTGTGGCTGGAAAGTTCATTTTTGGAATTTTTTTGCACTTCTGGCCTGGATTCAGTGACAGCTTTTACATTTCCACCTATATCATATGCAGAAGAAGTGAATGGCTTGGATGCATGCCGGAGTGCCCACTCTGGCACCAGCAGAAAGTCATTCTCCTCTGGAACCCGCCGCAACTGCTACTCCCAAGCGAATGAGCAGAATGAGCCTTTGGCTGTGTTCGGTTCTTTTGTTTTCTCCCTCCTTTGGCGGGTGGCGAGGGTCAGCTTCATTTCACTTGCGAGTTAAACGCGATCGCTTCGTTGATTCTGGCTGCCCTGCTCCAGAATCTCTCTCAAATTGGTCTAGCGTCCACCGGATGGGTGGCAGAAAGTTTCCTCTCAGTTTTGGTGGGATTTGTTCAAACATTCCCTTTGGATCAGTTTAGGGGCCGTTAGAAAAAATGGTCAGAAAGATATTTTGGGGGAAGGGATATTTAGGGGATGAGGAAAAATCCCTCTTATCTGAAATTTTGTGAGAATAAAAATTAAAGTGATTAAAAAGAAAAAAGCTCATGAATAAAGAATGTACAAGTGTCAGCCACTGCGAGATGCAAAACACAGTGAACATTTGGACTGGGGTTTTTTTGGGGTTTTTTGGGGTTTTTTTTTGTTTGGGTTTTTTTTGGGTTTTTTTTGTGGGTTTTTTTTGGGTTTTTTTTTTTTTTACCAATGCCCATACTGCTTCCCTCTCAGCAGATCTGTTCCTTTAAAATTTTAGTATATAACACCTTCCTTTCCTTGCATTTTTAGTGCCCTGTATGTCATGCATGTTTTGGCTTTGAATTCTTGGGGCTTTTTATTTTTCTTAGGACAATTTCCTCCAAGAGCTTTGCGATGAATCTGGTATGCATCATAGCTGCCATGTGCTAAGCGCCTAAATTGCATTACCAATGGGAGGAATAATTATCAGCCTCAGATTATGGCATTATTAACGCCTTAATACTGATAACTCTTAGCAGTTCACAAGACCATCAAATGTTTTCTTTTTAATACTGCGGCAGATTTTTCAGCGAGTGCTGGAGATAACATGACAGCCCAATAGAGTTTGATGTATGTGTCTGGAGAGGAGGAAGAAAAAAAACATTGAGATCCTCCAGTCAAACCAATGTCTTTAATGGCTTCCCTAGATTAAAATAATCCCTATGGGAAATCCACTATGACAACAGTTCTTATACAGATTTTCTGATTTTCCAGTCACTGTTTCTGTGCCACAACCATTCTTTGAAACTGTTTATGTTAGTGAAAGGCCACATTCTCAGAGCCTTTTTTTTTTTTTTTTTTTAAGAATGTGTTTTAACTCCATTAAGCGGAGTTTGATGTTCTCACTTTTTTCCTTGGGCATTAGCGTGTCTATTAGTCCTGTATCTTCTGAATGTTTGACAACGTGAAGAAATGTAGAGGTCAGCTCTGACTCTCTTATTAAAGGTCATCCTGATGTTTGCACTTAAGTACAGTATTTATAACATGGGTGATTTCATGCACCAGCCCTTTAGGGGATTGAAGAATTAGGCTGCGTGACAGAAGGCCAGGCAGTAACAATGCTAAAACACTAACCAGTGTTGATTTTAAATCAAAATGAGATAATAGATTTGCAGTCTTGAAATCAGGCACACTCTTACTCCTGTTTGGATGTATCTGCGATACAAATCTAGCACTGAACAGGCTCTTTTCAAGAACAAGACCACGGCCAGATTCTTAAAATGGGGAGACGTTTTAAAGAGCCCAGATTAATTCAGCTATTTCTTGTTGGAGGAAAAAGTTGTCATTTTTTTATAATGACAGGAATTTAAAGCTACTGGGGAAACTCCAAATTACTTGGGGGGGAGATTCATGATAGAGTGAAAAAGCCTGGAGTATTTCTGTGGGTGTCTGCTGAGCCCCAGGATCATGTTTGTAGCATGACTGAACTTAACCTTTGTGCCTTTGCTTCAGGTTATATGATCAGCCAGAAAGCTGTGAGTGTGAAGAAGGTCATGGTATTATTTGCATCCCTGCCACTAAAATACTGTTGGAACACATTGCCGTGACCACAGGCTATAGATTGTAAAATTTAAAAGGAAGATTAGACTTGTCCTGTTCACTACCAGCTGCACAGGGCTTCCAGCTGTTAGTTGGTCATTTAAATAGCAGCTCCTCTTGTTCCCGGTTGGATTTGTTGGCTGCAGCAAGCAGGTTGATTCATTTGTGTTCAAGACCTGTGTTTCTGTATAGTCACTGGCTCTGACACACTGTACGGTGTTTCTGTAAGTGTACGTTGTTATTGTAGCACCCTCCACTGGCTCGTCTACCTGCTTTACCTCTCGGAAAGATCAGTCCTTAGGTTTGTCACGTGAAAAGCACTGATTTATTCCCACTTTAGAGTGGTATCTCAGGTACCATGCAAATGTTAATGTTACATTGAGGTTTAGCTAGCAAAATGTAATTAAACACATTGTTAAAAATAATGATTTGAGACCCAAATTCACGATCAAAGGCTACAGAGCATGAGACACTTTAGATATTTACTAAGAAAAATCGCTCCACCTGAAGGAACAGAGGTGGTGGTGAGTAGTGCAGTGCCACATCATCTCTAACCAGCACTCAAAGGTGACATTCAAAAAGGCTGAATTGCAGCTTTATAGATTGTGATTAAGGTCTGCTCCTTGGAAATTTGACTAACGACTGTCTTAATTATACTCTGTCTCCTGCTACTGTTGCGTCTTCGTGCTGGTGTTGGGCATGGTGCTGCCAAGGCTGAGCAGCAGCATCTTCATGGCTTTGCAGCTCAACTTTCCAGGCAGAGTATGGTCATGTTTTCTCCATCAAGCTCACTTGCAAGGCATGTGTCTCTTGTCCCCCTAATGAGCTTTACAGAACAGCCCAGGGCCTCTTTACAATCTGCGCGTTGCCGGGATCCAGGTCTGCTGGCAGCCAGGAGCGGAGCTGCCTGGTGACATCTGCCCCGTCACTGTCTGCCACAGTGGGATGGAGGTGGAAATGGGAGGGTGTCACTTAGTCCTGTGTCACTGCGCTCCTGTGGTCAAAATGCTGCTCTCGGTGACTGATCCGCTGGCAGGAGTCCTCTTGCTGGTGGTGATGGATATATGAAGTGAAACCACCTTCGAGGGGGTTAAGCTGTAGTTTGTTGTAGTGCCTTGGAAGGAGAAAGTCAAAGTTACCCAAATAGTTTTCAATCAGAGTGCTGGGCAGGGGCAGCTCTGGGTGTGCTGACCTTTCTGCTCTGACCACTGCCCGCGAAACAGTTCAACTGTATTGATAGAATCCCAAGGGTGTTTACATGATAGGCTGTAAAAACAATGTTGCTCCAGCAAATTTTCACGCTTCAGTTTGTTTTAAGAGTTGGGAAAAAAAAATATTAAAAAAAAAAAAATAATCAACATTTCATAAATTCTTTTCCTCACAGACAGGTCTGCCTGAATGAAACAAGCAGTCCCACAACTTTATTTTAAGCTCCTTTTCCTGTTTCCCACACATTGCAGTCAGCAACCTTTGCCCAGGGCAGGATGACCGTTGATTAATACAGAAGACCCGAGCCCTGCCTGTAGTGGTAGGGATGCTCCAGCAAATAGGATGTTTGTTCCACTTGCAGGCCAAGGAAAAAGGAATTTCTGGAATGATCTGGGCAAAAAATAATTGTTTCTTTTGGCAATCTCGCTTGGACAGTCCTTGAGCTGTTGTGCGGTGGTTCTATTTACACCAAGAAAACTCAAGCAAACAGGCTGCCCTGGGCTATCAGGACGGTTTAAGTTTCCAACGTATTTTTCCAGCGTATCAAAAGTTTGGATCTTTGCCACACAATCATTTTACAGAGCCATGAGTGGAAAGCACTCCAGTTGTGGTCAGTCTGTTTTCTAAGTTCTCCAACTACTGCTTTTCAAGGAATGGTTGGTGCAGCCCCCTATCAAATGAAATACCTCTGAGCTTGTCCTTTCTTGATCTAAGTCTTTGCAAGCAACTGCCCCTTCTGAACTGTTTTTAATGCTTATAATGCCATTATATTCATTTAATCCTGGCCACCTTTCATCTTTATAATTATACAGCAATGACAAGGCTATACACTATAACAGTACCAGCAGTTTTTGTTGCCCTCAGTGTCGTTACGCAGAGATGCACGACTCCTTTCATGCATTTCCTCTCCATACCACTGCGTGCCCATCCAGTTAATGCCTAGTGGTTTGCTGACTCCTTCTGGGTCTATGAATTCTGGAGCAAATTTCTTGAAGGGTAACATCTGCAGGGTTGTGAATGGTCAGTGAGAATAGTACAGTGTTTTCTCCCTTGTAAAACTCATGGCATCCAGGAGGACGAGGGAAATTAGCTTTGACTGACTGGATGGGATGAAGCTGAAGTGAAGGCAGGGGAATGGTGGAGCACTCTGAAGAGTTCTGCTGTAACACAGGTAGTGACAGCTGAAATCTGCAGCTTGCTTTCACTTTTGCCATTAGCCGTGGATGCAGAGAAAGAAAGGCAATTTCTATCAATATTGTAGGACCCAGTAGTGCTGGGTGTATGTACAGTGGGCCATGTCTTGGAGAGTTTGCGGGCTAATAGGCAAGGATGTGTCCTGTGTCTGTGTATCACCCACCCTGTCCCCGCTCCTGCTATGGCTTCAATGACAGTATCTCAAGGACATGCTTGGCAAAAAGTCTTTTGGTTGTCTTTCACATTGTGCTTGTGCTGTTGGGAGTACTTTGACAGCCTTTCAGGCTTTTTGTTTGTTGTTGCTGCTACGTTAAAATGAAAGGCCTATTTCCAGCTTGTTTGGGATGAGGCAATGTGTATAGGTTGCCCTGAGCAAGTCCTCCCTCTCTGCCCTTCCCCATCCCCGTCCCATGTGCTCTTTCGTGGCTTCTAGGGCAGTTCAAGGTTTCTGTTTTAATTTCTTTATGGAGCTGATCAAAAATTCCTGTCTGTGAACCTCTGCGTGTTGAAGATAGGGTGTTACCATTGTTTGAAGAGGGAAGAAAACCCCAACAACCTGGTAGCTAGTTTCCATGGGAAATGTGGGAGAAAACGTTACAATATTCTTTGAGTTTTGGAGTATGTCAACAGACACATCTATGGAGAGATTATAGTTCCAGAAATTGTCTTCAAACTTTATTTACCAGGGAAATAGCAAAGGAGTTGTTCATATTGCCCATAAACAGGCTTCCGCTGCTTCAGACTGATGTTTGTTCGTTGTTTACACCGTGGTTAAAACAAAAATAAAAGTCTAAGATGTAAATCAGCTGATGAGGCTTGTGTTCAGACCTGGGCAGCAGGATGAGAGAGCACAGGGCGGCGCTTTGGACCTGTGCCTGGCCCTTCCCAGCTCTGCTGCCCAGCCAGGGATGACCTTAGCTGAGCCATGTTGCTCTCTGCCTCCGTTTCCATGTGTGTAAAAAGTTTAGTAAGTCTAGTCGCGATCCTGACTTTTTTTTTTTTTTTGGAAAGTATTTTGACCCCTGCTGCTGAAAAGAGCCAGACGCTCCTCTTCGTGATTTACCCAGGTGCATGGGATAAAAGCAGGCTGCCTTGGAGGAACAGGCTCCCTTCTTTGGGGAGCTCGGTGTTGCTGGAGGTGCATGACTGTCTGAAGTGTTTACATCCTGGACTCCTAAAGTAATATCTGTAGGCCATCATTTTGGGTTGAAAATTGATTTTATTAGGTGAAAATGAAAATGAACTGAAGAAATGAACTGCAAGCCACATTGCTGTGCTTACAAAATGCGTTATCCGGCCTTACGTGCCCGGATGTAATGAATACGCAGAGACCACCTACTTTGAACACTCCTCTGATTTTCCAGTTTCTTTAAAGTCTAATAATATTGGCAATGCAGGATGAAAGCAATTGTGAAAAGTGAAAAAGTCCTTGTTTGCCTATCCTGTCATCTGGGGTCTGTTTCACTGAAGCTGAAAATGAAGGTAACTTGCCTTAATGCTGTAGGACAGCTTTTAGTCTAATTGAACCATGCATCGGCAAGAACCCAGTATTGAGCCTTCAGTCTCGGGTTAATCCCTTTTATTGGCTTGGGTGCAGGTTATCATCCCTTCTTATCAAACAAGGACCCCTTTCTTCTCGCTCAGGATTGGGACTAAAAGCCAGTGGAGAAAGAAATGACAAATTCAAAGCTTTAAGCCTCCCCCCTCCCAGCAAAACCCACCCTGTGCATCCACGAGGTGTTCTGCGACACACACATTTGAGCTGCAAGGCTCGGGCGCCTTTTTGTTGCTAGGAAGCTCCCTCCTTCTCTCCCTCCCCTTTCAGCGGTGATTTTTGTAGCAGCAGCTTCAAAGTGCACGGACTTGGTTCAATTGTTGTGCCCAGCATTTGCCGATCGGCATGTCAGATTAAATTTATGGGCAGTGGACTAGTGCTTAGTATTTGAACACCTGCTTCAACCTCCTCTTCTGGCACGGCTTTTTGAGCAGAGGTATGTTAAAGTCACCGATAGCGAGTGTGTAGTGTGTCCCAGTAATATTTTTTTAAGGAAAATGAAGATGGCTTGGGGGGAAAAAAATGATAAACAATTCTTTTGTGAGGGGCAGCTGGTCAAACTCCAGGATCACAATTGTCCTTTCTGACCTTAAACTCTAGGAATCTGCTTAAACTAACCCGGTCAAAAATCCCCCACATTTATTTGTGAACTATTTTACCGTGATTGTAAGTCAAATCGCTGAGAAGTAAATAAAAAGATATACTATGCATATTTTAAATACAGGCAAAGAATTTAAAATGAATTAATATGAAATCTTCAGCAAAGACTTTCCTGTATATACTTCCAGTTTATCCCATATTGGTATGAGAGTCACTTACACTGACGCTCTGTTCTTTAAGTGTAGTTTAAAACAACCAAAAAATCCCACTTTTGTTTCTCCATGCTCAATGCCTGCCCTTACTCTTTTGAAAAAGCTTCTACGACGACAGCAATATTTTAACAGGTTTTCTGACAATGGACAGGAGGAGAAGAGGAGAAATTAGGCTTATTAAAGGTCAGGACAGCCTAGTAGTGGATATAATAAGATAAGATCTTTGTAAAGGCCCAAAACCTTCGTGCTTCCACAGTAGGGTTTCTCCCACTTTCCTCTGAAACATCTGGTCCGTGAGTCCCAGAAACAGGCTGCTGAACTAGATGAACCATGGGTCTGATCCAGTTTGGCATTTTTGTTCCCCCTTGCACACTCCAATTTGAGGTGTGTGAGAAGTGTGTGACCCAGCAAAATTTCAGTGCCGCTGAAAGAATCTGGTCCTTTGTCTGTTTCTGGGATGTTCGGCCAAATTCTTCCCATCGTTTGTTGTATTGCCTTCAAGACGCTTTCCCTGCAGGCGCCCTGAAAGAAAAGGTTGCAACGTCTTTAAATCTTTCTTTCCTTCCATATTGTTCTTTGGTAAAAGCATAGCATGGCTGGGATCGTTTCCTCATACAAAACAGCACAATGCCTGCTGGCCTGGGTATCCAAAATATAGTTTTATTGTTGTGGAAAGGCCTTAATGAGGAAGAAAAAAACCCTATTTAATAAAGTGCATCAAGTGCCCTTGGGAAAAATTAGCACACAATGACTTCTTGTGCCGCCAATTGAAACAGCAGATTGGTGTAGCGATAGGCTTTACAGGAAATATTAAAAAAGCACAGATGGCTCAAGTTTACATGTTTACAGTGGAGCTGGAACAGCAGCTAAAACCTTCCAGTATAGTATAATTTACTAGAAGGTCATAGACCTAGTGGTTAAGAATGAACCTGAAGACTATTGTAAACACACTATTAGGGTTTGTAGAGGTTTAATCCCAGCATTTTTCGTTCTTTTCTGCAATATAAGAAGCAATTGGCTGCAGCGTTAGTGAAAAGAGATACTTAAAGCATGGAAAAATGTGACATTCCATTGGCGAACGTGGAGCTGAACTGTTGCAGGGAGCTGGAAGAGGGTTATGCAATTGCTACTGTTACTATGTAATTAGAAGCTCTTTGGCACTAATCTACCATTGGGCTCACGATGTGATTAAAAAAAAAAATACTGAAAAACGTAACTAGAAACAAGCTGCTTCAGCAATGGGAAGGATATCTGCTGTGCCCTGAAGAGCTGTGGTTCACAACTCCACAAGGAAGGCTGGCCAGAGGGAGGCCCTCGGGGGATCTGGGTTTACATCCTCCTTCTGCCACGAGTTTCCTGTTGGGCCGAGGTCGATCCAGCCAGGATATTTTCTTGTTTAGGTACCTAATGAAATGCTGCTTTTTTTTTTTTTTTTTTTTTCTTTGGTTGTTGCCTCTCTGGTGGAAGCTGGACCACAGCAGGTAACAGGGCACTCAGCAGGGATGCTCCGAACTCCCCCGGTGTACTTTTCATCATCTGTCTAACTGCGATAAATGCCACTTCCTTTACTCTTCCTCCTTGTTGTTCAGGCTGTCGGCTCTTCAGGACAGGGACTGTAACATCCAAAACTCAGACAGAAAATGGATTTTAAGAAGGCTTGTTGCAGGCTGTAGTGTAAGATAATAAGACGGGGTCACCAAATGGATAGGCGAGCCTTGCTGGAAACGCTTGCTAAAAAACCTGCCTTAGTGACAGGTGTCCTTTAAGTATGTGGTCTTTTTCCCTACGGAAATCATCAACCTTGGTCAATCAAGCATCTGTTTAACTTAATGACATTTTAATGTGGAACCATGTTCTGCTTCCCCTGCGGTTTGAAATACTTGTTTACTTAAAACAATACCTAACCCATAGAAATAGGACAAGCAGCTAACGTGGCTGAGACACTGAAAGTAAATCTGAAGTCGTCAGAAGCTCTGAACAGAAATATAATGAAATCTAGCGCATGAATTTTCCTTCACCACCAGTTTTCAAAGCACTGTGCAAAGCAGTTCAGCGTTGTTATCCCCTTCCAACAGATGGAGAGACTGAAGCAAAAAGTGAAGTAATTTGCCAGAAGAGTGATAAAGTTTGGACTCAGAAATAGGTATCTTGATTTCCCAGTCAAACGTTCTGTCCTTTGGACCAGAACCATTGGGTTGTGCTCAGTGGAGTCTTTGCATTTTCACAGTGTAGTGCTCAACTGGTGCAATTAAATGTCACTGATTCAAGGAAGACATCATTCCAGTGCTGTCAGCCCAGCAGCAGCTGGATTGGTTTTTTTTTTTTCCCTTGCACATGTACATGCAAATGTGTATGGCATTATTTTCGTTTAACAAGCTCCTGTAATATCATTGGAATTGCCTGATAGTTAAGTCATGTTAAATTAAAACTGGCTGCTGCTGCGGCGTCATCACAATCAACAATACAATAGGTACATTATTAACTGAATATTTACTTTGCAGACAATTATCTTCCTCATCAGAAAGTTGACTTCACCTGGGAATGTTAAAATAGGTGAGTTGAAGCTGGAGTTCTCAGCTAATCTGGTGCTGATCTAGATGGCAATATCTCCCTGTGAGTTTTACCAAATGAAACCTGCGTGACTCACCCTAGAAAAATCTCAACCAATAACATGAGCTCATCAAACACAAATCAATCACCACAGCAACTAAAACCACAACATGGCAAGGAGTACTTCAGAAAAGAGGAAATTTGGGTGAAAGTGCCCACCATACCCAGTTTTTCAAGCAAAGCTGATTGGGGGTGACAGGTTAGAGCCAGGGATTAGAGCCAGGCAGTGAGGGTTGCCCCAGGACAGGGCCCATAGCAAGCGTAGTGATCTTCTGAAAAACTCACGTTTTATTCACTATGCGACCATTTCCAGCCCCTTGCAGCAGATCTCCTTTCAGGAGACAGAAACCTGGTAGCAAGCCTTGCAGTTTAACATCTGCTGGCATTTTAAACCTCTCTTCTTCTCCACTGGAGATTGTGCATACCTGGAATACTGTATCAAGCTCTGAAAATATTTGTGCCCACATGCAAGAGAGAGAAGTGGAACATAACGTGTGGTCGCCCTCCCCCGGGTCAGAAGGATGGAGTCCAATTCCAGGACCCGCAAGCTAAGGTCAAGAGCCAAACACCCTCTGATTATTGCAGCAAGGGCAGGAGTCTGTGATGATGCTGAGCAGAAAAGGGAGACCTTTGGGTTGTGCTCAGCGCTGCTTTGGCCTCGTGCAGCCTTTCTGTGCCTGCCCTCAGCTTGTTCTGGGAATTCTGCCAACCAAAATTCCCTGCTCACTGTGTGAGTAGCTTCTTAAACATCTTAGCCTAATCTGGGGGTGTACTATGCCACCATTGCAATTAACGACCTTCTATGAATCCGAAGTTCAGGAGACATTTCAAATTGAGTAGTGGAAAACTCGCGTGCAGTGGAATAGGTTTTGCTGCCTGGATGCTCCTTCTCCCAGCCGTGAGAATGACAGGGCGTGCGCTGGAGAAGGGCGCCGGCTGAAGCTGAGTGCCTTCTGGGTCATAGAGTCACGGAATTGCCTAGCTTGGAAAGGACCTTTCAGATCATCTAGTCCAGCCATCAACCTAACACTACAAAAACCATCACTAAACCCTATCGCTAAGCACTATGTCTACCTGTCTTTTAAATACCGAGGGTTCTTGGGTCAGTATCATCAGCTCTGAGAGTTTTGTCATCTCTGTGCTTTTGACAATTCAAAATTGCGTTTTAGTTGATCTGCATGGGATTTATTTCGTTTACATTTGTGGGCGTATGCAAGAGGAGAAACACCTCGATGATCTGCTCTGTTTCTCCTTCTCACTTCTGACCTGGGCGGGGGGGGAAGGTTTAATACCAAATTCATCTTGCAGGTGTCCCCCGTGACACAGTGTGCCTCACCAAGGTCTCATCGTGTGTCTGAGACCCGCTTCCTTGTTAGTTTGAGTTCAGTTACCAATGGCTAATATTCACAATATGTCGGAGAGCTTCCACACTGGTGAATGCAATCCTAATGACTGCAGGAGAAGGAATACAGAGAAAAAGATTTCTGTTTAAAAATCTGCAGCGAATGATAGATCTCCTACTAATTGCAATGGGATCCAGACTGGATCATGCTGCGGCCACTAGTAAGCAGTTATGAGTTAATAAATGTGACAGTATCCCAGATATTGTCACTTACTACATTGGAATGACGGGCATACACAGAGATGTTTTTATATGTGCAAATGCTTCTGTAAGCCCGTAACCCTGTTTTGCCTGGTAGCAGTAGCTTTAGTTTGTAGAAAGAAATGCAGTGTATCAGACCCCATCCGTCTCTAGATACGTATGTTTGTATAGGCCAGAGTTCCGCATGGTGCAGATCAGCGATAGCCATTAAATTTGGTGATGAATATTAGCTGAGGGTGGACTGTTTCTATTTACAGCACAAGCCCTGCTGTGTTTTACATTTTCGTAAGAACCCAAAATAAATTATGGGGAGGGGGGAAATAGTTAAAGCTGCTCAGCATAAAGACTTCTTAAGCAGAAAATACCAGTGTTGAAAGTGCCTTAATTTCTGAGAAGAAAGTGTAACAGAGAACCACTGGGATTTAGAACTGACCTCAGCAAATTCAAACGAGAAGTAGGATATTGTTAAAATGTAATGTTAGCTAACAGGGGGTATAGCAAACTGTCAAGGGGAGGAGCGGATTCTCCATGTGAAATGGTTTCTTCTTCAAGAATGAATGCCTTTTTTTTTTTTTTTTTTAAATATACTGAAGTCAGACATAAGCTAGTAGAATCCATGTAGAAAAACTGTCCTGTGTTAAACAAAAGGTCAGGACTAAATTGCCTAAATCTTCTCGTCTGGCCTGTGGATCTTACTATGTGTTTATATAAATCCTGGCACAAAGAGTTCTTGAGCTCAGCTGTGACTTTGTGGTATAATAACTATTAATAACAGAAATACACGGTGATACATTTTGAAATGCAAAGTGAAAGTTTGTCTCCATACATAAGAATACACAAAACTTCTTTGTGTTAGTTGTCGGTATGAATTCAAAATGAGACAGGCAGCCTGCTTTAAGCCATTGGTGAGCAATCTCTTTCAAAAATAAAAGATATTTTTAAGTCAATTCAGCATAATTTTGGAAGTGAAAGAAGAAAAAATATTTGATGTCACAAACTCAGAACCGGTCTATTCTCACAAGGATTTAACACAGTTTAAAAACCCATTCCTATGTTCAAATTATACTTCAAATTATTTTCCTCAAGTTGTCCCCACGCAGAGAAGTCTGTGGTCACGATACTCCTGCTTGTGCCTTTCAGAGTCTCCACACCGAAGCTAATGTTTCCTCATCTCTTTTCGGTGATGATAACTCTTGTCCTTTATCTCCGACGTGACTGTTATGTTAAATGCAGAATACATCAAGTTGGATGCCTCTCAGTTTGGATGAAATTTATTACTTCAGGGCTTAACATTTCATCTTGGCTTATGATTAGGAGAATGAATGCTGATAGAATGTTGTCTTCATTCTCCAGGAATGCCGAAGAGGTAAATACGGTGTCTTTCTTACTGAGAATGGTTTAGACCACACGAGTTGTTGGTCTTGCTATGTACATGTATATTTTTTAGAGAAAGAAATCTACTACTGGAAGCACGCTTGTTAAATAAGGGACAGAAGCACGGCAAAGGGGCAGTAACACAGGGTGGGTGAACCAGGCATGACGCTGCCTGCTCTGCACCCTTTGAATCTATTGCGGACGTTGGCTCCAGCACGATATTAGTGTACGCAGGCGTAGGTTTGATAATTTAAGGTTTTTCTGCTGGTGTTTAAAGTTCAAATTCTCTTTCTGTCCTAAACTTCCCGTGTGACATGACAGATGTTAAGCCTGCCCAAATCCTGTTGCAATTCAGAAGAGATTGTTTGCCGCACCTGTGAGTATTGTTAGCTGGTTTTGGACAGAGGAGGTGATCTCTCACAGTGTGTCCATGCAATACATAAAAGAATCAGAGTATAAAAAGAGGGACTCCTGAGGTATGTGTGTACCTCTTACAGCTCTTAATACTCGTGTCTGCCATTGTCTAAGGAGAGTATCTGCCTAAAAATCCATGAGAATAAATGCATCATGTCAGGAAAGGAGAAGACTTTTGTTTTCCTTTTTATTCGGTTGAGCCAAACTGCCTACTGATTTCAGAGAAATCATGCTGGGAACAGAACTATTCCAGTGAATGCAAATGGCTGATACTGGTGGGTTGTGATACCTATGAACTTCTGAGTGCTTTCTAATGGAGTTAAGTGCCTTCAGCTTTCAGAAGCTGATTCTTTTACTAGCATTTCGTGCAAAGATGTTGAGACATCACCTTGAACACTTGATAATCAGCAAATGTCATCTGTTGTTCTGGGCCCAGGTTTGAACTGCATTACATTACCTCGCTAGGTTATATTTCAGTACTTTCTTTAGAAGAAGTCATGTTAACTTGCCTCAAGAGACTGGAAAATTCAAGAATAAAAATCCACCAAGACTGTTTAATGTGAAGACACCATCTGTGGCTCAGGAAATTCACAAATTGCAAATCCGCAGATGCTGGGAGAGTATTCTGGATAAATATCACTGCACATGTACCCTGGCTGTTTTATTGTTCTCTAGGTACCTGCTAGTGGTCGGAGACAGAATCATGGATTAGATGGACTTTTGATGGCACTTGTTACACTGTTCTTATGCTGAAATCTGCTTCAGCCTCTGCATCGGCTTTGAGTGGACATTCATGGTACTCTGTTTTCCCATAAGTGCTTATATAGAGAGGGTGATAGTGTTATGGTCATTATTTTTACTTTTATGATCTGCCCCTGCAGTCCCCGCTGAGGTCCGTACCAGGTGGTGTACAAGTCTCTGCAACAACAGGCTTTGAGCCAAAGGGTGGGGTTTTCATCTTCATTTGAAGATTTGGAGGAAAAGTGCTTGCTCCACTAAATCCCAACAACACTCATAAATCTCTCTTTCCCAATAGACAAGGCAGATGTACAGTGGGAAAGGAAAACAAAGGAAAACAGGAGTGAAGGGATTTACCCGGTGCACGATGCAGTTCTTGGCATGGCCAAGCATGGAATTTGGGTTTTGTTGGCCTTAGCCTGCTGTCCTGTGCAGTGGGCAATTCCTCCACTCCCCCCCACCCCTATCCGTTCATGAAAGTGCTGTTGTAAAACAAAAACATTTAAAAGCTTTGATTCAAATACTTCCTCTCCCCAAGCACCAGGTGATGAATCAGAATAGTAAACTGTCATTTCCATCCCTAAATCCTACATGTTCTGGCAGTTCCAATATGAAAGACAATAGCTTAGGACAAGTAGTTGCAGTGATTTCTGTTCTTGACCACTTTTCATCACTTTGGTGATCAGAGATGCTCTCTGTAACCCTGGCTCAGCCTCTGAATATTCCCTGCTCTTTATAACAGTGTTCCTTGCTTGCTGAAGCTGCTTTGAAGGCATGATTGAGTTAAATCACCTATAAATCCTCCTTGACACAATATCTGTTTCAAGGTAGTGAAATATACACTTAACAAAATCGTTCTGAATCATTAGCTGGTGCTGGGAGAGAGGAAGTATTTCAATCAAAGCTTACAAGCATTTTGTCTTACATTAGCTTTTTGACAAGACCCCAAGGGGCCAACTTTTGTCTTGTTAGTGTCAGATCCATCACACGGTACTCAGAAGTCAGGATGAAAAATTCACTTTTAAGAAAGATTTATCAGAAATCACAGAATAGATGAAATTGGAGACATTTAGCACAGGTAAGCAGTGGCCAGATATAAAGCTCCATGGAGGAAGCTTTTAGTCCATATATGTTGACCACATACAGCAGAAGTAGACAGACTGTAGTTTTATTGGTATTTTGCGAGAATTACCAGCTCTCAGTCATTATATTCTGATCGAAAGTGTATTTCTTAGAGACGTGTTAGGTGTATTTTTACTACTACCTTATAAATAGTTTAAGGCCATTTTATAGTCTGCTTTGACCTTCTATATAGCACTAGGAAATTATTTTTCCCAGGTTATTCTTCTGTGAAACCAGTAATTCCTCTTGAAAACTGAGCATATTTTAAATTAAACAATAATTTGTAAAGATATAATCAGAGGGTTTGCCAACAAATCACTGTTTCTAGGTGTAGCGTTTTTCAGGTCAGGACCTTTTATTTTTTTGTATTTTGTACAGCGCTGAGCCCTTTGGTGGTGTTCAGCAAACAAAAACCACAGTGTAGAGTCTTTGTAAGAGTCAGCCAAATTCATCTCTGGTGTAATGGCCTTGAGGCTATTCAGGATGCTTCAGGAATGAATTGTCCCTCTGAGAGAGAGACGAAAAAACTAGCCTTCTCTTGTGCCTGGAAGCACCTGGGTGTGCTGCTACTTTATAACTCGAACGATAGCTTGGGCGTAGGAAAGCTGTGACGAGGGAGAGAAAACAGACCCATTGTTTCCCTTCTCCCAATGATGTTCCTTGGTCAGTAAATTTAAAAATAATAATAAATCTTTGAAGAGCTTTGCGGTTGTCACACAGCTGTCATGCAGTTGGGCTGAAGTTACTTCTTAGCCCTGAGTATTGGATCTACTGTCATTGCTTCACTCTGTGTTAGAATGGGAACAAACAAAA
Organism: Larus michahellis; assembly: GCF_964199755.1. NCBI lineage: Eukaryota > Metazoa > Chordata > Aves > Charadriiformes > Laridae > Larus > Larus michahellis. The sequence goes on along the minus strand of NC_133898.1, from coordinate 9,119,013 downwards.
CAGCTTAATTACCCTTCTTTTTGGTAAGATACAGCTAAATAGTCCTTATCTGGTCCTATCTGGGGACAGTTGCCTACAATTATTTCTTTCTTATGGTGCAATTTAAGGGTGAACGTTAAGGATCAGTACGTACAAGTATCAATATGTTAGTGTACAATGCAGTCTGTACATGCTGCTGCTCACAGACTTGTTTGTGATGGAGATAACTGAAGGTTGAAAGCAGGGAAACAATAGGCAGGGGAACGCTGATGACTGAGCAGAGATGATAAAAAATTACATTCATGTTTCTTGCATGCAGTTTTATGTTGAGTTTGCAGATTTGGAAGTTTCACTGCTCGTAATATTGCACACTTCTGTTGAACAAGGGCAGAAGATTTATCTTAAAAAGCCTGCCTTGTGTAATTGCCTCTAAGAAAGTCGAGACACTGATCTGTGCTACTTGCAGTAGTGCAGCACCACAGCACGCAGTGGGTCTGGTCCCTGAGCGGGTTCTGTGGTGCCTGTACCTTCCCTGTTTATTTATTAACAACCGTCAGAAAAATCTTTCTCTTCTCAGTGCCACGTTTTAAGGTAGTTACTAAGAATTTGGATGATGTGCTGGGCAAGCTGTTGATGTGAGACACCTCTGTGCACCTGTCCACTCAGAAGGGTGATCTTATATCGGTCTTTACTTCAGGAAGTGGCTGTTACAAATAATTTATTGAGTGCTGACAGCCTGTTCTTCTCTGTCCAAAATACCTCCTCCCTACGAAGACTGCTTACTGAGCAAGGCAGACGGTGCCCTATAAATCACGATCAAATACAGCCATGCTGCGGTGATTCAATATGTGATTCATTTAAGATTGGAGGGGAGGAGGACAGATGGGAAAAGATGGGATAAAAGCACTTTCCTGAAGAATGCTAAGTGTAGATCACAGATTATTTTCAATTAGATTTGCTGGCGTGCGGCTTTTGCATGCAGGCAGGAACTGGTCGTCATGTGAACTGTCTGCTTTATTCACAGGAGCAATGCTTAGATGTCCTTCTCAGGAGCTACTTAAAAAGCAGTTCTGTTTATCTGTAAAGGAAAAAAATTATACATGTTGCTCTGCTTTTCAGCCCTAAGGTGATGTCTATTTTCACCAAGTTCTTGCTAAGCATTTGTTCTTGAATCAAAAGATACTTTCAATTGATGAAAGCAATTAAATGATTTGAAGATGGTTGTCTGTGTTAGGTCTGTCTTTAAGGATTTTGGTGTCTCTCAGAAATTCTACACTGAAGGTTTCTGATGTGTGTCAAAGAACTCGATTTAAACTCAGATTCTGGGGCAGGGTGTGTGTGTATGTGTAATGACACAGGAAAGGAAGTCTGTCTTTCAGTTTTGCTGTCTGAAGAGGTGTTCAGAAGACTCCGCAGCTTTTGTCAGACTTGCTTTCTTGTGTGAATGACTTAAAAGTTCAAAGAGACTGTTACACAGACCTACGTCTGAGAGACTGGTCTCCCTCAGGGGTATCAGCCATCAACCTTTGTTGATGATGACTGAGTTATTCTCCTGGGTAATACAGAAGAAATCAGTAGGACCACTGTGAATGTAACCGCATAGCAGAGGAAATGCAAGGTTCCCAGTTTGACCCCAAGTTGCATCCTGGTAATGTTTTAACCCTGAAGTCTCCAATTCTGGACAGATGTGGGAACAAGGTATAACATTATCAAAGTCCAGGGGCTGTTCTGGTGTGGCAAGCTCCATTTTCCTAGAGGGTAGGAGTCCTTTGCACACTCTGCTGGCATAGTCACGGGGGGTAAAGTATTTTAAAAGCATCTGCCTGATTTGGGAGTCTGTAGGTTCTGACTGACATATGATAGGTGGTTAAAATTAGGCAGCTGAAGTTATTACTGCCCATAGGTGTCTGCCCTGCTCCTCTGATGGACATCATTGCCCTGAGACAGCGATGTCTGACCTATTCAGGAATTGCCTCTGTTTACAGCCTGGCATGTTGAAGTTTACCTGCGTCATGCTTTCTTGGCTTATTTTTATGTGCCAGCCTGACTGTCAATGGTCATGCTACCTTCGCTGCTCAGCCTGACCTTCTGCCTGAGGCCCACATCCATCCCCTTGCTTGTCTGTGGGACGTAGGTGATTGTCACATAGGCTGTGTCCCCGCAGCAGTTGCAGGCATGCTGAGCATCCAGACTGATGGGAAATGACAGCCAGTCTGGCTCCAACCTGGACCTGTCCACCCTCTTCCTTCTGTGCAGCCACCAGGGAGCGAGGGAGTAGATCGCTGCATCTCCAGGGCTACGGATGAGCTAGAGGTCTAGACCCAGGATCTTGAGTCTAGAAGCTCCCCTCTGTCTTTGGCCATGCAGGTGCCGTGCAGGTAGCCTGTCCAGCGTGCCTGGCTGGACAAATGGAGCTGGTCCACAAGCTCTGCCAGGGGCATTCTGTACAGGTGCCAAGAGGGAATCTGCATCTGTGCTTCAGTTTGGATCGTGCTTGAGCTTTTGAAGTGAATCTTTCTACTACCACGCTTCAGTGAACATCACAGGGTGGTCCTGGGACTGCTTTTGGATGAGGTTAAGCCAGAACATATGCACATAACATACGCTAAATTCTGTCAGGTATTCAGTTCGTAGGGTAGGTTTAGTGGTAGGGTAGGTCTCAACACTGGTGGTTTTTTTTCTAGACCCTCTTGTATCTCTCCACACTATTTGTTGATGTAAATGCAGCCTTAGGCTGGTCTTAAGAATGGCTCTCAGGCTGCAGTGTTTCCTAATGCCTAGGGTTCTTTTTAAAATATAGTCTGTTTTTCAGATGTACTCCAAACCAACGTCACCTGTCATAAACTGTGAGAAAGCTTCACAAAATTTGAAAGCAAGAAGGAAAATAACAAGAACTTCCAAATTCTGCTTGTTAAATCAGGATAGACCTGAATGACTCAGAAACACTGGGTTCACCCCTCCCCTCTCTTGCACCACGCGTGGTATTTCACACCAACACATACATGGTGGTTCTCAGATTGTAGCACCTGCCCCTGGCCCTGTGGTGATATAAACAGGTGCGTTCCTGCAGGGTAAGGTGAATCTCAGCTGGTATCAGGGAGGTGGCCTGGGGAGATTTTTCCTTGGGGATCACAGGGCGTTGTCTCACACAGGACAGCACGTCAAACCCTTGCCTGGATCCCAGGTCTCTGCACCACTTTGGCCTGGTAGGTTCATCTCTCCTCAAGAGGGCAGCAAGACGTTAGGGAGGGCATCTCTAGTGTGAACCCGCAGCCCTTGCAGGGAACTAGGGTGATTTTTAGCAAGTCTTTCAAAAATAGGTGAATGTCCAGCTAACGCATGTCTCAGATCTATGTCAGAGTCATCTCTGGGGTCTAGGTAGCTCAGATTATTTTGTCTTTACATCAGGGATTTTACCAAGCTTGAATGCAGCAATACTGAGAGCCCGTCGAAGACAAGCTGGCCGTCTGTATGGCTGTGGGTGGGCAGGGATCCCTAACGCAAAGATGTCCAAAGACTTTCAGCAAGGGAGAGGGCTCCTTTAAATTCAAGGCACCAAGAAATGGGCACTTTTCAACTGTGAGTCACCGGCACATGTCAGCTTGGGTTCCTCTCCCATTTCCAAAAACTTCCTGGTAATGAATTCTAGCAACCCGCCGTGTATTGCAGCAAACCAGTGAAAGGTTAGGCACCGCTTGTATTGTTAACCTGCACATGCAACGTGTATCGACATATCCCAAACTGTAAGTAGGAGTCTTGTGAATTCCCAGCACTCAATATACTTGTCAATGCACATTTATTCTCACTAGGCTTGGAACTTATGATCTAATTAGGACTTATTAGAAGGTAAATGATCTTAACAGAAAATACAATTTAAACTGATGAGGGTTTTTTATAAACACACATGTGCATACACACGTTTGTATAAGATTGTCATTCAAGCTCTTGCTCTCTTCTGTATAAGCCAATATTACGATCTTTGCTAGTGAATCAGAGAAAGGAATGGATTATTTTTCTTTTTATTAATCAAAATATATTTTCAAGAAAATTATTTGAGCGTCACTGGTTTTGAGCATCAAGGTAATGGCTGTTAGAAAAACAGGCATTCTGTCTGCAGCTGGCAGTCTCAAGATGTGCTTCATGCACCGTTTCTTTGTCTTCGTTCAGGTAGTGAGGCTGATGGATGAGCCCACCTGCAGCTCCAAGAGCACAAGGTAGGTAAGGCTGTGTTTTAGAGTGCTCCTGGTATTACTTAAATTACTTAAATGACTTAAAAAATCATGAGGTACCCCTGGGCAGCTTTGTGCAGTGAGGTCCCTGTGTGGACAGGAGGTGGGACAGGTTTGGAGCCATGCCATGCTCTTGGCTTTCTGCATAACCATTCCTTACTTGTGATGTGGGCATACCCTTCAGCACTCTCTGTGAACCAGAGAGCAGGCAAGCCACCAGCGGTTCAAGTCGGACCATTCCCATTGCTTTAACCAGCCCTTCCCATCTATGTTTTGCATGTGGGAACAGGAGGGGAGATGGTTTGGGATGGGAGATCGGTGAGAAAGGCTCCTGAAATGTGTTCTACGCAAGAGAAATGCTTCACCTGGGCAAGGAGGCGGAAGGAGGGAGCTAGCTATATCTCTGCTAATAAATTAAACAACGCTCAGGAATGTTCCTGGGCCGGGAGCGTGACTGCCCGCCCTGGTAAACTGTTAGAACAGTCCCTGGCCAGGTTTTGGCATGCGCCAACCAGCGCTGCCCCGGGTAGTTTTCGAGTATGGTTTGGCAGCAAGTGTGTTCCTGGGACCGTCCCCAGTTGGCTGTTTGCATCCAGCCTCCCTGTTTTGAAGGTTAAGGGTGCTTACTGGCGGAGGCTCAGGCCGTTCTGTGCCAGCTGGCCTCCATGCCCAGGAATGTTCCCAGGCACACTTAATTTACTTGTATAGATAGAACCTAATGTTAACAGTTATCATCTGTCCCTGAATCTCGCACCGCTGGGCTAAACTACTATGGCGCTGCTTGTGCACAAGCTTTTTTCAGCAGTGCCTTCTGCTGCACGGGGCGTTAAGGCTTGTGTTGTGAGTGTTTGAAATTGGGTCAAGGTATCTTCACTGAGAACCCCGACACCACCAGCAGCTTCGTCCTGCGTACGCTCCCCTTGTAAGGGCTCCAAGCAACGCTGATTTTGGGACTACAGCAGTGAAGCCCCCCCTTTATGGTAATTCAGTTCATCAGCAGTGTCTCATTTTCTTATTTACTTCTCATTAACATTAAGTTTACTTTGGAATTGTTGCGTTCTAAAGGAGGAATCCCAACCCAAATGAATTGAGTAGAAAATTCTCACTGATTCTATAGGGATAGGTTTTTGCTGCAATTTCCTGTATCCATCATCTCTCTGTATTACTGGTTATTTTATTTTAGATGCATTTCTTGTATTCTTTCTAGTTATTTTCTTCTAATATTTCTCAGCCTTCTGAGCCCCATTGTATAATTTTTCTTCTTTTTTGCTGTTTACAGTTCTTTTCCTCTCTGCATCCCCCAATCTATTTCATTATGTAAAAAGTCTTTGGCGTATTCATGATATAGTTGCTGAAACAGTATTTACAAAAATTTAGGGCAGCACAGATCACAAAAAGTAACAGGTCTAGTGGAAAAATACAGTTTTTGCATGACAGTGTTTCCTTTTGGATTGATAGCGGTGAGCCATATGCCAGGGTACCTAGATGTGTATGATTTCTTCATTAATGCTCTGGAGGAAAATAGAGTGTATTTTAGGATTGGCTTTCTATTCAAAGACCAAAGAGATTAGTACATCAATGATATGACATCAAATTTATAGTAAGGTGTTAGTCATAGCTGAGATAGTCACCGGATTTTGATGTGGGCGCAATGGTGATAGTTTGTATATTCTTTATTAGATGTCTGTAATTATACTTTGCTGGTGACCTCTGTCTCTAACCCAAGGCAAACCAGGCATTTTGGTTCATTACAGTATAATTGTAGAATTTCATTGTTTATTTTTGTAACCTGCATAATGATGTCACCTGCAGATAATGTTGGGGTAGCCACTTTCCACAAATGTGGCGGCAGTAAGTTGGGCTGGGGAATACTTATGCTAAAGGTTATTAGCTTTATTCTTTAAGAATAAAAAACCCCAACCTTTTTATAGACCTCTGTCTGAGATGCGTCTAAGAGCTGAAGTCAGTGAACTGTTTTATATTAAAAAATAGATAGATACATGGCACGGTGGCAGCCCCCTTGGATGCGGAGCTACCACCTTTTCCTCCTGTAGTCCAAAACTGCCAGCACAGGCGTATCTATTCCCATATCCTTCCTTTTGATTTATTTTGCATAGTTGGAAAATAATCATGCGGTCTTTTATTCACAGAACTGCTCAGCATGATGGAGGTGACTAACACGCAAATAGTAGATCTGCGGTGATTTTGCAGTAAATGAAGGATCAAGTAGAATCATAGAATCATTTTAGTTGGAAGAGACCTTTAAGATCATCAAGTCCAACCATTAAGCTAACACTGCCAAGTTACCACTAAACCATGTCCCTCAGACTACATCTACCAGTCTTTTAATTACCTCCAGGATGGCACTTCAGCCACCTCCCTGCCCAACACTCCTGCCCAAATTGGTGTCATCTGCAAACTTCCTGAGGGTGCGCTCGATCCCCTCATCCAGATTGTTGATAAAGGTGTTAAAGAGAACAGGCTCCAATACAGAGCCCTGGGGAACACCACTCATGAACGTGGATTTGATGCCATTCACCACAACTCTTTCGGCCTGGCCATCCAGCCAGTTTTCTGCCCAGCAAAGCGTACACCCGTCCAAGTCATGAGCAGCCAGTAGTAGCCCCCCTGAGTCTTTAATACTGTTATTTATATTGATGAGAGACTGTGGTTTTGAAGGTAAAGCTGCTTCCTGATTTCTCACTGGAAGCTGAACATCTGAAGTGCTTATGGTATTAAAATCTCTGACTGCTCCATCTGAGCAAGCACAGTTTCACTGGGATCCAAATCGGTAGTAGTTCAGAACAGATGCATTACCCTTGTTTTAAATTCATATGTTATATATCCTGCCATAATACATATCCATTTATATCCATTTTGGTCTAGTCTTCTAATCTGATTTGCTGGATTCAAGTCCTCAGTAAAGATAGAAGCAGTTACAAAGCATGCTGCAATGCACATCTCCCATATCTTCTTAAGAGACCCTTTTTTTTCCTCCTCTGGACCACCAGCTCCACAGCCAAATTAGCCACCTCTTTGAGAAGAAAAGGCCAATGGCCTGAAGGAAAGTTTTATGGTTCAATGAAACAGTAAGAAAACAAATATTAAGTTCTTAATGAAAGAAATGAAAATGAAAAGCACACAGTAGTCAGTACTTTATGATCCATGAATTCCTTTCGCTTGCCCTGCAGAAAGTACATGTGTTCTGCAGTAGTTGGGCTGATCCTGTTGGCAAATCTTTTGTTCAGTGTAATGGTGCAGGATCACGAATTTGGGAAGGAAACAGAAGAAGTAGATGAGACCTGCTGAGACATAAATGCAGCCTTCTGCTATCATGGGCTCTGTACCATAAAATCGCTTCCATAAACTTTTCAAACCTCCATCACTGATTGTCAGATTTCTTTGTCCTCACAGCTCCCCTTGGCATGCTTTTCTAGTGACTCACCTTCTTCTCATTTTTTGCCCAAATTAATTCACGGCTGTAGATGCCGCTTTGTTCTTGAGCCAAAGTTGTTCTTTAGCTTACATGGATCTCCTTTCTGCTCTGCATCCCTCTGACATACATGGCGACAGCAGCTACGCTCCCTTTGCCTTTCATCGTCAGCTGTAACAGCCAAACTCTTCTAGTCATCTGCCATGGGATGGTGCTTTGATTGTGCTGGCAACTTTGCCCTGTCCCAGAATTCCTACTTAGTATGAAGACTGGAAAACCACATAAGGTAACACCAATGTGAGTGAAACTCTGGTGGTGATGGCAAGTGAGAAATGAACTATGGTGTCCCACAAATACCAAACCAAACCCATTGACTACATATTTTTTTAGATGACTTTTTTTGTTGAGTGCTAAAATTTCCGGGGAAACCCTGACACACAGACAGTGTGAAGTATGATGCTGCTGCACACGATGGTTTGCATAACACAGCATGTTGCTCTCCCAGCTAGCAAGAAGGCCAAGTGTGGGCCACACCACGGACACAGGGCTCAGGATCTGATTTGAGTGGAAACTGAGGGGATGGCTTATTTCTGAGGTTACTGGTGTTTGTATTTCAGTGGGTTCAGTTTTTCATCACTACAGCCACCATTCTCGGTGTTTTCAAGATAATTATGATTCCTTTAGCTATTGAGTTCCTGAAGTCTTCAAGGAAGAATCTGCCAGTTTCCGTGGGCAAATTCACCACTGAACACAACAGGATCCTGACAACTGGAGGCTTTTAGAGAGAGAACTGTAATGTGAATAATTGTCTTTACAGGAGCGCTTTCGAAGTTGTCATTTCAAATGACTTTATGGCTTTGCTACGTAAGTCACACGGTACCCAGGTAGGCTCAAATCAAAGTATTTTGACCTCGGTACATTTGAGCTAAGCCTCTATTGATGGAAATTTTCATGGAACACATTTTCTCATGGAAATTTAATTTGCTACATTTAAAGCTGTATTTCTTGCAGATGAAGTGAGTGCGCTTGTTCATTGTGAAGATAACAATACAGCCAATGAATTGCACATGCCTGGGTAAACTCTAAACACACAAGCCTAACATGGAATATAAATCTAAATGTCTTGCACATGCTATGCAAATTCAAGAGTCTTCAATAGGGCCCTGTTTCACCAAGGAGCTGATTCCAGAAAAGTTTGAAAAAGCAGTGGAATAACTTTAACATTATTAACCCACATAAAGACTCCTGAATATAGTACAAAATCGCTCATGTTGATATTGGCTCCCCCCCGGAAAGAAAAAGAGATCAAAGTTTTTTTTTCCCCTGAAAATATTAGCCTTGAGTTTGTTTTCAGATCTTTAATGTAAAATTGCATTTACTTTCTATGTTTTCAAGACTGAGGCATTATTGTTACTCCAGTTCAGTAGGCTTTTTATGATCAGTTCATATACTCACATTTATTTAGCTCCTTCTTTTGAATGGCAAGGAGATGATTTTCCCTACAGAAATGGAGGGTCTTTTCAAAGACGGAAATATCTTAAAGAATTACACCTTTATGATTATTCATAGATTTGTTTATAAACTTAGAGGCCCATAAAGTATTCAGAAGTAATTTAATTGGTAGGCTAGCACTGGCCTGAAATAAATCGCTGAATGCTCATTCTTTGCTCCTTTTCTGCTCTAGCATATTGTATTTTTTAGTGCATTGTAATACTGGGTTACTTAAACAAGATGAAAATGCTCATTTCAACAAGAGCAGGACTAAAGCTGGTTTTTTTAAGAATATTACATATTGTCTTCTAATGTAACAATTTCAAAATGGTGCCTGCGTATTCCTGTCAAAACAGAGAGAATTGTACTGCATCTTAATGGGATATATTTGTTTAATATCTGCAGACAAACCCACAAAGTAGCCTTCCCTAATACACCTTGACTTTCTGCTTTAGATCTTTGCTCACCAGGGACCACGCTGACTCTGGGATTTTGTACAGCCTTGAGAGATGTGTTGGGGATGACTAATATACCGCCAGTCAGTGCACTGCCACGCTCCCTAGACAGGCCCTTACATGAGGTGAAGTGATGCGAAAAAAAAAGAAACTTTCCAATTTTTTAAACTAGACTTTCTACCTCCTCCACCTACCAGGAGTGAGAATACCATTATCATAAACTGCTGGTACTGCAAAGATGAGTAAATGCATTCAGAGCAGCCCAGATCCTGGGTGACACCAGCAATTCTGTTTGCTCTGCTGAGAAGAAATGCTGTAAGTTATCCTGGTTCCCCAGAGTCTTGAGAGACAGCTGGAAAACCACCGGATGGTGCATTTTTCACGTAGCTTGAGAACTGAGGGGGAGCAGCTCTGTCCAACCTTTGGCTGCTTTTTCCTACCCAGAAGAACCAAAATATCTAACGTGGAGGCCATGGTGAGAGCCAGGATGGCTTCTTTCTTTCCTTCAAAATTAAGACCCTCTCCTGCAGTCATGGCGTTAGAGGGGAGGTCTGGCCCCAATGAGGAACGCGGTGCAAAATGTGTTCCTTACACCAGGACGTTAATTGCTGTTGAGAATATTCACAAACGTGCTTCTTTAATGAAGTGATTTGTTGGTCCTAAGTAACTGCTTTATCTCATCAAGTCCACAGCACAGGAAATCTAATGTGAAGGTTTGGTCCCAGCAAAGTATGCTTGGCTTGAAGAAAAGAATCACGCTTTGGAAAAAAGGAATAATGGAATGTTAAATTAGTAATGGCTTTTGCAGCTTGTTTGCAGTTTGATCTTTCTATGCTGTAAAAATTATTTCAGTATTTAATTTCTGGGGCTTAATTTGTGCCTTTGCTTGGATCATTTTTTAAAGAATTTCTTCTGCTTGGAAGAGTTTGTTTCCTACAACAGAATAATAATATTACAATAGATGGTTTGCATTTGGCTGCCAGAAGCCCCAGCTGTTGGTAGGAGGATATTCTGAGCAAGTGTGTAAATAGTGTTAAGACTGACAGGCTTCCTTGAATCTCCATGAAAATATAGCTGACTTCTCCTAGGCCTCCGGTCCAGGAGAGCAATTACGTCTGTATTACCTTGACTTTCGTAGGTCTGTTCATATATTTAAGAGAGAGATAAATGCTCGTCTGCTTGGCCGGATTGGAGTCACACAGCTATGCCTGCACTGCTGTGGGCTGCAGCTCATGTAAATATGCTCAAACTGTCCTTTACATGAAGTCTCTTGGGTATTGGTATTCATATGGATACGCAGGCTTGGAGCTCAGCGTGTGGTACCAAGATCTGGCTCACCTGCACTGAGCTCCGTGCTGCGTTAGCCATGCGTCTCGTTGTCCAGCCAGCTAGGTAAGGAGATGTCGATAAAACTTGTAGCTATAGCTTCTATGTGAGCTCAGCGAGCTTGAAGTAAACAAGGATACTGGTTTGACACTCACTTTTGTACCCTGTTATGGTGGTAACAGACCTTAGTGGGTCCATAGTGGTGTAGAGGAAGAGTTACGCCCTCTGAGACAGTGCTGGGAAGTGTCTCCATGCATCTGTCTCCTGTCTCAGATGTCCCTGAATTTCTCCACGCTTGAGCTCGTTAGGTTACATACCTAGACTTACGAAAGGGAAGCTGACGTGCAGAGAAATGAAACGATTTGCACAGGGTCAGGAATGGTAGAGCTGAAGGCTGAATCCAAGTCTCTTGAAACCACGCCAGTACCTCAACCACAAGGCCACCGTTCCTTCGTAGAGTATTTTCCTGTGACTAGCAGCTTTTGCAGCTGGCTGGCTTTGTAGAGCAGATCCAAAGCTCACTGAATCAGTGGGAGTCCACTTACTGATTTCCAGCAGGCTTTGGATCAGTCCCATTAGGTGCTTTTTTCCCATATGCTAGAAAGAATAGTTCTGTCTTTTAATGTTCCCTTTACCTGTCCCCATTGTGTATTAGGGAAGCTGTAGAGTTTGAGATTAGGGTTGTTTATTTTACCTTGTAAGGACCCCTGGCAACTGTTGGAAAACACTGATAGAAACCAAGGTTGTTGCTCCCATCTCCTCACTGGAAATTTCTGCTCCCTCAGAGCACAGCTACATAAACAGCTGATTTGGCATTTAGCATGAGGGAAGGAACGGAAACGCCTGGCAGGGTGGTGGGAATGAGTTATTGGAGGTGATGGGGGAATGGCCAGGGCCTTGGAGCAGAGCTACTGCCGGTGGAAGAAGCTGTGTTGGATGCTGAATCCACTGCTTGTGTGGCTGCAGCCTCTTTGAAGAGATGGGAACTGTCAGATGTGGGCAGGAAGGAATCTCTTCAACTGCTAATAAAATGTTATGATTAGTTGATCACTGATTACCCGGTTAGTATTTAGCAGCTGTATGTGAAGATTTCCTTTAGTTCCCCAGGGCCGGTACTATCCACTGCCATCTCCCCAGGCTGCAAAACTGATGGGTGGGAATTCACTGCTTTTTTTACATTCCTATATTTCCCAATGTGAGCTAATACCCATTTTTCTTAGCAGAATTTTCTCCACTCATGAAGAGTCTGATCCCATTCTTTATGAAATCAACGACTAAGTTACCAGTGGCTTCTGTGGCACGGTTTCATTTGGGTTTTTTTCCTCTGTGAGGGAGGGAGAAGGCTGAGCAGAGCTGAACGCAAAGCTGATGTGCACCAAAACCTACCAAAACTTTAGCTGTATTTCTGTTAACTGTATTTGGCTTTTAATCTTACCCAAAGACTATTGAAACTGTAATTTAGATGATGTAGCCTACTGCAACTGCAGTATAGTCATTATTTTCATTTGAAATTATATATAAGGGCTAGAAACTAAAACATGCTCCTGGCAGGTCCTCTGCTTGTTTGCGAGTACTGATGAGCACCCCAGAGTCTGGATTCATCCCAGTTTTCGTTAGATTCTTAGTTAATTGTTTAAGTTGGAGACCTAATTCCTCTCTGGCCTGAGAGCCCTCTGTAATCACTGAAGGAAAAGTAGTTACTTCCGGAAAGCGATTCTGAAATTTAGATGGGATGCAAGTACCTAGTCTTCATGGTCCTGTAGTCCTTTCTACTGACTGTAGAGGGAGTTCAGTGTAGGAAAACTAATTTAAGCACTTTTAGTGAAGTGCCTGAAGCTAGGTGAGATGGGTTTGTGGGCTGGTGACTAGTGGTTTCTCATGGACCTCACTAAACTTTCATGGAGCTGCTTAACTACAGATATGTTGTTTAATAAGGAAAAGAGAAACCTGTGGGAAAACAAAGAATATCCATAATCACACAGACTTACATCTGGCAATAAAGTTTTGGAAAAAAAATTCAGTACAGCAGCTTGTTGCCTTTGAAACTTAATGCTATTAAAATGTTCAACATGAAGTTTCTATTTTTAAAATAGCAGTTGAAAGAAATGCGCAAGATTAATAAGAAACTAAATTGAAACCATGTTGGTTCATAGGTAATACAGACAAACACAGAGTTAATGGGGAAGCATTCTTGGGGAAAGCTATGCGTGCGCTCCAGTTTGGGCCACTGCTTGTTTGGTTTTTATTTTGTCTTTCTTAGAAAGCAGAAGGGGGTAGAAATACCAGCCTGTTAAATCTTTTATTTCCTTTTTTAGACTCTCTTTCAGTCGAGTTTATTAAGCTTTCTGAAACAGCAGCCTATGACAAGTTGAGACACCATCTACCACCCCAATACATAGGGAGTCACTAATATAAATGGTTCTCCAGCAGAAGTGGACAACAGGTCTGCCTGTGGAAAGCCTTAAAGACAAACAAGGAGACGTGTAGCAATCATGTAGGATGTGATGAAAAGGAGATTTCAGTACTGAGCTATTTTCCTGGAAGGGAGAAGCCGTCTGACACAGGTGTCCAAAGAGCTGTAGGTCTCTGTCTCTATTGCTGTTGGAGCAGATGCAGCTTAGAATAGATAATTCTCATCTAGCTAAAAAGCAGGAGAGAGGAGCTGCACCTCCAAGAAAGTGTTTACAAAAGCAGTTGCAGACAGAAGTTTGTTCCAAGATGACCACAGTGTCATGCTAATAACCATAACTGCCAGCCCAGAGGACTGGAGGGACTCTAGATCTTGATATTAGATGAAAAACAGTGAGTTTGAGCAGGGTAGAGGGTGTTGGTAGGTTGGGCCCTGGAGAAGAGCTTTGGTTTTGTTGGCACTGTGACCATTTACACAATGTCAAGATCTGTCCCACTGACTGCAGTGGAGTTAGGATGATCCATGCCAGCAGCAGAGCTGTCCCATATGGCTTTTATTTTCTCCCAGATTATTACTATTATTTTTTTAAAGTCTAGAGGGAACTGGCTGTGTGGTAATAATAGAAGAATGAGCACTGGAGGACCTTGTTAGCAGCCTGAAGGAGAACACGCAGATAGTTGTTTGGTTCCTGAATTGTTAGCAGAAGCGGTGAATGTTACCAGCACGCATTGCATGGAGCTGCGGATGGAATAACCTGCCGTGAATAAACTACTCACAACATCCGATGTATATTTACATAAGGGGGACGTCTGCAAAATGTTGAAGTAATAAATGTATTTATGTACATTTATATGTGCATTATTACCTTACACTAATACTCAAACGTGGTCTCTGTATTTCATTATGAGTTTGGATCAAAATGTATCTTTATGGGGTTGAATTAAATGTGGTATTAAGGCCTGATCAATAGCATGCTGAAGATAGCAGGGTGCTTTCCATTAGCTGTGGTTTATATTAGTGAAGTGCCCCAAGATACTCACTGTCTTAAAAAAAATCACTTGGAGCTGGTTCCCGCCTTACACTGTCGCCATTGACACCATGGCATAAGGAGCGGGCCGGGAGGAGCAGACTTGTCCATGCAGTGTGGGTGACAGAAGGTGAGAAAAGAACCAAGAACTCATTGGAACAGGAGGACAGGATAAAGCCAGGGCAATTTCTGCTGCGCCATCGATCGAGGTGCTCTCAGTCAGCTCCAGCCGTGGCCTCAGCCTCCTTCCACGCCGATATGACCTTTAGATGTGCTTCACAAAACCAGGTTTCTGGCTACTCCTCTGAGGATGTTGGATTTTCAGCTGAACCCTACATGTCTCATAACAAGCTTTGGGTCTTAGTTTTGTGGTCATGGTTTTGTGTTTAATGAATCTTTTTTCTTAGATGATGGAGATTGGGAATGGGGATAGAGTCAGTGACGAGAACCTCGGGGAAGGCCATGGATATGTGAGGAGGATCTGCTAGTGTTTGGCAGCAAACCAAGAAAATCTTTCCAGCTTAATGTTATGATGGCTCCGCTGTTGTATATGACGTGTTACGTAAATTGCAAAGCTTCGATAACTTAAGCTCTGCAAAACATCCAGATGAATGACAGGAACACAGGTATAAACCGCCTAGTGGTAGCATCGCTAATCAAATCCTTTTTTTCTGGCCAAAGTTGTTCAGTATTAAGGAAAAATGAACAAAAACCTCACAATTTTGAATGTTAGAGGAAGAAAATCCATGTTTTTTCTCATTGACCAGATGTCTCATTTTCACAGATACTGACCTTCTATTTCCTCGAGCACTTTGGAGTCTCGAAGTGGTCGTTTAAGTGTTATATGTTGTTGGTAGAATTGGTTGGAAACTAGGACTTTCTCTGTTAAAGTAAAATTTGAAGTTTAAAAAAGAATTTGCATACCTCATCAGGACATCAGTCGCTCACTGAGTTTGGGGTGAGTTGGGCACTCGCTGTGCAGGGGGTATTCTGAGAAGTTTCGCTTCGGAGGCATCAAAACATTTTGATTCTGAAATTTGAAAATATGTCATTTGATAATACTGATTTTATATTATCGTATAGTATAGTATAACAGAGTGATACTGAATAGGGTATAACAGTATGCACACGTGGTATATATTAACATTTGTTTTCATGTAATATATGTATAAATTGAAACAATGAAATACAATGATACGGTGAGAATAAAACGCATGAGGCAAGGTTAACTCAGAAAGTTAAAACATTTAGCTGAAGTCTGTTTCTGTAAAACAGAAAATGGTATTTATTACGCAAAACTACTGCATCAAACCGCTCCTAGCTTTCAACCGAGTTTCATTATTATAAGTGAAACCAGTGATGCCCAACAATTTCCATTGTGGCAGCCTCTAATGTTGTTAAAGTTTTACCACGCATGCTGAAATCGTACATGCTGAGGTCTGCTTGAGGCTGAATTTCTTTGGACATGATCGGCAGAAATGCTTCAGCAGTTTCTGAGGCTGAGCACAGAGAAGAATACGTTATTTTGCTTACATCGAAACATGTTACAGCTGTTTCAGAGAAGAGCCTTAAAAAAGACTGGAAATCAGGATGCTGGGGTGGACTTTTTACCTCCCCTGTGTCTGCCCTGGTTTGGGCCAAGGTGTGAACTTGTGTAACGTTCACACCTTCTCTGCGTTAGAGCTCAGCAGCTAAATTCTGTTTGGTGGAACCAGGGACTCGCATCTGTTTTTTATATCGCTTTTACTGATCAAATACGTAGACAAGGTTTGGAAGGAACAGTAGCTTCAGGTACCCCGTGCTCTTGATTTGATCTCATTAGTTAATTATTCCTTTTTTGCTCATGAAAAACCAGCTGATCTGCAGAGAAGAGAGTTTGTTACGTGGGCCATCGGCCATTCTTTCTGCTCTGCCTTCAACCTCAAGTCCAAGCTTTAACGCGGGCTCACAGGCTTGGTGAGACGATGCTCTCCGTGCTGCCAAAGAGGAGCCAGCTGTGCCAGAGATCTAATCAGGTGGTGACACCGAGGACTAGCAGAGATGTTTGTGAACATGGAAAAAGTAGTTCTCCTGGCTCCCCCAGCCACACGGCTGGCCAGAAGTAAGGTTTCAATTATAAGCAGAGCTAAAGTACGTTTGCGTTAATGACAGATCCGTCAGCTGAAGCGCAGATACTCTAACGAGAAAGTGTGTGCATGTTGCTAATGCATTTGACATAGCTGCTTACTTGAGTTTGGTTAATTAAGACTGACGATCTCTGTTGGGCGAGAAGTGGCATCACTGAACCCAGATTTCTGCCAGAAGTTTAATATTGCGGTGTTTCCTGGCCTGCCAGGTGTCAGGAGTACCTTTGGAGCGCCAGGCTGGGCTCCGTACAGCGGAGGTGAGGGACCTGCGGTCAGCAAAAAGGCCAAACGGGCAGTTTTCAGTCACTGCAGGGAGCCCTGGGTTCTCAGAAAATGGCCAGGAGCCGTTTGTGGCTGATTTCTCGTTATTTTTGCAGGGCAGCGCTGCTGCTCCCTGTCCGGCTGTGGGTGCCCGGGCGCGGGCCGCGCTGTGAGGAGAGGCTGGGGCTGGCTCCAGACGGTTCCAGCCGGTTCCGGCAGCCCCGCCACAGGGCACAGCTGTATACAGCGTACGCACAGAGTTAACAGAATTCATAATATTTGAAGTACTTTTAACTAATTCCTTCGATTTGGGGGAAATTATTGAAATCTCCTGTTTCAGAAAGGTAATAATATTTTGTCACTTTTGGTTTTGTTCGTCATTTTTACCTTAACGGAAGTAGTCCGTATCAATAGGAAAATACTTCATGCGAGTTCATTTTTCTGAAACCAAATTTCTTCATACTGGCTTATTTTGTGGGAATCCTGGTGGCATCCAAGGGTGGTCTGCTTTCCGTAATTCTGCCTCCTGAAGGAAAGAGGAGCTTAGCTCTCATTTATTTTCAGTCTGGTTTTGAGTTCGAACCCATCGGGGCTAACTTTCTCCTTCCGGCACACGTATGGTCCCCGGGGGCCTGTCACTTCTTCACGGGCTCTACGTGTGGAGTGGAATGTAACCTGGTTGTCCAGGGCAGGCTGCTAGTTACAGCTTTAATTTTATTGTGTTTAGGAGGAGACAGATACCCAATTTTTTCTTACCTGTAACTACGAATCTGAAGAAAGGCATGATAGCAGATAAGGTGTGCTGACAGACAGGATGGCCCTGATGGCAAATTGCCCATCAGGTGAGTAAAACCTGCTATTGATGAGCTGTATGAAAGGATGACTATTACTACAACGACATATATAGATAGATACAGCTATGCATCTACATACACATATACTCATTACAGGCACACACATCTATGTATTCCTTTCTGCGTATTGTGAACAGAATCGGTTCCAAAAGAGTTTAGAAAAGAGGAGAAAAGGTGTGTTTTATATTATTCCTGTGTATATCCTTGCTTATGTAATACACGCTTCATTTTTTAAAGGAGTTACTAATGTATAAGCACTGCAACTTAAAAGAAACCAACTGGAATCTAACCAGTTTCTTATAATGCCTACAGTTTTGTGATAAGCAAAAAAAAAAAAAAAAAAGCACTTTGAGGCAGCAGAACTGATCTATTCTTTTGCAAGTAATGAGTTATTATTATACAATAAGAAAATAAAAGCGAAGGTCTGCTCTTAGCTGTAAATACTGCAAAAATTATTTTAATTTTGAAAATGTTAAGCTGTGGTTTTGTTAGTTGCAAATTGTTGCAGCTCTGTTGCTTTGAAAGGGAAACAGCGTATTTATATCAGCTGAAGATCTGTCTTTGCATTGTTGATGTTTTATTCAGAATTCTTGGATCACAGTACATTAGAAATTGCTGTGGTAGATTTAGCATAAACATTCAGGTTCTGTGGTGCATTATTCCTTGAGTAATCCCATTGATTTCAGAAGCTTAAAAGTACTCAAGAGGCCAGATTCCTCTGGAAAGAGGAAAAGCTGATCAGTCCTGAAATATGGTTACTGGGAGTATTACCACAGCCTGCTTTCCAGCATGGTGATGAACTTAATTGCTGTAGCGTCAGCTCTGTTCCTTGTTCCATGCAGTATTGTTTGCCAATCCTGCTGGGCCCAGTACAGCACCTCTTGAAATTGATAGGAGCCTTTCCACTGACTTCATCAGGTCTTGGGTGTTTGGGGATCTTGAACTAGATCAAATAGCAGCTATTAATGTAGCTTGGCCTTCTTCCAGCTTTAGTTATTGCCTGTGGTGCTTATACAATCTGGTTGGTATATAATTTTCTCTCATTTCATAAAAGAGAGTGAATGACTCAGAGCCATGCTATGCCACTTGGTATTTTTGTTTGCATATTGTCACTTACCTTTGTATTCAAAGAAGATAAGTCCAACAGCCATCTAGTTACTGACCCTTTCTATACATATTTATGTATATGAAGTCTGCTGTTGCATTTATATAACTGACCAAAGTGATTATGAAAGTTAAAAGCCATGTTCGTGCTGTCTGGAAGTACTCATTTTTCAAAATTGGGACAGATGTTTGGTGCTGTTGGAAGAAAAAAACCAAAGCCTGGGAAAATGGAAAGGTCTAGGTTTGGTGCTGAGGGTGTTTCAGAAACGGAGCTTGTTGAAATATTTTGGATTTTAAGATGACGTAAGCCCTTTTTATTTAAATTTCAGGCAAAGGAAAAAATAATAAAGAAAATAACTGCAGAAAATATTTCTGTTAAGTAGTTTGCACATTTCTCACTCTGTTAGGCGTTGAAGAGCAGGGACGTGGTCGGTATTGAGCCTACCAGTGTCACATGAGTTTGCTGTTACAGATGCTGTGTGTGTTTTCTGCACTACTGATTGAAGAAGGCAAGAAGACCACCGTCCAAAGTTTGGTAGTTCTCATCACACTAGGAGTTTTCTTCCAGCTCCATTTCCACCAGCAGTTTATCCTGCTTTCTGCTTTTTTCCTCTGGTTATTTGAATGAAACAGGTGTTTCACAGAAAGATTGAGTGCTTACAGCTCTAATCTCCATCTCTCACAAATGGATCTTTTGTTCTGTCTGGTGGATTAATAGGGGGTTAGGTGCTTAAAAAAATAAACAGTGAGTGCAAACAGTGGGAAGGAAGGGGGAAGGAGTAAAGCCGCATGTGGTTGATGAGCGAGATGATGTCATTTATTTAGCAGAGGTGATACAGTAGTCAAGAGATGTTATGAGAGGAAGGGCTCCTTTTAAGGAAATAGGGTAGGACACCACCAAGGACTAGTACACCACCAGGCGTGAAGCAAACCACAGCATATCTGTTAGTGGCCGGTGCAAAACGTTCATTGGTTTTGAAGCCTTGGAGTTCAGGTGCAGTGAAAGAGAATAGGGGCTCATTGTTAAGGCAAGGATTAGCACTCCCTTTTGTTCGTTCCCCTGCCCCCCTCCTCCTTTGGCACTGCAATAATAATATCTTGTCACTCCTAAGACATGCTGGCATAGATCACGTTCACTGATGGATGTTCAGTCAATGAATGTACTAAAATGGTTTGTTTCTGTTGATGTATGTCTTTGTAGACTCCTCTAATGGGAACGTAAATAAATGAACCCTTCACCAGTGATTTCTTTCACTGTAGTCCAGTTTAACCCCTGAGTGCCTCCCTGCTAGGAGGCACTCCAAATGCTTTACTGCCTTACATTACTATGACTTTTTCCTTTTTCTTGAGTTTCACGTAGTCCATTTGCTGGCTGAGTGTGCAGGCAACTTCCTCTATGTGGATGCAAGTAATTTTTTAAAATTGGTATTCAGTAAAACAAGGTTGAGAAATTAAGATGAGCGGTCAAGCAAGGTAAGGGCCTAACATCCACTGAGAGCATTGAAAAAATTTCTCGTGATTTCTCTGGGAGTTGTAGAGGTGATGACAAGCTCTTGAGATTCATTTCTTTTAAGCTGTGTGTGAGACCTGGTTTGTTTGGGGTTGTGAATCATAGAACTGGAACATTTTTCTGTGGTTAGTTCTCACGGGCACGTAAATTTTATAGTGGCACTTGTCCTTAAGATTCTGGAATTCAAAAACATCAACAGAAAATACCCAGAATCAATATATTTACCCTTAATGATAAACCAAAAATAGCCTTTACAGAGAAGATAGGCCTTAGTGTATTTATTCTCATGTTTTTTTTTCACCATAAGTGTATTGGAAGGAGAGTTTTGAAAGAAGATTAGATAGTTTTCACAGCTCCCTTCTAGACTTTGAAGTGCTCGTATTTGGACAGTTTACCTACACCACTGGAAATGCCATCTTCCATAACTCTGCATTTAAAGAATCATTTAATGACCACTGGGCAAACCCCATTTCTTCAAGCATCCACTTAAAGAGGATTCTTTTCTAAAGAAACTTGTGCACCAGCAGTAAAGAGCTTCTAGTGAAGATGGAAATAGAATGTAACAGGCCTAATGCTGTCGGTGTAATTTCAGTTGTCATTTGGAAAAATTACAAAATTGATTACAGTTTCCCCCCCACTTGCATAATCAGACAAATCAGTCGCGGAATAGGATATGTTTGCGTAGCAGAGATTGGGAATGGTGGAGTATCACAGAAACGCTCACCAAGTGCAGAGCACTGTCTGGTACGATCTGTGTAACCCTGTAACAAGTTCATGTGTTGGGACAACATACTGTCCTCGTATCATGTATCTGGAGCAAAAACAATTAAAAACAGCCTTCTCCCACTTCAGCCTCTTATATGTAGGACATGCAAATGCCAGATTTTGCCAGGAGACCAATTGAGATCAGATCCCTTTCTGAAATGCTTTTGCTAAATCTCGTCTGTTCTGGAGTTTTCAATGCAAATGTACTCACGGAGGGAGAAAATCCTCTTTGTAAAATACACTGTTTATTTTTTAGCCTATGTGCTTGCTGACCCTGCTAATAAAGTGCTATTTAAAAGCTGTATTCTAGAATGGGGAACTTTGTACCTCCACCTCCTTCTCCTATATATTTATTGTAGTGGAAATGTAAGAACTTTATTGAGGCTTGGCTGTGAGGGCGCTGGAACTGAGCATCCAGTATCTCCATATCATCCCTTTGTTATCTATGATTGCAGTGTAGTAACATGCAGCACCAGACGTAAGTAAGAAGAAGGAGGGATGCAAAAGAGAACTTCTAATGACTGTGATGAATAGTTGAAAGTGAACAGAAGGGCTTTTAAAACTCCTTTAAAGAAATCCTAACGCTCTGCTTCCCTAAGCAGCAGGCTACTGATGACGGAAAAGTCACAGACATACCTGCAGAGAATTGGGAAGCTCTTGTTTCAGTAGCTCTTTATGGCAGCTAGAAAAAAAAATTCCTGTGCTCCTGCCAACTTGGTTGGTGTGTCTAGCTTGCTTTTCTTCTTTGCATTTTGCTCCGTAAGGACAACATGCAATGACTTGGACAGTGCCGACTTCCAAACTGTGTTTATTCTTAGCTACCTCCACCAAGACCAGGCCCTACTTGTGTCTGGTACTTTACCATACAGTGTCAGGATGGGTACATTGTAAGAATTTTGCTGAGAAAACAGTTATTTGTCATCAAGACTGTTGCCAATGAGACTGAATTCAAATTTCACATCGTCATAATCTTCCTGTCCAATGTACCGTCAAGGTGTGAAACATAGAGGACTTGAGCAGTGCTAATTGAGGACTCTTGTCTCCAGGCTGCATTTGATTTCTAATGGTAGCATAAAATACCAGGCCCTGGAAGCCCTGAATCTTCTTTGCTTTATTTAAACCAAATGGTGACATTTTACTTGACAAGCATTGCCTGTACTTCCCTGATGGCACCCTTGAAATGCAACATATACGTGTGTGTATATATATATACGTGTGTGTGTGTATATATATATCTATAAAACGAGTGAAGCACTTTCCATCCTCCTCCTGCATCACCCGATTTTATAACAAGCTTTCTAAAATATTCTGGATTCAGACTAAAAAAAGGTTAGCTTTTCCAACCATCAAATTCCTTGATTCAATTTTTGTTTTTTCCTTTTTTGGCAACATGATTTGAAAAATTCAGCAAAAATATTCTGACAGATGCAAAGGAATTTTTAAGGAATTGTTTAAGCTTCAAATGAGTCTGTTCTTTGAGTACAGCTAAATTTTTTTAAAGTGGAATCAAACAGTAGTCTTTGTGTACTCTGAGCTCTGCAGGAGGACGTCTCTGAGGAGGACGCAATGCACTGCAAGCGAACGGCAGAGCACTGCTCCCCCTCATGCCCGCTGACACTGAGCTACCGCTTCATGCTGCCCCATGAGCTTTCTCCCTCCTGCCGCTTCCACTTCCTGCCATGGTGGGTGTGTGCACTTTAGGGACTGAGTAGATGCACTGTGGGTGGCTGAATCCTGGAGGTGGGGGTGAGCTTGTCGTGTGGAGTCAGTGAGAGCCCATAGGTATTACGGCGCGTGGGCAGCAAGGCATGTAAAAACATGGTGTGTACAACTGGCCTGAGCATCAGTCCTGCCTTAACTGAGGATTTCCTTGGTTGGTGCTGATTGTGTGGATAGGAAAATGCACTCAGAGAGCTTTAGCTCTTCAGTTAACACAGTTTTTGTGTGGGTGAACTAATTGGCATAGCAGGCCACACCTATTCACGCAGACATTTAGGAAATAGTAAAGCAAATAACCCGGTGGTGCCAAAATCAGAGCGATAGCTGATGAAGCCCTGATGGGGAAAACAGCCAAATAGCGTGAATGGAATGTCAGTAAGTACAGAAGTTAAAAATACACATCTCAAACCTTGAGGACACTCTGGGGACTAAGAAGCTATATTGATACTAGACTTCAAAAGATCCAAATAAACAGCAGGATTTTCTCAATGCACCAAAGTACATACTTGTGATGTCAGAGCAATGTTATTTCTGCACTGCAAATCTCAAGACAGATACCTAAAAAAACAGTCTGGATAAGTTGCTTCTTATTTAATTTACATTTATGATTGCTCTTCATTTTATTTTCCTTTATCTTAGAAACTTAGTTTTAGATTCATACTGTGAATTCAAGTTTCGGTATTTCTGGAGATAACATTACTGTAACGCCTGTTTAGGGGAGAGCGTGTGGCTTGTGTGGTACTGAGCAGCATTTCAGAACACTAGAGTTCAGCTTGTGTCTGTGTTGGATGACCTTGGACAAGCGAAGCAGGAATAATAACATTGATTTCCTTTGTGAGATATGTTGAGATCCACAGATGAAAAATACCAGAGGAAAGAGAGGGGTGTTAATCTAACACCAGACTTTTGCTGAATGCCTCTCTTTCTAAGCGTTAGGAAGACCAACGTGTCCCTTCTCCCAGTGCAGGAGGCTTCCCAGTTCTCCAGCTCTGGGTAGGCTGTGGCTTTGTCTCTTTATTCTAGATAAATAGATGGTATATACATACAGTGCCTGGATGAAAACTGCTGGAAATAACAACAGTTCTGGTATCTCCATCTGTGTTACTTATCCTGGGCTCCTGTTATAATGAGCAAGTAGGATTTTAGAGGATAGAATCATAGAATTGTTTTGGTTGGAAGAGACCTTTAAGATCATCAAGTCCAACTGTTAACCTAGCACAGCCAAGTTACCACTAAACCATGTCCCTCGGCACCGCATCTACACGTCTTCAAGTGACCCATTTTAGACGTCTGCTTTAGGATGAGATTGGTTTTGTCTTGAAGTACCTGTTCTCTCCAGGGCTCACAAAGGGAGTCTACGGTGACTACCTGGATCTTGCCGTGAAGTCTTAACAAAAGCTCCTAGTGTGTGTTTCACACTGCTGGTTCAGAAGTCAGCTGCCCTGGCTGGCAGTCAGCAGCGGCAGTTGGCTTTCTACTGGTTAGATGTGGTGAAAAACTGGGAATTGCTTTTGCAGCTATACTTCAACTCACTTTGATTTGTCTAAGAGAAAATGGAAAGACAGTAAGGTAGGGAGAAAATATTTTATATTCGTGCCCTACTTGGTCTAATGTAGCTCAAATAGAAGCAAAGGCATGACAAATACAGACCATAAAAGAAAAAAAAAGTACCGATTTTGTAACAATAGAGAGAATTCGTGGAATAATTTTCTGTCATATAAAATCTTTGAATCAGAGTTGTAGGCTGGATTAATTGATGACTGTATTCCATGTATAGATGAGATTGGTGAATTTTAACAGTACTCTCAGATGGGAAAAACCAAGCACTGCTCTAGAGGCAGCTGACGGGCTTGTTGTTCTTACGACAAAGTGTATTTATGATAAATGCCAGTCTACTAATGGGAGGCCAAATTACATGCGTTTTTACAAGTTTCTAAGAGTGGCAACTAGTTGCTGCAGGAAGAAGGACCTCACTCACAGCGTGCAGTTTATGCGTAGGTGGGCATGAATGAAAATAACAGCATCAGAATATTACCAATTGGCATGTCTTCATGTAAAAGCTTGATTAACTCTGAGAACGTGAAACTCCTATGTTTTACATGTGCTGTTTTGGCCAGACTAGGTTTCTTAACAGAAATACAGAGAATGTAGGAAAAGACATAAAAACATAATAAGGTTTTAAGGAATTCCATTAAAGCAGCATCTAGATTCACCAAACAAAATCAGGAAGCACTGTGCATACTGCTGTGCAAACAGACGTGTGACAGACATCCCCTGCTGCGGAGACATTTAAAACACATTGGGAGAAGCGTTTTACTCTTGTGGATGGCTCTGGCCACGTGAGTTGTTCAGTGTGAAAGGCAGCAGCCATGTCTAAGAAGACCACTTCTGGGCATTTCATCAGTTTCTATTTTAGAGAACACTGTAGTCCTCAGAGCACAAAAAAAAAAAAATGCCCTTTATAAGCTGTTTTGTATTTTTAATGCATCCTAACTATTTGTATGAGAAGGAAGCTCAGACAGAAGTACTGCTGAGCTTTTCCGTATGTGTCCCACCTTGCACATTCCCTTAGTTAACCTTCTCAGCTTTGTGCTTCAGTAGTATATGAGGGCTCTGTAGTGCTCTGTAGCACTAGGTGAGCTTCGGCAGGGGAGCTGCTTTTAGAGCTGGGTTTGGGCTCTATTACTGAGAACTCATCGGAGGGCAATGCGCTACAAAGTGTGACACTTGAAAGCTAGGTGCTGGGGAGAGGGAAAGTGCTGCATGAGCAAGAAGTGAGATTATAAATTAGAATTCAGCTCAGCACGTTCGGAGTCACATAAATAGATTAGGGGTTTGTAAAAGAACACCCTCAAGGATTCAGAATTACAGCCAAAGAGGAGGGAAAACGTAATGCTTTAGTACCCTGTGATTTATGCACCAAATAAGTTTGGATTAGTCACTAGTGTGAAGTGGGTTTGGAAGGATTAATAACCCTTACCCAGCACTTATTGTATGATGAGCAGCTATAAATCTTCTTTGAGCGAAACAGGAAGTGGCCAAATCCTTTCTCTCTGGAGCGGGACAATACTCGCGCCATTGTTCAAGAGCAGCCCAGTTTGAATTCTGGTTTTTTTCTCAGGGTGAGGCTATGGATTGCTCACGGCAACTGGGCCATTTCCAGTTTGCTTAGAAGATACTTGCTGCCAGATGGGCCTGTCAAGGGATGGGACAACTGTGTGAAACCATGAACTCCCATTAGCAGAATACAGTTCATTGCTTGGAACGGTCACATTTGCCTGGAGAGGGAATATGAAAAGTGTGAAAATGCTGTATGTTGCAAACTCTTCGTTGTTACTTTTCATGTTCTGACTGTTTCAGTCCTGAATGACTTTTAAGCTCATTTTTCCTACTTGTTGTGGTTGTTTGAAGTAGAAAACTTTCCATTAAGGACTAAAAATCCTGTTCTAGTTGATGCTTTGCCCATTTGTATTTGTGCCAACACCAGTGATTTGATTTCTTCTGAGCATATGTCAGCTGGTGACCCACCACACCTTCTCTTGTGTGGCCTATATAAACCAATGCCGACTGAAGCTTCAAAGAGTGACTTTTCTCCCTGTAGGACTCTACCTCACACTTATTTCCAATAAACTGCCGTCCTCTCAATTTTCCACAAGCAATAGTGTAATTGAGCAGTAACCTCAGCGTATGAAAATCTGTGTGGCAGATGAAAAAAACATCATTAGACTAGAGGCAGCTGGAGTACAGTCATGAAGCATATAGAGCTCAGCTCCCACAGAATCTCTTTTATGAGTATTTAGAATTTAAGAGAAAAAACTGCTCAGCTGTTTGATGGAGGTGAAATTCTTATCAATTTGATAAGAGCTGTTTGACTAAACGAATTGTTGTTCATCCAAAGAGTAAAGAAGGGAAGAGTTAGCCTGGTCTTACGGTTTGGGCCGGGTGTGAACCCCTCTGGGGTATTCCCATCTGGACAGTCAAATTTGTTTAGGCTGTTGAGGGAGAGGTACCAGAAAATGCCCTGTCCGTAAGACACAGGGAGTCCTCTGGATGGCAGAACAGACTGGTACGATGTTATAAATAGGTATCTTTTGTTTGTTGTTGTCTTTATTACTTTAAATCGATGTTTAGTATGTTTTTGTTAAATTTACCTGAACTTACCCAGCTGATATTTACAGCAACTTTGCTGCTGCAAACTGATTGCACAAAGCGTAGTTGATCTGCGTAAGACATCCTGGTGGACTGAAGCACAAGACTGTGATGGACCTATGATCAGTGCTTGCTCTAAAGTCCATCCTTAGAAATATTCAAGGTTTTCCTTTGCTGAGAGTGCACCAAGGAGGTTGTTGTGGTTGCTGAGAAGCCACATGTGTAGAATAGAAATGCACCTGCTCTTTTCAGCTTAGCTGAGCAGTCCTAGAGAGCCAAAGTAGCTCCTAAGCCAAGAGTCATGTATGTGTTTCACCACTGCTGTTGCCCACAGGTAGTTCCAGGTGGCTCTTTCTTCTTTTCCAATGAAAGGGCATTGCCTGTTTGCTTCTAAAGGACCTTGAAACAAACTAGAATATCCACGTGAACATCAAGTGAGAATTGCCTTGGTTTAGGCTTACATTTTCCAAGTCTATGTGGAAGTACTTGCAAAATTGATCAGTAAATCTTTTCAAGATTAGGCTCCTGGCAGTACTTTTGTGAATAATGAACCAGAACCATAAAAGGCATTAAAATACTCTTCCTAAGTACACTACCCCCGTGCACGTCTATGGAATGTGATTTTGAAATGCCTCAAATTCACACTCACACAGAATCTGTCACTGTTCCCTGTGACCTTGATCAGGAGCATTTCTTTTAATGCCTGTTATGCTTACAGATAAGCAGAGCACCACCCATTGACCCAGGCAGGTCATTATCCTCTTCCTCTTTATCAGGAATCCTTCAGCCAATTAATCACGCACTGCTTTGCAATCTTGAGGCTCAATTACGCCTGGACAAGTGTTGCTCAGCTGTTCCTCCTGTTACAGATGTGACATATCCTGAGATTAGCTTTGATTCACAGAAGGTCACTGATTCAGTATCAGGCGCTAAGAAAAGCTGGGCTGTCTGGGAGGGAAGTGACACCATCTTAGAAGCATTTTATCACAAAGTAAGTGTAGATGTCTAAAAAACCCTGCTTGCCACCACCACATCACAGCAAGTCCTTTTCACTCGCTGTTGCCTCTCATCCTGAGACAATTTACCAGTTTTTTCTAGATGGAGATGTCAGCAGACTAATAAACTGTTAGTAGTGCACCGATGACAGACAGTAGCTAGTTCTCCTTTTGGATAGTAGATAGCTTAACTTTGGATCCTGGTGAGAAACCTGGTTTTTCCTATTTTGTGAACCCCCTTTTTCTGCACATCAGATAGTATATGATTTTCTTTTCATTTTCCTATTGTTACTAGTTGCTTGGAATACTCCATCATGGACATGTTACGCATGTGAAATAGTTTGATAGTATTTTTGATTTTTCTAAAAATTCTGCCCTAGGTTTTTTGTTGTTTTTTTTTTTTTTTTTTTCCAGTGGCTGTGGCTTGACATGCTTGTTTTTAGAGTGCCTGGGTTTTGTGGCCCCCAGAAGTACTATGGGGCACCCACTGAACCTATATAAACAAGCTGTACCTGGCCTGGTGTTGGCAACGGCATTCTGCATTTGTGAGGTTGGTTTTTGTAACCATTTTCTTTTCAGTTACACAGGAATATGGGAAAACACTTAGCAGAGATGTTTGCAAGTCTATAAAATTAAATTATCCTTTTAGAAAAAGATGGCCTTCCCGTTTCTATAAGCAGACCTTGTTAAAAAAAATGTCTGAGTTTTGAATCTTTAAATATGTTTCTTACTGGTTTTATTTTAAAAAAACCCTGTTTTTTGAATAAGATAAGCAGGTGCTGAATATGTAATTGTTTACTACAGAAATTTGTTTACTATACAGAATAACTACCCTTTATAGCTTTCAGACTTCAAGTAAACTTCCTTAGAAACCCCTAGAGAATGAAAGCAGTATTTGCACTGCAGCTGTGGACGGTGCCGCAGAGTCGTGAGCAGATAGGATCTGCTTCTGCACCGTACCCCTGGCTGGGGGCTCTTTACACGCCGCTGTGAATACAGAGATGTACGGGGGAAGTTAAATAGGGTTTGGAGCTGTGTATGAACAACTTGATTTAACTGGGGCTGAAGCAGCTGTAAGCACACAGCAGGGCTATATGTTAGCCCTGGGCTGAGCCTGCCAGTTTGAGAGCTGGAAAACTTCTGTCTTAAAACACCTAGGTACTCTGCACCTCATTTTCTGCAGACAGAGTTACTGCTATTACTTCTCACATTGGCATCGGAATTTGCAGTCTTAACTAGAGCTGTTTGTGGGTTAGATATTGTACAGAAGCATAAGCAGGATAGTCTTTTTTTGGTAACAAGTTATTCATCAGCAGACAAGGGAAAAATGATATGTGTTGTCCAAGGTTAACGCAGCTAAGAAATAGTAGGGCAAGGAGAGAAAACCCAAACCACACTGCCTGCCATGACACCATTCAATCGATATTGGTGAATACATATAAACAGTTGTTGTAGTATTGTGGCTAGTGTTCTTACGTACAAATATTGCTGTTCTACACTGTCTTTTACAGGTTTAAATAAGGTTTAGAAAAGATTTAAGTGGGCTTACTTTGAATGGGCTTTATTACTCAGATTCTCACATACTAGTTCTCACTGACTAGCAGGTTCAGGTTGTGGGTGAGTCCCACCATGCTAAGACACTTAAAAATTACTTCAGAGAGTGTATTGCAATCTAAGTATATGGCTACATGAGTCTGATTTGATATGTTTGTTGCTGAAAAAGTTATATTTGCATCTTGTTATAAAACTTTATTTGCATATTCAAGATACAGCAAATGGAGACTGTGGAAAAATGTGAGTGTAAAAGGGGTATTTCACTTGAAACTTGTTACATTTTTTTTTCTTTCTTAAAATTACTAGATAAGATTTGGGCTTGGCTGCTTGTTCAACAGTAAGTACTGCAGATGTATTCATTTGAATTGCAATACTATTATTTTGGCTGTCAGGAAAGTTGTTGGGAAGCAAGCCAAACTGAACTCTTAATGAAAATAAATAGTTGCCTAATTTTGTTTTAATTAAAAAAGATGTTCAAGAGGGAAACTGGACACAAATGCTGTAGTTGTTCTTCATGAAAATATTTTGTGCTGTTCGGCAAAGGAAGAAAGTGCTGCAGTCTGTGGTGGTAATAAATGCAGAGCTCCTTTTGGCATTGCCAGAAGGCCCGTGGCTGAAGGGTGGCACACAGTGGTGATGGACTAGAGGCTGAGGAATTTCTTGTATCTTGGGACTGTGACTTCCAGGTGTCCTCTGTTGTGTCGTGCTGTGTGCACTTCCCTTGCATCGTGGGCTTCCAGTGCAGGACGTGTTCCCAGCAAAGGCTGCAAGTGGTGTCTGACGCTGTGTTTTACTGGCTAGTCTGTGAGCTAGGTGTCACTTTTTGCCATACCTTCTCAACACAACATCCAGACTTAGTTACATGCCTCTTGCCCGCCTTGTAGTGCGTGTAGCCTTAAAGCCTCACACAGAGAGGAGAATATAGACCGCTTTTGTTTCTGCAACCTTCTCCTCCCTTCCAGCCTTCTCCAACCTTCCCCTCAGCCTTTTAAAAATAATTAAATGGGAACCTTAAACTCAAACACATCGCCAAAAATCCAAATAGAGGTGGTCTCGTCCTAAAGATGAAAAAGTGGATTAGAACCGAGGGGAACTGAAGTTATTTTGGTGTTTTATAAATAAACTTCCAATTTCCTATCACCTGCCACTTCGTCTCTTGTGGGGTTAGTGCTGGACTCTTGCTACTCTCTTTGCCAGACTTTCTGCTTGCTGTGCTGATCAGCCACAGGAGTGGAAAAGAAGCTGGAAAGATGAAAGGAGCTACAGAGTCCTAAAAAAGGCATAGGAATTTGCTAGGGATGCAGGTAGGAGTGGACTGTGCAATTCGGCTGGGGGCAGCTAATTTGCCATGTAGTTCCAGTAGGCAGAGCTAAGAACAGAGCAGGTATGACAGCTGGCTTCTTAGGAGGTGAAGGATGAGAAATTTTTCTATCAAATCAAATATTTTTGTTCTCACTGCTGTCCACTGACAGCTATTAGCTCATTCAGTAAAGGCAAGAGAGGCTGGCTGAGGAATTCATGAGCAGCGTGCGTCTGTTACGGTGATTGCCTAGTACAGCAGGAGTTAGGGGATATTAACGGAAGAGCTCTCTTCTGGGCTTCTTTGTGGAAAGGACACCTCTCCATGAGCAGGAGAAATTTTGGGAAACCTTGAATAATGAAAAGTTAAGCCAAGCTTTTACTGCTCTTCATTTTTCTACCAGTATATTCAAGTTATGTGAAAGGGACCTCTGCTATCACTGAAAAGCACAAGAAATTTTTGTCTGTGTATTCAGAGCCGGATTAAAATTTGCCACATTCCTTCCAACATTGCAATATTTATAAACCATTCTTAAAAGTTAAGAATAGAAAAAGCTCTTTCTCAGCTTTGGCCCCAAACCTTTCAACCTCTTTGGCTAGGAATTGAAATATTTGGCATATAATCTGAAAGGGTTTACGTAGTGCTGTATCTCCGGTGTTGGATCTCCAGTGCTGTATCTCCACTGCTCTGATGGGGTCTCAGCAAAATGAAGAAAAACTGAATGAAGTTTTTTTCCCCTATGACCAAATTATATCAACTCTGTCTAAAAGCATGTCCTTTTAATTTATTGCCATGTGTTCTAAAAGGAAACATTTTTTCCTGCTTGGAAAAAATGAAATCTTTTTCTTGTTTTCAATTTATTTCACCAGTTTTAAAATACAACTTTACTTACAGTCTTGAGCATTATGGTTCATTATTAAAACTATGTAATTTGCTTTACGGTGTGTCAAATTGAAAGCTAAACGTCACCAGCCACCTTTTACAGGTAGGGATATGGAGGCGCAGAAGTACCAAGCAGTAGACCCCTGTTTCTCTGCTTAGTCCAAGGACCATCACCTTCTTTGGGGCCGCTTAAAATTTAGTTGAATTATAAGATATATTGTTAGCGATTGTGTGGATAAGCAGATTATGAACTGTGGTATTGGCCAGGGAAAATACTTGTGTCCAGACTCTCATTATCTAACAGGTGTGACTGGATGTGATTTAGCATAGGGACTTTGCTAAATTAGAAAAAGGCAGGGAAACATTGGGATATCTGGTAAGTGATCATAAACTGAAATAAGGTGAAAATATATTAGCCAAACAAAAACAAAGCTGAGAACCTGACCTTATAATGAGTTGTGGTGGTAAAACACTGCCGTGAGATGAGATAAGGCCCTAAACATGCAGTGTTATGGCCAGTTAAAGTCACTGCAAACGTGTCAGTCAATTTAAGGAATATTGAGTCATATAAGTGGTCCTGTAAATACCTATACTGTTGTCTTCTGTGAAATCTTCTCATCCCTATGTCCTGCTTCTCTTTCCCTTTTTTCCCCTAAGAAATTATGGACTCTGGTGGTGGTGATTGTACTTTACCTTTCCCAAGTTCCTTGGTTCCAGATGGAAGTGGTCAGGATTTCACGAGTTTTAGATTAAGGTCCTGTGAGCAAATGCCAGCATGCATGTACGCACTGCTGTATGCTTTTCTCCTTCTCTAACTTATTACCTTGCAGCATCTGAATACAGAGGAAATTAGAGATTCAGATTTGTACTTCTCAAAGAAAAAAAAAAAAAGAAAGAAAAAGGAAAAAGAAAGGGTGAAGGATCCCACCAAAATTGCTTTGTGATTCACTGTGGGGTCGTGACCCCATCCCGCTGAGACTGCTGTTCCAAAGTAGTAACTCGGTAGCTAGAGTTTTTTAAAGTGGTTGTTGATTGGCTTAGCTGTAAGAAAATCACATTTCCCTGAAACTCTTAGGGATACTTTAAATGGGTGGATTATCCAGCTGCCTGATTAGAAGTTTGGGTTATGTAAACACGGAGTGTTTAGATTTAGGCTTTTCAGTTGAAGTCCAGGCAGCTGTTTGCACTTAACTCCATCAAGAAGCCCAGTTAATCAAAGAGCAGGAAGGATTTTTTACCTCCTTAAACCTGTGTCATTATTTCTGCTGTCCAAACTCTTTGGAGTTAGGTTTGTTGCAATGTAGAACAAGGTATTTTGGATGTTCTGCTGAGGAAACAGGAAAAAATGGATGGGGTTTTGGTTAGCGAGATGTTGTGCCTTGCGTATTTTTCCCCCTTCGCTGTGACGTAGTTATTTCTCCAGTCAAAACTGCGACAAGTTTCTAATTGCAACCAGTTTGTGCCTTTAAAGCTGTAGATCGTAGCGGTGATCTGTATTGTTATCCAATCTTGTTTAATAGCTTCTCTGCATATTTGTATAGTTGAGGGATCAGTTTGCTTTCCTAACCTCAGCGGATGAATAGTCTCTGAAATTGAGTCCTTCTCTGTTGGGCAGACCTCTGGCAGAGATCTGCCCATGACCAGGGGTGTGAGGCATCTTTCCACACTCACACCTTTATGTCCATGTTCTGTAGTTGACACAGTAGGAAAAAAGTAAGTGGCTTTTCATAGCCTTGGTCTTGGTGCTTTTCACCGCAAGGATCCTATGCCCTGCTCCTTCTTGTGGGTTTTTTTTGGAACGGCTCCGTCAAGTCCCGTTGGGGCACTAATATGCCGGGAAACATTGGTGGAGGAGTAGGTGGGAGAGGGAAAGGATACTCTGGGGAGCTGGGAGTTGTCAGTCAGGCCCCGAGGGAACAGAAGAGACTGGGGAGAGCAGCTCAGAAGACTGTTGAAGCCAGGGCAGAACAGATAGAGACAGGGAGTTACAGTTATAATTCTCATATCATCAGAGGTTATATGTCTTTTCCTGTCATCTTCGACTTGCCTTGAGTTTTCACTATGGAAAAAATTACTTGCTGCTGAAGTCAAATTCGATTTTTTGAGTCTTACTTGGGGAGCTTCTTAGAGCAGAGGGTTGAGGAAGATTCACCTCAAAGCTCTGGCTCGCTCATATCGCTCTCCTACACGTGTATCGTTTCCAAACATCAGGACCTATGGACCCTTTTTACACTGGATTTTTTTTTTTTTCTAGGGAATTCTTGACTGTGTGAATAGATAGCACAGCAGAGTAACTAGCTTAACACTTCAGGATCCAAGCAAATGAAAGAGTCTTTGTGTAGCAAAGAAACAGAGTCTTTCTTCTCCAGAAAAAAAAAAAAAAAAAAAAGGAAAGAAAAGAAAAAGAAACTTCTAAAAATTGGTTTTATTTTTGTGTGTTCTGTTTTAACCCCTACCAATTTGGAAATTTCAGGAGAAAAAAACAAACAAAACTTTTTGTGAAACAGCTTCTCTCAGTGGTTATCTCTTTACATTCCACTTCTGGTGGTTGTAATTATAATTTTGCTTTTTAGTTACAAGTCACTGATATGAATTGTTGATTTCTCTTTCTGATATTTTTCTTTGTTTTCTAAATCTAGAGATATCTAGAGACAAACAATAAGGACTTTAACATGCATCTCTGATATGCATGTATTCTTGTGATTAGCTAAAAATAATTTATGCTTACTTGATGTCAGTAAGATATGCTTCCTTGCATGTACGCTTACAATTGTACTGTGTGCTATCTAAACAATATATAATACAGTACAAATTTGTAAAGAAGTAACCAAGTTTAGCTTTAACAAGTGAAACATATTAAAATATATTATTTTTTCTAAAATCATCTTCTCCAAATCTTTGAAATTGCCAGCTATTACATAGTTCTAACTGTGACAGCATCATCAGTGCGCTCTCATGATGCTGCTAACACACAAGAGTTACTGCTCACATCGTGCTATCCTGAAGCCATCGAGGGCCCAGCTGTGATCTTTTACGGCCAACCAGGAAACACCCAGAGAACTGTGGTTTAATATGGTAGGTGTTTCCCTATCAGTTTACTGGATAATGAATCCAAGACCCCTAATTCCAGCCTGAATTACTAACCAGCATCATACTGTAATTACAGAAAATATTTTTGAGAATGTTATTGCTAAATATTGATTTGCTTTTAATCTATAATACAAACCTTAAGTTATATTTTGTAATGTACATGGCTTTCCCTGTAACTAGATCTAATACTTATGATGTTGTCTAACTAAGAAAATGTGTGCCAAGTTATCCTGAGGAAACCCTAATTGACGTGGGGATCATCCTGTCTTGTGCACTGTATGGTGCCTGTAAGAATTAGAATAAAATCCCCACAACTAATAAGCATACAATTATTGATATAATATTGTTGACATAATATCAATAATGTTGAGACACAATACAAATGACTGGTGAAAAACTGGCATGTCTCTGCTGACATTTAATAATGTCATCTAGTATTGACATATTGATCAATCTTTGCAGACAAGTTTAACTGACTGGACGGTCCTGACAGGAAGGTCAGACAGTTGAATGATCATTTTATGTTTTCCTTCCTTCTGTTCACATTGCTCTGAAGATAAACTTTACATGTGCTGATCTCTAAGGTGGCAGTTGGCTGTCAGGTTGTGGGCATAGGGACTGAAATGGTATTAATTCTTTGTCATTATTGTTCATACTGTTAATTTTCAGAGAACCAGATGTCTGGGTGGAATATAATATTGTCACAACCTTTCACATTTTCACATGTATTTATACCTCTACTTTTCTACTTGCTGCTCTTGTTTTGCAAGCCTCCCCTATGAAAAGGAGCAGGCAACGTTTCAGATACCTCCTCCTAGCTGATCCTGCGCTATTTACCGTTACCAGATGTGGAGGGTTCTGGTATCCCTTCTGTAAAGAATAAGGTAGTACCTGGGGCTTGTTTTTCTAACAGCATGCCACGTTAGAATAACATGATAACGTTTTTCTAACAGCATGCCACACTAGAATAACATGATAAGGTACTGTCTGGTCTCCTGGGAAATGCTTCCACCTTCTACCTGTGATTAACACACCAGGCCACTTTATGTCACTATTGCTCCACGTTCAAATGTGGCTGAAGCAGCATTTATTGAGCAGCAGGGCAGGGTGCCCTTTCTACTTTGTTATAGACTTCAGAAATTCAACCTTCCAGAAATGGGATCTCGGAATTGGCCTTGAATGACTCCTTTTGGTGGGAACGTCCCCCTCAGTTGTTTACCAACCAGATGATTCTGGTTTCCAGACGCAGGAGATGCCTGATTACATGGGTTCCCTGGGTAATTGTTTCCTTTTAGATTGTGCTCCTTTGTGCTCTACTTCAGCTGGAAGTAGATGGGCTGAGGCATGATCTCGTCCATATTCTCTCTTTTCCCTCCAACTTTTGGGACAGCTGGCTTAGCAGCCACCCGGTCAGGAATGGCAGCAAGCCAGTCCTCCCTCTCTGCAGTAACGCTGTGGCCAATGAGTAAATGTCATGCTTGCCAAGATAAGGGTAATAAAATCTCATGCTTGAGGGCATAAGACAATCATTGCAGAAGTCAAGCTGGAATTCCTCCCCAAACATGCTACAGCATTACACAGTTACCTCAGCCAACAGTTCTCGTGAGTTTTCCATAGTGTAGCTTCTCTTCACAAGGAAGGTCCTCTCAGACACTCTCTTCCCCACTTCTGCATGACGAATCTTCCTTGTTAGCTGTCCTAGTGCTTACTTGTGCAAAAAAGTAAAGTTGGAAAAGTTGGGGGGTGGGTGGAACCTCACCTTGGTGCCAGTTGTGCTGTTGATGCTTGCTGGTATTGTTTTACCATTGACGTAGGTGCTGGGTTTTTCTCCTTCCCTTCGGAGACATGTCTACATTGAAGTAGTTTCTGCAAAACTCCTACTGTTATGATGCAGCTGCAAGGGTGGAGGTATGAGTTTAAACCAACTGTGGGTGTTTTCACCTCCATATGTTCTAGACTCTGCTTTATGTCCAGGCTCAGTGGAAAAGAAATGTGTGCCAGAGAGAAAGTCTAAAGGTTTAAATCATCAGCTGATATAAATGGGCATCATTCCATTGACCTCAGTGGAATGACACTGGCCTGTGCCAGCTCAGGAGTCTCCGTGGTGGGAAGGGAAACTGGAGAAAAGCAACTGTGAGGCGTATTCATTCATTTGATTTAGCTTGTGAAGTAGTGGGAAAATTTTCTTGAGCAACTTGAGTCTGGAAAAGGACTCGAGCATCCACAGCCTCAGGTTAGGAGTGTGGGCTCCCTTGATGCCCCAGGAGAGGCACGTGCCAGCATGCTGTGCCCTTTGAGCTGGGCAGTAGGAAGTGCCCAAGCCTGGCCTGTTGCAAAATGCCTCCCTCTGTGGGCATCCAGAAGCAGGAGCCTTCTCCTGGAAATAGATGTTTTAGTGGCCTTTTGATAAAAGAAATTCTTGTGAAACGGTGCTTCCTTTTGGACAGTGCTTTAGTGGTTGGTAGTCACTGTTTTGCAAGTCCTGTGGTATCAGGGCAGTATCTTCTCGTTCACACAACCTGTATGGGAACCAGTACATGAGAGATTTCTGCAGACGCCTGTAGGTGTCTGTCATGTGAAGCCACATCTGATGCAGCCTTCTCCCCAGAGGCTGGACCTTGCAGGGGGTTTTGTGAGTCTCAGGCCTGTGCCCCTGGTTTCTGCGAGCCAGTATGTGCCCCAGGCTGGCACTATTCAGACACGAGACACTTTGAGGTCTGGTGAATGCTGTGTTTGCACAGTGAATCAGATTCATCACAGAATTACTTAGCAGTGACAGTAAAAGAGAATCTATAATTATGATTCAGTGGGAAAATATACAGTGGTCAATAACCCACATAACTCTAACTTCTATTTATGTGGTGCAGCACTGTAGTGTTAGTGTCCTGAGCTCTAATATGAAATATCTACATATATTGGGTTTTCCCAGCGTTCTTTGTTTAGTAATTTTAGAGCACAGCTAATGTGAACTTTGAAATTCCG
Source organism: Larus michahellis (assembly GCF_964199755.1). Lineage (NCBI taxonomy): Eukaryota > Metazoa > Chordata > Aves > Charadriiformes > Laridae > Larus > Larus michahellis. The sequence goes on along the minus strand of NC_133898.1, from coordinate 9,081,372 downwards.
CCTTCTGAAGGGAGAGGTGCTGCCATGCCCCATCTGCGTGACAGACTGGAGTGGGAATGGCCATTGCTAGAGTTGAGGGGGGGTTCTCAACACAGAAAAGATGATCTTTCACTCTTAAATTTTGTTGTGTTTTAGTAGCTGATTCACCTGTCACGTCCATTGGCTTGGCTCAATTTTTGGGATAAGTACCCGTGTCAATGCTAAAATTGAATTAAAAATGGTAAAAGTGAATTTTAGCAGTCATTAAGCTAACTAATGTTGGGAAAAAAACCGCATAAAATCTAAAACCAGCTTGGAACAAATTTGAAACAAGTAAGAGCATTCTCACCATCACTTGCAGATTATCTCTCGGATTGTAAACAAAATACAAACTTTCGAATGAATCCAGTTTTTCCTAATCTGCAGCAAAGGAAAGTTTGTCTACTTTTTTCCCCTGTTCTATCGTGGTTATTTGTTCCCTGGGATGTTAAATCTTACTGGTAGGTCACATCCCAGCCTTGTTTCAAATTGAGGGTTTTTACCTCTTGGATGACATCAGGCATAGCTTTCAGGCCCTGTGAATCTAGGAGGAGTTTAGAGTGACCAAAATTACACATACCTACATGACGTTTTGCCCTCACAAACTGTTAAAGCACAAAACCCAGTGTGAGACAGTGACACAGTGTCATAAGTTTTATTTGCCACTCAGAGCGGTCATTATTGCAGAAAATACACTAATTTCCTGGTTACTTTATTAAGGGTTAGTAAAGTAACCTCTGTTTACTTTTTTTTGTTTGTTTGGGTTGGGTGGGTTGGTTGGTTTGTTTGCTTGCCAGGTTGTTGAGTCCATCTCTACCTATTCCAAAATCAAAGTCCACCAGGGGTGCAGACTAGGAAACCTGCTGCAGAGTGCCTGCTACTCCTGTTTATAAATAGCAGCATCTGTGCAACGGTAATTAGGAGCTGTAATGGAATGGGCCACCTTGCAAAAGTAGTTTGGCCAGACTAGCGTGGCCCAGCATTTTCTCACAGGCATTACCTGCTTCAGTTAAATGGCATTCTTCTTAGGTTTCAAACCTAAGAAATAAAGAAGGATGGGGGTTACTACAAGATGCAAAACTCCTGAAACCTCCCAGAGCTAAGGGGACCAGATATTTTCATTAGCTCGTTGTTCGACCTGTGTGTAATCCTTCCAGGCCGTTCTCTTCAGCTGTAGAAAAAAGAAACATGGCTCTTTTTTTAGTAGTTATTTTTCAGTAAATTCACCAACACCAATAAAACCAAGAAAGCTGGTTCTTTGAGTCACTGATTCAGTGTTAAGTGTCCATCCCATTTTGCCAAGGTATACGGTGCCATATATTTACTCTAGGGGAGCCTACTAATAGTTAATGGGCACAAACTTGAACATAGGAAGTTCCACCTAAACATGAGGAGGAACTTCTTTACCCTGAGGGTGGCAGAGCACTGGAACAGGCTGCCCAGAGAGGTGGTGGAGTCTCCAACTCTGGAGACATTCAAAACCCACCTGGACATGTTCCTGTGTAACCTGCTCTAGGTGACCCTGCTCTGGCAGGGGGGTTGGACTAGATGATCTCCAGAGGTCCCTTCCAACCCTATGATTCTATGATTCTATGATTCTAAATAATTCCATACCATCATTTTTCCCATGGCAAAACAAAGAAGATAACCAGCTGTTAACAGAGGAGGTGTGGAAAGGGAAGTAGCCCAGGGTGCTCGGAATATAAAGACATGTGTGTTAGTGCAGGGGAAACGGTCAGCTCTTTGCACTGCTTGCTACCTTCCATTTTCAGCACCTGGCCCTAACCGCTTCCATTTCTGACAGCCAGTTTCTGGCCTTTCACTCTCTGTGATCACTGTTCATTTTTGCAAGAAACTTGGGTTCCTTTCTCATCCAAAAATTTTAAGCAAATACTGTTGTTATTATGATTACTTCTGCAGTATTGGCTTCTAGGAACCAAGAAAAATCTCACATCACCACTGTGTACAATTACATCATCTCAACATCACAGTTGCCAACTCTTACTATTTGCTGGAGTCATTATTTTTGTGCTTTAAAGAGACGAAGTGACCTCATGAGGTTTTGAAGAAACCCCACAGCTGACTGCTTGCCATACCGACATAATAAAATGTCCATATGGGACTTGGGTTGATTAATGCTTCTACACAGAAGCACCTGTACTCACTGCAAGAGATCAGGTCCTCTCCACAAGACCAGATCCTAAACCTGAGCTCCTTTTCTGTGTCGTTTTAGAAGTCGGAGGCTGAAAATGGAAAAGAGAAACTGTTATTCACAGCTAATCTGGAATGTATTGGGATTTAAGAAAAAAAATAATCTGGCATCAGTTCAAGCTTTGTTTTAAAGCTGAAACAAATCTACATGTAATTGAAAACAAGAGCATGCATAGAAGTTGTGAACCTGATTCTTATTTACGCTGCACACCCTTTGCACCTCTCCAGCAATGTGAAAGGTCTTGGAGTATGTCTCAGTTATTTTTATACTCTCATGAAGGGCCTGTTTATTGAGTTGGAGCTTAGAAGTATTTATATGAGTTTAGGATTTGCCTTTTAGAGCAGTGGAAAGTCAGCACTGTATGACTCTTGGGCACTGTGCTTTAGCTTATTCAGGGTGTCCAATTGGACAGTTGAGAGGAAAAATAGGGACTGGTCAATGGGTGGGTCAGAGGTTAAATAATGAAATGTGAAGAACCTCATCTGTAGGTCATTTGCGTGAATCAAGTAGACTTGGGTTATTGGCTGGAAGCGATGTGGCCTTTGAAGTCTAGGTAAAAGCAAATGGTCTCTGGGCTGTCTCATTGGCCAGATGATCTCATCCTAACTGGCAGCATTTGACAGACCCACCCTTTTTTGACACTGTAGCTCTCACTGAGCAACCTAATGATGCTACAAGGTAATGAAGTACCCTCGTGTCCTTATGGGAGAAGACCTGCAGGTCAAGGTACTTGGCATCCTTGTGTGGGACAGTTCATGGAAAAGCTTCCATTGCTGTTGCCTTTTCTGTGCCCATTCTGAGGACAAGCAGAAACAATCAGGCTCCTGGATGACTGAATGCTGCCTATTGAAAGCTCTAAATTGGCTTAACCTTTACTAAAGGAATGGTACAAAATGGAGAGGCAAAATGAGAAAGGGAAGGAGTGGTATGGGAGAAACACAGTCATCGTGAAGCTAGCAGGAAAATAAGGGCTTGATTATGTAGCTCGAAGAGGGCCCTGCCAAATTGCAGTGCAACGGGAAGAACCTGAGCTGGTGGCAGTCATTTTTTAGGGTGTTGACATCCTGTATAAGGGAGGTGCTTTCTGCACTGGGCTGAGCACGGTGAGTTTTCTTCTCCTGGCAGTGCCGGTCCTGCTCTGCAACCGGGGTCTGTGACTCGGCTGTGTCGCAGGTTCCCTCAGTTGGCTGCCTCCAATTGACAAGGACCCAAGCAATTCTTTAGCATGCAGATTATAATAGAATTAGCCAGGGATGCATCTGCCATATGTTTCTTATTTCATGTTTTGCCAGTTGTCAATGGTCTTTCTTAACATGAACTCTGGGAGTTACAGGAGAATTTAACTTTCCAATTTTAAATGATTGTAGAGGAAACCTGGAAAACACAAGACTTTTTAAAGCTCACTGAGAAGGAAATAAAAAGACACAAAGTCAACATCTTAAGAAGTCCTGAGCACTATTTGGGGAACGCGGGAGAGGAAAAAAGATGGAGATGTTCAGATTATTGCCAACACAAAGTACTTGACACCGTTCTGCAACATCTAACACGGCAGAGCCATGCTAAAGTGTGTTTGCAGGGAACTTCTGCTGTACCAATATTGGAGTCCATGCTGTACAGAGGTCAAATGCAAGAACAAGTTCATACCTTCTGGCCAAGCCAAGAATGTTTTCAAGTTCTCCCCCTCCCCAGAAGAGCCAAACCACTAGCAAATCTCAGCTCCAGAAATGTTTGACTAAAGCAACATTTTTATGAATCAACATTAAAAATAGACCTCAAGAATTGGACCTAAAAAAAAAAATAAATCCTGCTGCCCTGAATTTCCTGTCACTCTTGGATGTTGTATTAAATTTTTATATGAAATGTATTTTCCTGAATTGGAATTTGTCCTTAAATTACTTATGAACAATGAACTCTTTCAAGAAAAATAACTGCTTGCTTATCGCAAGAATTAATGCTGTGGTTTTTGTAAGTGAGTTTCCATAGCTTATCAAATCCTTTCGTTCCTCTTAGTTGGAGAGGAACTGAAAAATGTCTATCAGTTAATTCTCTTCAATTTCATGATTTTAAATCAGGTAATATTCCACATTTTACCTCGCTAAAAGTGGCTACAGGCCACTATTCATTCTTGTTCTCCCTTGTAATATCTTTAGCCCAGAGAAACTCATTCTCTTTTTTTCCCTTATTTTGCAGCTGCTTTGACTAAGGAACCATATTAACAGCAATGTATGTACATAGGTTCTTTGGGCGCTGATTTTGCTCTGCAGGATCCCAGCGTGGTTATTGCGTGATTGTGTTTGCCACTGAAGTACTGCCACCTGTGGGTGAACCCGAGTTGTGATTCTTCATGGCAGGGTGAGGGGAAGGGAAGAGTTTATATTGCTCGTGTGATTCTGAGTTGGTGATAAAAATGCCTGTTTTATACCGTTTCAAAGCTCATTCATGCTTATTGAGGAGTGTCACATTAGTTATATGTGTGGCAGTGACATTCCAACCCTTTGACCTTCAGGTTCATGCTGTATTAGTGTTAATAAGCTTAGTTCAAGCTACAGATAACAAAAAAGTAGTATAGCAGACTCTACAGGTGAAAGTTGCAACCAGGATCCTTAACTTTTGGCATGCCTTGAAGATCAGAGCTTGAGGGCCTTTTCACATTGAAAGGGTATGTTACAGGTGTTCCCAGGAGTGTCTTGCAGAGGACAGAGCTTGAGTCTGGGAACCTGGAGCAAGAGCTCTGGCCCATTTCTGCAACTGTGGCAGTGTAAGAAGATAAATAGTTCCTGAAGACTTGATCCAAACCCAATGGCAATAAACGGGACTTTTAATCTTTTCTTCGGTGAGCTTTGGAAGTCCTCCAAAGCACTGATTCCCGAGCAACACTAAATTTCAACAGTTAAAACCAGCCCCGGGGCTTAGTCACATAAACCAGTTGATCCCACAAGAAACCTGGGAGTGTGATGTAAGACATAGATCTGCCCTGCTTGGCGCTTATGGCACTGAAGACATATCCCAGTGCATGGTCCATGTTCACTGCTGAATGAAGTGTGAGTGGATTTCAAAGGCTCTTCCTGTCAGGATTCAGTGAGGAGGAGGAGCAAGGGATGTGTGAAGTGGGCAGACCTTTGATAGATGGGTGGCATCAGTGGATATAACTCGAGGAACAGCAGTAGTCATGCAGAATCTTGCTTTTTAATATAGGTGGTTTTATTTGTGCAGTTGCAGTTTCTTGGTGATTGGTGAAATGCAGGAATATGAAAATCTGGTACAGCACTGCCCATCAAGTGATGAGGAATCACCTAATTTGGAAGACATCTGTATTTAGAACTCATCAAATCCCTGGAAGTGTCAATAACTACAAAAAAAGATGAGATGAGGTGAGCTGCACAATTTGCAGTTCAGATAATCATTTAAGCACAATTCTATTGGCTTCAGGAACTGCAAGCATATACTCAAAATTAGGTGTTTTCCAGAAAGGCAGTTGTTTCTTGCACTGGTGCTAACAGCTGTAACTCATAGTAACTGCATCATCATATATTGTTCGTTATTTCTGGGACACTGAGAAATAGAGGTATGTGATCAGAGTTAATATGTATAGTTCCCTACAATAATACATTCTTTGTGCTTTCATTCATGCAAAAAAAAATCTTATTTTCCCTTAATACTGTTGAAGTATGTGCCTAAATAAGATGTCATTTGTAAAGCTGAAAGCAGATATCTACAACAAGTATTTAAAAAGAAAAATTGGACATCCTAATTTGTGTAAAAGGGAAATCCATTAAAAGGGTACAGAGGATAATGCTCAGATTATTTTTCAAACAATAGGCACTTTGCATAATGCCGTTATGGACAGTATACATTTCACAGTTCATCTGCCAGACAATAACCATTGTGGACTTCAAATGCTGGGTATTGTACTGCTGTACTGCCAAAAAGCAAAGTTCTGTGCGTATGGCATTGGGTCAAAAAGCAGTCATGGCACGTCTCTCCCAAAAATATCCATTATGTTTGTTAGCATTATGCTTTCTGCAAGACAATATGTGCTTAATAACTGCTGCGCAGACCTGTGTGAATATTCGGCATCGCCTGCCTGCCACTGAAGGGGTACGGATCTTGCCATACTGAACTGCCACAAAGGTTGCATTTGTTGCGTGCAGCCAGGCACTTTCATGAATTTGCTCTTGCTAGAGCTGTGTGAGCTCTCTTAAGGAGATTTTACTTGGAAGAGCCAGTCAGTCTGGGAAAATGCAGAAGCTGCAGTGCCAGCAGTTACATCAACTTGACCTTGTATCAAGGTGGTTTGCGTTTGCGTTTCTGTGGTGAAGAAGGAAATTCAGCAGATGACTCCTTAAGCTGTGGAATGGTTTAGTGTCCTTAAAAACACGTGGGCAGCGTCGCTACTAGATTTCAGCTTAACCATTGGAAGTCTTGTATATCAGATTACTGAACGCTGCCATCTTCCAAGGTGCTAAGGGTCTCAGTCCTAGTAAGTAAGTGAAAGTCATTCCTCCTGTTGTCTTTATCGCTGGTCACTTATTTTTGGGCCACACTGCACGCTAGTCTTCACTCTTACTCTGTGTGTGCTTATATGGATTAAATGTTTCTCTGTCTTTGCAAGAGAAAAGATTAGTCTTTTCTCTTTGACATGGTCCTGTGTAATCTCCCAGGAAGTCAGTGGAAAAAAAAGACAATCTTACACCTCTTGGATACGTGTCTGTGAGTGTCAGCGTCCTTCCAGATCGCACTTCAGTGAAAGGTAGTTGCAGATTTATTATCCTTCATCAGGTTGCCATCACCAAAGGGAAATCCGCGGCCACAAGGCGACTGGGAATAATGCCTGGTCAGTAAGATCAATACTAGTCTTGGCTTGAACTGCCTGTGGCAACTAGCGTCCCCCACTCCCACCCTTTTCTGCATGGAAATGCCTCCTGGGCATTCCATAGCTAAGGGCTGTAACCTCCTGGAAGTTCAGCACTAGTTCACATCACTTGAGGATGTGACATAAGGTGAGTAACTGTCCACACCTGCAACTGGCTTCCCAAAACATCTGGATCATGTTAGAGGCAGGCTTTGCTGCTAATTTCGATGCTAGAAATGGGAGGCGCGACCCTTTTCAGGGTCCATTACAGGATGGTGTGTGTCATGCGGTCAATACTGATACATGGGAGTATCAAGCTTCATTTCAGATACTTCTGGACTCCTGTTACTTATGCCACCAGGTGTCAAGTTCCAACTCTAGCGTGAGCAAAGAGGCAGTATCTGCAAACATGTTATGTCCACGTCTTGAAGAGTTAGAAAACCTGGGGCTTAGCTGAAAAGTTCGTGAAAGTAGCAGGCAAACTGAGTGTTGTTGTGTTGATGGGATTTTTTTCCATGTCTTGACTCATTCAACTCTAGGCGTGTGTGACAACCAACAGAACAGACAGTGCCAAAAAGAAGTGCATTTCTAAACGCAGCTGCCCTTATGTTATGATTAGCATTGCCTGGTGCGACATCATTGCAGTAAGATCAGATTACTTGGTTTTACCGATTCCATACTTGTACTCATAATGAAAAAAATAAATTTGAGGTGGACTAAAACGCGCGGTCTTTCCTCCCTCCTGATTTCATTCTCTTTAAATATTTATGAGCACTGCAGCCCCATAATAGCTGAGCCTTCATGATTTCAGCACTGTAGGATTCCTTTGAGGCAGAGAATTACCGCTTCATTTTGTGGCTGGAGAGCTAAGGCAGACCAAGGTTCTCCACGACCTGTTCAGGGTTACGCAGGTACCCTGAGACAGAATCAAAATCCACGTTTGCATCTCCTGAGTCTTATTTCACTCATTGACTCAGATCTCCTGAGGTGCCCTTCCTTTTCTACCCATCCGGGCAACACTAGAAGGGCTTCCTGTAGCAAACAAAACCTAATGAATCTAGGTAACCAGCTAATGAATCTTGGTAACTTTATGTGGGTATGCATTTGCTTGAGGTGAGAGAAGAGTTTTCCAAGAGGCTGAAACTGGCATGCTGATGAAAACAAGCAGAGATTATTTTATAACTAGGAAACTATTTAAATCTTCACTTTAGTGGAGGAGTTTCAAAGGATTTTCATGAAAGAGTAGGAAGCATGGTTTCCTGCTTCTGTAATTTTGTTATTCTTTATAGTTGATTAGAAGTTGAAGAGAGATCTGAGAAGCCCGTTGGAGCTTCCTTTTTGTGGAGATCTACAGTTGATTGTTTGCTGGTAGTACATCCATTTGCAGCTGTGTTCTCAGTAATATTGCTGTCGGAAAGCTGATATTCTTTTGTCAGATTTAACTTCCTAAAAAAGTCATGTGTCACTTTGCAAGCTCTGAAATGTTCAAACTCTCTTTTATCATGGCATCTTTGATCTACAGCTTGTGCCTTCTCTGCACAGTCAGGTTGGGTTTTTAGTAGGTTGTTGTAGTTTATCTTCTCTCTGTCCCGTGAAAAACCCTGCAGTGAGCTTTGCACTCTGTCAATAGGGATGGACCTTACTGAGAGCGAGAGTTAGAATACGGGCTTTGGTTTTATTTGGAGTAGTCACACTTAGGGTGGAAGGTAAGTCATTCCAACCCAGCTTGTCCTTCAGTGCCCTTTTACAGCTCACAACCTGCATCTAAAAAGGGAGACCAGTTCCCCCGTGACTCCCTGGGTGAGAGCCATGCGGTGCTGTAGAGCCATGCAATGCGCTCCCTTTGAAGGCTCAGCAGCCGTTGGGGGATGCAGGACCGTTAGGATACACTTGCTTTGTAGTGTGACTGCTCACATCTAGGCTTGACTAACTCGGGTTCTGCTCACCAGAGGTCGTGATGGTATGTCATAAGCTCCCATCTTCACCAGAAGCTTAAGTATGTGCTCCTGGAACTATAAAGCTATCTTGTATTTGAGAAATAAATCCATCTCACTTCAGCAAGTCAGTAGGTGGGAAAAACCTTCCATAGATACTTAAATGAAAAATAGAGGAATTTTTACGGTTCAGGATTGGCAGGTAGATGATGTCTTCGATTGCAAGCCTGAGTATTAAAAGCCATAAGCAGCTACCAGGCAGAGTCCCATATTAAACATTGAGCAGCTGACCGTGTCCCTCAGATGCCATTGTATCCAAAGGACATTAGTTCTGCCTCTAGACCATGAAAATACACCTCCCTTTTCCTCAGTATTTGAATTGTTCTGTACAAATATATGCAAAAATTCTGCTTTTTCTAGTTTGCGGATAAATCCATTTTTCTTCATGTCAAGAGACAGAAAATGAGAATGGCAAATATTGCCTCCCAGGAGCTCACATGCAAATATCTTCCCATTTGATTTAGAGTGAGTTTCATGTACAGAAAAGCAGCTGAGTGCGCAGCTCCTGTTAACTCAGGAGAGGTAGCAGCCTTTAAAGAAGAACTAAGGGAAGTGGCATTAAAAGACATTATGTAGTCTTGTGACTGGTGAAAAGCAAACGATCTTTCTAAATAGTTCTTCTAATTCAAATCCACTAAAGGTAGGGAATGGCTCTCACTGACATTTTTCTTTGAATCTAGTCCACATGAATGAGGGCAGCTTTATTGTGCAAGAGTGTCCTGGCTTTGCAAATCACATATGCAAAAGCAGTCCTTCTGCTTTGCATCTTCTAAAGGGCTGAAACATCAGGTTGTCTACTTCCAACTAGAAAGGGGAGTCCCGCAGGAGCTGCTCGTCGGCTGGATGTCCTCGCTCTGCCAGTAGCAACTAATCTTACTTTGAGTTTTCTCCTGCAGTATTCCCCAAGCGTCATTGTGGTCTGCAATGATTTGCACAAAAGGAGAAATCCTAGGATCTAGAGCAGTGGCTTTCAACCTACCACCCACATATCCTGGGGAAGAGGCTATTTGAAGCTGAGAAAGCTTACAAAACTCCCTCGCGAGAAAATCTTCATTCTCGGCTTGCTACTGCCAGATGTTTCATGAGTCACTGTGTCTTGCTGCATCTGCCATTCCTTGTGCATGTAGACTGGAAGCTCTTCAGGGCAGGGACTGTCTTTTGGTGCATGCTCGTACAGTGCTCTGGTCTTGCCTGGTACCCCTAGGGCCTACCACAGTATAGATCAGTTTAGCTGTAACTGATGGGAATGATTCTTGATGAGGATGCACAAACAACCAGAAGAATCCAGCTGGCTCCTTTATATACGTGTGCGATCTCCAGTGCTAACAGCAGTAGAAATTAAGCAATTGAAACTGCAGATGCTTATAAAAGACTTTGATTACCCACAGGAAGCACATCTTTTGAATAAATCAGTGTGGTAATTTCTTTTGAGACTAAAAGGGATATTGAAGTCAGGAACAAACTTGCAGTTGTTGGGAATATTTTGTGAATGGGTAAGTGGTGTTGTTTTTGGCAGGAGTTAATTATAGGCATCTTAGGATGGTAACTGCAGGATCACTGATAATACTCAGGCAGCATTCCTGCTTATTACTAGCAGGGATTTGGATCACTGCTTTCTTTTCAGAAGGTGATTATTCCAGACAACAGAAGATATTGAAATTTGTCACCTCAGCATGCTTGTATCTATCTTAGGAATTAGTATGTTTGATCCTTCTACTTAAAATGGTAGCAAGTTGTTCAGCAACATATGGTTTAAAGGTTGAGTGTGCTGTAAGTACTTCCTTTTTTAAATAAAGTCTTTGAGCTTTAGTTGCGGCTGGTAGAAAAATGGGAAAGTACAGGTAGTAGATGACTAAGGCAGTAGATAACTTAAAATGGCCGTAGACTTTAGTTGGAAATGGTGCAGTTGGCAGGTACACGTTGTACCTCATAGATGTTTTCAGCCCTGCCCGAGGTTTGCCTGGCATTAGTTTCAACTCCAGCCATGTCATTATGGTGGGGGATCTGATATGCAAGAACAATGTTTGAAAAAGCACCTTACTTCTGTTTTCTAAAGTGACTTAGAGATGCAGGTATTTCAGTCTGATTGGCAAGATGTAGATCAGACTTTTTTTGGGAGGTGTTTTTTCCAAAAGAATGAGACATTTACTTGAAGTGAAAATCTTGCAGTATGAGTCAGTTTTGATGTATTGTTTTATGTAATCTTTTATCTTTTTTTTTAAAAGAAAACTCAGTTAAGGCAGCTATAAACACTACAATTGATTTGACAAGGACTGGGGAGGAGTTGGGACAGCATTTGCATCTTCTTTTTCACTTTTTTTGGCTTGACGTTGAATGTGCTGAAGTGTGTTGCTTGAAGTCTATCAAGAAAATGAATTTAGGCAAGAGGGGGAGGTATTCTTCATGTGGTTCTTCTGGTCAGGCACTTTGCAAATGTCTTTACTCACCTGGCAGAGGGAGGATTGAACTCGGATCATGGGTCCTAGTCCCATATTAAAGAGGCAATCCCCCTGTGCATGGTTACAACACACACGGTCAAAGTCATGAGTTCCCTCCGTGCCATTCTGGCTCTTAATGCAGGATGGTAGGCTTTTTTTGGTTTCTGTTTTATTTTGGAGAGAGGAATCTGTTTGGTTTGGGTTTTTACGTGGCTCATTCTCGGTGAAATGGAGGGGTTTGCATCTGCAGAACAGCACTGACAACTTGGTATCCAGAATAATTTTATGACCTTTTGCTTCCCTTTTAGCATGTGTACGCTCGCAGAAAATTCAGTTTGAAATAAAATGGATCTCACTGCTAAGTATCTGAGTTATTTAGTAAACATTTTTCCACATGTGCCTAAAGGCAAGCCTGAACAAAACAGTGCAAAACAGTGCTTGCTTTGTTTCTTACTAAAACATATTAAGCCTAGCTCTGTTCTGGACTTGACCACTTTTCCGTTTTACTTGATTTAGAAAATCTTCGGAAGGAATCATGCCACATTATGCACTGATCTTGTTCTCTGTTTGGAGTGGCTGTACAGATAGTGTTCCTCATTTGCACGGATCAGGAACCACAAGGATTTTTCACACTATAGCCACGTGGCGTGTCAGAGGAGAGCAGGCGTCTTCTTCCACAGGTCAGCAAGGGCATCTGGACGAGCCTGTGCTTTGCTATTGACTTTACTCGTGCCTGGAGTTCAGAGTCCCTCTGTGCGTCCCCCAAATTTGAGACAGTTTTTATACTGAAAAAAGCACACTTATGTTTTAGATCTGGAAGAAAGTCCCCATGAGCTGTTCTGAAAGCTCGCCTGCTTTTCCAGATGATACTAGTTGGTCTAATAAGGGAAATTCCTTCCACCTACAAAGCACATCTTGCCGGCTTGGATAAGAGACAAGCTAATAGACTTTTTAGTGGGTTTAGGTGCAGAACATATTGGTCCTGAATTTCAGTTTAGTGTGGTTCTTCTTGGATAGCAGCTGTAGCTTTGTGAAGGAGGCAGGTGTGGGAGGAATGGGGCGCAAAAGTGAAGAACCCCTACCTTTTAGGAAAAAGAAGAAAACACTTGTCTGGCTGAAGAATTGTATTTGTGGGCATGTGAATATGTGCTGGAAATTTCGCCTACTCTTAGCTCTTATTCGAATTGTGCAGGGGTAAGAGGATTATGCCACAGAGACGTACATGGGTCCAAGTGCTGCTGGCCAAATGTATGTATTATAGTGGACCTTTATCAAATTACTTTTCTGCTTATCACATGTTATGTGATCACATGCTTATGACTGTTACTGACTCCTGTATAGCAGAAACACTGAGTAAGGAAAAGAATTGTAACTACATTGAAGAAAAAAAAACAAAAGAAGATGAATAACAAGAAAATGTAAGGTGAAAGACCAGAATATTTCTGTTTGGAAAAGCTGCCGTAGTACCTGGCTTTAAACTTCTCTCTTTAAGCTTCTTTAAACCTGGCTTCTATTTGGACTGATCCTCTGTGGTCTCCTCCCTTAAAGATGATAGATATATGATATTTGAAATGTAATTCATTTAAGGAGTTTGGCTTAGATGAACACAAAGGAACAAAATCCAGCTCCCATGGAACACTGCAAAGGCATGCAGAAATGTCTTTGTGCATGGTTGGAATATTTTAATATTTTGAACAATCAGTTTCTTCAGGGGGAAAAAAGGATCCTTTTCATGCAGAATGGGCACTTTTCAGAAGAATTGTGTTATGAAAAAACCCATTCTCCATCAAAACATCTGTGATTCATTTCCAGACCACTATTTGTAATGATAGCTAATTTGATTCATATTTTACTTTTTCTCTTCACAAGTTGTATGTAAAAATATGGTGGTTTTCACATATGGCTTTACATTTCAGCCATGCTTGTCAAACAGTCTTTGCCTATAGATCATTAACTGCCAGTTTGTTGAAAAGATTCAAGATCCAAAGTTTAATAGGTGTTGAGTTGCTGTGACATGGTATAGAGGGTGGGATTTTCAAAAGAACTGGTTCATCTACCTTCACTGCTACTGAAATCAGGAAGGATGTTTTGGAAGGAAGATGAGGCTACCTTGGAGACAAAGGTACAGTTTCCGCCAGCAAATATTAAAAGATTGGAGCTGTTCAGAGAAGTAGTAAATAGTAGGGCCTGGTTTTCAAAAGAACTCAACACCAAGCTCTCTTCAGAAAAGCAGTGATGAATTCTGCCCTTCCCAAAGAGAATATGCAGTGGTGAAGAATGGCTGGGTGTGCTTGGCATATTTGAAAATCTGGGCATTTCATTGATGCACCAGCCAGGGAACTGGGTGCATGTGAGAATGTGTCCTCGAGTGTGGAATGGCGAACTGTTTCAAAATCAGTGTTTTGGTGCTTGTTGCTCACTGTACTTGCAAGACTAGGATTTTCAAAAAGCATCTCTAGGACTCAGAGGCACAAATTAAATGAAAATTGATAGACTGAATTCCTAATTCACTGAGGAATATTTTATGTAAGCGCAGTTTGGAGATGTAGACATCTGTCCCTAAGACCCCTCTGAAATTTGTACCCTGAATGACTTAGGAGACAGCAAGTGCCACAGACTTCTGGTGAGGGAGATATAGGCAGTTATAGAACAGTATACACAGACACCAGAGTTCTGAAGTTATGTCGGGCATGCCCAGACCAACACATACATGGTGAGAGGGAAGGACAGGACTTTCCTATCCTGCCTTGCATTGCCAAAGCAAGGTGTCTGCCTCTGCATATGACTTGTCCCTCACCTTGCCATTAATCCTCTCTTAGAATTAAGGTTTAAGTCCCATCTCATATAAAAACCAAACCAACAAACAAACCACAAGAAAACCAGAAGAGATGTGATGCCTTTTTCTCTCCCAAAACATTCTTCAAGTACCGAGGCTGGGCTTTGAAAACCAGCTTCCCACCTCTGGGGTAACGTTGATCTATGGAATCATTCTAGGTTTCTCTTGGCCCCAGTGAATCTTTAAGTATTTTACACAAAGCGAAGGATCTTCAGCAGGAAGAGCGTGGTAAAACACTTCAGTATGCCTTACAGCCAGGGAAACACTCTCTCCTAAAAGTGCGAGGGTCCACATTTAAATCTTGCTCCAGGTTCAGCTGAGGATGGAGTCTGAATGAGGCGTTCAAGGGGCAGCTAACAAGTATGGCTAAGCCCTGTCACGGGGGGCACCACCAGGCACAGGATATGAAGAGGCTTGTGTGTGTTCATTGTGTGCCAACCAGACCCATTGGAAGAGCACCTGATTTCTGATCCAGCCTGGGATTTAGGCAGCAGGTGGGCACTGAGCTGCTCGCTGCTGCCAAGACGCAGCCTGTGCCTACCCACAGAGAGAGATCTCGGGGACTTTCCCAATGAAAATGAGGTGGTGGCAAAATCAGGAGCTGGGAATGCCAGTCTGACTGGTAGAATTAGGACTGGCTTCAGAAGAGGGTTTTTGCTCTTAACTTCCTCTTGAAAATGGGTCTTTGACTCCTAAGTCAGTAAAAAGCTTTTAAAAACATGAGCTTTAGCCCTTTTGAAAATCCCAGCCTTGATCCCTACCACCAGTGATTTGCATTGGTACGATGTGAATGAAATTAGCCCAGTATATTTTCTGGCATTACTTGCTTACTTGGAAGGTCTGACTATCTTGGGTCTGAATTCTTTTTTTCTTGTCTCCAAACCGTCTGGGGTAAATGGGATTTAATCCTAGGCAGACCTTCTGAGTTGGATTTTTTCTCTTTCTTTTTTCTTCTTTTTTTCTTGCCTTTTTTTTCTTTCTTTTTTTCCCCGCACTGTCAGACATGAGGCATTTGGCTTACAGCCCAGGGTGTAAGGACAAGAGAGGAAGAGTCTGACTGAAGTGGGAAAACCAGAGAGTGATGAGCACAGAGAGGCAAAGGACAGAAAGCTGGCTGCCGAGGAGGTGGAGTAGTGGCAGCGCATGAACTGAGGGTGTGATGGCACAGACTGAGGGTCATATCGCATCCTCGGACTTGGTGCAGTAGAAGGGAAAGCCAGAGTGCAGCTGGCCACAGGTTTTGGTGAGGTCTGACATATCACTGTGAAGAAATAATTGGATAACGCACTACCATCTCTTCTTGCATTGCTCTGAGGATGTTGCAGGGCAGACCGAAAAAGGAGGTAGAAATTAGGGAGGGTAACACAGGAAGAAAAAGGCATAGACCAAAGAGAGAGAGAGGAAAGATTCAGAGCAGCAGAAAGTTCAAGTGGAATATGATTTCCTTAATTCTCCAACCTTTCTCACATAGAGGAAAAAACCCAGCATTTGCAGAGAGAACTGATGAAATCACTGATTGGTGTGTCTGAGCCCTTTCCTTGCAAAGGGAGCTGTGAGATAGGGACTTGACATAAGTACTTTTTTTAATTTAGCATTTGGTGTTTTGTAGGGGAAGGGGTAGACTTTCAGGGCTGGTTGTGGTCTAGAAAGGGAATAGATTGTGGTGTAATTAGGGATGAGAAGAAAAGGTAAAGGCTTTCCTATAGCCTCTATGACCTGAATGTGGTGGGAAAGATTAGGGTCGTAGGATATTTCCATAGCAAAAAATGCAGGTGTGTTCTTAATTTGGATTTGCTAACCTGAGCTAGATAATTCAGATTAAATTAGGTAAACCAAAGCAATTTGAGAGCCCTCACTGTTATTTTAACCTGAATTGGCCAGCCCTGATTAAAAATGCATATTTGTAGACTTGCCCTGTGCTAGGCAGCCATAGCCATGTTCTTACAGGCTCTGGGAAGCATCTCTGTATGGTCACCGTTGGAAGGTAGGCTTTGGCTGTGCTGCAAGCCCCGAGCTCTCGTGCGTAGCTGTGCTGGCCCAGCAGCAGACAGAACTGGAGGGATTGCTCGAGTTGCCCAGGATCAGACAGCGAGTCTGGCAGAGACAGGGACTGAGTGGAGGCCTCTTGAACTGCAGCCCAGCGCATGGGATTGGATAAGCAGAACACTTAATATTGGGTTTCTGTTGAGAATGTGCACAATTATGAACATTAAATTTCTTTCCCAGGAGCATTCCCCAGTACTGATTTAAAAAGTACCGTTTCCACAAATATTCCTGCCAGAAAATTATTTGTTAAAATATTCGTTGAAAGCAAATATGGAAAGGGGGCTGGCACCCAGCTGACGCAAATTAATGCTAAGGATTCAAATGAATATTAAATCTCTTTTGCAATCGTACATTCCTGTCTCTAATTATGACTCTGGGTGAGTAGATGGCTCTGTAAAGTCACTCCTGCAAGGTGTACATACAGCAATCAGTGTGATAACAGCCTTGCAGACCGAAGTGGGTGGATGACTGGAGCAGTATGGTAATGACATATGGAGCCTTCCCTATCTTGGAGACAAATTCCTATCTAGCTCAGATGAATAGTGGGGTGAGCATTATTGCTTGTGGAGAAGCTCTGTAACGCAGAGACACCCAGAGGCTGTGATATGTCGGGAGATGCTGGCCACAGCCCTGCCAGGTCCAGGAGCAGCCCGAGGCAGGAAGCCAGGCCTGAGCAATTAAGACTCTGTGGGCAACAGCCTTCTGTTGAGATACTGGCATGGATGGGAACTGCGGTGAGAAGGAGGTGACCACCCATTCAAACAAACTCCAGACTTCTCTTGGTGCCTTTCATTTAAGGCGAGACACCCTTGTACAAACACAAGATTTTTGGGCTAAAATAAAGAAGGATTTTGAGATGTAATGGCCTGTGATACACAGAGCATCAGCCTGCATGACCTGAGGGTCTGTAGGCTGTGGAGAAGCCGGCCTGGTACGGGCTGGCCTGCCTGCACCTATTGCGATAGAGCTGTGTTGGTGCCCAGTAGCCGGGCTCTAGTGCTGTGTCTGCAGGCTCCTGCCCAGAACTCACAGCCAGCTCTACGGTGTACGTGGCAATTTGTCAGCAAAACAGCTCCCACCATCCATCTTTATTTAGTTTTTTCCCCCTTGCCTCTTGCTCCTTTGATACTCATATAAATGGCCTTTTATTTTATGATAGGTAGCTTTGGTTTTATCTTGCTCGTGCTATTTTCTTCAGCTGCTTTCACTTTCCCCTCCTCGCTTCCTGGCTGTCCCCCTATCCCCTATTTCCTTCCTCCACGTTTTATGCCAGTAGATGGTGGTATTCAGTAGGTTCCTTGAGTGCCAATGTAGCTCCCTTTGTCACTAGCTGGCAGTCCAGCTCAGCAGTGGGAAGAGCGGTTAATGTTTGTCTGTGGCTGGGTGACTGCCACAGCGGTGACCTGCACGAACAAGAAGCACAAGTTTTGCTGGAATTACTCTTTATTTTCCTTCTTGTTAGGCCTGTGAAAGAGCTGTCAGATTGACAGAGTCTCCTAAACATCGCCAGGGGAATCAGTTACTTGTTGTGATGAATGGGATTTGGGAGAACTTCGTGTACGCATTTCTGTGGCGTTACTCAACTAGCTGGCAGAGGCTGATATTGGTATTGTAGCCTGCTCTCTGACAAAATATTAGGGCTGGAAATGAGGGAAAATATTTCTGAACAAGTTTATCACTGGTGAAATAGTAGGGCTTGGGTCTGGATGCCCAGTGCAGGATAACTGGATTATAAAAACTCAGACCCCTCTAAACTATCTTGTCTCAGACACCAAAGAGTTGAAATTCATGGTACTTCAGCAAGTGAGTTCTCAGCGAGCCTCACCCCTGCTTAAGGGCAGGATTTGCAGCAAGAGGTTGGCTGAGGGTTTTCCTCTTATCATGGAGAGCGTAACGGGACTACACATGCTTTGCACCACGTGTGATGCGACCAATGAAGAGCCTTAATCCAATATGACAGCACGCTGCTCTGTAGGTAAAGGTGCGGAAAGCATTCTCTTCCACATCTTCATTTCGTGTGCTTTATTAATTCACGTGACATCCGTATTCCTCTTTGGAAATGATTTTTATACCAGGACCCTAGTGCTTATTTGAGTCAATGGGAAGGCTGTATAGAAGTTACAGAAATTGGATAGAAGTTATGTTAAGGATTAGAGCAAGTATTTTCACATTAATGGTGGGAGTAGGATGCAAAATGCCCTCTGAAAGAGGATGGGCAGCAGTACAAGCAGCACAGGTACTTTCCAGGTGCTGTTAGATCTCTTGTTCTGCTCTGTGATGTTTCCTGAAAAATCTAACCGGCACTGGCCAAAGGTTTTTTTTAAAAAAAGAAATGCTTTGAGTGTGAAACTCTTATTGCTTTGCTTTTAACATCTCCCTGTAGTTCTCGCACGTTCTGCCTGTGGCTTTGCAGCTCTTTCCATCCCAAGCCCCTTTTGGGCATGCTTGTTTGAGAAGAGCGTTTATTCCTTCTCCGAGTTTGGAATCTGGACTCCCTTCCCTCCTCCCGAGAGCTCGACTCCAGCAGGAGATCTGAATTACATTTTCTTTTTAATATTGAAATTATTATTAGTCAGTTAAGAGCAGCCAGAAAATAAGAACTCAGATGTTGAGCTGTGATGCTTTGATAAGCTTCTGGCTGGAAAATTACTGATTCAACTATATGGAAAAAGCATGGAGAAATTTCAAGTGGTGTGCTATTTTGGGTGTCTGTTTTAAGAGATTTTGCAGGTCTCTGGTATTCAAGAGTTGCTTAGTACTTACTTTCTATAACAAGTTGTTTTAAACATTATTACCTGAGAAACAAATACTTTGCTGATCTGAAGCAAGAGTCACTTGACCTTAGAAACCTTAAACATAAACCTTAGAAAGACCTTGTGTCTCACTGCAAGAATTGCTGTGTTTTTGATGCCCCAACCTGTCATTGAAAATATGCTTATCTCTTCTTAGCAATGTACCTCAGCAAGGTCTCTTGTCCCAGGAAGTGTGTGTGTCTCTCTCAGTTGCAGCACACTATTGTTTCTTGTTCTAGCAAGGAGTGTTTCATAGCCAATGTGTCTCCTTCCCGTTCTTTCTCCCCTTTGTCATTCCCTGGGGCTTTACCAGCTCAGTTGATAAACGTTCATCAGCATACTGTAGATTACCTCATCCTAAGATAAGAACTCAATACACAATTAGAATTCTATTTCTAAATAACAGTGGGCCAGGCTGTAATGCCTTTACTCTTCCTAAATAGCACCCACAGTTCACTAGTGGAGTGGCTTGGAATCAAAATGCCATTCCATGCGGGTAAGACTATACGAATTGAATCCCAGAGTCAAGCCCAATGGATTTTAATTCAGTATTACTTTTTCAGTACTTCTCTCTTTAATTTTCATCTAGTTTTCGTGGATATATTCCAAAGATTGCTGTCCCACATCTGAAGTTCTTTGAATGTCTGTAAAAAGCATGATCTCCAAGATGCCAAGATGAATGATACCCGTGTCTCCTAAATGTTAGCAATGTTACTAATGCCGCTTTGTCTCCACATGTATTAGCAGTGGGATTGCTTTAGAGATGTCTTTTCCATGTGGAAAAGTACAATTAAAAAATCCCTTCCTCTGCTGTTTTTGATGTGTGTTTTATCCAAATTTCTTTTGTGAGAGGGTTGCAACAAGAACCAAAAGCAGGAACTAACATAAAGGGGTATTTCAACATCTGAAATAATGTTTCGGTTTTTTATCAAAGATAGTTTGATCCGCAAAGTGTTTCATTTGGGATTTTCATTGAAATTGAGTTTGCAATGAAAACTCCAAAATTTTGTCAACAGTTGAATTGTATTAGTTGAAGAAGCCAACATCCTTCAACAGAAAAATCTTGCCCAGTTCTAATCAGCAATGCTGGAAAAACTATTGGATCCTACAGAAGTCCTCCTCAATCAATGAAAAGACATAATCAGCCCTGGACTTGCTTCTGTTTATGTAACTGTGGCCAAATTTGCTTCTGCTCTATCAAATGATCCTGCAGAGAACAAACCTCACTCAATGTGGGGTTGGAATTGCCAGTGGTGCATTATAGCATTGGTGGAGCGGAGCCAGCGTTTGTAACAGTAATCTCTGCAGACATAGGGTTGATTTCCAGAAAAACATCTCAGGAAAACTGAGAAACATTTCACAAATCCTGAATCTAGTTCTGCTTCGGAGGAGAGAGTTGTAGCACGAGCAGGACTCATTTCTAACCTATTTGCCCACTGAAACGCGGCTCTCCACCCTGCTGGAAGCAGCAGACCCCATTGTGGAAGCACGTGTGCTGGATATTGGTCCTCTCCCGTGTTCCCTGCGCTGGCTTCAGAGGGATTGCTCCTGAGCAAGGGCTTTTCCATGTGAATAATATGTCACAGACAGTTTCTAATGAGCTGTTAATATTAGGATTCCTGACTAATTGTCAGGTAGACACATGATTGACTTTATAGTAAGTACAGCTCACTTCAGCCACTAGAACTGTCAACTAGCGTTGCTAACCCAAAGCATTAACAAGTCGTGAGTCAAACCTCTCAAATCATACCGCTGGTTAAAAATGATGAGATTTTGTAAATAATGCCTTCCGGGGTTTTATTTGACTGGTGGTTATTCAGGTTCATGTTTTTGTATTTCATTTTCTGCAGCCGTGGGAATTAGAGTCTTACCTATGTTGTTTTTTCTAATAGCAGCTCTGAGCATCACCCCCTAGATTGTCACACCCCTATCTGCATAGGGCTCTTCATAAAGGTTGTCAAAATGAAATTGGCAGAGAGACTTCTGCTTTCTGGCCCCTCAAATTTTATTCCCAAACTTGAGCATAATTTGCCCTGAAAACTTTAAAGACAAGCATCTGGGGTATTTTGGAAGATACTTGGTTTAGACATTTCCAGGTTGTGAGGCTGGCAATTCCTTATCATTTAAACTTGGTTCACATGGCATGAGATAGAGGTTACAATCTAGGAAATCATAGAATCTTGTGAAGATTATATGGTCCAGCTGAGTATCATTAATGTTAAGTGTACCGATAAAGCCTACCATCCTTTCTTAAAATGTGTCAGGTACTGTCGCATCTGCTCCCAGTGAGGGCAATGAGGAGAACATGAATCCTCATGGGGCAAAAATTTGCATCCAGTTAGATAATTTACTGCATATCTACAAATATATAATATATTTTAGATGAGCAACTTTGCTCAATCCAAGTTAAGAAGATACTGGATGTTTTACAATATTCTCTCTCAGAGCCTATTTCTGTAAAACTTCTTAATCATCTTAATCAGACCAAATTCAACAGAAGTTTTGCCTGAAGAGCGTGGAAGTCATCTTGAGGGGCTTGGAGGTTTTCCTGTGGGTGAGTGCATCCTGCAGTGAATACTTTATGAATCACACACATCTTTCAGTTCTGACAATTTCCAAAAGGATGTCTGAGGAGGCCTGCTCATGTGTAATATTCCGAGTTCATCGAGTTTGGGGTTTGGTGAGCATTGGGTGAGAAATAGCAAGTGGAGACACCTGTAGGAGAATATCCTGTGATATAATAGGCACTATGACGTCCCTCCTAAAAGAGATTCTTTGCTTTCCTCACAGGTCTTCCTTTTCCCCAGCTTCTATCCGCTTTGATATTCAGGAAGGTGTTCTACCTGAAAGGCAGTTTTTATAGTAGGAAGGTACTAATGCAGGGCAGAATGGAAAGCCAAAACATTATTTTCTCTTTTTCTTGATGGCTGTTTAAATAAAAGGGCTTTCCTTTTCAGAATAATCGTTATTTGATAGTTATGAATAGCTGAATAGTGTTGGGATGAGGCTCCCCTTCAGTCCTTGCTCTCCCCATTGTGCACACCTGCACAAGATGAGGAACCTACCTAAGCCAAACGAAGCTGCAAGCTCTTTCCAGTTTGATGAAGGCAAGGGAGAAAGTACTTCATTCCTGCTGCCTGTGACTTATTGGTAAAATGCCAGTTTTTGAAGAGTCCCAGACTTGCTCTGGGAACTTCTCTGGTAACCGAAGATGTACACGTGGTTTCTCTTGTATTCCAGGACTCTCCAGGTGTGTGCAAAGCATAAAACAGGCACTGATGCTGAAGAGATATTCACGCCAGCTCCTGTCGTTTCATCTGAAGTTGGTAAGGAACCTCCTTTGAAAAGTTTTTTTACTAGAAGAAAGAAAGAAAGTCTCTCTCAAGGATCAGTGCCACCACAGGGAAAGGAAATGGCTCATAAACACGAGACATCTCACATCTCCATCTCTTTCATCCCCTACCAGAAGCTCTAGTGTACTTTAGCGCCTGAAGTATCCTCGAATGCAGCATGTACTATCTTGTATTAGGCTTCCTTAGATACTGTAATGTGCAAGAGGAGCTTCAAGGGCTTTAGACTGAAGTCAAGATAGTGGTTAGGTGGTGGATTTCATAGCCCAAACCCACTGCGCTTGTGTGTAGAAGTCTCTGTTTTGCTAGCAGGACTGAGAACAGCAGCAGATGGACATTTTGGGGTCAAAGCCAAAGGATATTTTGGGAAATAAAGTAGGAATGTTTTTTCTCAAGACAACCCTCTGTGAAAACTCTGAAATTCCATCAACATGCATTGCTTTTCTGGAAACAAAGCATCAGATTGTTTTCTAGGTCTTTCTTATTTGGGTTTTCTTTTTCCTTTTGTCAAAAAAATTATCAGCAGGACATTACTGCATTTAAAAACACAGGAAATGTTTTTGTTTCTTTAAACCTTTTGGTAGAAAATATTTCTCACTTTCCTTCTAGTTGTGATCAGAATCTCATCTGCACTTCTCAGCTGTTATCTGTATCTAATCGGAACAGACACAGGGAGATACCTGAAGCTGTCACATTGGCAGATGTGTTTGAAAAGCATTCCCTGGGACAAACTCGGTGCAAGTCGGTGGTGGGGGAAGGGAGAGTAAGACTTAATTTTAAGCTGTTTGGGAGAGGCACTGTCATTATGTTCTGTATGCATTAAATGCAAACATGGGACAGGTTCAGGTCTGTGGCTGGTGCTCTTAGGTGTGACAGCAGTACAAATGAAATGATAATAATATCAAGTGATCTCAGTTGGTCATTAACCCTGCAGTAAATGCCTGTTTCACTTGCCAGGTAGGAGCACTCAGGGACCTCAGCTAAAATTGGCACCTTATTGTGCTAAGCACACACAGACACCTAATTAAAGGCAGTCCCTTTCAATGAAGTATTTTTTGGTGTAGATGGGCATGACAGATAAAGGATGGGAGTAAGGAAAGCATAACTATCCCCCTTTCACAGGTGGGGAGCAGAGGAACTCTGGTCACACAGGGACTCTGCCGTGGGTTTTCGGTGCTGTCTTGGAGAAATGCTGTGGGTTAGCAGGGTCTTACACCTTAGTCCTGTGCTTCAGCCACAAGACCATCCTTCATCTCCAGAAGGATGCATTGAGTTTCTGGTTGCTTAAATAGAAACCTCAATTTACATTTTCCTTGTCCCTCTTTTAAAAAAAGCTCCCTGACCATTTTGGTTTCTCTCATCCTCTCAGAGTGTTAGTCATCATTTAAAATACACACGATGATTAAAATGAGTCTGATCATGTTCAAGTACAATATTTCAGGGAGGCTACTTGGTATGACTTGCATGAGGACATGAAATGCCAGAAGGACCAGTGCAATCAACAGCAAGCTTCTGCCAAAAAGAGTGGGTGGGGTCATGTGCCGTATACAAGGGATTCATAAATGTTTACTATAATTTGCTGCCTGGTTATATTTGACCTCTGTGGGTTGGCACATGAACTGATTTATTGCATCCATGCTATCTTAATTACTAAGGACACAGCTGAGAGCTTTTTAAAATGTAAAGTGACTTATTTTCCTCAATTACTTAAGTGCAGAGGCTCAAGCACATACGCAGTTGTATTTTTCTATCAAGAGAATATATGATTCGTGTAGCCAGTTACGCTTGTTTGTGGCTCTCCCAGATGCTGGACTTTGGGTATGTGCAAACGCAGGCACTCGACACTGGCTCATGCGGCTATGTTTACCAACGCTTAGCAAACTTTTCTTTCTCCCACTGCTGGTCCTGCTTACAAAACTTTGCTCTTCCGGGTCTCAGCTGGAACTGGAAGGCAAAACGAGGAAAGTCTCTGAAAGGTTGCTCCGAGTGTTTTTCTAGCCCAGCTGGATGCAGGTATTATTGGAGACCCCATGAGCAGGATTATTCCAACAACATTTTCACCCTGGCTTCGTGGACTAAAGGATACAAACAAGTTTTAAATAAGAATCCAAAGTTATGCTTGCTTCGCCAAACTCAGACACTGAAGCTTTTGATGCAGCCCTGCTAACATGTACATTGTTGGACCATTTTGAATTTGTGACACTAAGCAGTTATGTAGCAGGTCAGCAGGAACTCACAAGTGCTTGGACTTGATTTTTTCATAGTTCTTATTTTGAAAATGTGCCTGAATAATCAGGTCCAGACATTAGGGAAGCTGGTTGTCTCTCAGCTATAGCTCTGTCTTGACTTTTGCAAATTTAGGCAAAGATTATGAGAAGTGGTAGGCAATTTGAAGTTCTATGTCTGGGGCTTGAGGCTTCCTCAAAGGGTCTACCTTTCAGAGCCCTTTCAGTGTGGCCCCTAAAAACAGAAGAGTCCAAATTAGTCTTACCTTTCTCTTGCTTATTATTGCATTTCTGTGTACAGATAAGGTACAAAACAATATCTACGGATCTGAATTTACAGATGCTCTAGCTGTGCTAGGGCTGTGCTAGAGCATAGTTGCAGACTCAGATACTTACGGGCTTTATTCTTGTTTCACATTGTTGTGCTCACACATAACTCAGCTGTAGCTGGTGGCATTTTTCTTCACATCAGATCGCAGTGCAATGCAGTGATTTTCAGCATCTGGTTCCAGGACCCCAGGCATCCTCCGCAGGATCTGAGACAAGTAAAACACTCAGTAAAGCAAACCTGTCAGAAGACATAAAGTCACTCTAAAGATGTTTGTATCTCTTCTTTAAGTGGAAACAAGTTGTAAACTCTGAACTGGTGTGAGAAAGGTGGTAATTCAATTTCTGTAAATCTCCATGATAGCTCATCTCATACTCATTCCATTATTTAAAATACACAACGCAAATAGCAACTTCATACAAAAGTGTGTGTCTCTCCCTTTAACAGATCACGTGTTGAGAAAGCAGCTAAAATAAATTCAAGCTATCCCAGTCCCAAGCCTGGCTTCTCTTCCAGAGTGTGGGGAGGAAAGGGGGAGACCGAAATATCCCAGTGTTTGTGAGCTGCTAACAAAACCGGGGCCACTCTGGAACACAATGGGCAGGCTGCGGGCAGGGAGGACCAGCTGAGCACAGCCTTCCAGCCTCCTTGCTTCTCGTGCAGCTCGTATGTGCTTCTGACAATGCAGCACAGAGAGAGGAACGGTCCCCTGGTCACCGACTGTGCACCTACGTCACACCTAGGAGGTGTGATTTCAGTGCAGATAATCAAATAACAACTAGCTTTAATCTTCACAGGGTTTAGGGCAGGCTGGACAAGCCTGCCCGGGGTGCGGCGTGCATATTCAAGAGCTGGTGCCTGAACACTGTGTCTCCATTGCTTAAGGTATCCAAAGTAGCTAAACTGAGGCTGGTCAATGTGTTGCTGTCATGCCTTTGACTGCAAGGCGGACAAAGTCCCAGCTGGAAATTAAGGTGTTGTAAGTTAACTTGAGCAATAGGTATTCTCCATCCAGAATTACTATGGAGATGCTCCCAGTTCTGTACAAACCTCGGGTCCCATCGCTCTCACTGCCGTGCAGACAGGCAGCAAAACCAGCACTAGTTCCTGAAGGACTTGCAGTCTGAATGTGTAGGATGTCTCTCTGTACAGGCAGAGATGCATCGGACAGTGGAATGACTTAATGGTCACACCAGAAGGCCAAAATGATCTGGAAACTTAGACCAAATTGGCAATCCAGACCCCTAGTAATAACAACAAATCATTTTCCCTAATCATTCAGTGATAGCCAGGATCTGTTTATAGACCTATATTACAAAAGGGTACGACATACAGAAGACCTGATCATGGAGAAGAGAAAAGCAGGGGAAGGGCAAAAAACATTTGAAACTTGAGACGACAAAGGAGAAAAAAGTGTTAAGATGTAAATATGGATGGTGTGTCCACAGATAGGCCTGGAATAGGGAACTGCGCCTGTGATTGTACGGTACCAAAGAGAGAAGAGAAGCATGAAGAACGTGAAGCTTTCAAACAGGCCCCTGTAACAAGTCAGAACCCTTGGAGGGAAATCAGCATTGTAGAAACCTAGAGAGCCAGTTAGTAAAGAGTCGTCTGATTAAACCTCGACTCCAATGGCAGCAGAGTCCTGTGTGAAATCATGACTCTACTGAAATCAGTGGCAAAAATCCCAGTGATGTCAGTGGAGCAGCTCCTGGCAGTTACCCATTTACTGGTTCTGCTCGTGAGCTGCAGGACTGTACGTGGTGCTGTAGTCTGCATGAAAAGCAAAGGCTAGTAATAGGTAAGATTCGTGTGTGCACTGAAGGCATGCTTTTTTCAGAAACATGGCTTTTTGGTTAGGTGTGTTTCTTTTGAAAAGTACTCGCTTTCTTTGGGAAGTGCCACTGTCACATCAAAAAATGACTCTTGAAAAAAGCAGTGAGTTGTCAGCTGAAGTAGATGACCATCCTGGAAAATATAATTCATCTCAAGAACGTGACCTGTAGAGTCAAAGGGAAACACAATTTCATTTCCGACGGTCACCAAAGGCACCATCTCGAACCACAATATTAAGGGATTGCCTGGAATACTGCAGCGATGTTTTACCTCCACATCAAAATTTCCAGCACAAAAACCCCGTTCTGTTTTGTGAGCAATGCAGAAGCTGAACTCGGAGGCCTGCTTGGACAAAATCCTGTTTGTCCAGCTGCTGCACAGGAAAAATCAGCTTCTTCCCAGGATAAGCCGGCATCTTGCCGCCTCTCAGAAGGTGTATTGTCACCTCTCCAAGGGTAACAGCACCCGAGGCTGAGTCCCTGGATGCAAGAATTGGACCCAGGACCGGCTGTTGCAGTCAGTAGAGGGGGACAGAGCGCCACACTAGGAGACGAGCTTGTACTGGGCTTTGCAGCTTTGTTAGCAGATGAGTAAGAAAAGGCATTTTGCTCTGTGTTTCTACGATGACTGATGCACTGGAGTGTTGGTCTGGGAGCAGGGACCCCATATGCCTTGGTAATACAGATGCAGAATAATAGTTCAACAAAGCAGCCTTGTTAGATAAATCTAACTTAAAATGGAGAAGGTTTTGCAAAGCAAATTCAAAGCCGTGACAGGCAAGACTTTTCATTTTATCTGCTGCTAAAAGGAAGATGCTTAAGGGCCTGTCTCCAAAGGGAAAATATGTGCTCATTTAATTGCATCTTTTCTGGCAGAGCGCATTATTATTATTTATTATTATTATTATTATTATTGTTAGACATATTAGAAAGAGCTATATGCTGTAATATCCTTCATTGCAACCACATTGATTAGCACTAACTGAGAATGTAGCATAATATTAACACGAGGCACACAGGACTCGTTTGGCCTGTCCTGTTTGTTACTTAATTACGCATGTATAAAGAAAGAGGCACGGCACCTGTAGAGATTCCCAGCACCTCCTGTTAAGCTGAGGCAGGAGCTGCAGCGTATGAGAGCAGTAACCAAATCCTGCAAGCATGTTTACATTTTGAACTTACCAAATCTTCCCAAGTGGAATGCAGGGTCCGGTTTCAGCCAAGGAACTGTTAGCAGTGAGTGAGAGTTAATGGATCAATCTGCTGTCTCTTGTCAGTGCTTTTACTGTTGACTTCTGGAATGTGTTTGATGAAAAGAAAGCAACTTCTTGAGACAGAAGATACAGATGTAGCATGTTAAGGTTGGGACCTACATGAACAATAAAGCAATGTTATCAGTGTTTCGCTTCCCCAGTGCTGCTTGCCAAAACTGACAATAGAATAGCAGCAAAGCATTTCTTTTTTTAACTACCATAACTGCACATTAACCATTTGCTCTGATTCTTTTTTGGAGACACAGTCAGATGTTGTACTGGCGTTGTAAGTGAAAGATGCCAGATATTTAAATGGGAGCATGTTGCACAGCCCCCTGCTGCCTTTCTGTGGCCAGTGGAAGCTGCGTTCTGAGAAGCTGAATTAAAATGGAATTTGCAGGATCTGTCAGCCGAACCAAGCCTGCTGGCTCCCTATGCATTACTTGCTGCCCACCAGCAGAAGGCCCAGGCCCTGTGCGAATCCTGTGGGAAGTATTAATTCTCCCTGTATCCCAACAAGGCAGGCTGTTATCCAAATTGCAGTGTAATTTTGAGGCGTGTGGGTTGTACCCACCCGGCAGAAGGCAGTGCTGTAGAGATACCCAGGCTAGCTCTGAGCGCGCTGGAGGTGGGAACGCTGTGGTGAGAGCTGTCCACAATCAGATTATCTTCCACTCTTGGCTGAACAGTAGACCAACACCCAGGTGTTGCTCTTCTACCGGAGCCAGGTCGCTAAGAGTTAGCTCTGATGTGCCTGCCCGGTACTATGGATACCCTTGTGCTGTGTAGACATAACCACAGAGGCTAAAACCCAGATCCATCGAGGTATTTAGGCTTTTAACTCTCACTGAAATGAACAGGAGTTAAAAGCCTAAATACCTTTGGGGATTTGGGCCTAAGTGGCTTACAGAAAGCCTGTGGAACAGCAGAGACTCAGATATTTTGACTCGGAGGCTAGTGCCTCTGATATGAAATCATTCTTCCTCTCTACATCTGGTAGCAGTTTGCATTCACATTTCCCAGCTCGGGCCATCAAAAATATGCCCATGCTTAGGACAGGAGGTGAAGAATAATTTAGGTAATTGAAACTACAGCAGGAATGTGGTTCTGTCAGAGGGCTGTTGCCTGACCTGGAATTTAACCAGACAAGTAGGGCTCGGGAAAACTGTGCTCCAGCTCTCGCCTTTCAGGTGCACTGAAGGCATTTAGTTTCTCTGGTAGAAGGGGGATAAATAGTTGAGCTTATGTGTCTGTTGAAAAGGAAGCCATATTGCTGCGAATGAAAGCAGGAGACTTGCCAAACGCTTGCCTTGTTATCCACATGACTGTTTATCAGTTATAACTAGAGCTGAGCCAATAATTCTTAATGGGTAATTCATATGATGAATATCTCCCCCTTACACTATGTTTGAATGGTGTATGAACCAGCCATTACTTTCAAATATTTATTTACTAGTCACAATTATTTGTTTAATACTGTGAATAATTCATGGTTTGTGGAATGTTTTCAGGCAGTTCTCTGAAAGTAGCCAATATCCAGGCTATTTTCATTGGGCAGAGAAGTAAATGTCGCCTTTTTCTGATTACGCCAGTGTTAACTGAGGATAACTTGAAGTCAAAAGGCTGGATCCTCCACTGATGTAATTTGGCGTAGCTCCATTTTTTTCAATTGACTTCAAATGACCAGTGTTAATTCACACCAACTTACTAGATGGTCCTGAAAAGAAGAATTGTGTGAAGGAAGAATGACTCCCACACCATATTGTCCCAGGACTGGCTAAATGTACTGCATTTTACAGTCACATCTTTTCATTAAAATTCTCATATGTATAAATTCAAAATTTACTTCAAAAATATCGTTCAATGTTAACATCTCGGTTGCTTATTAGTGAGTAGCTTTGCAGTAAATTATGCTTGTGCGGCTGTACACACAAAGTGACATTTTTTGCAGAAATAGTTCGAGTTCAGTTTTTACTTGCAGGGCAGAAGGGAAATTGTTTTGAGGACGAATCTGTGGCTTGTGTTGAGGTTAACCTGGAAAACTTCCTTGTTGAGTGTGCAAGACTTTTCAATTCCAGTATTACTTTTACCATTACAAAATCTTCCCTTATATAAGTCTCACTGACGTCAGTGGAGCTTTGCCACTTGTATTTGCCTTATCAGATTTCCAATCCGTAAAGCTATTTTAGCAGACATTTTTAACTACATTCTTTGCAGTACCCAGCTGATGATGGGAAAAGTAGAGCAGTGGATTGTGTTGGATTGTGTCTCTGTGATTCTCACACCAGTTGTCCGTGGTCTCCAAGGGTTGCATGTCAGAAGGATTTTGCTGGAATACCTCATGCCTTTTCTGTATCCCGTGTCTGTCCCTCTGTGCCAGTTCCCTTCATTACAGTAGCAAAGTATCTGTAGTGATACAACCAAGAGAACCAGGGAGGAGTTAAAGGCTTGGTCCCTAAAAGTAGATTTCTAAGTCATTTCTGTTTCCAGATTTCCAGAGCAACGGGTCAGGCTTGCACTTAACATTGCTGCATATTTCCCTGATGAATCTCCACATATCTCCGTTCCTCTTTAGTGTTTCTTGTCTAGCTATACAGCAAAAATTGAAATGCTGCCACTCAGGTTGCCACCACGAAGTGGCTGTGGTCTTGTCTGCAGGATCTTTGTGTTCATAGCAAACTGATTGTTAACAGCGCTTCACGGGGAGAAGTCTTGTGCTTTTCTTTCTTCTCTGTTGTTCTTGCTTTTTGGTACTTCTGCTCCACTGATGATATGGCTCCTAGAAACACAAAAGCATAAAGAAAAAAAAATCACATTTTAGACAGATCTATTGCTTTATTTGCCAAAGTAGCACAACCGATTTGAATGTAAAAATATCTGCTCAGCCTAAACGTCCAGGTGCATGTCATTGCTTACTACACGTAATTTACTAATGAGTGGGTCCAGACAAACAAACTGAGGATCCAGCATGCCCTCTGGCTGCCTGTAAAAATGAGGAAAGATAATGAAGTGGTGTGAATCAGGGCCTTTCTGTAGCAGCGAGGCATGAAGAAACTGGAACACAACAGCTTTTGCTGTTAGGTACCAAATATTATCTCAACAGTTCCGTAACCAACCATGGGGGCAAATAGGTTTCACAAACCTTATTAGATTAGCACAGTTGGCTGTTTAATATTTTTCATGTCTCGGGTTTCATGTTTCTGGATGTCAACGAAAGTTTCCCTGGTGAAATTTGTATATGTTTGGTTTTTGACTGTGCAAAGGTAAGCGTGATTCTTAG
Organism: Larus michahellis; assembly: GCF_964199755.1. NCBI lineage: Eukaryota > Metazoa > Chordata > Aves > Charadriiformes > Laridae > Larus > Larus michahellis. The sequence goes on along the minus strand of NC_133898.1, from coordinate 9,049,913 downwards.
AAAGGCGCAGCTACTGACCTTTCTTTAATTACAAGCAACTGCAGAGGGTTGATGGATATTGCCCTACTGTTGGTCTCTTCTGTTGAGTGAACATTACTGAGCGGCCTTCTGAAAAACAGTGGTGTCTTTGTACTGCAGGCTGCAGTTCACTAGGAACACACCTGATTACACCAAGCTCTTTTTAAGCAGAGCCCTGCACAGTGTCAAAGGAAAATGTTTTATTGTAAGTGTAGGGAAGCGCAGATGCATAGAAGAAAGGTCAAAGAAGAACAGAGCCAATTGACCTGCTAAAACAGAGCATCTTTGGGGATTTTTAGCAGAAAACCTCTTTGTCTTCCAACCATTGTGGTGGTGCAACCTTCAATCAGAAAGAACCGCTGTGACCTGGAAGATACGATATCTTTTTGTGGAAAGTCCTTCCAGCCAGTTCAAAGGTAGTAGTTCTTCTTCATGTGAGTACTGTCGTTACAAGTGTTTCCTGGACTGTGATTGAGGGCTCAGGCCTGCAAACACTTGGTTTCCCATTTATATTTGTATTTGTTTGACTCTCGCTTCCTGAAGCAGAGTCCTCAGAGACGCAGGCTTGTAAAATTGTCCCTATTGACAGAGGGAGTGACGGAGAGGAGGAGCACACACACACCGCACAGGGGAGCTGGCTGCCCGTGTGTTGGTACAGCCGCACCGTGCAGTGCTGTCTTGGGGACACTCGTGATGGTCCGGTGCACACCTGCATCAGGGTCGTGTTACGCTGGGCTGTTTCAACAGGACAAAACAGCCCTGGCGTAGTGTCATGCTGGCTTGGTTATACTGCTGCAGCTCTCGCCCTGTAGCTATCTCAGGAGATGTTTGCTCAGAAGTCCCTGAAGCGTTGGGTAGTCAGCAGTGCACGTGTATCCCCAGCCATTTGTCCATGCCCAGCGGGGAGTTGCCTGTACAGGGGGACCGGCATTAGCATTTTATTTGAGATCAACAGCGTGCTTCTGCAATGAGTCTCCCAGTGATCCCCACTTAACTGCACATTTATGTCTCAGAGCAGTCACGGGGGACATGAACTGGATTCCCCCGGGATGGCACTAAGCTGGTGGATGTGCTTCAGGACAGCACCTGACACAGGACAGCTTGTGCTGGTGGCTACTGCCACTAGGCTGCAGCTGGTCTGAAGTAAAACATGTACAGAATGGAAATGCATAGTGTGGATGTCAGGTCCTTGGCACCAATTGTTTCTATGTATCCGTTCCTCTTGTTTTGCACTACTTGCTATTATAGATGTGGTCAGAGACGCTGCAAGCCTCATCTCAGTACATGGACCCTTCTTCCCCTCCCCTGGGCCATGTCATCAAGGCCGTTTTCAATTTTTCAATAAGACTTTGGGAACTCAGGTTTAGTTTCATAAGACTCTCCATATGTTTGCAGTGATTTCTGTATGTAAATACCTTGCTGAACAGGGACTGGTGGCTCAGATCAGGCAGCACAAAACCTAGACCTCTTGTACAGTTGCAAAGCTACGAGGCGTGTAAGGGGCAAAGGGTGAATTTCTTTCTTTCCCCCCTTGTTGGATGGTATCTGATCACATCTCACGATCCCCTTACTTGCACTCATATAATTACCAAACATTGCTCTTTCGTGCTGCCTCTGGAGACTGACACTGTTGAAGCATGTAGTTTAACTCTCCTATTGACCCTCTGGGGGAAAGATAGGAAGAAACACTGAAATTAAACGTAGGTGGGGTAGCAATGATAATTATGTTGGATCATAACTTCCACTGATCTAATTAATGCCACCTAAGTTGTGGCTTGTGCAACTGCCTTGATTTATTGGTTATATCCACAGTTCACGGAATGACGTTTTTGCAGAAGGCCCGTGGCTCTGATACACGGGGCGATAGAAGTCATATTTCATGAACATCATGCAGTGTAGTTACAGTATGTGCAACAGTTTGAAAGGTGCGTGCTCTGTGATGCTCTTTGGAGGCACTGTAAATCGGTGATCCAGATAGGATTAATGATGTAGACTGTACAGCCTCATTAATTTGTTTTCAGCCAAAATCCCTTCCCACTGCTCTTAAAATTACATTTTCCCATTGAATCTAGTATAACAAGCTCTAGGTGTTCCCACCATTAAGTGACAGTAAAAGATGACTCTCACCTAAGTTCCAGTTTATGTATTTGTTTTATTACTCAGGATATGTCTGGATTTTACAGCTGAGTATGTTAGGAATTTAGTTACAAGTTGAAACCGCTTTATAATGCGTGGCTATAAAGATCAAAGGTTGCAAAACCAACATTGGAGAGCCAGGTCCTGCTCTTCCAAGGCTCATCAATCATGACTTAGTTCTGGCCCATCTCACATAATTTTCCACCATGTGCTGTCGTTCGGACAAATGTTTACCCATAGCAGTAGACCAGAGACTTCCACAACTCTTACGCTAAGTATTGCCATTGGTTCCTGACAGCACTTCTCTTTTTCTGTTTACCTGGTATCTCTTTTTTCTCCTCATTTTTTTTTTTTTTTATCTCGCAGTTGATAATGTGGGATAAGTGGCTTCTGCTAGTGGCACACTGGAAGTTCTCCTTTCTTCCAGGTGGACGAAAATCAAGATCAAAATGAGATCAAGATAAAGATCTTCCTGGGTTTCCCCTAGGCATCTGCTGAAGACCATGCTGAAGTTCTGCAACCCTTTGCAAACCCATGAAACAGAAATAAGGCAGGAGAAACCAAAATAAAGGCTTTATCCAGCAAGTCTGACCATACACTCCTATCAGATAGGTCACTGAAGGAAGAGTCGAGATGAACCAGACTCTTTTTGCACCGCTGCCACCAGCCTGCTCTATGGCACTGGGCAAATCACTGTATTTTTGGTTTCCCGTCTTTGTTTCTCTTTTAATTGTGAGTCCCTCAAGTAAGGGGAAGCCGTGTGCATAATGGGGCACCCACGAGCCACAATCTTAGGAGGCTTCTTGAAGACACTGTAGTAGAAAAAAGTATCTTTGTGCAATTCATCATTCCAACTTTGCAAAGGAAAACCGGAACGTCTATTATGAGTCTTATGAAAGATTCCTTGGTGGGAGATATAAGAACAACTGGTAGGCACTGGAATCACTGGCAATTCTGGTTTTTTAGGTCTTCCTAAATGAATTTTTTCCCCAAGATATTCATTCTGTCAAAAATTTTAAAAAAAAAAATATTCGTTTTGTCTCAAATGTGTTGTGCAGTCTGAAAAAAAATATTTAATTTATTAGTTTTTGAAACCTTTTAATTCATTTATTTCCAAAAATAAAGTGAATTTAAAAGTAAAGCAACGTTTTGAGTGGAGAAAATCAGACTTTTCTCCAGAAATATCTAAATTAAATATTTAAATTAAAATGAACATCTGTATATTAGATTTAGCATCAAAACGTAACAGCTGTTAACTTTAGGTTTTAGTTTTGCTTTCTTTGGTGACAGAGTTTGAGAAAGTCAGCGGCATAAAATAAGTATTTTTGAGACATGAAAGTTTTACCTACTTCTGCTCCTGACCGAACTTTTGTGGAACTCCAAGGAGCAGATTGAGTTTATAGTCAGTTGTCATTTAAGTTGCAGGGGTAGAAATGAGAATTAATCTGAACGGCTGTTCAAATAACTCATTTGTTTCCTTTCTGAAATGTCTGTTTCTGTGGATCCAGCTTCAGTTTTCGCACCCCATGCTGCCCATTGCTTGTAATGATTGCTAGAAAGAGTAATAATTAATGTAATTTGCTTGTTACTGTGGCTGTCACTATCATGGCTGGAGGGTCAGAAGCATATTTGACAATGAAAATCCAGATTTTCAGAAATGATTGGTAAGTCTATGTTTGGTTGGTTTTTTCACTGCCTTGTCTTTGAATACGTGAAAGAAGCTCAAAGAATTGAGCCTCAATTTTTTAAGGTGCCTGAGAAAATAGTCGCAGGCAGAACTGTTTCCTGTTCTACTTTATGCCTTTGAGGGTGCAAGAAAGTTGCATCAAAAGGGAAAACAACAAAAAACAGGGAAGCATGGTTGCATTATCATTCAGACGAAGCATTTTTATGCAAATGCAGGTAACAGTTAAAATAAAGCTCGTGTTATGTTGCCTTTGACTTTTGTAACTGTTGGGGTGTGACAGGATTTAAACTTTTCATGGCATGCCAAAAATATTTCTTAACATAAAGTTACTTTGACTAGCTAATGTAATTATGTCCATTACTCACAGGGATTCCACTTTGTCCTGTACTTTGTCTTATTAATGTATTTACTGCTAGCGGGAGCCGGGGCCAGGGTTGATACCAGCATTCAGATGTTTCTTGCTGCTGCTGTTCCCCACCGTAGAGTCTGCCTGAGGTTTCCTGGAGGAGGAGGAGGATAGGCATCTGGCTGGCTTGAGGGCTGGGAGTGACAGGAGCTGCTGGGGTGGGGTAGAGCTGGAGGCAGGGGTCGGATTTGAGCGGCGGCTGCTGCAGAGCTGAGGCAGAGGCTGGGCAGGTCGTGCTGGGTGAAACCCCCATGGACCCACGAGCTGTGTCCCCAGCTGGAAGGAGCCCTGTGGATAAACTGAATAGACACTGGCTGGGGCTGCTGGGCTTCCTTGAGTGGGGAGCAGGTTTGTGCTGGTCCTCAGGCGTAAGGTTATGGTGGGATCTGGAATTGGTGCTGGGATAAGCTTACATTTGGTAGAGGTGGGCTCCTCTGCCTGGATTTCTGTCTGAGGCTGGCTGGGATTTGGGTTAGAATTTGGCTGATTTAATTGAGGATTAGGTTGGATAGTACTGGGTGGGATTTTTAAAGACACTCAGCTAAACGTCTTTTAACTTGCAAGAGGGTAAAGTTATTTCTCCCCATTGGTCCCCGTCACTTCTGAGGAAGCTGTTTTTCTGTCCTCTCAAGACAGAGCCCAGATGTCCAGGATACACATCCCCTCTGTGAGTGCGCCTCTCCCTGCCCTCCTGGGCAGGGGTATGGGCAGATACGGAGACCTAAAGCCTCATGTCGATTTAATCTGTACCTGCCTCTGTAACTACGCCTGGCTTCCTCTGACCCAAATTACCTAACTCAGCTGGTATTTCCTTCCTCATATTCCTTCCCTTGCATCTATGCATCTCACCTGCTATAGTTTAACTGGCTACAGTGGGGGAGTCGGGGAAACTGTGTGCTAACGCTGTGCCCACCTCTGCCCTTCTCCCCGCCTGGCTTAGAGAGACACTGTGTAAATGGAATTTTTAACATCAAAAGTTTCAATTACAGCAGGAAATGTCAGGCCGACAGAGTGCGACTGTTCCAGGTTTCCCATAAGGAATACTCCCACCCCTACTATTTACCCATATGGAAAAAACAACCTCCGATGGTATTTTTTTAAGTTCTCAGGTAAACGTAGCTGAATGGTATCATCACATACATGGCGGGCTTTCTACAGGAGATGAAAAATTGTAAATCATAGCACAGGGTCCAGAGCCTTTACAGTGCCTTTTTCATGAAGGAAAATCCCAGGATACAGGCTAAGTGGGATGGGGGCTCTTTGAGAGGCAGCTTAACCTCTAGCAAGTTAGCAGCCTTGAGGAAAGAGGAACAGGATGGAAACGTTGATCTCAGAGCAAGAGATCATATGGAAAGCAGCATACAGAGGGGCACGTACATCTAACGTGGGAGAAGGTGGGTTACAGGAGAGCCTTACTGGGCTGCTTTCTAGGAGATGTGAGTTTTCAGTGCAATGACCAGCAGAGCTGTGCACCTTCAAGAAAAGGCTGGCTCTGTCTTCTTGGTACTGTCTCTAAGGTCGCTGAGACAGGAATAAGGTCTCCCTTTCCTCTTCTCATCTAGAGGCTGACGAATCTAATTCTCTTAGCCTCTCCTTGGTCATCGTGAGCTTCAGCTCCTGATCACCTTGGCTGTACTCTTCTTGATTCATCCAGAAAAATGTATTCCCAACATGTCTTACAGGTCACTAGGCAGTGTCAAGCTCAGTTTTTATTGGATGGAATGTAAGACTTTTACCGTGGCCTCAGAGATCTCCAGTGGTCTTGGATCTTGCTTCGTAGTACAGAGCCGCTGCTGAGACGGACGATACAGCCACTTAATTCGCTACCACTCCTGCAGGGACTCCATCATTTGCCTCAAGCAGGAACAGGTCATGCTTTTAATGACAGTGTTCAGCTTGTGGGATTGTCTTGGACATACTGGTTCCTGAAATCGCAACCGGGGCTTCCAAAAAAGCCTGGAGAACTTCAGTGGTCAAATTAAATCAGTAAATGTGGTAAGGAATTTGGCACTTAAATCACCTGGCTGTTCAGGATAATTTAGTGTGTCCCAAAATGAAGCTCAGTCAGCATATTGTCCAGCAGAAGAGTTGTTGCTGTTGAATTTTCAGAAGTGTTTTAGCTCTCCAGCCTGCTCAGCAAACTGCGTCCTAATGGGAAGTGTTTGTCTTCCTCTGTGCTGTATGTATAGATTGGCACTTATTTACGGGAGGGCAGTTTTGAGTGAGGTCAGTTGATAATGTCATGTGAAACCTCATTGTGTTTGTCTGCAGGACAGCACAAGATCATAGCACAATACAGTATGTTTTGAGATGTGGTGGTACAGTGCTTCTGGTTAGGGCAAGTGGGAACAGAAGAATTTAATTTAATAGAAAACGGTGAGGTTTCGAAATGTGTTTTTGTTCCATAGGAAGATGAAAGCAAGGCCTCTTGAAACGTTTCATGAAATGAAAATGAAAGGGAAGGAGAACTTTTGAAAAATAGCTATTAGCTTGCTGGTTAAGGAATTCACCCAGGCAGAGGGAGCTGCACGTTGAACTTGCTGCCCTCTATCAAACAGAGCAGGAATTTTTACCTACATCCCACGTGTGAGCTTGGGTGGTTAGGGAAGAGGGCTCTGTCCTCAGCAGGACTCAGGGACATTTGGGGTGGGTTGTATTCACAGCGTTACTTGGGGACATGGAAAGGGAACAGAGCTACGTGTCAGCAAGCAGATCCAGCCGTGGGTTCATCCATGGGCACTGTCCCCAGCAGCTCAGCTCAGCTGTGCCTCGCATGGCTCTTTGAGGACCCTCTAATAAACAAAGGAGCAGGATGAAGGACATGAGATAGTCTGGGAGAAGGCGTCCTCCGAAATATTTATCTCCAAATACAAGTTTAATAGATGTCAAGGGTCTTTTTTTTTTTTTTTTGAGAAATTTATTAGCTATGGAAAAAAATGTAGCACTATTCCCTATGATGTAAATCTGTATAGATTTAAATTGATGGGAGAAATTTGCAACTTGTGTAAACAGACATAGCTCTGTGAAGTCCGTGTAGTCACACCAAATTAGATCATCAAAGTATATAACCATCATTTTTAATGGTATCGTTCTTCCATATAAGAAAAGGCAAGGAAATGGGGATCTGTGTGGGAGAAAATGAAGAAAAAAACACAGCACGGGATTTACAAAATCTTGCCCGTTGCTTTTCCCAGCCTCTGCATGGAAAACATCTGCACGTTCCAAAACACTTTGATGTCTACCATACAAACTCTGGGCTCTCCTGTCTGCTGAATGGTACATTCACAGGGCATTGCGTCTCTGATGTCAGCTGCCCTCGCTGGGAATAGGCAAGCCGAATATTGCTCTGAGCAGCTGAACATACACCACCTGCTGATTCCAGTGAGTTCATTCCGCTTGTCTGCAAATATAAAATATTGAAAGGGTCGCAATTATTGTTCCTTTGGAGATATTAATGTTTAGAAGCTGCCTCTAATGACTGATGTGTAGTAGTAGAGCATGATCTTTCTGTGGAAAGTTGATGGCTACTACAAGATAAACCTTGTGTGGGTAAAATAAATAAAGACTTTCTCTTAGGAGCTAATGCATGATGTTTTGTTAACCAGTGGTGCCAAATCCAATGGGAATATACCTGCAATTATACCAGGCAACCGTGTAGCTTTCTAAGTTCAGAAATGCGCTGAGTGAAACACTGGCCAGTAATGCAGGAGACCAGTAGAGATGTTTGCAGTGGTCCCTGTTGGGGCTTTATGGCTACATGCAAGAACTTGGCTAACCAGTTCTGCTTAAAGTCTTTGTGCTAGAGCAGCACCGCCAGCGCACACGTGGCGGTCTTCATGTTCTTGTTGCGTATTGGAGGTGTAGGAAGAGCAGTGGGTTCCCTGTCCTAGGGTCAGTCATAAAAGGCAGATTAGAACAAGGCAAAAGAGGTGGTCAAGGAGCAAAGGATGCACACGGGGCCAATTGTGTGTGTAAAACAACTGTGCGTTTAATTTGTTGCAGCAGCAGCAGCTTAGCATCTGACCACTCGCTTGGGGTGGGATTCCTCTGGCTGCGTATAGACATCTACAGCTCATCTAGAGCTAAATGGTCCTCGCAGCTGTCAGGGAGCGATACTGATCTCATCCTAAGGGAGGCATCTGCTCTAGGCCAGGTGATTTACTCCGCAGAAGTGCCTACTCACTCCATTAACTCCGGTGGGAGGTGAATGTGGCTGAGCAGATGTAGATACCAACATTGTTGGGAATTGGGTGAGAAAAAACCCATCCTTTGCTGCAAGGCGAGTGGTGGTCAGGCTGGCTCCTAGGGAAAAACAACAGGTCAATGAGTGAAGGGTCAGTCGGGTAAATGCTGACCCTGCTGACCCATCTGCAGCCTAGCCCAGTAAGTAACACAATTGTGCATTTGGAGAACTGGTCCTGAAACACTCAGTTACCTTTTACCAGCTGCCAGGCTAGTGCCAGATGTGACATTGTTTCTAGGTTGTGTTTGGAGACGGTTGTGTTGGAAAAGGCAAAGACAGCTTCTTGGCATTGCCGGAAGTGGTCAGCGTTGGACAATTTGTGAAAAATCCTGTTCACAGAACACCGCCAAACGTCATCTCTCCAGCACGGCCAAATTTAGCAGACATCAGTGCCGATGTGCATTAAGTGTCATTAAAGCAAGAGAGGTAGCACCATGAATGGACTTGTCCCAGAGGGAGAGCGTTCCCTTTTGATCTCCTCTGCAGGTCCTTTGCCCTCAATGTGTGGATCTGTATGCCTCGCTTCTTCCACACACTGACATCAGTGGAAACTCCACACTTAGGCAGGTGCAAAATATGCAGTACTTAGATGCAGCACGGCGATAAGGGCTCTCAACTGCTAATCGTGGAGGAAAATTCCCTGTCCTGCTCCTACCCCACTGTTTAATTTTGTGTTACCTAGCAGGACAGGATGATTCTATGATGTATCCTCTTCTGAGATCACTGCGTTTTCTGTTTGGTGAGACTCGACATACCAATATGAGTCATTTAAAGAGTTCAATTAGTAATTTATGAAACTAATTAGCACGATATTAAAGGCCTAGTGCAATGGCGTGCTTCTGAAGTGATCTGATGAAGGACTTGTAATGCAAACTATTGTATCAGATAGGCTAATAATAAAGCAAACTGCTTCATTCAAAAGAAAATAGCCACTCTGAGATTACCATCCTTTGCCATAAATACGGCACTGTAGCAGGGCTAGCACTGTACGATGGCAGTGAGCAAAGGCGAAGGGGTTTTTATGGGAACGGCAATAGCTTGTAGGGATATATGAGGCAGGGTCACTGTTTCTGTGTAACTGTGAAATTCTGCAGAACTCTTAAGGCTGCGTCGGGAATGCGATTGGGTGAGAGGATCCCAGCGCAAGTCGCTATGTCTGGGTTAGCTTTAAATTCCAGATTTTGGGTGCCAGGTACACTTACATCATCAGACACAGGAGGGCCCACATTGCCCAGCAGGTACACCCACTGCTCTTTGCAAAGCCTCCAGCTCACAGTGAGAGCCCTCCTCAGCCTGAGTTTGGAGAGGGGCAATGGAGATACAGAGGAGGTGAGAAGAGAGGTGCAGTTGATGCCCCAATACATTTGGCCAAAGTTTTCCTTCCTCTAGGTTGCCTGACTTAGACATGCGTGCAGTCTAGTGTGCACCTCAGTCCAAGAGTCCTCCAAAAAGGTCCTGAGCTCAGCTCTTCCTTAGTGCAATATTGAGACTTTGAGCCCAAGCAGCATCCAGGCTAGCAGCCAGAAGTGTGGACAGAAAGCAGGTAAGTCACAGGGCTGGGCACACTTCAACTATTTTGAATCCCACTCATTACACAACGATGTAGAAATAGCCTTGGATTATATTTTAAAACCGTTTAGCCCTGACACACATCGCAGTGAAGTCAATGAGATGTTTGCCAGTGACTTAAATGGGCTCTGGAACAGGCCTGCAATGTTAGTAGTGCCTTCAAATACTTCCTTCACCTGTAGGATGAAAGTCCTTCTCCTGAGTCAATGGGCCTCCTTACTTCTTCCTCCCCTCTCAGTTTCCATGGGCCCCTAGCATGGGAAACTCAGCCGTATTCATCTTTGTATTTCCATGTCTCTGAATCAGGCAGGTTCTGGGTATGTTCCACATAGAAGCCTGTTATCTTTTCAAGTGGCAAAAAAGAGGGGATTTTTCCATAGTCACATAGTTTTTCCACAGAAATGTATTCATGAGAGTTAAACTTGCCCAAACTATGTTAATGTATGTGGTTGGCTTCTGTGCCAATTTTCATTGTGAATAAGACGCAAAATAAAAGGGCTCTTGTGTCTCCCTTTCCTCCTCCCTGAATCCCTCCCATAATTTTTGAGCTCATAAGCCCATTTTGTATGCGAATCAGATCAGGAGAGGAAAGGCAGGGGCATTACTTTTTCTTTTAAACTGTGCCTTTGCTTTAATCTACTGATAGACACATGAAAGTTATGACTGAGGCAAAAAGAGGTTAATACAACGGGGCTGGATCTTACAGTTGGTGTAAATTGGGATAACTCCATTTGTCCTGATTGAACCTTGCTGATTTACACCAAAGGAGGACACAGCCTTAGCTCACGGGGGGCTCTGTTCATTGAGGCATTGTTATTCTGAGGCATTTTCATCTGACAAGAGAAACGGTCTCTCTTTTTAATACAGATGTTAGGACTCCAGCTTGACAGTCTCCTTTCCAGAGCATGCACCGTGGATTACCACGGCGCACACAAAACATTTAGGCAGCTCTGTTAGCCAGATGGCTATGAAACATTCGTAATACAAGCTGTAGCTATTATGAGCCATTTCTCTTCGGTGCATGTCCTGACAAGCTGCTGTTATTAAGTTTCAGTGTATTTCTGTTAATGTTACCTACCTATTTTCATTCCTGTATGCTGTCACACGGAGCTGGTTGGCGTGGTCTTGGGAACTGGGCTTCAAGGCTCCTCCCTGTGAAAGTTGCCAGCTCATTTATTTGTTTCTTTCCAGTGGTTCAAGCTGGTGCGTTATTCAGAAACTTCTGAAAGAGCGGGGTTGGGTAAACCTCTGATTCAGTTCGTTTAAAAGCACCCTTTAAGTCCTCCTCCACATCTTGCCCTCCTGTGGCTCCGAAATAGGCTTGATGAGACTAATTTAGAGCCTGTTCTTGAGAAATCGTCAGTGTTTCTGGCGGAAACGTCCCTCAACTTGAATGTCCCTGTCCTTTCTTTCAGAACTGTGATACTTCTTGTTTGGGCTCTGAGTCTCTCCCTGGTCTTTGTTTCTCAGTTTTGGAGGGCAGAAGTGCGGGGGCGGGGCGGGGGAGGAGGGGAACACAGCAGGAGTTGTGAGGTGTGAAGGTGAGGTGGCGAGGAGATTGCTTGTATTTTGTCCTGCTCCCAGCCTTACTCTGCAGGGGCAGTGGTCGCTGGTCCAGATTATGTTCTGCTGATGGCTGCTTGGTTTTGCTCGCTGCTTTTGATCCTGCCAGTGTTGTCTCCTTGTGTTTAGCAACAGAAAGAGCTGTGGTGCAGAAGCCGCTCCAGGCTGCCGGCCGGTGGTATGATCCTTCTGGGATGGGTTGCATTGGATGGGGTTGTTTGACTGATAGCTGTAGACTCTCCTCAGCCCAACTGTGCCCTGTAGAAAAGCTGCTGATGCTGCTGCAGCTACACAGGAGCCTGTGCACAGCCAACAGCACAGACCGCGAGCCGTTGTCTCTACGGATGGAGCACACTTCTACATGCCTGGGCCAAAAGGGCAGTGACAGCAGTGTGCTAAGTGGTTACGTGCAACTGGAAATACTTGGTGTCATTCCTGACAAGATATTTAGTTTTTGGAGGTAACGTATATGGTGTAAGATTAACAGATGGACTAAAGAAGCTCTTTGTAGAACATACTTTCAGCAAACCAGTTCAGTTGGTTTGTTGGTTTATAGCATTTCTTATATGAACCACCTGCATACTGTGAGCTGTTTCTTTTTTATATGTCAGTAGTCATGTTAGCATCCCAAAAAGTGTAGTCTTGAGATTGGCTTCAGAAATCCTGAGATTTTAGTATGTAGAGCTGGGCGAAAGTTGCCTTCTGGTTTTTGCGTCAGATGCACTTGCGTCCTTGCATTCACAGAGGATAAAAACTGACTTTACATCAGAGATAAGGCTCTTAGGTACTAAAATTATTTTAGTGGAAAGTCACTATATGTAGTACTACTCACTGTAAAGTTGTAGGAGTTGCCATTCTGGAGAAATCGGGCAACACCTGGTATTTGAAGAAATTATTCACAATACAAGGAGAGCCTTTTGTTCGTGTGCAGCTGAATAGGCAGCAGGCAGATCTAAATCACTCTTGGGAAATGTTTTGTTACAGTGGTGGGTGCAAGACTGTTACGGGACGGATCCTGCAAAAATAAGAGGGCACCCACAAGCTCTTCGGCTGGAATAGCCTCCTGCAGCATCCCCAGAATCCCTCTGTGACTTGACCACATGAGCCAAGGTGCAGTCCCCACAGGGCAAGATCTCTTGACAGATCTTGGTGGCTCTTATTTCAGCTGCTACTTTTTGGAGAGCAAGAGAGAGGAGTGAATGCATGGTAGTTGTTTTGTAATGGGTAGCCTGAGAAATTTCCAGCACGGTTGCAATCTGCTTAGGTGGACCCGTGTTCTCCTTTCCCAGCCTGTGAAGAGAAACAAGAGAAACAAGATGTCTGGCAGGCAACTAGATTATTTCAGAAACTCTCTGCTCTCCTCTCCTTTCAAGGAAGTGCTTTTTGCCATGCTACCAGACTACCCCATCCCGCAGACTTTCTTTCCTTGGCCTTGGCTCTATTCCTGTGTTCCTGTCCTTTCCTGGGAGGGGGCATTCTTTCGCATCTCAGATGTTTATACCGAGGTCAGCCAGGTTTTCATCCAAAGCTGACAGTGTCTCAGGCTCTGACATAGACCCGGAGCTGTGCCCAAGAGAATGACCCGGGGGACCTGCTCACCCACCCACCTCCGAGTGTTCAGGAACTATGGCGAGGCTTCAGGTAGCGTGTTTACAGTACATTTTCCAGCTGCAAGGGGAGAAGGGTTTTCTTTGCAGTTGTATGTAAATTGTTGTGGAAATGGAAAGTAATAACGTTCCTGTTTCAAGAATTGTCACGAATGCTTGGTTTTGAGGCCAACCATTCAGCTCCTGTTATCTCTAGGAATCAAGATGTTTATCTGTCTAAATGATTGCAGTGTGTCTCAGGTATTTGAAGGTGGTTCTTCCTATTTGTGGGAAAAAGAAAAAAAAAATTAAAAAAGAATCAATTTTTGTTTCCCAAACTATCAAAAGCTTATTAGCCTCAGGCAGATCTTTTTATCTGCAAGAAATAAAGCAGATTTGTCGAGATCCTCAGCCAGTATAACTCAGTTTAATGCCCTTGGCCCATTATTTTTTCTCATGCAGTTTCTCTCGAGCGGCATTTAGGCTGTGTTTAAGCATCTCCTTGTCTTCATGTGTCCAGTTTGAAGCTTAGCAGAAAAACCATTAGTCCTGGCTCTTGGAGAGCTTGCACTGGATGCCACCCTGGTCTCCAGTGCCTACAGAGTCAATGGAGAGATGTTGTGAGCCTTTTCTCACGTAGCCAAGCAAGACGATTGCTTTGAAGGGTCAGTGGAGAAGTGGGAGCTCAAAAGGTGGAGGAGGAGGTGGTGGAGCTGAGTCCAGGTGACCTCAGATATAAGCAGCATGCCTGTGTGTGCCTCTCAGTTCATTGCAAGGCTGATGCAGTTTTATCTGATGTTTAGGCAGAACTTCACCCAAGGCAGCGGGTGCCCTGGGGGGCTGCTGAAGGTTTAGGCTTCCTGGCTTCCCAGTTGAATTGACTGCTGCTCTAGCAAAGTGGAGTGTGTCTCCAGAAAATCTGGTTGCCACATGAAATTGGCAATGTTTTCCTCCTAAAATAAAGCCTACAACTTCCACTGGCAGTTAGTTAGATTGACTAAGGGACACGGAGTTGAAAATTATAAGGTTCATAGAGACACAGAGTCTCCTCTCCCAGTTTCACATCAAGAAGAAGATAAGAGCAGTAAAGGAGGCCGGCTCCCACTGTTTTGTGGTTACTGGCCAAGTGGGGCCCTGTTCCCCTCCCGAGGGGACACATACCCTAGCCAAGCACAGCGGTGGCACCAGGCGAAGAGGTGAGGAGGATGGGGGGGCTGAGGGCCGTAGGTGCAGCGGGTGCTGGCAGAGCTGCCTGCATTCCCTGGTGCTCGGGAGGAAACCTGCCTGAGTCAGCCCAAATCCCTCTGGCAGCTCCCAGCCCCACAGAGTCCCCCTGTGTCCCCCCGAGCTGGACCCTGCCTTAAAGCCAGAGCAAACCCTCAGGTATCCACAGGTGATTTCTTTGGAGATGGGGGTGTCAAATCAAAGCAGGTTGGCTCCTCTGGGCGAGAAGGTCAGGTTACATCAATTTTCCCCCCTCTAGTTTTTCCATTTTTATTTTAAGGGCGTGGTATATTTTGTAAGTTTTATGTTTATCAAGAAGTTGATTGTGTAAATAAAATTGCGGCCTTGTGTGCCAAATAGCTGGGTTATGATTTCCTGGAGGAGGGCCAAGGCGGTGTGTGGGAGCATGCCAGTGTTAATGTGTTCACTTTGCTAAGAAATATGGCATGTGTGAAGCAGCGAGGGAGGACGCTCTTCCAGCGGGGTGCTGCTTAACCCTTCCCTGGCACCATGGTTTCCGTGCCTCTGCCGGGCTTCCCCCAGCAGTGCTTCGCAAACAATTTGTGCATTCACCAGCAAAAGGGGCCGAGGCTCTCATGGGCTTACCTGGAGCTTGGCCAAA
Source organism: Larus michahellis (assembly GCF_964199755.1). Lineage (NCBI taxonomy): Eukaryota > Metazoa > Chordata > Aves > Charadriiformes > Laridae > Larus > Larus michahellis. The sequence goes on along the minus strand of NC_133898.1, from coordinate 9,034,859 downwards.
TCAACATGGGACTTCACAAGGCTCGGGATCCCACCCCGATTCCCCTCCTGCGGCGGGAGCCCTGTGTTTTCTTCAGCCGGCGTGTGAAGGCTGCATCGCACAAACCTCAAAGGGGCCTCCGAGAGAGGCCAGGTCAGACACGTGCCTGGGGATGCCAGGGCAGGGAAAAGGGCCTTGGGCTAAATGAGAATAAACTCCCCGACTGTAATGACTTTATTCCCTATTTACTACTAAGTGCTATCCAAAGTTTACCCTGTTTCTCTCCTGCAGAGGCAGCCAGAGTTTTTCTCCAGTGGCTGTTCGAATAGCAGCTGAATCACTGAATAGCTTGAGAGTATTTTCTGCGCGGGATGGTGCTGCAGAGGGGAAGCCTCGTGTCACTGAAGGCAACGGGAGGATTACTACCAGGCTTTGGCAGCGCCAGAATTATGCTCTGGTTGCTTGGTTTGCTACTTTTTCCCTACAAATCATGCAGCCCCTGTCTCGGAGCAGCTTGTATCTCCTTCCACTCATCCTTAGGTCATTACATTCTGGAAGTATTTAAAACAAATGAATGCAGAAAATGTAACCTCTCGCTTTCCACCAAAAAGGAAATAATGAGTCGGCTACTTCTGCAGACAAAGCAAAAGTCCCAAGGATGCATGAAAGGACTTCATTTTGCCAAACAGTAGGGAGTAGAGTTAGCCGTGTTACAGTGGGGAGGGGGCGGGGAGCCTGTGTGCACGGGGAATTCTTGCAACTCAGACAAAAATAGTGACTTCCATTATTTACCCACCTAAGCCGGAAACCTGCTTGCATTTCAGGCATTTATTGTAATTCCTCACATAGCTGGGGATGATAAGCCCCGCTAACTAGTCATTGCATGCTGACTGAAAATGATAGTTAATGTACACCATCTACCCAAACAACTTTCTTCTTTAACCCTTTCAAGCTTGCTAGGTTTGGATTGGTTTCTTTTTCAGATAATATTGCTGCCGATCAGCCTCACCTCAACCCTCCGTCTTCATAAAATTCAGTTTAGTGGAACTCTTTGATCGCAGTCTAATCTATATGGGAGACTTCTCAGAGCAGTTCACATGTCTAAGATACAATGACAGTTATGGCTCAAATTTCAAAGGAATCAAAGGGAGCCATTTGGCCGACTTCCACTAAATGTCACTGAAATTTGGATGCATAACTCCTATGTGTTCCTTGAGGAGGCTGGATACTGTGCTTTGAGCCTATTAACGATCCTGAGCCGTAGCCCGTTGCAGTCAGTGGAATTCTTTTCTTTGGGCACTACTTTGTATTATCTAGGCCCAAATGCCGAGGAGGTGAAAGAGCTTTGCTCTCAGGGGAGCGTGTGGGAGAGGACGCCCACCCAAGGGTTAGTTTGGGCAAGGTGAGCTTACCTTTTCCGTCTGCGCTCCTGCATGTATCCATGTCTCCCTGCTGCCATCCCGTCTCCCCGCAGCCCTCGTGGCTTTGCCGTGTGCAGGAGCGTGCTCAGCTGTCCCAGGCACCCCGTCCCACGCGGGCTGTCCTCTCGGCAGCGTGTGGCATGTGTTGCCTGGGCTGGTGCGCCCGTGGGCTTTGTATGGCACACTGAGCTCTAGACCTGAGGTCACCGCTGAAATGCCTGATGGAAACATTTACTAATTTCACTTCGTGGGGGAAGAGAGGGAAAGAGTTGGCAGTTGGGCTCCTGCCCAAAGCTGTCTGCAGCGGGATGGTGCATCACGTGGCTCCTGGCAGGCTATTGTTCTGGGGATTTGGCAATGTCAAAGGTACGAGGTGCATATTGATGTTTGGTACCAACCTTATATAAACGCTACTTGCGCAAGCCTAGCAGCTGATTTTACAAGACGTGGGGAAAGACGCATCTTTTTCCAAGGGCAGGATTTAGCCCTAACTGCAATATCTTCCCAGCCGTGATACAATAACAATACTTAGCAGGCATGTAGTTCTTAACATCATCAAAGCAATGTACAAGCAGGAACTAATTAATCCTCACAACACCCCTGTGAGGCAAGTATTACTCTTCCCATTTTCACAGGTGGGGATGATGTGACTTTGGAAGGTCAAGTGGCTTGTCCAGAGCTAAACAGTCTGCAGAGGAGCTCATTAGTTCTTGGCTCACAGCCATTGCTCAATGTACTTGCCCAGCCTATTACTGTATTTTATTATGCAAATCCCCATGGAAATGAGAAGCCCAGAGGAACCCACAGATCTAAACATGGTGCCTTAGATCTAAATGCTGGATCCATTTTGTTTGAAATTGGTTCCTTGGCCTTCAAGTAATTTCACTGGATTTTGGATGGCAATGGGAAAAACCAGAGTGACTGTCATGCCTGCAAGTCTCCAAGAGAAATGAACGTCGTGAAGATGTGTGTTGATGGCTGTCCAACTTTGCCATTGTTCGCACAGGCTCTTCTGAGGCCAACAAACAGTGCCAAGCTAGACAGGGTGTCACTGAGATCAGTAAAATAACAAAAAATGTTCAGCCTCAATTCCTGCAGGTGTATTGCGAGCAGTGAATGGAGATGGGTCTGCCTAGTCGCTGGAAGACTCTTTGGCTACAAGGTTAAAGCTGGCTGAAGAGACAACTCAGGAAAGCCAGCTAGCTGCAGTCAACTGGGGTCTAATTCAGGCATAAAGAGGTTTTTTTTCAGTATTGGCAAGCTTTGCTCAAAAGCTGATGTTGTCCATGCGAACTGGCACTATTTTGATGATTCAGAAAATATGCCGAGCCCTGTTTGGCTTGCACAACCACAGTTCTTCCAGAAATTGCCAGGGATTTTGCGTGTGCAAGGGAAGGAAAAGGTATTCACCATGTAACGGTGGATCAGGACTGGCTCTTGGCTCTGTATTTCATGGACTGACAAGTGCACTGCTAGATTTCATGAGGGTGTCATCATGCCACTGAAAGTTATTTACACTAAGTCACCCTCCAGGAACTGGGTCACAACTTTTTCTTTCATGAGACTTGGCAGCGATCTCAAGGTTTACTAGAAGCAGAAAAGAGGATGCCTATGTGCAACGCCAAAACCAACTTAGATGCAAGGGGAACTGGGCCCCATGCCACTGATCAGTGTGTGGCGTGTCGGGCTCTGAAGGTGATGGGATGGGACTTCACTGCTTTGCAGCTCCAGCGGTTGCTACTGATTGCCTTTTGCACTCTGAACAGGTGTAAATGACTACCCAGAGGCAAGGCACGGCAGAATCGGGGCCAGATCTTCAGCTAGTGTCAATCAGTGCATCGGCTTCAATGGGACTGCATCGATTTGCCTTAGGAAAGGGTGTAATGTGGGAAACAGAGATAAGGGAACTCATGTTCTAGCACCCTATATCCTATATAATTGCTTAAATAAGAGCACAGCCCAAAACGGGTTTGCCAGATGCTGGAGTGGTGCAGAATCAATCCCGTGTTTTATTGGGTAGGTTTATACACCCAAATGGAAGAAGCCTATGGCCAGGATGGGCTCACCTCCTGCTTGCTTCAGCAGCACAACTTGGGTACCAGCCGTCAGGTGGGACGTGGTTGTATCGACCTCAGCGCAGAGCCCATATAGGAGGCCTTACATTCTGATTTCTGGGCTGTGCTCGGGCCATGCCTCCATATCTCCTCTGCTCCTATGACCCACGGTAGCTGGAGTGAAGCCAGTGCAGGTCTGCGAGCTGGAGCAACAATCATACCTTTGTTTTGCCGGGCAGATGAATAGATAGATAACAGTGGGTTAATGGATGGCAGCCCCTTCCCCCCACAAACGTCAGTCCTATCACTCACCTCCTCCCCCAGCAAAATGAGGCCTCGGGGACAGAGAAAGAGCGCAAAGATTAAAACTAACCTGTTGCTTTGGAACTCCTCAGCGAAAGGGGCTGATAAGAGAGGGCTGAGATCAGGAATCAGATTTCAGGGGTAACAAATGAATAACCAGAAAACGGAAGGATGCCGAAAGGGTTATCAGAAGAGAGCGAGGTGGTGAGCACGTCCCAACAGCTTCTCTTTTGGAAAAAAAAAAAGAAAAAAAGGAAAAAAAGAGGGAAGGTGTTTCTCTTGTAGCAGCTACAGACACAAAGAGCTGTTCAGATCACTTTGCACCCACCAAGACCCTGGAAAGATGGAAGAGGGTCCAGAGCTCTGGTGGAGGTTTGTAAGCTGTTAGTCAAGTACTGTTTCCATGCTGGCGGATTCCCGGGAGCTGTAAGCCCCACTGTTTCATGCTCTCGCTGGGAAGCGATCAACACTGGAAAAACTCGGGGAGTAGACAGGGCTCATGCAGCACACTCTGGCTCAGGCTGGGCAATGTGGTTTCAATTTAGAAGCTCTCCTCTCAAAAGCCTCCATAAAAGCAGCCTGAATATAAAAGCCCATGTTCTCACAGCGCAGAAGCATTGGGAAAACTGCCCCCACCTCTAGAGAAGAGTAAGATTCAGCAGCAGAGGCTCCACAAAAGTGCTGCAAAGGTAAAGTTCACGCCTCTGCAGATCTCACAAAAAAGTTGTTGGAGTCACTGTGTGATCCAAGTAGTGTATTTCCCCTGCTGAGACATGGGCCTTTTGTATATTCTTCGCACAGGACAGGTTATCAAGAGTCAGCAGTACAGTGGGAGAGAGGCATCAGGGAGCTTTTCCTCTTTTGGGGGTAGTGAGGAAGGGGGAACCCCCTTGCTGTCTTTCACCCCAGTGGAGATTTCAGGGAGTTGTTTAACTTGATGGAGGAAGGCAGACAGCTATGGCAAGGTTACTCCAGTTAGCAAGGTTACACAGTTAGCAGGTAGGTTTCTGCCCATTGTCTGGGTGATCTGGACAAAGCTATGAAAGAGGCTAAAAACAAGCAAGGAGGATCCTGGGGCCTTGGTCCTCCCACCTGGCGTGGGGTGACCTGGGCTGCTTTTGATTCTGTCTCTTAAAAAAAAAGGTAAGCCTGAGGAGAGGGAGGAGGAGAAATCTGCCTTTGAGAATTTGTTTTTCCATTCCCAGTGGGCGAGCCTGTCTACTTACTCATTTGGGCATGTAGTAGTTAATACGATTTTCTTGATAATAATAGTTTGGGGGCTCTGAAAAGCCAGCAGGTGGGAGCCAGATAAACCAGTTGTGAAGGTAAACATTGACAGCTCCTTGGATGGCCCCAGCCATCTCCAGCAAGGCTGTGGCAGCCTCGGCTGTGGGGCTGGAGACACGTCTCTGGCTACTCTCTGGGCCAGAAGTTCCCCTGAGGCAGCACCAGAGCAACATCGTCATCATCAGCTTCAATGGGTGTCCTTTAGCCACCCACCTGAGTGGTGAATAGGCTGAATGATTGTGGTATTTTCCTCCTTCTGAAATTCTGGATTTGGAGCCTGCATCAGTCCCCTGGTTTCACACCTTCAGCATTGCTGTTTTCCAGCGTTTCTGGGCAGACCCCAAGACTATCTGGTGCCGTTGCAAGGACAGGGGTTTTAAAAGCCATGCTGGGTACCATGAGACCTGGGGAAGAGTTGGAATATTAGGCAATTTTCCTGGCAGCTACTCTAAGAACCATTTTTAGGTCTGGCTTACATGAAAAATTGCCTCAATGCAGTTTTTTTGTTAGGAAATAATTCCATATTAATTTTTTTACCACTGGTTATAGTGGGACAAGACCTCATGTGAATGCAGTTACTTTGGTGTCAAAGTGACTTATACCATACAGCTTTTCTTTCCGGTGAGAGCTGTAGTGCTTTCACTATTCTAATGTACTCAAAGATGCACCACCTTTGTATGGAGATGAGATGTTAATGGCAGAGACTTCATTGCAGCATGGTGATGGTGAGCAGGAAGATAATTATAGTCTTGCTTTTTATTGTTCTTATATAATGCTACTGTGGATATTTTCCACCGCAGCTGTGGCTCCCAGCCTGCCCAGTCTTACTTTCTATTGTGGTGTGGATTTTGGATCCCACGGATTCAGGGATAAATGGCAAGATATCACAGAATGGCTCATTGTCCTCTGTGCCATGACCATGGAGGTACAGAGGCAGACCTGTGCTTGCAGATTTTGCCTGTGCATGAAGCCAGGGATACTGTCTAGTTCTATTTTCATAGTCAGTTTTGTAGACCCTGACACCAAAGCTGGATTCCTAAAGCAGCAGATTTTTAAGGATACTTGAAACCTGAACGTGTATTTCACTCCAGATCTTGTGAGCAGAGTTTGCATTTATGATAAAGCAGATCTGCACTATAGGATCAGAAATCACGCTATAGCCTTCAACTGTCCTGTGCAAGCACCTTCTTTTTGCAGAATACAACCACCATGACTCTGACGCATCTCTGGAAGAGCTGGGCTGCAGGTCAGTGTGCTTTTGTTGGGCTCTGTGTGTTTGCTGGCTGCGCGGCAGCGCTGGCTGAGCGTTACAGGTGGGCTCAGCCATGTGGGGACCTTCCCTCAACATCAGGTGAACTGTGCTTCTGGACATCCCAAACTAACAGATCAATTCCTCAAGTTCTTTCAGGTGAGATTTCCAAGCAGGGAAATCAAAGGTACAAAATGAGACCTACAACAGCTCTTCTTAGGCTGTTATTCCTCCCAAGTAGTTCTTGACAAGATCTGCAAAATGACTTCATAAAACCTTTCCCTGAGGTGAGAGTATTCTTGCAACCTGGAGAAGCAGAAATCTCTACAAGAGCTCAGTAGGTCCTACAAGACGTTTTATGCCTGATTGAGTACTGACACGAACAGTTAAGGAATATGAAGAAGCACCCATTCTCTAGGGTTTCATCCTGTGTCCAGCAAAGATACCATCAGGGATCCTACACCTGAACAATCCCTATGATTGCACGTTTAGATCTCCTGTGATTCCTCAGGGAGATAACAAGAGATAATAGCACACATCCCATGAAGTAACTGGTAGGGCTATCAAACTTCTCGTCTCACCACCTCTGCGACGCTGGGTCACAAATGCTTTTGTTGTATGCATGTAGAAGAACTAGCATGTTGAAACCTGTTAGCACTACAATGACATTATTAGTGGTATTACTCTATTAACACCGCTACTGCTGCTAATATGCTAATGAGTCATATCATTAATAGATTAAGAATGAATTATGTACTGAGGTAATGTACGTTACACTTTGATTTCAAGTGAAGGTCATTTGCAGATGTCATGCATGCCTTACTGTGGGGATGTATTTCCCTGCTTAGGAACGCCGGTGCTAGAGAAATGTTTGGCATTGCTCCTGTTTTCCTAGAAGTTTTCCACAGAATTGCTGTTTGTTAAATGCTGCTACTTATTTTCCTCTTGTTTTTGTTAAAGAAATAGGAAAGGACCTCATTCTGTATTTTTGAGGCCCAGAATTTCCCATTAGTTTTGAAAGGAACAAGGAAGAAAAGAAAAAATACAGGGCCACAGCCCTCAGATGTGCTCTTTGAGGTAGTAGGTAAGAGACAGTGAAGGATGCCTCTTTCCGACTCCTGCAATTTCAGAGAAAATTCCCAGAGAAGCTCCTTTAGCATGCTAATATCCATAGTCTACCTACTGTGGCCTGGACAACGCTTCAGCAGGATGCGTCGCGCAAAGTAATATTCCTTAGTGTCAACAGAGCGATATTTGATTTATATTTGCGGGTTTGAAATTTGATGCTGTGATTTAATTTTTGGAGGAACTGTGTTCCCTTCCAGGGGAAATTCTTGTTTAAGAAAGAAAGAAAGAAAGGAAGGGGGTGGGGGAAGAAAAAAAGAAAAGAGCGAGAATCATAGAGGTTACGATAGTATTACGTTACCGATTGGATAAACTGACAAAACAGCCTACTGTGACTTGGAGAGTTTAATTTTGTACATTTTGGCAACTTCTTAAAGAAGAAAATGAGAGCAGTACTGTCAACAGGGCTTTTGATATTTCTCGGTGTTTATACTAGAGATGAAAGTGCATTCTGAATTAGGGTGGAAGGCAGCAGGCCAGATTCTGACTTTGGCGACAAGAGGTGATAAACGTTGCAGATCTACCGCCCTGTAGCAGCGGGTAGGAAATGGTTCTCCTGTTGCACAAGATGTTGTGAGATTTCAAGTTTTTTCCATTCCTCTTGAAAGACACAGGATCCATGAAGAGTTGTTTTTTTCTTATTACCGCAATAAACCAGTAGATAGCCAAGTCACTCGCTTGGCGTACGGGAGACCCAGCATCATGTTCCTGCTCTTTCTGGTTCAGTGTTCTGGCCTCTGGGCTGCAGAATTGGTCTCGCTGTTACCAGTGAATGTTTTATGCCTTACATCCAATATGAAAGACTCCTACAGGAAAGCAACATCCAAGAGTGGCCTCTTGCCTGGGGGTTAAGATATCCCTCTTGGATTTAGGAGATCCAAGTTCAACTCCCTGATCTCTATCAGGCCTTCAAATGCACGTCTTTTGCGCTCCAGCTGAAACCGTTGGCTGCTCTGGGCAGGTCTGTTTATGTGTGTTTTGAACCGAAGTTTCCTCCTGGACCAGAGAAGCCTTTTCCCAGTGGAAGTTTTGCTGAAGCTGATATGTATAAACAACCAAAAAAACATGTTGGGGGATGACAACAAACTAGCGGTACCAATTCTCTGAACAAATATGGATTAAGACATATGTTTGCCAGCGATTCAAATCAGTCTCTGTGCCGTTGTATCCTCTTGCTAAGATTCAATGGAAAGAGCTATAAATTGTGGTTATGATTAGCCAGCAAGAAAAGTATCTGTCAGGCAAGTTCTGCCACCCTTACTCATGTGCAGTATTTCATTTCACAGGTTGTCTCGGCTATTTTGCTGGACCGTCCCTGTAAGGCTGCTCTGCCCTGCTGCTCTCTGCCTCCAGCAGTGCTATTAAGGGAAGGAGGGAGTTGTGAATTCCCGCAGTCTTTGGTAAGGTACAACTTCCTTCCTTGCTCACAACTAATGAGAAAGGCTTCACCTCTTCTCCAAACCGTCTTGCCTGTTTATTTATAGAGGCCAGTATCCAGACAGTATGGGTAATGCTTCAAACCAGACTTGGACCTGGGATGTAGGCTGGTCCGGCTCAGCTGCACAGTAGAGTTTTTGTTGGGCGGAGGCATCTTAGTGTCCTGCTTGGGACGTAGTATCTTGCCTCTAAATAAATGGTCTGCCCTGCAGGGTAAGGTGATTCTCAACATGAGTGAGGCTGGTGGAACTGGGCTTATAAAAATATCTGAGCCGTGGAAGAAAATAACTGCTGTTTTCCAAGAAGATGCATTTTGCTATTTTAATTTCTGAAGGCTGTGATAAAATAAATGTTGTCTATGATGTAAAGCTGAAGGGTTGACCAGAACTTCCTTTGTGGTCGAGCTCTTTTTTTATTGATTGATTTTAAGTCCTCTAAATTTGTCAGGCTCACAAGTGCAGCGGTGACTTAAGTTATAAGAGAATGTTTGTGTCTTTAAGGAAAAATACAGCGACCCTTCCTCCCCCTTGCCCTTCTCAACCTTGCAAGGAAACCTACACTTGGCCAGAATATTTTTTCTCCCTCAGTGGAAAATGTTGATTAAATATTCAGAAAAAATAGCAAATAAAACCCCCAGGCTCCTAAATCCCAAGAATCTTTAATGGAAAACTGCTGAATATGCACACTGGCATTTTTTTGGTAGAAGCTCAAAACTTTAAGAGAAATGTCCTGAAAAAATCACTTTTTTGTTGATAAAAAGAGGTATTTTTTCAGGTATTTCTATGCAAGCTGTTCTGCAGTTGAGTTGGTTGAGCAAAGCCATAGCCACGTGACTGTGTCGCTGAAAGGCACATGAGGGACTTTCCATACTAATTTTTTCTTCCTGAGCCAGAAATTGTTTTGTTTCAGCTTTTTTGGTCATTCTTCACATCAGGACAGACATCGGGGTTTGGGCTGGGGTCATTTGAGTGGTCAAGTCCAGTCCCGTCACACCGTACTGATGCTGCTGGTGTTGTCAGCCCCTCAGGGTCTGGCATCATCTCTGCACTTTTGGGGCACATCTTTGCTTAGCTGGTTTTACTGGGGTAAAATTCCTCCTCTTATTACTGGCATTCACTGCTTTACTGCTGACTCAGGTTTGTTCTACAAACAATGTGCAAGTGTTGCGTGTGAAGGTACAAAATACGAAATGACCAGGTGAGATGACCAGGTTATGGCAAGTCAGTGACCCGAACAGCAAAGCTCAGCTGAACTCTGTGAAATGAGGTCACAAAGTACTCAGGCCTCCAATAATATGAAAATTACTCCTTTTCCTTCAAAATCTGTGCCTAATTATGTAGCTAGCTTTGAATGTAGAAATATATGGAATCTGGATATATGAAGTGAATTTCAGAGATGAGAAAAGCAAGGAATATGAACATGGAAGAGCTTTGCAAATCCATGTAAACCTCGCACTGTTGCTCTTACTCCCTGGGCACGTTGGCTGTTTCTCTCGTGCGTTCACTACTCAGTGGTTCTCAGGGTTTTCTGTGTTAGGGGTCTGATCCTTCTCCCATTTGTCTGGGTCTTGCTTCTGGTTGAAGATTTAGAAAAGAGCTGGATATTGGCAATCTGCAAGACTGGAAAGAGAAAAGGTGGAGCCAGGTTTGGCTATCAGTTGAGTTTATTTATACCATTTAGGACATGGACTTTTCTCTTTGTTTTCCCTCGAGGAAAAGAGATAAAGAGAGTTAAAGGAGCTCCTGCGTATGATGGCACAGTCAGTCAGCAGTCGAATCAGCCATGTAGGTTGCCTGTGGGGGTATTTCTTCGTGTTGGCTCAGTTTAGCTGTTGCTGAGGTCAGTGTTTCCAGTGACGTCTATTATGGGAGCTGAGGTTGCCCATTCCTCATCCACATCCCAGTTGGCGAGGGGCCCTTACGATGGCCAGGAGTACAGCTCCAGAGTAAACGAGATGCTCACAAGGTAGTTTCCAGTGGTACTAGGGAAAACAGCTAACAAAAGGGGAAGAGATTTCTTTCCACAGACCTTTGTTTTAAAGGGTGTTTTGGGGTGCGAGTTAACCTTTCCTTGGGTCTCTTGCCAGAAGGTGGGAACCTTTTTAAGTTGTCCTTTTTCTGAGAAGGGCTGAATCGTCCGCCCTAAAGCATCCCTTAATGCAATTAAAACCAGCAGTACTGCTTCTCCAACACTGGGGCCTCCGATACTGGGAGGGGAAGCGGTGGCTCTTCTTTGAAGTCCCACCTACGTGAACATCAGTGGCAGGACTTCAAAGGGAAGCTGCTATTTCCTGTTGGAGCTCAGCCTTGGTGCTCAGCACTGCTAACAAAGCAGTCGGACTGGTTGTAAAGGCACTGATCCAGCAGAGAACTTAAGCACATGCTTAAGTCCCTCAGGACTTAACTGCATGGTCTGCTGGGTTGGGACTCAGCTGGTCTGGAGAGTGGACTGATGGTCAGGGTTACCTCTTCCAGGTCAAATTTTCAAGGGGAAGAGACAACTTAGAAGGCCTTTCACAAATGTCTTGATGGGTGCTGCAAAGCTGGGCTCAGCGTTGATAACCCTATGACTTGGGGCACCCGTGCAGCAGCAGGAGGCGGAAATACCACAAGCAATACTACTGAATTTAGCAAACAACCTGGAGACAGACATCAGGCTGCAGTAACTATCAGCACATGCTTGTAAGTCATGAATTCAGAGCTAGCCTAAATCAGCGTTGTTGAGTTCACCTCAGAGGAGCTGGCCAGACGAGGATCTGGCCCAGTAAATAGAGTTGTAAAGGTGGGAGTCTATTTGCAAACAGGTAAGAAATGCTAAAGGCACAATCCCTCAGCCCCACCTTTTGCTGAGTAATGTTTTATTTTAGCGTTAGTTCCTCTGCTGTCTGTGGAACTACTTGCAGACTAACGGATGGCAGAACTGGCATCTAATTTTCTAGCAAGCATTATTTAGGTAATTCGTGTAATTTGCACCAACTTATTCTCTCAGTTTTTGTCCTTAGGCTACAGACAGACCTGTGGTCGTGATCTGCAGCTGATGCACAGGCACCACAGTGCTAGCCCTGTTCTCAGAGTCATGTCATCCCCTCTTTGGTAGTAGTGCAGCATGAGAGCTTCTTCCTCATCACAACCTACTCGAAGCCCCATCGTTGCCTCATGTGTAGCAATTAAAAGATGTCTGGGAGATGTTCCATGCTGACAGCATGGGTGTTTGCGATTGGAAAGGCTGCTCTTCTTTGTGGAACAGATGTACCAGATTGAACGTGGTACTTTTGTAGGCTGTGGGAAGAAACAGGTCACAGAGCCTGGGAAATCCCAGTAGTTTACAGGTACTGCTCCCTGAGGTCCTCTTGAACTTGGGATAGCACAGCCTGCAAACCCCATAGTGGACTACAGTTTTACCCCACCTTGCTGTTCTCCCTGTAGCGGAACCCATTGCCTCGTTGCTCCCATCCCAAGAAGGTGAACTGAGAGAACAGTTTATTTCCTGGAGATTGTCATCTGAGACAGACTGGAAACACCTTCATTTGGATTATGAAAATACCTATGAAACTGTTAGGACACTGGTTTTGTATTTGAATGGTCACCACCAGACATCTGCCCAGGCATTCAGGTTCCTAGAATAACCTTCTGACATACCTTCCCTGTGCAGATGAGCACTCTGTAGATAGTGCTGACCGAAGCAGCAAGACTTAACTCAATTCTGTGCTGACCTGCCCTGTTACGTGCCCGCAGTCCTGTGGCAGTGCCCAGAGAAAGTAAGGCCCCCATCCCTCCACTTCTTAGCTCAGATGTAGGATGCTAATGTTACTGCTAGTGCTGCACGATATGTCTTTGGCATACTCCTTGTGGGCTCAGGTTGGTGTCTCCGCTCTGTGATTTTGTGTGAAGGTCTGGTTCGGCAGTGCGCGCACACAAAGACTAGATACGCTTTTCTTTGGATGGGTAGGTTGGATGGGGCAGTCGTTGGCAGACAGCAGCGTGCCTCATTGCTCGCACCTGAGTGCTCTGCAAGGGGGGTTTGTTCCTGAAAGTGAGTGTGGTCACTTCACGTGAGAGTGAAGCTGGTGATCTCGGGGACTTGAAAAGTTCAAACTCAGCTTCTCTGCACCTTGAAAATTCACAAGAAGCAGCCGATGTGATTTCTTGGGGAGGAAGGCTTGCGTTGTGACTGAGGCATGGGAAAACTGTTCAGTTCTTGGTGCTGACACAGGTGGTGTCTCGGGTGGCCTTAAGCAGTTCATCTGGTCTCTTTTTTCTTTGCTCTCCCACCTGTAAATTAGGCTAATAACTCCTTACCCATGTGGCTATTAGCCAACAAGTTCTCCGGGTAAGGGGCACATCTCCTTGCGTGTTGTATAGGTACTAGGTTCGCTCTTGAGCAGGATTCTCCTGTAAAATGAATAAATAATATTAATAACCTATTGAGGCAGGATGGGTTTTTGGAAGGATTTCTTCCAAAGGCTCTTTGGATTCAAAGAAGGTGCATTTTGTTAATCTTCTTCATTTGTGTGGTTTTTACCCATGGGTTAGTACTGAAAGGGTTTTATCCGATTCAGGGTGTACATGCAAATATTTCTATTTGAATAATACTGGAGAATAAATTTAGAAATGTTTAAAGAGGGTATGAATACCTCAATCTGCTAGGTGGAAAAATTACTACTTCTTGTGGGTAACCCAACCTGTTTAAGTTGCTAAAAACATACCTGACTTAAAAAAAAGAGAAGAAGAAATAGCTGAAAAGAGAGCTTTTTAAAAAAACAACTCGCTTCAGATTTCTAGTTTAATATTTCAGTATGCAACAGTATTTTCATAACTGCAGCTTTTTTGGGCAGAGGTGGGGGAAATTAGAATATATTAAAGAACTCTGGAAACCACTTTCTATTTGTAAAACATGTTGTGTGTGTATCATAACACCTACAGTACTTGTAGCTCTGCCAGATTGTGCATCGACTGCCAGAATTTTTCTTGCTAAATGACATTATACTACTTTGTGGGTATTGAAAACAAATATTTTGAGGGGAGGGAGCATTCTCATCCACAAAACCTCCGTCGTGCTTGCAATATTCAGTCATAGCATTTTATTTGAAGGCTGCTGGGTTTTTCAGCTGCTCACCATAAGTCAAAGGATAGGTTTGATGACTGTTTGCGTACTCTCCAACTGTTCATTGGTATGTATTTTTTGCAATATAGCAGCCCCTAGGGGCTCTGAAGGAGATGAGGACCTTAGGATGCTGGGCACCGTACGAACATGTAGTAGAGGACAGTAGTGGAAGTTGAGAAATATGGTGGTTATCTGCAGAAGTGCAGCGCGAGAGTAGTTTTTCTGCCACAAGGCGGTGTTGGGAGGGCTGTGAGGTTGCCCGTCTGGGTGGATGGAGCACGGTGGACAGCGCTGGCACGAGGTATGATCGGTTGAAGCCATGGGGCAGTGCAACGAGGATTACTGGTGTAGCATCTGGTGTCTGGTACTGGAAATGAAGGAGATGGGGGAGATGCTTTGCTGGCTGGGCACCCACCGTCGCTGCTGAATAGGTTATGCAGAGGCTACAGCCTTGCTCTGAGATGCAGATGCACTGCAGATATCTCGAACCAGCTGAGGTTACCAATTAACCCAGGGTCTCCCACAGGCTTGTGGGTTTTGAGGGTGACACAGAGGCATTCCCTTGCCAACATGAGATCGGTCCTGACAGATCCCACTGTAAAAGCCTCCAGAAAACGAGCAAGGAAGGAGAAAACAGGATTAGAGGCTGCTGAGGTCTCCTTGGTTCAGCCGCTGGAACAGCCTTTGCTGAGCTGTTGCTGCTGCTTATGAAGTAAAGCTGCCTTAAGAGTGCTGTAAGTTACACGCAGGGTTATGCCCCAACCGCAGCCCGGTGCAGAGCTGTTCCTGTGCCAAGGCCCGAGAGGAGCACGGAGCGTTGCCCAATGCCCTTAGTGCCCTGATGGCATCAGCACATTGCAAGCTGTGTTTGCCAAGCACAGAAGTGGAGACATTTGCTGACATTTTATATTGTTTCAGTGGCACTCCTGTTTTTGTTTGGCATAAAAGCTGCGATTAACATGTAAGCTAATTAGTAGTTAGTTATTAATATCTAGTTGCTTTTTAATCATAACAGACAGTTGTGACCAGTTTTCACAGGTATAAAGAACTAGTGTCCTGCTGAAAACTGTAACATGCTTTAATCCACAGCTGAGCAATTTTCTGTGACGGGAGAGACCTGTTGGTTTTTAGAATTTGTTATTAGAGATGGATAATTAAAATAGAAAGGAAATGGGAAGATGTTTTGGAGACTGTTAGGAAAAAATCTGCAGGAATAGACTCTTCTGCTTTTTTTACTCTCCTTCTAGAAATGATACTATCTGGGACGGATGGGGTTGCTCCAGAGGCTTCAGGGCACATTAAAGGGTAATAAGAAGGGCATGGGGTGAGAAAAAGGTTCCTGCTGGGTTAAAGAGAGACACATGATAGCTCATCTGGGAGCAGAGAGTCAGGTTTAATAATGTCCTTGCTAAACGCAGTTAATAATTGAGGTCAGGGCCCTGGGTGAGGGTAATAAGGGGATAGTCTCCCATGTGCGGAGTGATGGGGTAAGGACAAGCTGTTCAGAGTACAGGAGTGATGCTGATAGTAGGCACACAGCAGAGCATCACTTGGGACCATGATGGCAGCAGGTAGTTCGCAAAACACTGCTTTTTGTGTGTGTGTGTGTGTCTTTTCTTTCAGAATGCCTGATAATTGCATCACTTGCAGAATAGAAGAGCAGCACAGAAGCAAGCGTGCTGGCTTAGCACAGTCCAAATGCTAACTGATCAGCTAGTAGGGATCTGGTTAAGACAACAGGCTTCTCCTGCTCCATCTTGCTGATGTGCTGATGTATAGCTGGAATTAGAAACTAAAGAGTTATAAATGTTTTCATCAGAAGGGTTGGGTTTAGGTATCTGAGGGTCATTACACATGCCATATATCAGAGTCCCTCCCAAAGCCCGGTATAGTCATCCTCAGAGAGCTCTGCTGAAGGCAGGATTACGTTTTCCTTGTTGTACAGATAGCAAATCGAACTATCAAATACCCAAGAGACTTGGTTAAAGTTGTACAGGGAATCTCTGTCAAAATAGAGTTTGGATTTTATACTAAGCCCTGGTGCGGGCCAGTTCCCCTACGGCGTTTGTGCTCACATGGGCTGTGTTACCACTGACATGAGTGTATTCTCACAAAAATGCTGGGAGAAGAGTTCATACCTACTACAAGAGGCAAAATGCATGATGATCATGTTCAAGACACCATTTTTTTGGTTCACAAATGAAACTGAACTGTTTAGAGTAGAACAAGTGTTACTTTCTCATGACATCTAGTTGTCATCAGTCTCAGAAGCCCAAACCACCTCTGTATCAAGGAGATGGTGAAGAATAGCCTTTGTGTGAAAAACACGAACTTATTTAATGTGTTGCTCGCTTCTTGGCCGGTACTTCGTGGCCCTGATCCCGCCACAAGTTGCAAGTGGAAGAATGCCCATAGGTTTTGGTGGGGCCATGGGTTGCGTGCTGCAAGCCTGGTGCTTTCTCTGCTGCAGGATTTGAGCTACAGCTTTCTGGGAGGAGGCACGCGTCATTCCTGGCGCAGCAGGGGAAAGCGAGCGCAACCCATCGCAGTTTCTTCCAGCTCATGGCAAAGTTGGAGGGAGGATGGGAAAAAAACGCTCTGTGATTACAAGTCATGTATGTGCTTTGGCAGAGAGAACACAGGGTAATTGTGGGCCAGAATTTTGCCATTAAGTGGTAAATCCTTGAAAACCGTAATTCTGCAGACTTTAGGCAAGGGAAAAGCATGTTTCTCAGGTTTGCACTGAGAGCTAGGAGGAATGGGAACATGTTGTTGGGGGGAAAGTGAGGCATTGCAGTTCTGTGTAGATCTAGGTTCAGCTCCAGACACTTCCACGGTTTCTGTTGCATCTTGTCCCCCCGTGCACTTCATCAGCCTTTATTGCCTTTCCCATTACACAGGATGTAGGAAACTACCTCTGCCTAGTTAAAAGGTCCGGGAAAAGGACACCTTCTTCCCACTCAATACATTGCCTAGCACAGCATCGATACATTGCCTAGCACAGGGAGGGTCCTGTGACCCGCAGGGACTTCTGTGCCAGCAATTAATAATAAATCACAAATATCATACAAGTTCTCTGACGGACCCTTCCTTCCTTCCACAGGCTTGTACTCAAGGTATGGGGTAAGAAAAACAAAAAAGGAAAGAAACAGCTTACTTAAATGGCCAGATTGCATTAGTTTGGCAGTCTTTGCTTGAAAAGGCCTGGTAGCACATGAAAAATTAATCAGCATGTGAAGGACTGGAACATTAGTGCAAGATCTAGTAGACTGACGAAGGTCTGAAAATACTGCATGAATAAGTCATTCATAGCTTATCTTCCCAGTAACCATTTCCTCAGCGATAGCTGCTTTTTAGAAAGCATTAAAATGAACATGGCATGGACTTAAATTTTAAGATAAATCCGAGTCACATTTTGGCTGTCCATGAGGTTGAGTGGCAGAGGGGGGATGGCAGGAAACGAGCCATTTCTGTGCGCTCTTTGTGCAGGGACGTGTGCTGGGCAAGTCCCCAGGGTCAGCAGTGCCCAAAGGGGCATCTTTTAAGGGATGCAGCTATATACAGTTCCTCTCACACCTGAACGCTGCAGTCGTCCTGCGACAGTAAAATACTTGACATAGCTTGCGGCTAGCTGGACCTTCCAAGTCCCCGCTCCCGAGTGTGGGTCCCGTTCCAAAAAATAGTATGCCGTCTGCAGAAAAATATTATACCATGAGGCATAACTTAATCTTAATTGCTGTGTTTCCTCACTTTTTAGGCTTGGCTTTGTCGCTGCCGTAATGTTCTTTTAATGTTGTTATTGTTTCTTACATGCATTAAGTGTTTTACAAATGATGGATGGCCAGGTCTCTCTGATGTTTGGTTGCAACAGCTCAGTTATGTGTACTGCTAAAATGTTAGCCAAAGGAGACGATTAAGAGGCTGTGTGTACAACTAAGATGGATGTGGGGCTTCTGATCCTCTGGCTGGGTGTTGTCTGTCCTCACAGGTATTACCAGCCCAGATTACACGGTTGTACCCCTGCTATAACTTCTGCGTTACTCCACTGCTCCCAGAGGAGAATCCGTCCCTGCCTAGTGGTGGCGAGTGCTCCCAAAATCACAGAGTCCCAATTGTCCTCCCTGTGCGATTCATTTGCCACATGTTTAAAAATGAATGTAGCTGTGTGAATAAGAGGAAAAGTTCAGGCAGAGGAATAATTTATAATTCCCAATAATATTGCTTCTAGCTACTGCTCTATAGTGCCAGTTCCTGCCCAATGTGGTTTAAGCAGCTAACAGCTATAAAAGTTTGTTGACCCGAGAGGCTTAGTATCAACCATAGGTACAGTCAAAGTCAATATGGAGGCTGAAAATCCAGTGCTAATAGAAAAATAGAAGTCAATATTTAGGATGTGAGTCAGGAACTTAAAATAGGAAAGTGAAACAGATGAGGGCTGTAGCTGCAAGAGTGCTGGAGGTGAAATGTTTAGATCCAAGGACCACTGCTGATTACTATCTTCCCCTCTAACAAGGTTGCTCATTCTGCTTCAGAAATTCATTTCCAGTGGCCAGGCCACCTCCCTGACCTATATTCCTCAGACTGCCATTACGTCAGAGCCTGCCTATTTGGGGTTATAAGTGAAATCCTCTGTATTCTAGGTGAAATCCACAGGTAATTATATGTGGGGCAAATATGGGCTGGGGCACGGAGAGGCCAGGAGAAGAGTTTTGGCTTAGCTCTGTTTATACTGGAAAATCCCCTTTCTAAGACTGTACTGTTAAGTCTTGGAGAGGAGGGTAGGGGGCACAGGGGAACTCCCCCCGTACGAGGCGGTAGCTGCCGGGAACAGGGATTTCACAGTTTGGCTCTTCCAGCGAAGCATCAGGCGGAAAAGGAACCAGCCGTAAGTGGGGGTTTTCGTACTGGAGAGGGGCACGAGGAACTGAGAGCTCTTACCCACAAATGAAAATTATGTGGCCTTATTTACACGATGAGGGATGGGGAGCAATGCCCGAGCAATGCTGATGATGAATTTATATGCCCCTCAGTGAGGCGGTATTTTAATTTACACATCCTTTCCTCAGTTTGGTTGCAGTGGACCAGATCTCCAGCAGATGTGAGTCTGTCCGGCTCCATTGGAGTCAGTGGAGCCTCCTTACTCCAGCTAGGGACCACATCTTCGGGTATTTAAAGAAATTGCTGTCTTCTAGGTTCTCCCATTGCACTCCCTTTCCATAGCGAGACTTGGTACCTAAGAAGGTTTCTCAGGAGCCACACTGACGTTATTTTGCCACTGTAGGAGGACCCCATCATATCCTCCTCTGGCACATGCGATGACATTCCTTTGTTTTGGCTTTGATGTCATAACATTGTTTTCACAGACTTGCCCTGATAGTGTTGTGACAAGGTCAAGTCCCATTCAATTCAAGAGGAAAGTATTAATACCAGGGTGAAAACCCCTGGTATTAATTAAGTCTTGAACAGTAACTTCAGGCATATGCTGCTGTCTTTGTTTCTTGCATGTAAAGAGTTTCAGCCAACACAATTGGTTCATGGTGCAATGCTAGCTTCGATTTAAAAAAAAGGCATGTACTCTAATGAATGATTGCTGGACAGGAAGGAATTGGATTCAAAATCTGAACTGGCCTCAAAAGTAACACCAGAAGCAGGAGGGAGATACGTCTGACAAACTGTGTGGCAGTACGACACAGCTGACTGGGAAAATCTGTTATCGAAACTATTTTTGGGGGGTAAAGTAAGGTTTGTTTCAACTAAACTACCTCGTGTCTCTATATAAATTTGAGCTTTTTATTTTAAAATGCAAATGCCCCAAACCTCAAATATTTAAGCTGAAACAGTTTGATTGTAATACGGTTCCTGTTTCATGCAATGCCATGTGACTATTGTGAACTGCAACAGGTTTTAATTTAATGTAATTGCAGCCGTCTATAATTTGCTAGCATTATTGTAATATCAATAGTGTTTGTTATTTTTTCTGACCAAGTGCTCAGGCAATATGGCATGTCAGCACACCCGAAAATATATGCATTGGGTTATGCAATGCCTGGTAGCTATTTAACTTAGTATTTCAGGTGTGGAAACTGAGGCACATTGCAAGGAATGGTTTGCCCGTGGTCCTAAATGCAACCTGTCGTAGACTCGGTACGTAACTGGATCCCAGTCTGATGGGATGTTTCCCTGAACTAGAAAAAGTCCAGTCATCTCATATTCCCCTTTGCTGCAGCCTTACTTTTGCTAAGGAAGAAACAAACGGATCTCTCTTTGTCTCACCTTGGGGACCAATATTAAAATGGATACGGCACCTTTCAGCCAAGCTTCTTCAGCTGGAGAGTTCTCGGAGATAAGGTATCCATTAGAGATACAATATCTATCTATAAGGGTATATGTAGAGGGTTCTCTTAAGGCTGGCAGAAATCCAGAGTTTCTGATTCTCAAGAAACCAAAAGAAACTACATTTTCTTTCCTTTCTTAACCTCAGGTAAAGCAGCAGCTCTTGGATCTGGCCGCTGCTCAGTTTCCCTTCTGTAGCAATTCTGCTGAGGCTGTGCTTCAGTGCCTTTCTGCCTCTGAGGGAAAAGTCAATGTACTCCTGGTCCCCCCACTGCCCTGCGGCTTCTTGCTCCATCCAGCAACTTGGTGGCCTTTCGCTGGTGTTGCCACTGGTATGGGCTGGGTGGTGGGAACTTGCTGCTGATCCCAGCACACCGTGGAGCTGCAGGAACCTTCCGCTATTTCCCTGCTGGGGCACAAGGCAGAGGATGCCCACTTCAGGGTCACATCATCTGCTGCTTCCAGGTACGCCAGCAATACAGGCAGGGCTCTTTCTAAGTCCTTGCTTTGCCTTTGATAGGGCAAAAGTGAATTGAATGCAGGATATTTCAGATGAAACTTTTTGAGGCTCCATGAACCATCGTGTCTGATGGGACTGTTTCCACAGAAAGCCTTTTAACTGGGAGCACTTTTCATCATCATACCTCTGGGGTAGTCCCATGGTTTCAGAATGGACAAGCCATGAGTCACTTGTAAACAAAACTGCAAACAAGGTTTTGTTTGCAGACCGTTGTATAAAGCATTGGGTATGTGTCAGAGGCTTTGAAGATTGTGTTTTAAATATAGTTGGGTATTGTAAAACGTTCTTGTTACAATATATAGATTTCCTATCATCTAGACACAAATTCAGCAGTACAGATTTTAGAGGGATGGAATGTCCTAAATTGACCTAAAATTGTTTTACTCTGCATAAACATGTCATGATTTTTAAAGAACTTAGGCTCTTTCATGGAGAGAAACTTGGAATTTCTCCCCTCGGACAGTACAAAGCTTTCCATTGTGAGCTCTGATGAGTCAGGAAATATCGGATCTTAAATTTATCACCCGTGCAAGACTGAATATTGCATATTCTGTTGCTCAAAAGATTGTAATTTTGCGGAGGTGTTACCTACTGAGGAACAAAGTTTGAATCACTGTCGTCTGGGCACACGTCTGAAGATATGTCTCCAAGGATGTCCCAAGAAGGAATATTGACATCTGTTTCCCTACTCTCTTTGCCATAAAGAGGATGAAAAATATCTTGACAAGTGGACGTGAAGAACTTTGCAAGACTGGTCTAAAAGTGAGTCACAAGACAAAACAACAACTCCTTTATTGAACCCATGACTGCTCAAAGTAGAAGAAGACAACGTTCTTCCCTGCCATCCCAATGCAAAGAAACGTGTGCCTGGACGTGTTAAAACACCAGCTGTATTTCCCAGATCTTCCTACAAAACTGATCGTCATAAAGGGAAGAGAAAAAAATTAGGAAGTAAAATAAAATACCGCTTGCTAAGAGGCTATTTGACACACACCAAAATAATTAAAGTGAGAGGAAAAGAGCCTTCACAGCATCGCATGCCCCTGGGGAAAGCTGGAAAAAACAAAGCGCGGTCTCCTGGGCTGACCTGCTGCAGGTACATTTGACCCTTTTGCCCAAGCTGTATTTCATTAGTATATCTCAAGGAGGATGGGCTGTTAAATGATTCAAGCTGGGTAAGATTTGCTGCGATGGAAAACTTGTATGCCTCTGTGTCTCTCTAGTTGAAAAAACATTTGCGAAAATAGATTAGCAAATCATTGTTGCAAACTGGACTGTTAACCTAAGAGTAGAAAACACAAGGGGATTTGAAACTGCATTTTAATTTGTCACTCTTCTAAATAATTTATTGTACATCTCACAATATGTTGAAATTAAAACCTGAAGTATGACATAGAGTAAATAATTCAGAATGGCTCTTTCATCAAGTGTGAGCTGGGTTATTGATACTTCATTTTAGCTAGATAGCCATCAATGTCAGCTCCTGCAGGGGATCTCTCAGTTGACTAATTTTGCTTGTGTTGGTACTGGTGAAATCCTCCTTTAGGCAGACCGCAAACTCCTTGTGCTTACCACCCACTCAGTTCTCCTAACAAAACGACTGTAAGGAAGGCTTCCTGAAGCCCGAGAAGTGAGGGCAAATGAGCTCATCTAAGGGTGTAGCCCCACGTATACTTTAGGAGCAGCCACCCTACCTTAAGAATCAGGCCGGAGGTATCGATCAAAGCCTGATCATCTCCTTGCACATGTGAGATGGCCGAGAAGCGTGTGTACAGTACACAGCAGCAGCAGGTGCGAGTGCAGGAGTGGTGAGCTGTTTGCAGACTGATGGCACGGTGCTTTCACACTGGCAAAAGCAAATACATGCATTACTGCAAAACTGTTTTTTTTTTAATTGAGATTGAAATCTTCACAACCAATTAGTATCTCATTAGGGTTCTATTTACATAGCTAATGAAGATCATTTATGAGGAAAGAAAACATTTGAGACTCCCCAGCAGAGTCAATTGACTTTAACTTTGGTGAAGCAGACGGCCAACTGCATTTAGAGCTTCCTTTTTGCCTGGATAACAGGGAGAACAAAAGGACATTAACCCACAAGCGGAAAACAGCCTTCCTGAACCATGGCTGGAGAGCATGACTTAAACCTCCTTGTGCCATAGTTCCTGCTAACCAGGGGTAATGAGCTTTCTGTTCCTCCCGCCCCCACCTTCTTTTTAGGGTACTGACTTCTTTTGAGCAGAAAACGTGTCATTTTCTTTTGCTCTATTTTTTTTTTTAATTTCCAAAAAAAAAGAAGGGGGTTCATCAGACCTGTTTGAAATTTGTGGATCGGTCCCGTTCAGCCTGTCTCAGAGGAGTCTGTACGTTATTGTAGGTAATCCAGAGTTTACTGCAGAACGGTGTGAATTTGACGCTCGCAAGTTTGGGGAAAGATTCACTGAATGCTGTTATGAGTTTCTGTAGTGAAAGATGGTATTTAGAGAGTGGTCCAGTACACCAGATCCCTTGGTGCTGCTCCTAGGTTTATGAATCCCTGCAGGACACTAGCTCAGTCCTAAAGAGGTGGGAAGAAATCAATTCTTTTTAATTTGTAGGGGTTTTAGCAGCTCTGGTCTTGTGGAACTGCAGCTCGCGTTTGCAAGTAGCAGAACAGCAAGGAAATGGAGCCCCAGTCTCCCACAGCAGAGGGAAATCAAACAACAGGAGCTGTGAAGTGTTGGGTTTGGTTTCCAGTGCCAGATCAGGAGTTAATCTGATCAGGGCCTAAGCCTTGCAGCTACTTCTGTGCCTGTTCACCAGAAGGCTCTGTAGAACAAGCCATGACCCAGACTTGATTGACGTGTAGCACCGTGTTTCTGGCAGAAGGTAGAAACTCGGGTGACGCCGCGCCCAAGTTCATTCCTGCAGCCTCAGGAAGCAACTGTCTGCGGAAGACAGGGCTGCGGTTGGAAGTGTCCAGAGCAGAGCTTTGGGGGGCTGCACTTGCCTGCCTTGGCACTCCGGTGCTCCTCTGCTTTCTCGGGAGAACTGCTCTGGGGGAAAAGCAAGGGAAAGGAAACACTTGTTTCTCATCAAAACCAAATATTGACATTTCCTGCATCTTAAAACTCTTGTTCTCAAACCATTGTTGAAGAAAAATATTTGTAAGCTTAGAACAAAATCTGAAGCTAGAGTGCCTGTGGGAATGATGAGAGATCGTCTTTAAGGAAAAGACACTGTTTTTTTGACATGTTTAATCAGGGACTAGTCCCAGAAATGCCAAGATATTGTAAGTGTTTTTAGGGTGGGCTAGGTCTTCAAGCTGCTTTGAGTCAGCACAGTTTCAGCTGAGCTATACAAGTTCACTGGGCTTAGACTTCATATTCCCCTCTAAGACTTAAAACAGGAACGCTAAAAAGTTGCAAACCAAAGCTGAGCTAAAGCAAAAAGTGTCCTGTGTTATAGCGGTTCATATTCAGACCCGAAAGTGGCTATATGAAGCTATATAAAAATGTGAATCTGTATTTATGATCTGATTGTAATTATTAGCAAATTGCACGCTGGAGACTAAACTGTTTGTAGAGGCAGTAGAGAACTTTCGTAGACCTTTGGGTGGGCACAGGAAATTGAGTATCTAATGATGACATCTGGGCAATAAAAAGAAGAAACAAACGTATTAAAACCAGAAACAATCCATCTTCTTTCCCTCACTAATCACTCCTTGATCACTCATGGTCTTCCTGGGAAATACCTTGCTGAAGGTAAACATTTGTAGTGAGAGACAGGTAATATAGTGGGTGATGACACTGTGCTCTATGAAACGCCTGTATGAGGTATGTGCGTGTGGCTGATGCTCATGGAGTGTGGAAATACTATCTTATCCCATCCTTTTATTTTTGCATCCGTACATCCATGGATGGAAGATGTTGCTCACAGCATGGAAGCTGGCAGTGGCTTCAGCCCCAGCCCCGTCAGTGGTTAGAAAATTGTTTCAAGCTACGCATCAGCACACAGCACAGTATGAAAGGTGCAGAGAAGCCTGGGATTTAACTCTGAATTGGGATCCTAAATCTCAGTATTAAGGGGCACCTGAGTGCTTTCTGCTCTGGAGCGGGTCTCTGGCTCTGACGAATTGCCTTCATCAGCATACAGAACAGTTTTCTCTCTGGTCGACTAATTCAGCAGATCCAGCTGGCACTGCACTGAAATCGTTTCCATTTACTACGTGCTCCAACGTTTGCTCTGAAAGCTGCTGCTGCAGGAGAAGACACTTTTCCTTCGCCTGCAGGAGGGTTTCAGTGAGATTATTAAACTTGTGCTTTGCTGGCTTTGCCCCCCCTTTGCCACTTATTTTAATGGTGTTGTGGAAGCTCCTCGTTCTCCCGCTGTTGCTGATCCAGTTGGTGCAGGTCACCTGGGCAGCATTCCCAGGGAGACTGGGTCACCCAGGAAGAGAAATCAGCTTGGGAAAATCACTCCTCTTTTTTCAGACATCCTTGTTCCTCCCCACACCCCCGCTGTCCTCCCGTGTGTGTGTCTCACGCACTAAAAAAAAATAGAAAAAAGAGGGCGAAAAAAGAGGCAAAAAAGGCTTTAAAGGCTTAAATCTCAGATGTGAGCTTACTTGAGCTTTTATTGCTTTTTTTTTTTTTTTTTTTATCCAGCAAAGCTTATGTTCACTCAAAATGGCAATTACTTGAATCTAATTGGAACCATTTTATGTAGCTCCAGACTCATGGCTTGATCTCAATAATAAATGAACTTACAAAATATTTTTGTTACTAAAGGAATTGTAGTTGAGCAGGCCAGATCATCAATCATGATTTCCTTTTGTAGGGCTAATATGAACCTCATTTGATTTTGAACAAAACAATGTTAGCTGAAAAGTTAGCTACTGTACCTTCAGCTGTGGCAGGGAATGGAATGTGGCTGCTACAGATATTTTAAATCCTGGTTTACAAGTTAAAGATTTTAACTGAGCTTTCATTATTAAATGAATTTACATTTAATTTAAATATAAAGGGAAAGAATGTATTTGTAATGTAGAAGTTCCAACCGAAATCAGGACCCCACGAAGCGAAGTGCTGTGCACCCGCTCAAAGAAGGGATTACTTCTCAGACAAACCAGCTCTTTGAACCTGTTGACTGCAGGAGCACGGGCTTTGGCAGAAGAGATGGAGCAGGGCTGGGGTGGCTGGGGCTGGGAAGGAGGTATCCGAAGGCAGGGACAGTGCCAGCCTGCGCTTTGATCAGCTGAGCTGTTTGGGACTGTCTTCCTAGCAGCCGGGCTCGCTTCAGAAAGTTCCTGTGCTGAATAGAGGGCAGATGGAGAGAGGAGGGAAGGGTCCTTCGCCTCTGGGATGGGCTGGCCCCTGGAAATGCAAGCCTTGAACCCAAACAAGGTGTTATCGAGCTGCAGCGTGTATGGGAGAAGTGGCTTCGCCTTGGTTGTGTGGAAGCCCTGGGCACAGGTAGTGCTTAAGTGGAGATCACTGATATATTCTGCCCAGTTTATGGCTTGATAGCGAAGGAATAAATCTTAAATGAGGTTTGAGTGAACAATTGTCTCTAGTGGACAGATTGCTTTTGGGGAGGGGTTTGGGACCACATGTTTGTCTGGTGAACTGCGTGAAAACATATTCACTCCCATCACTGAGCCGGTTTTTTAAAAAACTGAGATAAAAACCTGCCCAAAGAGGTGGTGGTCATACATCCTCCATCCAAGCCGGCTGCTCCTCCCTGCTCCTCTCCCACTGCCCGGAGCTGCCTTTCCCCCTCTCGCTGCCAGCGCAACAGCACGTACAATTGCTCCCCAACCTGGTCCGGAGAAAACAGTTGGAGTTAGCTTAAGTGTGTGGAGAAGTTTTATCCTAACTTGGAGCATATGGGGACACCTGAGTTAGGGAATGTCTGTGCATGTGAAGTGGAGGAGATGCTAACCCTCAGCAAGGATTTGGGAGGAAAAGGCAATGTTTTTTCCCTGCTCCCTGCAACCAGAACAGGGTTTATGGCCGTGGCGTGGCACCCTGATAAAGAGGATGCCAGTCAGAAGTTGGGTGCCAGTTTGGACCAGCTTGTGGACCAAACGCAATGCGAAACTACATTGTGGTACATGCCGTTAGTGTGCCAACGCATTGCTCCATAGATCTTGGCAAGCCTGTGCACAATTTGCGGCAAATACCCTTCAGGGAACGGCTGAGCACGGGCCACGGCCCCGCGGGAGTCCTCCCGCCTCACCACAGCTCAGCAGCACCCCAGGTTCCCACCCCGTTTCGGTCCGGGCCTGCCCCAGAGCTGCTCTTGGGTTCACTGCAACTCTGCTTTCAAGTGGTTTCCCCTCTAGGCTGCTTTAAATGCTCTCTTATCAACAACTTCTGTGTAGATAAAAGGTGCGTTCAACGGGTGCATGAAATCACAATCAGCTGACTGAAGTGATGACAGTGTTAACCTGGGTCCTGCGTCCTCCCCGCGGTACCTGGGCAGGCAGAGGTAGGCATGGCCTTGGGCTACACCTGCGAAGGTAAATAAAGCAGGGCCTGGGAACGCTTTTGGGCCCAGCCAAAAGCCGGTGACTGGTTGTACTGTCAGGACGCCTGGGTTATGCTTTTGGGCCAGGCCAAGAAGCTCTCTCCCAAATTGTTTCTAGACGTGGTTTGTTCTAACATTCCTGGGACCATCCCCAAGCAGCAGTTCGCATGCAGCCACCCCGGTGCGGAAGCGAGCAGTGAAGCAGGCTTTTCCATGCCAGCTGGCCTCCGTGCCCAGGAATGTTCCCAGGCGCACTTAATTTACTAGTAGAGACGTAGCCTTAGAGGAAGAGCTACGAACAGGGCTGTGGGTCTAGCTTGCTCCCATGGAATTTTGCCCTGGGCTTTGGAACGAGAGGATTTTGCTTCTCTGGAAATGCAGTGGGCCCAGGAGTAACACGGGGTGATGTGCTGTTGGAAGGGAAGGAAGCAGGAATATGACACATTTTTTTGTCATGTCTTTGAGCTGTCATGCAGGTAGCGATGTGATAGGTCTCCTTGGTATGGCTGGACCTGGATCTCTAGTTAATGCCCTAATGGGTGTAAATAGTGCCTTCAACACAAGTGAAAGAAGAGTTGCCGTTTTGGTAAACTGGGGAGAAACTAGAGACACTCTGCCCCCTGAACCCCAGTTTCTGGCCTGAAAACCTTGCCTTGTGTTGGCTTTGCAAGCCCAGCTCAGTGACTGGAACCTTCCAAGCTGCAGGTGCCAGCTTCCAAATGCCCATGCCACAGGCCACTGGCCTAGTCAGGGTGAGATGGAGATTTGCTTCCCCACAGTTAACTTGGGCTTTCATTTTCCCGCTTAAGATGGGATCCTATGCCGAGGTTTCTCCTGCTTTTAGGATGCGAGGTATTACAATAAGAGAAAAGCTCTAAAGCCTCCTCATTCGGGTGGGTTGTTTAACCTTTCCTGGTTTTATTATATCATTTATATCAAAGTAGTGGTATTACAAAGCCCTTTGTCAGTAGCAGGGATTGCCAGGAGCAGTTATACCCCTCTTGAGGGACATTCAAAAATACTACTTCTCTGAACACAATGGGGATATTCCTTCTGTTAATCTGCTGCTCTGCTTAAAAATGTTTAATTTAAATGATTGCCATGTGGCAGCTCAGGAGCCTCCTTTCCACATGGGGTTTTGGGAAAGCCACAGAGCAGATCAAAAGCCAGAGAGATGGACTTTAGACCCTAAAGCTAACTGCTGCAATAGCTGATGCCCAACGCGTTGGCACTGACAACACGCCAAAATACCAAAACTCTGTTTGAGTTACTTAGGCAGCTTGTACACACCATTTACCTGCAGAATGGATAAATCAGACAGCTTAACGCACCAGGACAACTTCCCGTAAAGAGCAAGACCAAACCCATCAATGAAGTCTTCAATTCCTGCCTTTTGTTATCGCTTTGGAGCTTGTAGCAAAAGCAACCAATTCTTGTAGTGAGTCTGCACAGACAGACATACAGCTCGTTGCAGCGAAACGGCTGAGATGTGCAGTCCTTGAAATCCATACCCAAACAGCAGACCAGCACAGGGCCTGAGTGCTGCTTTCCCCAAATGTTGTGGCTTAACTTACACGGTGCGTAGGAGCTACCCTAGCTCTTCTATATAGTGATCTGAGAACCTACATTATATATATATGTATGTGTGTGTATATATATATATTCTGAGAACCTACAAGGCTTGTTAAATACAGGAGGAGTATTTCAAATAGAAGCCGTCGTCATGATCCAGTGTAGAGGCATTTTGTATTTCTAATGAAATTAGAATCCATTATTTCTAATGAAAGCAAGCATGTAAAATATGTGTACAGCTGCCTGGACACACATGGCAGTGTGGTGCAAATGGCAGTCAGTCAGGATAGCTGGGAAATCACTTTGCCTTAAGGGAGGGAGGGAGGGAGGGAGGGAGGGAGGGAGGGAGGGAGGGAGGGAGGGAGGGAGGGAGGGAGGAAGGAAGGAAGGAAGGAAGGAAGGAAGGAAGGAAGGAAGGAAGGAAGGAAGGAAGGAAGGAAGGAAGGAAGGAAGGGAGGGAAAAGTGATATTTACATACTATTACAGTGGCGTATTTTTTTGGTCTATCAAGGTTCCTTAGTATTAATGTCTGACATTTTAGAAGTTGCTTAGGGAAAAAATAGATACAAAGCAGTCTACTTTTTATTAAATTTATTTTCTAAGGAAACTATTTTCCCACCAGCTGCAGAAATGAATGTCACATTTGATTGCGCAACTTGGAATTTCAGTTTTCCACTCGTATGGAGAGAGTGGTCCTGATTCTTCAAGGATTTATTCATAAACTTAATTTTTAGGTCCTCTGGGTTCTTCCTAGGCAGTGTGAGTGTCTGAACCAGGAGTTATGGAACCCATTCAGCCTGTTCAAAATTATTCGAGGTAGCAATTCTATGCTGGCTGCGTTTTCTGGCAAGCAAAGAGGAGCAGGAGATATTTTGGGGCAGTTCCTTTTTCTTTTTCAAAACCCACTGGCTGTCAGGGCTGTATGCCGAGGCTTGGGATGTGCAGAGGGGAGGAGAGAGCAAGCGAGAAGGCTAAAGGTGCAAAATAAATGGAGTTTATTCCATGGTTCCCCAGCTTGTTTGTTTGTTTAGTATTTTGATTTATTTGAAAGGAGTTTATTCCATGGCTGACTAAAGGAATGTATTCAATGTTTAGTATACCCACATTAAGTGGATGTGCATGTTTACTGAGTCTATACACATGAATACTGCATAGAAAACAGAAAATGTAAGAAAAGGCAATTCTCCTACAGTAATACAACACCAAAGCTGCATAGGTCCAGTTAGCGAAAGCAGAATTGATGGGAATAATGGAATTAGTAACTGGACGATGCTGCACATCATGAACGTTTTACAGTACTGCTTTTTCGGCCTAATCCTGAACAGGCTGAAGGACATGCTTAGTTTTACAAGCACATAAACCAAGGGTACGTAGGTCATTGCAAATTTCAGGAAAACGCAGGAAGCCGAGGTGTGGTGAGGGAAGGTGGTTAAAGGTATTAAGGAATGTAAAGGTTGGCGCTGGCTTTCCCAAAGTACTAAGCAGATTGGCTGTACAACACCCATCTTGCAGTGGGGTCTGAAGAAAAGCCAAAGGGAGGAGGTGGTGGCACAGCAGGTGAGGGAATTCACCGCGCACCCACCTCTGTTACGGTGACTGATCCGGTTTCGGAACAAATCTGTATGTCGATACCCCAACCAGTGTCTTTATTGTCCTCACCAAGGTTGTGAAAAACCCTCTCTCTCCAGCACAGACAGAGTCTTACAAGATCAGAGCATTTCTCCGTACTTGAATGAGATGATACATATCCCTGCTAGGATTTATGGCTTGCAGTAAGAACCGTGGACAAGGAACTGAGGGAATTCGTCAGAAAACTATTGGGTAATAGATTTGATATTGGGCTTTTCAAAAATGCCTACATGAACCAAGTACTTAATGTCTCACTGAAGTTTGAGGAGTTTAACCCCAGAACTGTGTCTAACCTGATTGTGCATCGTTGAAAATCTCAGTGTGACCTATATAGATCTTTGGGCCCCTGCGTACCTCAGAAAAACAGCTTTCTTTTCCTCCTCTTGGAGAGGAATGAGGAGGCCGAATACAGGAAAAGTACTAGGACTTTGAGGCTACAGGTGTTCCAGGGATAAATGGTACCATGAAGCAGTTCAATGTGTGCCGCTAATAATTGGTTTGTGCAATTTAGAGCACGCTTTCTGGAATGCCGCAGAGGGAGCACTGGAGCAGGCAAGAGACTGGGAATGGTCAAAGGATGTTGTTCTCCTAAGACATCCCCCCACAAGTCAGTACATTTTGTAGCACACAAACAAACAAGCTACCAAATAAAAGTTGCTGGGTGGTGGCCAAGTGGAGACCCGTGCCCATCAGAGCTTCTCTGGAAAGTGGGCAGAGCTGGGAACAAGGGGCGTAATTGAAAGCCACTTGCAAATAGCTTTAGTCCCAGTGTGAAGCAGGTGCAGCAGCTGATCGCTTGTGCCGAGCACATGCCACAGAGCAGGCACAAAGCTTTACTATTACTTTCCGTAGTTCTGTCTAGTTTTAAGAGGATATTTAAAAATTGGAATGATAATGACCTGCGAAAACATGACTTTACACCAGAAAATAAAATTGCAAGCATTAATTATCAAAGGCACACTGGCAAAGAAGTGTTAGAGAACAAGAATGCCTGATGATGCAATGTTTTTCATCCTGCAACAGAGCACAGAAAACCTTTTCATATGCCCTAAATCTGCAGCTACAATAAAGCCTTCATACAGACAATCTGCTTAAACAGAACGTCACGCTTGCCTTTATTTTATTTTAATTGCAAAACATTATCCAGTTTCACTGCTAAAATATGCACTTCTTAAGGCAATATGCGTAACTTTATATTATCCTCCATTTTACTTGACGTCAATATCTCTGCAGTGATGAAATTGTAAGCTCCTGAAGTGGACCATCTATGACGCAGCCATTTCTCTTTTATGTGGGGGAACACCCCCACCTCATTGTCTCACTAACAAGACTTACATAATTAAAAAATCCCTCTTTGCTCCGAATCTTCTGACCAGAATAGTCGGCATCCCTGTCTCTTCCTCACTTAAACGTGTGAGCCTGTACCACCAAACCCCGTAGGAATTCTGCCGCTCTCTTTAAGGCAAGATTGAGCCCTGGGATTCCAGATATTTAAGATTGCTGTTGGCATTAACCTAGCATTTAGCCCCCGACAATAGCAGTGCCTAACTCTTAGCGCGTTTACGTGAAGGTCCTGCGGGGACTTAGAAGTGGGGTCAGACATAATCACCCCTGTTTCCAACCAAGGTGGGAAAACTGAGGCACAAAGGGAAGAAAAAGGACACTTCCAGCGCAGGGAAGAGAAATGAGGTTTCCTGAATCGTAGCCAGTTCACTGTCTACTGACTCTCCCTGGTCTGACAGTCTGTGACTATTCATATTGCATGTAATTAAAGGTACGTAAATGGTGGCGGTGCTGAGGAATCTGTCCAGTGATGGCTTTGTTGTTCTCCAGGCTGTACAGAAGCAGTACAGCATTTTTTTCAGCTCTCAATGATAAAAGCCACCGGTCAAATACTGGATTTTGAAATTTGGAAGTTTGTAGCATCAAGAGGGAAACAGTAAAAAAAAGGTTATCAAGTTAACCTCCCTTTTTCCTCTTTCCCCCGCAATTGGATTACAAATTTTAGGAATTTGTCCTACAGGATAAAAGTTACACAGCCATGTGAACTGATTACTGCAGCCTATATTTGCAGATGTCACATTGTTAGGAGCAACTGTTATCGTTCAGTAGCAACGGAGACATACTGGAAATGTAGAGAATACTGGGTCTGCATTGTATTTCCTGGTAAATTCCAATTTCCCTGCCACTATGATGGAAGGAAAACTGAGATTTGATGAATGAAATTGAGACTCACTGTGAAGCAGAGCAACAGCTTTGAAGAACTGCCAGATTTCAGCAAAGGTGAATGAGAAAGAAATAGACTTTTCTGAATAAACTGCCTTTCCTCTCTTCAAAAACAAATCACCATCTTGTAAATTATCTTCTCGGGTGAGAATCCATCCTTCATGGAACAGGAGACAGGCTGCGCAGCAGAGACAATTGATAGATGTTAGAAGACAAACCACCAAAAGACAAATATGTCTTCAGAAAACAGTATGAAGTAATATTTTAAAGAATGGCCACACATCTTATTCACACAGATGCCAACAGGAAGCACAGTTCAGGAACAGAAAAGCTTTCAGATAATCTCCACCCATTAGGAAGCCAAAACCTCAACATCACTAACACATCTTAACTCATTTTTAGAAGTCACCCCTCCAGCATTTGATGCTGTACTATGTATATGTTTCATACTTCAGCACAGATTTTTATCAAGAGGTTTATTCACTAAAAAGTGCAAAATTTATAAAAAAGCTCACTACTATTAATATTTCACATCTCACATACTTATCATATCCGGAGGACAGCAGTCCAAACTGGAAATTTTCAAAAGTGCTCAGCGTTGGTCCAACTGGTCTGCTGCAGTCAGTAGTAAAACTGTTGACTGTCAACGTGCATAGAGCAATGGAAGTGTTTCTGCAGACCTGCGTCTCTAATGAGACCAGAAATTAGGTCATTTTGTTAAGGATTACAAGTTATGGTCAGAGACCCTGGTGAGCATTTCTCACCTACGCCTTCCAGTTGAAGCCTTCTGCGCGAAGCCGTCAACAATGATGGTCCCAGTTTAACCAGGCTGGAAAAAAAGACACTACACAGTGGCAGTATATAAATGGGATTTGGTGTTGTATTTGTAAGATGCTAAGGGGGAAAAAGATTTTCTTCTTTCCCCCTCTGGTCTTGAAAAAGGACTCTCACTGTGTTGTAAAACCTGTCTTTATTTGGACACTTTTCTGTCATTTTAGTAAGAAAACCCAATAATACCTAAAGTTGAGATCGATCAACTGTGTTTGGGTCCTGGAAAGGAACACCTGGATCTGAAACCTTAGCAGCAGGTGCCGTTAGTGGAGTATTTACTGGCTCAACACCTCTCCAAAACAACACTAAACCAAAAAAAAAGAAAAAGTGTGTGCACACAGGAAAGAAGAAAGAAATTAATAAGTCCAATCAACTATACAACGTTCAGGAGCAGGGAAATGAAGTTTCACAAAGGAGATTAACAAATATGCACGGTCAGGTTTCCTAAAACCCTCCAGATCTTTTCATGTAAATGCTGGTTTCTCTCTCTGGCAGGAGTTTAGCTGAAGAGCAAGCCTGAGCTGAAAAGTAACTGTGAAATGAAATGACATTGTGGGAGCCCACCGCGATGGGGCTGGATCTTCAGCTGATGTTCCGCCCAACTCCTCACTGGCACAGAGCTTGTGAGGAACTGCAGCAGCAGGAGAGGCGACTGGTTGAGCTGGGGTTTCTTTATCTCAGGTGCACGGCTGCACCGCTGTAGGGCTGGGAAGGAGACAAGGGCGTTATGTTTGCTGCAAAGGCTCGTGTGGGGAGCTGGAAGTCCGGGTGGGCTCGTCCTGGCGTGTTTGCGCTCCACAGACCAAGTGTTGCATTGGTTGTGCTTGAACACGTCTGTCTCTGATGCTCTCTGTCATGATAAAGATGCTTCGCAGGCTCTGACGTCAGGTGCGTGGATGCTAGAGATGCAGCGGGAGCTGCCCTGAGTGCAGTATTCAAAGGCAGTGGGCTCTGCAGTGGTACTTGGTTGTCGTGCTGATGAGGCATGAACCATAACTGGACCTTCACGGACGACACTTTGAGGGCCTTATTCCCCATATTCCCCAGGGCACTGGCTGAAAGGAAGCCGGATCCCCCTGGTGAGAAATCTCCACGTGGGACAGGCGGCGTGGGGAAGGTGCTGGGGCACGGCTGAGGTTCTGGTGCAGGTGCTGGTGCAGTTGGGGAACATGTTAGAAGTGCTTCGGTGTTATCCTTTGGGACCTCATGGAAACAGATGGGAAGGCAGTCACTGCCCCAGCAGCTCCTGATCTAAATAGACTGAGAGATGACAAACCAGAAGGGGAAATGTTGTCTTTTATGGGCAAGAGAACAGAAGACTCTGGGAGCCTATTTGTACTTAAAATCAGAGAGGGACAAAGCTACAAGACCCCCTTGATATCAGATCAGAGCGTATGCAAACCTTCAGAACAACCACAAACACGTTTCTGCCTCACAAGGCTCATCATCCTAATATAGAAAGCTCCTGGAGATAACGCGAAGCTGGGCATACAGTACAGCCTATGCTCCAGGCACAGGGAGTAAGTGTTGAGGCAAGAAATGACTTTTTCCTGGCATGACCCACTACAGATTGAACTGGAATGGCAATTAGAAGTTGAAGTGCTCATTTAATGTCAGTGATGTGTAAACTACGTTGCCATTGTTATTTTAGTGCTGATTTACATAATTGGCATACCCTGAAGTCACACTGCACACACTTTTCAGTTCATGCTAAAGACTTGCAGGAAGTCATAAAATTAAACATTATCTGCGCTGGAATGCAACGGAAAAGTAACTAAACTTTTGAAGGATTTCACCTCGTTCCATGTCACCTCTCCCGCCTGTGGCCATACGTGCAGCAGCGAGCGAAAATCAGGTTAACAAGTGTTGGGAGCTGTTGGTATGAAGGAGCTTTACCAGCTCTTTAATTACGCTGGTGTCGTTCGAAGGTGGTTTGTTAGGCTGGTAGGTAACTCCCCGTGTGAGCACCTCACTCCTGCAGCCACGTTTCACGGGTATAGCTGAAGTCACTCTAATGTGACAGGAAAGTCAAGAGATGAGGGTCCATGGGAGGAATTATTCCAGCCCAAATGTGCCGAATTCCTACCTCAAATCGGCAGTTTTCCGATGCCGAAAAGTTGTAAAATGGAGGGAAAAGGCCGCTCCCAAAGGAGGAGCTGGTAATGGAGCTGTCTCAGTTGTTATTGCTTTAAATCCTCCTCCGCAGTAATTCAAGGTGTCAAAGGCTGTCTGTGTCTTTTGCAAATGAAGCCCCTGAGAGGTACTGGGAAGAGGAGGTGCAGCACAGAACGCTCGCCTTGCCAGGAGGGAGCCTGGACTAACACCGGGACCCCGGCTAATGACGGCGTGCCGATGGCTTCGGCTTTGATGAGGACCCTAAATTGCTGGGTATCGCGTACCTCTGCAAGAAAGGCCAGGCCCTGCCGCAGAGCCCGAGCAGGCAAACGAGACGGGGCGAAGGATGCGCCCCTACCCACGGGTTACTAAATCCTATCGGGATTAAGAGATTAAGAGCAAAGGGACGTAGCTCGGGTTGGGAGCCCGGTCCCGCTGAGAACAGGCCTTGTGTTCTTTACCCCTGTCCCCCTCCCTGCCCGTAGGCGGGGGGGAGCTGTGGATGCAGCCCCCCGGGGGGAGCGGCGGCGGGGGCAGCCGGGGCAGGTGCCGGGCGGTTTAGCCATGGGGTTTGCCGGAGATCCGCCGCATTTCCACCACTGGAGGGCAGCCACATCTTAAAAAAAAAAAAAAAAAAAAAAAAAAAAAAAAAAAAGGCACAACAAAACCCCTGAAAAAAAAAAAACCCGCAAAACAACGCGGCGAACCCTCCGCCGGACTGAGCCCGCAAGCGGGATGCCCCCTCCGGGGGGAGACTCCCCCCCGAGCCTCAGCGCTCGTCTTTCGGCGAGGAAAAGGAGGAAAAAAAACCGGGGTTTGGGCCGGTAGCGACATAAATATATATATATATGTATATTTTTAAACTGCTTCGAAAGCACCGGGATTCTCCCGATACCTTACGTGACCTTCACACCTCAGCGGCCCGGGGCACGGCGTTTAATGCGATTTGTGGTGGTAGAGAGCTCGGGGGACCGGACAACGGGGTCATTGTTCGCTCCGGCCCCGCCGTCCCGCTCCGGGCGGCCGTGCCCCGCCGCCGTACGACGTACGGCGGCGGGGCACGGCCGCCCGGAGCGGGACGGCGGGGCCGGGCCGCCGGCCCCATCCCTCGTCCCGGGGCGGGCGAGGGAGGAGGGAGGGAAGGAACGGAGGGAGGGAGGCGGCGTCTCCTTTAAAAGCCGTGCGGGGCCGCAACCCGCTCCCACAGGGCGGCTGTGATTGGCGAGGGCCAGCGAGCCTCCGGGGTCGTGACATCGCCCGGCGACAAAAAGCCCCGGCGGCGGCGGTACCACCGGCCACCGGTCCGGTCACCCCCGGCCACGGCGCGGTGCGGGAGGGACAGCCGGTGCTGTCCTTTAGCTCCACGCGGGACTTGAGCAGCCTACTCCCCACCCATTTTTTTTATTATTTTTTTTTTCCCCTTCCTTTTTATTTTTCTCCTCCCTCCTCTTTTTTTTTTTTTTTTTTTTTTTTTTTTTTTTTTTTAAGGGAGCGGAGAAAAGTCAAGCTTCGTCTTCATGTCGCTGCGGGAGTCTCGGTAAATGTCCGTCTGTCTGATGCGGGTGATGCAAAGGACATTTTTGAAAAGGGAGAAGCTCTTCCCCGGCCGGGACTTGCCTTCTAAGAGCCTCCTCAACCAGCTGCTAAAAGTATGTTTCTGAGGCGGACTGTACTTCGGGGAACTTCTATTTTCTGCTCGGCAGCTGTAGAGGAGCAGCAGCGAAGTTTGGAGTAACACCAAGTGATGCGGGAAAAACACCCCGAGAGCAGAACACCCTCCTGCAGACACAACCCCCGCCGCTGCACACAGGTACAACCCCGGCGGTCGCAGATCCGCTGAGAGCCTTCTCCGCAGGATGACTCCGTGGGCCACGGCGGAGGTGCTAGCGCTCTGGAAGAGAGAGGGGGGACGGGACGCTAATCATAACAATTATTATAATAATAATAATCCAACGCGGAGTTTCACGGGGGAGAAGAATATCCTGTGGGTTTGGCTAAGGACGTAGCACGATTTGTATGTTTTTTTCCTCCTTTCCCCTTCTTCCACTCCGCCGAGGGGAGAGCAGCCCTCCGTTGGGGGAAAGCCGCTGCCCCGCCGCGGGGGAAGCGGTGCCGGTCCCGGGCCGCCGCGGAGCGGCTCGGCGGGGTGTTTGGGGGGTGGACAGGGACGCGCGGGGGTGGGGACGGGAGGTCGCTTCGCGCGTCGGCCGGGCAGCCGCCCCTTCCCTCTCCCGCTGCCGGAGCGCTCCCGGGGGGCCCCGGCCGCACACCTGCGGCCCGGCCCCGGCGGTGCCCCCCGGCCGCCCCCTCCTCCCCTTCACCTCCGCGCTCCTTTGTTGCGGATCGCCCCGCTCCGCTCCCCCGCCCCGTCCCGTCCCCTCCCTTTGATCTCCTGCCACGGGGAATTTTTATTTTTTTTTTTTTATCGTGCCTCGCTCCGCCGCAGCCGCCCGGCACCTGAAGCGGCCCGACGGGGGGCTCCTCCGCCCGGCCGGGCCGCTCGCCATGGTCCGCGCCTCGCCCCGCCGCGGGGGCCAGGCCGGGCGCCGGGGTGGGACCCACCTGCGGGCCGTCCCCGCCCGCCCCCCCCCTCCTCCCCTTCCCCCCGCGGCGCGCTCCCCCGGCGCGGTGTCCGCGCTGACTGGCTCCCATCGCCTCCTCCTCCTCCTCCGCGCAGGTTGATCATGGTCGCCGCCACCCGCTCCCTCCTGGCGCTGCTGCTCTGCCAGGTGCTGCTGGGCGGCGCGGCCGGCCTCATGCCGGAGGTGGGCCGGCGGCGCTTCAGCGAGGCGGGCC
The DNA here is from genome assembly GCF_964199755.1 of Larus michahellis. Lineage (NCBI taxonomy): Eukaryota > Metazoa > Chordata > Aves > Charadriiformes > Laridae > Larus > Larus michahellis. Next base: position 8,996,369 of record NC_133898.1, on the reverse strand, counting down.
GCGCCGCCTCGGCCGCGCAGCGCCCCGAGGACCTCCTCAGCGAGTTCGAGCTGCGCCTGCTCCACATGTTCGGGCTGAAGCGGCGGCCCAGCCCCGGCAAGGACGTCGTCATCCCCCCCTACATGCTGGACCTCTACCGCCTGCACGCGGGCCAGCAGCTGGGGCAGCCGCCGGCCCTGGGCTACCCGCTGGAGAGGGCCGCCAGCCGCGCCAACACCGTCCGCAGCTTCCACCACGAAGGTAGGGGCGTAGGGGACCGGGGGTGGGGGGCCGCCCGCGGCCGCGGGACGGGGCTGAGGGAGCGGAGGGGAAAGGGGAGGGCCGGAGGAGGAGCGTCGGGGCGGATTCCTCCCCGGCCGCCGGTAGCGCGGGGCTCCTTCGGTGCGGCGGGTGTCTGCTTGCAGCCGGGTGTGCTTCCAGCGCCCCGGCTCCGGGCTTTCGGCTGTGGGGCGCTTGCTCTGCCAGCTTCTCTTCTCCTCCTCCCCTCTCCGTCCGACGGGCGGCTCCCGTTTTATTTACCTCCTCCGCTAAAACAGAGCGGCTCGGCGTGAAGCGCTCCCGCAGATAGCTTTTCTTTTGCGAGGCTAAAGAGCAGGAAAGTCTCCCTAATGCGCGGCTGGGCGGGGGCCGCTGCGGAGGTTTCTAATCCGTATCTAATCCCCGTGAGAGATCGATGAAACGATCAGTGGTGGCCTCTCCTCAAGCGCTCCCTCGCCCCGCCGTCGAGGAGCGATTTAGCCGGGACCCGTGCCGTGCCTCGCCAGCCACCAGCGCCCGGGCTGGTAAAAGCCCCGTGGCCAGGTTTCGCCTCTCACCTGCAGGTAACCTGGTCAAATGCAGAGCGAGGCGTCCAGCAGCACCTCCAGCCCTCCTCGCCCGCAGCCCACTGAGGCGGTGGACCCTCTGGGACAGGCCCTCGCTGAGCGACCGGGTGCGTTTCCCGGCTTTCTGTAGCCAACATAGTGTCCGCGGCATTAGCCGTGGCATGGGTAGGCCTGCGGAGCTGGTGGGGCACGTGTCGCTCGCGTGCTCTTTGGGAAACATTTCCCCAGGTTGTAATCATTCCTGGCTGCTAGTTTCCGGTGCTGGCATGCAGTGGCCCCGCTGTAAAAGTAATGAAAATGCAGTTTTCCCATGCTTTTAACATGAAACTGTGTTGAGAAAAGAAATTCATTAGTAGTTAATGTTTCTGGTGGATAAAGGAGGTGGCCTCACAGAAGTGGATGTGCTGTTTAGTGGAAAGCCTTATCGTGAGAAAGGAGATCGATGATGAAATGTAGCCTCTCATCATCTGTGTTTCCCCACGTGGAAAGTAAACACCTAGCAGTGAACGGGGAAAAGCCGGTGCACGGGTCATTCACATTAAACCTGAGTGTGGTAGGCAAGGGGCTGAACAAGAGAGGAGCCCAAAGGGCAAAATTTATCATTTTTAGGCAAATGTAAAAATCTGCAGTTTGAAGTAGTCCTGCTGTTACAGCAAATACTGTTTTTGGCATAAAAGCTATTCTACAATTTTCCCACAATTTAGAAGAAAATCAATGTGAGTCCATTTTTTTTTTTTTCACCGAGTTCTCCCTCTGTATTAGTGGCTTCTTGAAAGCAGAAGTTTGTCTTGTGACCGCTCAAAACACCTGCAGATTTACAAATATCGGTCTGGTCCTGAAATAATGTAAAGCTGAGCTTTACCTTATGCAAAAGTCACCCTGGATCCAACGGGGAATGGTTACATGACTAAGAACTGCTAGCAGCAGTTACGGCTTCCCCTTGGAAAGTGAATGTTTCGCCAGGATGCTTAGTGCCCAGTTTAAAAACCATGATTTGAGAGAGATTTGTTTTGGCAAATACTCTTAATTTCTTCAATGTCTGTAGCAACAACGTAACTTCTTAGCAACCCTAGGTATATTTTACTCCCTCTGAAGCTCCATTCAGTAATTTGTTGACTCAAAGGTGAGAATGGCCTGGGGTTTAGTGACTTTTTAAATTATTTTTTTTTTGTGGTTTTGGAAATCTGTTGTTCAGAAGTGACTTTGTTTCATTATCCCTTTACCATCCACCCCTTTTTAGCAGTTGAACCTTCCTACTGTTCTTTATGGCCCTTTTGGGTAAATACTGGGGTGTGCTTTGTAAAGTGCCGTTACAGATGTTGAGTTCAACATCTCTAAGATACAAAAATCCATACGTTAAGACTTGTATGTCAGCTAAATTGCGGAGTAATATTTTTTAGGATGGTGTTTAAGAGATTGACATTAGAGCCCTGTTCTTGAAAAAAGCAGAAATGCAATAGTTACTCTAAGTCCTCAATCAGTTTTAATGACGCTCATCAGACACACACACGCACACACCCCCCAACTATAGTGCTTGAGTTTTCTCACTAATGTCCTTGAATTCCAAAGTAATGCTGCGTGTTTCTTGCCACTTATTATAACCACCTGGAATGCAAAGGACACCAGTGTTCACGCAAAATGCATAACAATGAATGAAGCCTTCTTAACTTCATACTATACATGCTTGCATAAATAAACAGAAAGACAAGGGAGACGGTATTTTCTGCCGGAAAGTCTTCCAGATCTTGCATGTCACATGTGTTAGCTGTCACATGTGTTAGCTGTCACTTGAAAGTTGCCAACAGTGGACTATCTCGGGGGTTTGGTTGCTTGTCTCGGTTCCTGATTTTTTTTCTTTCTTTTCTTTTTTATTTTTTATTTTCCCTGTTTAATCAAATTAGAAGTTTTGGAAGAACTGCCAGAAACAAGTGGGAAAACAGCACGGCGTTTCTTCTTTAATTTAACTTCCATCCCTAATGAGGAGTCTATCACCTCAGCTGAACTCCAGATTTTTCGGAAACAGGTGCACGGAGCCTTTGAGAACAACAGCAGCTACCATCACCGTATTAATATTTATGAAATTATAAAGCCAGCCACAGCCACCTCTAAGGACCCTGTCACAAGACTTTTGGACACCAGGTTGGTGCATCATAATGCAAGTAAATGGGAAAGTTTTGATGTAACGCCAGCTGTTTTGAGGTGGATTGCACATGGACAACCTAATCATGGGTTTGTGGTAGAGGTGGTTCACTTGGACAAAGAGAACAGTGCCTCCAAGAGGCACGTTAGGATTAGCAGGTCTTTACATCAGGATGAAGATAGCTGGTCTCAGCTCAGGCCATTATTAGTAACGTTTGGGCATGATGGCAAGGGACACCCGCTTCATAAAAGAGAAAAGCGTCAAGCGAAACACAAACAGCGTAAACGCCACAAATACAGTTGCAAAAGGCATCCGTTATATGTGGACTTCAATGATGTGGGGTGGAATGACTGGATTGTTGCCCCACCGGGGTATAGTGCCTTTTACTGCCACGGGGAATGTCCTTTTCCACTGGCAGATCATCTAAACTCAACAAACCATGCCATTGTTCAGACTTTGGTCAATTCAGTGAATTCCAAAATCCCCAAGGCTTGCTGTGTGCCGACAGAACTGAGTGCTATTTCCATGCTCTACCTTGATGAGAATGAAAAAGTTGTATTAAAGAACTATCAAGATATGGTTGTGGAGGGTTGTGGGTGCCGCTAACACAGCAAATATATTAGACAAATACAAAAAAAAAAAAGCTGACACTTTAATATTTCCCAATGAAGACTTTATTTATGTAATGAAATGGAAAGAAAAAAAAACACAACTATTTTGAAAATATATTTATGTCTACGAAAAAGTTGGGAAAACAAATATTTTAATCAGAGAAATATTCCTTTAAAGATTTTAAATGTATTTTAGTTGTACATTTTATATGGGTTTAACCCCAGCACATGAAGTATAATGGTCAGATTCTTATTTTGTATTTATTTACTATTATAACCACTTTTTAGAAGAATAGCTAATTTGTATTTATATGTAATCAAAAAGAAAAAAATATAGGGTTTGTACATAATTTTCCAAAATTGTAGCTGTTTCAATTGTGTGTATTTAAGTTGAGAAGAATACATGGAAGGTTACTATGGCAAAGTGCATAGCACATTTGCTTTCTGCTGTGCTACTGTTAAGGTCACAAGTTCAAGTCCAGAAAAAAGTGGATAATCCACTCTGCTGACTTTCAAGATTATTATATTGTACAATTCTCAGGAATGCTGCAGGGTGGGCTGTCCAATCCATGAGAACTGGCATCCTCTTTAGGTGGAACATTTGGATAAGAACCAGACGTTGCTGATCTAGTATAAATACTGCTATTCCCAACTAATTTGCAGCGCGAATATAAGAAGGGCCAATAGAAATCCTACGGGAGGCGGGGGTGGGGGAAGGCTGAATCCTTTCTAGACCTACAGAAAAGTGAATGTTTGATGTTTCCTTTAAAAGTCCTTCCTTTAAAAGTCCTGGCCAAATATAAAATAATAAAAACTAAGAAGTCATTCTTTTTTTTTTATGTGATTATGTATGCTAAAGAAGAATATTTATCTTATTTGTACCAGCCCTTGTCTTTACCAGTGGGAAAAGCTTTGCATACTTCCTCACCTCACATGAGAGCTCACTTCTGTGGAGTGTTGTAGTGAAATTAATCTTCAATTTTTGCCCTACATACAGCGAGCTGTTGTCGTATGCAGCCTCCTACCTACCCTCAGCTGGTGGTTTTGCTGTTTTGCAGATTAGCTTGTCTTCCTTTCCAGGGTTTTGCGTTTGAAAGCTTCCCCCCCCAGCAAATGTTTAAATCTATTTCAGATAATAAATTATAGAACTCCGATCTTTCTTTCTGAAAAGTCCAGTCTGTGAGAAAACTGGTTCACTTGTGCAGTCATCACAAGGATAACCGGGGCTTACGTCTTCTTGCTTTCTAAATCCTTCATGTAAGGGGTAAAAGCATGATTTGCAGTTGGCAAATGCAACTTTCAAGCTAATACTTACTGTGCCTGTTGTGCGTTAAAAGATGGGTATGGCAGCCAGGTTACTACCTGTAGAACCTGGGGCAAGCGTGCAGAGGCTGGGCTGCTTGTGGCGTGAAAGTTGTGCCGAAATAGTTGAGCGGGAAAGCTGCTTAAATTGGCTTTTTGATGATCCCCTGCAAAGTGCACTGAAGCCAGCGAGAGAATGAAATTTTGTTAGACCGCTAGTGGTAAGTCCCCACCTCTTTCGGGAGCTCCCCGCTGGTTTTAGTGGATATAGAAGGACTCTGTGCTAATACCTCTGGAGATGTCAGAACCCCCTTGTGCTCCATCGTGGATCCATTTCTGGGTTTGGTGAACTGAGGCAGCACCTCCTCAAGCCGTGTGTACAGTTGTCCCATTAGAGACCTCTCTAAATCAACTCTGGAAATCTCCGATCTGGGCCTCCCACTAGCCTAGCTTTTTATTAACAGAAACCTCTTATTTCTCATGGCCCTCCCCAAACTCCTCCTTTTTTACCACGATCATCTGGGTTACAGCAAAGGTACTGAATAGATTTGCTGATCAGCAAGGTTGACTTGATGATGGCTTACAGGTTGTCTTATGGAGCGCTTCTCTACTGCTAACCGGTGACAAAAAGCAATAGGTACAGAGCACAGGAGAGGAAAACTAATTTATTCTTGGCTGCTTATATTTTTCTCTTGTGATCTTAAAAATATCTTAGGTTAGCTGTAAGTTTCTGTGGCGAGATGAAAACATGTATTTCTTTGTAGCAGCAGTATGTTTTGTAGCTGTTAGAGAACAATCCGCTCGACAGTTTGGTGGTTCTTGTTTCGGAGAGGTAGCTGCTGCTGTTGGTCATGCTGATGCTACATAGTGGCCTACAAGTTTGCAGGGTGGACAACCGCTATTTGCTTTTTCCAAAGACCAGTGCTGTTTTGTTGGCTAATGTTTTTAAGGGGGAGCATCATATGTGCGGAAGTTTTGTTTGCCATTTGCTTGTTGCCAGCCTTACCGGTGATGACCGAGTTCATGGCTGTTGCTTTGGGAAGGTTGTCAGTCGCAGGAGATGCCACAGTGAAGGTTCTTCAAGAATTCATTGATTGATTGCGCTTCGTGGTTGTGCTAGTCAAGTCACAGCAGCGCTAGCGAACTCTATAACCTGAGCTTGCAAAAGCTGGATATAAAGTGATGAAAAGTTGAAGATTGCACCATTTCTGTGAGCAGGAAAGGTATGATCCCAAACCTGCTGAAATCAGGAAAGACCCCACGGCACTTCAAACGAGATCCTAAACTCCAGTGTTGCAAGGCTTATGTTTCACAGCTCCTAGCCCTTTGTGTGTAACTGGATTGAGGCAGGCTTTTTACGGAGTGGTGACTGCTTTACTTCTCTTCTAAGGCATGAGAACACGTTGATGCTAATCTTGTTTCAAAAAAATTGGCTACGGCGCTTGTCTATGCATGAGCACTAGCTGGCTCATGGCGTGATGCTGCTTTCCTTGTAAAGACAAACCTCCTGTTGCTCGACAAAGAATTGCATCCTTAGGAAAATACGTTGTGAGACCAATGTATAATTGTAAACCTATTAGGACCCGCTCTTATAAGTGTTTCTCTACCTGCTCAGCGTTAGTCACAGAATCGTCAGTTCCATACTGATTTTGAGGAGGAAATATGCATGTGTCAAGCCCAGCACAACAAACTTCTGCAGAATTGGTTTCGTAATGTATCTTTAAATCCTTAACCCTTAACCTCTCTCTAGAGACTGCACTGAAGTGTTTGTTTAGGATTTAACATAAAAGAAACAAACTTTCATACCTGAGTAGCAGAAAAGTCTCCGAGAGACCCGTTGGGTTCCTGAACTCTGCTGAATAGGGTTGATGATCAGACAGTCCTTCTGAAAGGTTTGGGCTTTCTGACATCGTCTGAGTCTGGCCATGACTGCTAAATAATCCTGAATACTAAAGATATGCCGTTACCACAGTACTCCAGTACTTATTTTAGTTCTTTAATACTTGTTAGTGTTATAGTACTCTACAAGAAGAAATGAGCTCTTTTTTTCCTCCTAAGAGGAGAAAAAGCAGATGATCTGGAAGGCAAAACTGCCTTTGTTGCCCTATAGCCTGTTTCCCCTAAACATATTGCTTCTAGGCACTTATATAATCTATATAGGCAGAGATTGTGATAGATAATGTCACCCTTTGTGCATTTCAGATAAGCATCTCTCTAAACACAAATGTGATCAGCATCTCTCCTTGTCCTTTTGAGACTCAGTAACAGCTTTGTCGAGTGGCTTGATAATTTTTGCGCAAAATTCAGTTGGACTTCTGTGGGCAGCAACATGTAAAAATGACGTGGGAAGATCTTCAGCTGAGGTAAGCTCTCCTGAGAGCATTGGCCGTTTTCACCCAGCAGGATCTGCTCCGCTGCGCTAACCTGGGCTCATCAGCACCGGGCGTTGAGACCTTTCCTGCTCGTATGGTAACTGGGTTTGGGTGTCCACAAGCTGTCACCTGCTTTCGCCCCCCGCCCCCTAGGCAGTTAGAGGTCTCGCTGGTGCAGCCAGTACTGACGAGGCTTGGAGAGGAACATGATTTATTGTACTCTCAGCTTTGAAGAAGGAGCTCATCTGGACTGCATTTATATTAGACCCTATTTGCTACACTATTAGAAGAGGATAATTATTGAACTATTTTATTGTACAGCTATTCCTAAATTGTTGATTTTTGGGGTTTTTTATTGATTTCAGGAGGCAGCTAATTGCCATGTGGCAGCTTGATGTTAATGTTTTATGAAGATCAGGAAACAAAAGTTTATGAAAAGCTTTTGTATAGTAGCTGCAGAGTTTCAAGAACTGTTTTATACTTCCTGACAGTGCAGGTCTGGCTTAATGGTTTGTTTTTATTGCTTAAGAGTGTAAACCTTTCTTTAGCCGATGTGTGGAAATTATATCCTCATCCCGCATTACGCATTTCTCATTGCTCATTACTCATTCCCTGCTTTCATTTCTGCCATCTGTAATCAGAGCTTTACTGTTTCAACTGCATGCAAAATGCTCCTATCCTTTGCACAGTAAGATACTTTTCCTCTAGCACTCACCCACCCTTTCAAAAAAAAAAAAAAAAAAAAGGGAGGGGGAAGAAGTGGGGGGAAAAGAAAAGAGGAGGAAAAGCCTGCTCTGTCTATATTGTTTTTCTCTGTTTTGGGTGGAGTCTGTCTTAGGTTCTGGTTGCTAGATGGTTTCTGTAGTAACAAGCAGAGAAAAATCCAAGACTGAAAAGGCGCTTTTAAAGGTGCCATATCTTGCCTGAAGTATTAGTTATCTAATTATGGATATGGAATGTTTCTCTTCTCCTTTATATTAAGGCTACCCCTTTTGGTAGGACAGACTGCTGCTAAGGGAACTTGGTTTGTTGTGTTCTTAGAACACAAGAACAGGAGAACCACGAATCTTGTTCCCAGTTGACTTAAGCTGCTCAAAATAATGATGAAAAGCCAAAGGCCTTAAAACGTGTTTTTTAAAGATGTTATAAATGGTTGTTACAGGCACAAACCACTTTGTTTTTAGTTACGTAGGAAAGAAAAAAGAAGCTAGGTTCGAAAGGATGCTTGGATTTTACGTATTATTGCTGTAAGGAGGCTGTTGGATAAAAGCAGCAGTCTTTTATTTTGTTAGACTACTATGTACAAGGGGGAAATCCCAGCTCCTTCACATATAACCTTACTCTGCTGTACTCCGATGTTTTTCTTTATTTCTCCTAAGAGATTTTGCAGGGGTGTGGGAAAGTAACAGTTTTGTGTGTTTCTACTACATTTGCCTTGCTTGGACACAAAAAGAATTAAAAAAATTATTTTAAGATTACTTCTTTCCTGTCTCTCCAGTACTAATCCTTCATTACCTGTGTTCCTGACAGCCTTGTCTGCAAGCAGCAGTAATGGTTTCCTAAGGTGGAGTTTCCTCTCTTTTTGGAATCTAGTCACCTGTCCGGTGCCCTCTGGGGTTTAGCAACCTTCCATCCGTGAGTTTTGTGCAATGGTCACTTAGAAAAGCAGGTACACTGGGTTTGTCCTGGTTCTGTGCCCTTTGCGGAGGCAAATTTGTCCCCGCCTTCGGCAAGAATCTTAGACTGGGGAGGGTCTGAAGGTTTGAACCCATTGTGCGCAGCAGGAGACACCTCATAACACCAGGGACCGTGTTTGTAACTTGCCAGAAGTCTGAGGGCCAAAGCTCATTTGCATCTGTATTTCCATAGTGCTGTGAAGGCACTCGGCTGTAATACCTGCTTGGGCTTGCGTTGCCCTCGACAGATGAGCAGAGGCTGAAAGCTGTTGGACTTCTCCAGCGGTAGGAAGCTTGCAGTGGGTCAGCGTGGTTCTTGGCTCATAAGGCAGGGGAGCGATGAGATGTGTTTTTTGCTCTTCACAGTTCATTCTTGTAGGGGCTTCTGCAAAACATGCTTCGCTGCCCATGTAGAAAGTAGACCAGAGCCACTGGGTGAGGTCTGCAGTTGGGTATGTTGGCTTAATTCCAGGAAAGCAGCAGATCTGTGCTTTCTTAGTTTGTAAAAAGGCAGGGATTTTTTGGAGGAAGAAGTTGTAGGTGAGGGAAGTGGGGAAGGACCCCGCAGGCTTTTGAAGCTGAAAGTGTTAAAAGTTTCTAGAGGGACTTCAGGTAGAGAGATCAGAGCAGCGAACTGATAACATTCTGAAAGTTCAGGTTCCCACAACAGCTGGACTGTGGCAGATTTACAATTTAATGAGGCTGATAATCCCATTAGAGATTAAATTAAGAAGGTTTTTCTGGGAGATCACCAAGAAAATTATGCATATTGTACTGTAGCTTGGGTCGTAATGCCAAGGCAGTGGAGAGGTGACATGTACTGCTTGCGCTGCAGGATACTGTTTCATTCAGTGTGTCTCATTAAAACAGAGCAGCAGTGTTTCACTACAAACAAGCAAATGTATTATTATTATTATTATTACTACTACTATTATTACTATCATCATCCTGGAAACAACATGCAGATTAAAAGATGGGAAATATCATCCAGATCTGCAAATCAGCACAGCTCTACTGACTTCGTTCGCAGGTGATCCGGCCCTTTTTATTAAAGCTAATCCTCAGAAGGCAGGGTGACCACGTATAAAAAATAATGTATTTAAGGTAACTATTGACATAAATCCAGTAGCTTGGAACTTGCAAAAACATTTTTTATGGCATCCTGTACACCCTAGTGATGGGAAAGTGTTGTATGGAATAATGACTCTGTAACCACAGACTTCAAAAGTATAGAATGTCTGCGGCGTGATGGAAATAGCTGTTTCCACATCAATAATATACAGACAGGCATATTGAAGCTTAATTGCAAGGCCACTGGTGATGGGAGGGGGAAGGGATATCTGACTACGGCTGCAGCAAACACGCAGGCTGAGCAGAATGCCTCTGCTTTACAGCCAGAAACAATGATTCATTTCATTAGAATCTTGACTTTTGCGTTTTTCTCATGACTTATTGATAACTTTGTATGGAACCTCATAGACCAAAGGAGTTATTGACTCCTTAGGAATTAGGAAGAGAGACAGCGTATGTGTTATTTCTTATAAACCTCACTCTGGCTGTTGTTTTAAATTATTCTATTTTAAGGACAGTTCTAGCACAATTTTTTCTGCTTGCATTTTCTCTCTCCCTTTGAATGAAAAAATCTTTCACGTAAAAGCAGTCTTGCGCTTTCAGAGCCCAGCTTTTTTGTTCGTTTTCTTGAAGAATCCTGATCTTCTAGTTGACATTGTAATGTTACCGTGAAGGCGGTTTTGATGTCACACACTGTTGCTATTGGACCGAGTCCTAATGCACATGGAAGCCGTTTTCCCAGCCTGGCGCTGTAAATAAAAGATGGGCCCAATAGCTTTAAGTGAAAAATGAGTGGGTTTTTTTCTGCAAAATACTGGCATTATTGATATTCCTATTGTTCAAGACCTAGATTACTGGAATGACAGGTATGTTGTCATTTTACTGCTTTCAGTGTACAGGACTACTGGCATCTTGCAGGATTACTTTAAAGCTTCCCCTGTTGGAATCTCACGAGGATACCACGGAGCTTGAGATTCTTAAAAAGAAAATTTCTTCACCCTGTCTGGGGAGAAGGCTCAGAATGCCACCTTGAGACTCAAAGATCAGAAGGAAATGGAATTAAAGTTTTCCTTTTCTTAACCACTGGTATTTTTAAAGTCCACCAACATTTTTGGTTACTTAGGATTATCAGTAACCCACGTTCTATATGAAGTTATTACTGGGGGGAGGATCAAAGACTCATTGATTCATATTTCCTGGTCTGGTGCTTCTTTTTTAAGTTTTGGGTTTTTTCTTTTTTTTTTCTTTTTTTTTTTTTTTTTTTAGAAATAGTTAATTGTTAACTACTACTAGACACGTTGGGCAAAGAAGTTTCCCAGGTTGGCAGATGAAAAGATTTTCATCTTTGAAAATATAACCCAAATGTACCCTAGAGGGCAGAGTCATTTAGAGAGAGCTGCTGCACACCTGCTGAGTTACTGATTCATGCCCACTGCGGAGCTCCTCGGTGAGAAGGACCAAGCCCTGGGAAAATGGTGTCGGGAGCGTGGGTGGAGCCTTCTGGGTTTTGTCAGCAGCAAAATTTGAAAAAGTGGTCTGTGACTCTCCTGTGTGCAGGTTCTGAGGGGGGAAAAAACCACCCAAACAAAAAACACTTTTGTAAAAAAAAAAAAAGAAATCAGTAGGTTGCGAACAATTCTGTACAACCCAGCAGGCCATTCTGCTGGCAGGTGCCTGTCGCAGCTCTCACCTGATGGAGGGTCTTAGCCTTTTTTTTTTGAGGGCTATAGTTAATTTTAAAACAGAAGCAGCTTAATGTATGTCTTATATCAAAGAAAATAAATCAGGTGCTGGCCTTTCCAAGAGCTTTCTCCTCTTGAGACCTGAGCTCCGCAGTGGGTTACTGCCAACTTTTCCATCTAACTGGTGAGGAAAATTTGTTGTCAGACCTTTCTCTGTGAACTTGAGTGTCTTGGAAGGGTCTGGGAAGGCCTTTCCAGCTCCTCTTGTATGCAAGTACTTCCTTGGGGTTTCAGGCTCCGTTCCTCTCTCCTTTACCTCATTCATCCGAGGCAGGGGAAGAAAAAAAAGGGTCAAATACTGGGACACTTTGAAGAGTGTGCCTTTACCAAGCTTTGGTATTTCTCTCTTCCTGGAACTCTCATTACATGATCCTGGTTTTCTGAGCCAATTGTTAGCCCAAGGCCAAATCCTTAACCTTGGGCTAGATAACAAAAGCACAGCTGAGGTGATCTTGACTCCTTTAAAAAGGCTGTCTGCTCTTTGATGCACTCAGAATGAGACGCATAATTCATTTTCGTTCCAAAGGTTGTTCTTAGCATGAGAAATTAGCAACCTCCGTGATAAAAAAGTCAGCATGTTAACTGTGTGTTGTGTGTGTTTTTATGTTGACCTCTGTCTTCCATTGCATTCCACATCCTGGAGGGTGTCGGTGTGTCTAAGGAGAAACCAAGATTGAATCCTATCTGGGAAGTTTTACTTCATGTAACTGCATCGGTTCATACCAAGGCCTGAAGACTTTGTGCCAATGATAGGAATCAGCATTTTGAAAACGTAGCTTTCCGACTTGCAGCTCTAAATGAGAGGAGTGTGTAATTGGAGTGTATGCTGAAGAGAAATTAAGCTAAGATCAAGTTTATTAATGGATATCAAAACTGGCTTCTTAAGTACAGCCCTATTCTATGCAGAGACCCCAGAGGCATGAGAAAGGCCAATGGGTGTCAACAGTGCTAATGTCTGGCAGTGCTAAGGGCAGAAGCTCTACTGTGGTGTGGAGGACTCTCCAGCAGGTCCTTTCTGAGGTTTCTTTTCTTTGGGAGAGGACTCTTCTGCCATATGCTCTATTGCTGAAGTCTTGGTGCTACTCTGAATGACTTTGAAGGTTAATTTTGTACTGTAGCCTAGCAAGCCTGCTGGCAAGAAACAAAGAGTCACTGGTGGCTGTATTGTCAGGTGGGCCTGGTTGTGAAAGATAGTGGAATTCACAGCGAAGCTGATAGCGACAAGATGGCCTTTGGTGGCTAAACCGATTGGAAAGAAATGCTGCTGGTCAAATGCTGCATCAGAAGAAAGGGGCAGTGTAGCAGCAGGGCCACCAGACTTAAGGACGGGAGAGACGGCAAACTCCACTCTGCCGGGGAGCTGGAGTGTGCCGTTGGAGAAGTCCCTCGCTGTCCGTGTGTGCTAATTCTCAAATGGCTCTGCCCTGCCTCCGAAGTGTTTTGTAATGATATGTACCTTAAAGAATTTGGAGATGCCCAAACGCACTGCTGTTTATCCTGTAGGGTAGAGATAGCTAGCTACATTATATGGTGTAATAACAGGTTTCGTCCGCTGGTAACCAGTTTGCATGCGGACCAGGTCTGGCCAGTATTAAATTGGAAAGCAGAGATGGCTTTGTGATTAAGGTGCTGGAGTGGGACGCTGGAAATCTGGGTTCAAGTTGTGGGTCAGCCATAAACTCCCTGTGTGACCTTGAGCAATATAATTATTCTGAGACTTCAAAGGTATCTAAACAATTTGGACACCCATTTTCCAGTCATTTTAATTAACTGGGGTGCTTTGAAATGCTCGGCTTTAATCTCTCTGTGCCTAGGATTCTCATTTGTAAAACCAGGATAATAATATTTCCTTGCGCATGAAGAGGATGTGTGCGTTAACGATGGGGAAGTGTGCAGCTGCTCGAAAGGCAGCAGGTACCGAGCTTGCAAGGGGTTTAGTGAGGGGGGAGCCTGCCGAGTTTTGCAGGCGGGGGGCTCAAATGCGTACATGGGTGCTGTGCACAGGACGAACTCAGCCTGTTTCAGTGAGATTTGTTTACATGTGGGCATAAACTGGGGGATAGTTACTTACCATGATGTATTACCGTCATACTGGTTCGTGGGAGATAAATACCGCTGCAAGTAAACTGCAACCAAAATATTTACTAAGAGGAACAGCTCATTTATTCAATATTTCATTTAGCTCCATAACAACATCTTGCCGTTTCTTTAGTGTCTTGCCATTCTTTAATAGTGAATATTAAACTTTTACAAGATAAAATGACTAGTTATTAACATTTCCATTTCTGTAGCTTGACTTCATAACAAGCCGTGCTCCCCCTTTAACATCACCTACGGTTACGTCCCTTCGCCTGCTGTTACGTGTTTGTGTAATGAAAGGCCTGTAATGCACACAGGCAGAGGGAAGGGTTAAAAGAGCCAAGGGAATCTTTAATTCCTTCATTTTCTGACTTTTGTGGGTTTAATACACAATCTTAACATTCCATTAGTAAGTGGTTGCTTTTTTTTTTTCTTTTTAACTGAAGAGATTAAAGGTTCCCTCAGACTTTACATTTTTTCACTGCTCTCTTTAGTCGTGTCAGTTTTGTGCGCTGGGCAGGCAGGAAATGAAAAGGTATCCTCAGGAACCAGCGAGGCTGCTCCCGGAGCCCAGTGATGGATGTCTAGGAGACGCCTGTCCGTAGGGGGCTGCTTTTCCCAAAAGAAGTGTTTCAAAGGCCCTAGGACTTGGGTTCATTGCTGGCCTTTGAGGTGACTGGCACCCAGCGCCTTTGAGTAAAGCACTTTGCGGGCTGTGTGCTGTGTAGTGTTAGGTACTGTCAGAACAGCTGATCCTGCGTGTAACCACAGTTATTGATACGTCAGTGGTAAACATACGCTGAAATGAGGGTTCACCGTTAAATACGAACGAAAGAGATGGCGGCTGCTACTCTCAACAGCTTCCACTGCATCTGCTGCGTCTGTGACTTCAGGATGAATCAAATCAGAGTCTTTTTCATTGCTCTGTGCATTGGCTCATTGTAACGACCGCTTTGTAGAGAAGAAAATATGACTCGCTTCTTGTTATGATTAGTAGCGTTATACTAGGATGGAGTAACTTGTTGTTTATCATAAGGAAGTCTCAAATCTGGGTGTCAAGATATACTTTTCTCTTGAAATTTACTTTTCTAAGTAACCATGAGCCAAATGCTTCTTTAACGTGCCGATATATATGCTTGCAGGGTAGGTGACCAAATATTTCTCAGTTTTATTCTAAAATCTGTATTGCAAACATTCTGACTATTGAATGGCAAACTTTCCTCTAAAAGTTCAGTGGAAGAAAACAGTGAAAACTCTGGTTGTAGTTTTCACTGAAAACCAACAGTCAGAGTTATAAAATGGATTTGGGGTGGTAGCTGTTATTACCTGAGGTTTTCCTATTACTTTGATTTAGTTTTTTACTGAAGTGAGCAGGTAAGAAATACTGACAAATTATTAGTTCATATTGTGTACCAGCAAATATACTATTTTATGATTAGGCTAAGCAAGCATTTTCAGGTAGTCTTACCTTGTAGAATGACTGTTTGGTAGATGCATAGTTTAAAAATAAAAGCAAACAAATCAGGAGATAATCACGTCTAGATACCTACCAAAAGTTAAAATGATCTTAGATATAGAAAACTGACTGTTTTTTCAGGAGAAAATAACGCACTGATTTAACTGGAAAAGATAAAGCTAAGAACAAAGTATGGTAATGGAGTTTTTTGTTTGGGGGGGGGGGGGGGGGTTTGTTGTTTTTTTTTTTTTTTTTTTTTACCGATGGGCCAATTCTGCAAAAACCTTATTAGCTATTTTGTATTCTAGGCCCATGGAAAACTTTTGGATGGAACTTAATTTAGTACATTGTTACAAAGTCTGATATCTGCCCGACTTTATCCAAGTTCATGAACCTTTTGAGCAGCGGCCCCCCGCATGCCCCTGGGGTTCTGGAGAGGGATTTATGGTTTCATGTGCAAAACAGTGTGAAACTTGGCACTTTCGCATGGCCTGAACCCTGACGGCTCCAGGAGCACTAAGCAAAATCAGGGCCTATGAACTCAACCAGCTCAGAGGCGAAGTAAAGGTTTATTGAAACTTGCATGAGCTTGAACTAAATTCCATTTTAAAAAATCTGGCCCTTACGGTCCCGTCATTGCCTTGTCATTAACTTGGGTGAAATATGTCCTGCATGGCTGTTGTGAAGATAAAGTCAGTAAGTTTTATTTAAAAATGATGATGGCAGTGGTGGTGTTGCGGGGGGTGGGGTGAGAAGTTAAGGACTTCTGATACGTAGGAAGGAGGCTGGTGACCAGGAGATATGAACATCTTAATAGTCAGTGTATGGATAGGAGAAGTTCCTCTGACTTCCTACTTGCTGAAGAGCCAGGGCAGGCCAGTCATTAGGGCTGTCTGACAGGGTAAATGAGTCATAGTCAAATCAGGCACTCATTTGCATCACCAGGCTTTTCAGAGCCTGTGCAAACTCCAGGCTCTTGTTCATATTGAAGGCCAGGTTTGCCTTTCCTTTATTCTGCTTTCAGTGGTGTTCAAAGAGTATGAGTGGTGAATTTGGCCAAGGGTCTAAAAAACTACTTGCCTTCTGGTTTATAAACGAGCGGAGATGCTGCCCGCAGCCAGTATCCAAGTCCACTAGAAAGAGAATGTCAGGTTCCTACTGTTACTCAGTGGCAGGTCTGCAGATCCTGCCTTTTTTATAAGAATTGAAGTCCGTGGCAGTCGCTGGAATTGACTGATGCTGAGGACTGGGCCCACAAGAAACAGAAATATTTCTTCCTTTACTCATTTCCTGGCCTTGCCCTCTGGCCAGTGGGTAGACTGTCTGGCTTTGGAGCTTTCGTTATTCAGGTAGGTCATATTATGCCTCCTTACCAGGTCCTGAAACGAGCCAGTGTTGCTCACCTCCAGGCCCAAATTGGCTATAAGTGAACACGTTAATTCTGCGTTGCGTTGCCTCTACTTCTGCACTGTATAAAGTACTCCAGGGGTCTTCCACAAGTGAGGCCACGGGTGGATTTGTCAAAACGGACCTCTTTCAAAGTTGCTTGTAACTTTTGCACTTACGTGGTATAGACACCAACAGTGGTCCTACAGTGTACTGATGATGATAGTACCATGGCTTACAAAGTCACAGTAGGAATATTCTGCTGTGAACACATGTAAAAACCTGGTTATCAAGAAGTAAGTTTATTTGCCTGACACTAGGCTAAACTCTTTTAGGACAACCATAACCCTCCCCACATCTGCTGGAAGGGCAGTGTGATGGGGCATAAGTAATTTGGGAGACTTAGGGAGTGCATGAGGGACAACTTTTTGATGCTGGTGCTGGATGAGCTGACTGATGGGGCACTGTGCAGGACCTGCTGCTCATGAGTAAGGAAGAACTGTTTTGGGGTGACTTGGCTGCAGTATCATGAGATGGCTCTTTAAGAACCTGAGGGAAGTGGGAAAGGCAAGTAATATAATCACTCAAAACTTCAAGCGTGTGGACTTTGGCTTGTTCAAGGAACTGGTAGGCAGAATCTCCTGGGAGTCTGCCCTGGAGGGCAGAGAGAGACCCATGAAAGTAGCTTGATCTTCAAGGACAGCCTCCTCAAAGCACAAGAACAGTCCATCCTGATGTTCAGGATGCTGAGCAGGTATAGCAGGAGGCCAGCTTGGCTGAACGGGGAACTCCTGACTGATTTCACATGCAAAAAGGAAGAGTATGGAGGTGGAAGCAGGGACAAGCAACCAAAGAGGAATACAGAAATGTTGCCTGGGCATGTAGGAACAGGGTTAGGAAAGTCAAAGCTCAGCTGGAGCTGGAACTGATGAGGCTTTTAGAGTGTAAGCAGATCACTTCTACATGCAACACAAGGGAGACCAAGGAAGATGTGGGCCTTCTGCTGAATGTGGCAGGTGATGAAAGGCATGGGAAAAGGCTGAAGTATTCAATGTCTTGTCTTGGTCTTTATTAGCAAGATCCGCTTTCAGGCCTCTATGCATAGTGGCAGAGCTTGAGGGAAGAGGTGGTACCTGCATGAAAGAACTAAAGATCTTGTAAGTAAACGTGGCACATACAAGACCATGGGGCTGGACAGGATGCGTCAGAGGGTGCTGAGGGGCTGATTCTGTTTAACATCTTCATCAGCAACCTGATCAAAGAGACAGAGCGCATCCTTAGCAAGTTTGCAGATGACACCACCCCAAGAGAATTGGCTGATGTGCTGGAGAGCAAGTCTGCTGGCCAGAGGAACCATCTGAGAAGTGAGCTGGAAGAATGGGCCAACAAGAATCTCCTGAAGTTCAACAGAGATGAATGCACGGTTCTGCGCTGGGGACAGAAGAGTGCCCCATGCCCAGGTACGGGGGTAGCGTCTCAGCACCCGGGTGTTCTGATGGACACCACATCCATTATGTATCAGCAACATGGCTACTGCAGAAATGAAAGCCAACTGTGTGCTGGGTTGCCTGGAGGCGACTGACTGTTCCCCTCTGGTTGTGCTTGTTAGGATGCCACTGGAGTACTGTGTTCAGTTTGGGACTCTTTGGGAGAAATACTGGCAAACTGGAGAGCAGCTGTGGTGGTTAGGCAGCTGGACTGTGTGACACATGAGGAGGGGTGGGGGGACCTTAATTTATTTAGCTGGGGGAATACAATTGCACTCTTGCTTGACCCAAAAGGAGGTTATAGAGAGGATGAAGCCAGGCTCTTCTCAGAGTGGAAGGACCGGAGGCAGTTGCCACAGGTTACAGCAAGGGGAAATCTGACTGAACATGAGGAAAAAATTCTTCACAGCAACAAGGGTTTAGCACTTGAGCCCTGAGAAGTTGTAAAATTTCCCCTTTTTTGGAGGCTTCCTGAACTCTACTTGTCAAGACCCTAAGGAACCTGATCTAAGCTGAAGCTGGACGTGCTCTGTATGAGCAGGAGGCTGGATGAGATGACCTCCAGAGGTCCCTGCCAACCTTAATATTTTGGATTTTGTGACATAGAGAAAAACCATCGATCAAGAGCAGTAGATGGAGCAATATGAATGTAGGGAGTTCTTGTTTCTGTGTATACCATGTTATTTCTGGTTTGTGCTCCATTTAACAAGCAGAGAAGAAGAGAAAACATGCTTTTTTCTTTTTTGGGGGTTTTGGTTTGTTGTTTTTTTCCCCCCAAAATTATCAAAAATTTGCTGGCAGGAGGTCTGCTGCAGTATGCAGATTAGGATGTCGCATTTGTTGAAACACTGTGTCCAATATCAATGAAATAAGATAGGAAACAACCGATCATTTATTTCTGGCAGGCATTTTTTCTCATAAATATCAGCTTTGAATGAATCCTAACAATGAGTTTAAAAAGATCTTCATGCAGACAAGAGAGACTGATGCTAGCTTTGACATGAAATTTTACAACAAAAATTGTTCAGTAGAGGATAGTAAATTATTTCAGGAGAAGGATAAAGTGTTTTGACGTTTACTGACAAAATCCTTGCAGCATGGATGAGAAGGTGGCATAAGCACATCTTTGACCAATTAGAATAAAAATTAAAAAAAGACAACAAACTGTTTGCAGCCACTGACACCTGTTAAAATTCAAGCCCATGCTAGAATATCAAGCTTCTGCTGAAATATGTACCGAGTGTATTTTTATGTTTTAAATATGACTTCCCATCCTGGTATTTGCAGGTGCATTGTACTAAAGTGAACACAATCATTTTGTTAATTGCAGTTCAAGCTCATTAGGGAACTATAAAGGCAGAAGAATGAATGTAACCGTGCATTAAATGGTAAATGATTTTGGGGTGGGAAGCAGTCAGGTGTGTTGCCTTAGGCTATGATTTTCCCCAAATTAACATACATAGCAAAGAAAGAAAGAATGAGGCGGGTGGGAAGAAAGAAAGGCCACAGGTCACCAAAGCAAGCCTCCCGATCTTCAGTGACGCTGAAGGGAAACGTTAGTTGCCCAAGTGCTGAGAATCTAGCTGGTACTGGCTTACACCGGGCAGTTTTTTATTGGTTTCGGTTCATTCAAACCAAATATGGTGAAATCCAAACCCACCCAGCATTGTTCATGTAGTTAACGTGTAACTGAGCAGAGTTTTGGAAGGTTTCGCTGCCGCCCGCAAGACCTCTTGGATGCACAACGTTAATGACTTTCATTGCAAAACCATCTTGAAGTAGCGTATGCTTGACCAAACAGCCAAACATTTCCCCTCAGAGTTTTGTTGGGAGATTCATAAGCTTGAAAATGTGTTATCGCAAAGCTTGGTTGCTTCCGTCTCCCTGCAGGACTCTCAAGCCAGCAGGGATCCACGGATTCCAGATGGTTGTACAAGCGTATTTTGCTGCCTTGGAATAATAATCGTCCGGCGAAATGAAAACCTTGGCCAGGGTTTCAGATCTGAATAGCAATACCGAGTGTCTCAGTGGTTGGGTGTCTAGATGGACATGGCTCAAATTGTGATTTCTTCAGATTGACAGGATTTTGATCTTCTGGAAAATCAGGCTCCTTTATGTTGCCTCTTGTTTTCCATTTTACTTTTGCTTGAAGTGGAAATACTTGTTTTGAGAAAGGAGGAAGGTGCTAGGAGGACTGAATGCAGAACTGAATGAAAATTTTCCCCTGGAATTTTTTTCAACTGATTTTATGTAGAACCCCCTATTTTTTTCTTTTCTGTTTGTCAGTTTCTTGTCTGTTTGCTGAAAGCATTTCCATTTCCTGCTGCTCTAGTGAATTGTTTAACCAGTCACCAAAGTCAAGTTTCATGACTTTTAGAATATGTCTGTAATATCTTAATGGCAATTGAGGCACAAATGACCTGAGATTTTTTTTTTAAGCTTTCAAAAAAGTAGCTGGCTTCTGTTTAGTCCTAAAAATTCCTTTGGTCAAAGAGAGAGATAAATACCAGTATTTATTAATGTTTATTTCTGGTGAAGCTATATACTCCTTAGCCATTGTTTCATTATATTTGGTTCAACTTCTTTGTTCTTTAGTTGCATCCCAAAGAGAAAACAGACACCTGTGGACAGTGTTCTCGCAGAGTTCAAACAAAATTATGAAAAGCAGTTAGTCTGAATTAACAGAAGGTTGTATATTACTCATGAATCTTACAATTATTCAGGAAAATAATTGCACTTCTGTGGGACTCTCAAGCCCCCGAAGCCTATATAATGGACAGGAAGATTAATATTTTTTACTCCTTCCCTCTCGCATATCTGGCGCTGCGTAGGGCCAGGAAAGAGCTTCTGGGATGGACTTGATGGAATCTTTTCCAGCAAATTCTCTGTTCTTTGAAGTCCCAGCTTTGGCAGCTGCTGCCAACTTTACTGTCCAACATGAGACCAGTAAAACCAGATTTTGCTGGTAGGCCCAGTCTCCAAGATGGCTTCCTTTTGTAGAACCAAATATGGGCAGTTAATTTGCTTTTTGGATGTGTATCGTATTTAACAAGATGGATATTTGTTCCTAACAGCTTAAAAACGCAAAGGTGTGTACTCGTGTCTGCTGTGCCTGTTCCCTATTAATCCACTTGCAGTTTATTTTAGCACATTTGTTATTTGCCTATTACGTATGGTACGTCTGCAAAGAAAATGTATGCAACTTTGTGAGTCTAAAATCAAAGTTCTCAGCTTGAGGTAGGCAGGTGATGAGCTGTTCAACCATAGCCAAGTGAGGGAAAAGTAAGAAAAAACCTCGTGCCTGACAGCTGATCACAAGTAATTTAAAAAGAAAAAAAACCAAAACAAACACACACCCACGGCCAGACTGGTACAAAAGTCTTTTTTATTGGTGGCACGTGGGCAAATATAGTGGAAATACTTTTTAAAGTATTACGGGAAGGAATTTCAACGATTGTGGGGTTTTCTGTTATTATGATGGGTGGATCTGAAATATAAAACTTCCCAGGCACTTGCTGTAAATCAGGACAAACCCATCTCTCACAGAACAATGTAGAAATTTCAGCGGCAGTGCTGCTCTCTTTGGGTGCGTTTATGCACGTATGCGTGTACGGCATGTGGCTGATGTGGGACTGGCACCACCAGTTCTCTGGAAAAAGGAAAAAAGGTTTTGCTTGCCTTGAAACAGTAAGATATCTGCCAATTTGAGCAGCTCTAGCACCACCGTGCTGTTGAGATTTGGCAGGAGAGTGACTTTCACTTCGTTTTCCTGCCAAACTCGGCCACTTAATGAACATTTCAAGCCTCTCAGCTTGCACGTGCTCGGTTGATGTTTGAGGGGAAAAATCCCGTCCTTGCAAAGCCGGCTCGGGATTCTCCCTGCTGCGTGGGGGCTGTTCTCCCACAGCCCCCACCCATGACGGGTCCGTCCCTTGGGGAGATGGAGCGGGGCACGGGTGAGAGAGGAATTGCTCTGGAATTGCAGCTGTATTTTCAGGATGGGAGTAATCTCTGCATGTCTTGCTGAGTGTTTCCCTCTGCATTCACGGCAAGGGGATAGATGTTCGCAAAGAGCTCCTCTGTCCCCGTGGTGCATAGATGCATATGGAATAGAGTAGAAAAGAGAGTGGGAGGCTTCTCTATTTTAGGGAGGCAATAGAAAAATTTGTGTTCAGCGTGTTTCCTTCCAGAAACCTGAAATGGAGTTGGCGATTCCTGCATTTTGCCCTTCTCAGCAAGTGTCCGCAAAGTCCCCAGACAAAGTGTGTGCTCGGCTCCCTCTTGTCCGCACAGCAGAAGGCAACGCGCTCTCCTTTGCACAGGTACTTTGTTAGCTTTGACAATTGGGGGGCTCTTCAGTAACTCTAAGGGTCCCAGCTCTGCTGGAATTTGCTTCCAGCTATGCAGTGGGGCTTTGTACCTTCTTTTTTTTTTTTTTTTTTTAAGTCAAGGACATCACACGTGTGTGTGCAAACTGTATTTAAAAACGCTTAGGATATACCAAAATTATCTTGCGACTTTAATTCTCTTCCCAGCCCTGCTCCCATCTTCTGTGTTATGATACAGTCTTTAATTAGACCACTACAATTACAGACCTGCTTGGGGAATGAATCAGGGTTGTGTGGTAAAAGACACCATTGTCCGAGGATGCCATTTCTGGCAGGAGTGGAAAGATGAACGGTGAATGAGGCGGGGGGTTGTGGAAAGGGGAAAAAATATTAAAGGCTGTTCAGATGTACACTAGAGAATTAGCACTTTCAGTGCTTCTGCCAGAGTGATTCCAGGCAAGTTACTTAAACCAAACTCTTCATGGGTGGTCACTAATTAAGCGTTCCTCATGTTCTGGGTATCTGACTTGAGACCCGGGGGTCTGACCTGCAATCCTGAGCAGTCACAGTTGCAACAGAAACTCGGGGGAGCTGCAGTACAGAAAATCTCATCATAGCGCTCTGGAAAATGAAACGCCTGTGGCGTGCCCGCTTGCACTGTCCCCGTAGCCATGGATCCTTCAGCCCCCGTTTTCCTTCCTTGCTTCCCAGCCTGCAAAATGGGGGAAAGGTCATCCCTTCACTTTGTTGGGAAACAGTGAAGATAAAGTCAAGTTTGTGACGTCCCTAACGTCAAGAGTGCCATAGCAAAACACATGAGGACATCATTAATTCTGCCGCTGCGGCTGGGTTTGAGTCATGCGCAGCAAAGCGGGGCTGGGACCGTGCCGGGATCACATCCATTACTGAATTGCTTTGCAGGGCCAGACCAGCCCCTTCCTCACCCTGGCCGGGGCAGACACCCTGCGGGGAAAATAAGAGTGTGGTCATATCGCTACAGGCTCTGTCATCGTGCATGCGCAGGGAGGTAAAATTGCTGCATTTACGGTAATTCTGGCTTTTTCTCACTTTTAAGTGCTCGGCTTTGCAAGAACATTAAGTCCTCTTTATCTGTTTTTCGAGTAACAAACATCCCTATACACCCCCCAGCAAAGAAATGCTTTCCTAATGGTCCTTTAAGGCAGAACGCGCTGCCTTAGTGGCTTGTTATTAGGAAGAAAACTTGGAGGCACAAATGTTGATCTTTTACTGCACAGCAGTTTATCGCTGGATAAAAGGTTTCTGAAAATAGGTTTGATTTAAATAAAACAACTATCTCCACATTAATTTTTCATGTGTGAATGCTTCAGAGAGCGCTTCTGTAAACTTCATTACAACGCATGCCATTGCCATTGCGTGCCAAATTATAAGTTTCAGGATCTTTGAAATTAAGCATCTGTTATCTCTTGCCTGGGGTTTACTTAAGGAAAACAAGAATTCAAAACATGAATGCGTACAATCTTTACAAAAATACTGGTGTTTACAGTTTGACCTTTACTTTCTAGTGTTTACCTAAGGGCTAAGTATTTGGAATTATGCTTTGGCTTATAAATGTTTATCATCTAATAGGAATGATATCAGAGCTCTTACAAAAATAAGAGTTCCCTGGAATAATTTGACCAAAAAAAGAACCACAGTGAGGGGAAGGGAGGGGAAAAGAAAAAAGAGCTGAAAGGAGGGATTGGGACTTTCTGGCATCACTGCGGTTTTGATTGCCCCCCAGGGCAGGTGTCCCTGCCGTGCCAGCAGCCCTCTCCCTCAAGGGGTGGCAACATGCTGCTCCAAAGCCTGGCCCTGGGCTGCTCCTGTCCCCAGGTAAAGCCCAGGGCCTTCAGGGAGGCCCTGAAGGTCACCTCTCAAAGCTGGTAGCAGCGTCCCAGCTGGGGGGGACATGGGGGGTGATGTGAAGTTTAGCTGAGGAGTGGCAAAGATGACGTCAGCTGTGGCCTTGAGGAGGGGCGGTGGTCACGGCGTGGGGATCTCTGCAGGAGATGGGTGCAAGGCGTGAGGCTCAGCCCGTGGGGGTGCAGAAATCGTGTGAGGGAAGGTGCGAGTTCATCCCCTGGTGTAAGCTTTTTGACAGCCGACTCGCAAGAGCGGGGCTGTCCAGCAGTGGTGTAGGAAAACCTGCTGGCTTTTGTTCTTCTGTGTTTCTACAAAACTATGTAGAAGACTGAAACGGGCGGAATTTCTGATCGGTGTTTTTGAGAAGCTGCAAGAGGGACAATGAGATGACAGTATGTTGGGGGAATGGAGATGGGGCCAGATACAGTGAGTAGGAAGGCCCAAAGAGAGCTATAACGTAGCTCTAAGCTTACACTGTGTCTCCCTTATCAGACAGTATCCTGCTTTTCCAATTCCCTGAGCACCTCCAGTTGCTGCCATCCTTTGTAGTAGATGCTGGGGTCTTCCCTCATCTGAAAAAGTGGTGCTTTTCAACATGCCTCTTCCACACAGGTGCAGAAAGTCAGTAGGAATTCAGTCATTTGGTGGCTCAGTGTGTCATTACTGTGTCCTCTTTCTCTGCTGATGTAAACATAACTGAGATGATGTTTGGATTCCTCTGCTGTTGGTGACAACAACTCTGGGTCAGTCCTTAGCAGGTTTGTTTTATTGATGAGCTTATTGCTTGCCTGCCTCCTTGATTTCTTTCCCTTCTCGTACTGTTTTTTCGCTCAGCTTAAAAACAAACTCCTCTTCACTCTCTCTCCCCGAGAGCAGCACCCAAGTATTTCCAAATATGATAGAGCTGCAAAGCTCAACATGGTTGTTGACTCTCTCCATAGCCTGGTGAATGTGGGCTTATTTCAATCCACACCCGTGATCTGGCATATTGCTGTGATGAAACAGAAGTTTATAGGAACAGACTTTATTGCTGCTGCAGCATTTTTTATCACCCTAATGCACTGTTGGTGTGCAGCAGTGCCAGCCTATAGAAGGGAAGGCCTAAAGTCAACGCAAAGGCAGCCAGTTCTGGTTTCTGCCCTCTTGACCTCAGGTTTTCATGTCCCCTGTAGCTCGGTGGGCTTTTGAAATGCACTTGAAGCCGTTGTGGATCTTGGGCTAGGTGGCTTGGTGTGGGGTCTCTTGGTTTGGGGGTTGTTTGTGTTTTGGGTTTGTGTTTTTTTTTTTTCCCCAGCTGCATACATCAGGCCCCGAATGTTTTTTAATGTTAGTTTTGTTCCAGATGTGAACTCCGTGATCTTAATTAGCTGTTCGCTGATTAGCTTGCTGTGGAGAGGATTATATTTACAAGACGTGGCTACTTTTCTCAAAGTAGAACCTGGTTCACTTTGAGACCATCAAGCACAACTTGGCTCTGGGGTCAAATATACCTGTGTTCTTCCTGCCCGGCTTGCCCGTGCCAATGTCCAGCGTTTGGTGGGTCAGGACAGGGCTGTAAGTAATGAGATGAACACAGGCATTTCTACTGATGCATTGGCTCGTGAGTGCCCTTCAGATGTACAGTGTTTAAACCTCATTCTCTGCCGAATTCTTAAATTTGGACAACTTAGCTTTTGATGCTCCTGCACTGCAGCTTGTCATCAACAGTGCGAGCTGGAGGTACAACACTACTGTTCTGATTGGATTTTGATATGGGATTTTTTCACTGGCACATTTGGCCACAAAAGCCGCAAGTGAATGGCGAGTCGTGTCCAGACGTGCCAAGGAGGTGGTATCAGGTGGTATCCCCAGACTTAATCACTTCACTCCAGCTGGGGAGAAACATAGTTTAAGCAAATGCCACTTTTAGGTGAGGAGGGTGGCCAGGCTGAGCTATGAAGAGCTCTGCATCAATGGGAGCACCTGCAGTGGAAGGCACGTGGATGTGAAACCAGGGAGATGTCGGGGGACAAAAAGCCATCGTGAGAACTGAGGTAAGAGGGGAGGTGAGGCTTTGCCTAGATCTTGCCCTTGGTCCTAGGCTGGACAATGTTTCTCCTGAGCTACTCCATCGCTTCTTCCAATTTCTCTGGGCAGTTTGGTTTGCCCAGATGGAGTAAATGCCAAGATGCCAGACTCCTACGTCTTAGAGATCGTGGCCTTTGTCACTGCCCAGAGGAGCAGCACTGGCCAAGGGCCTGCTGATCCCACTGGCCTTGGAGATCTCGGCACACCTCGGTGATGCCAGGGCTGCTCTCAATCACGGTCCCAGGGGTGAACTTGACTAAGCAAACCTTGCTTCTGCTGGGGTCACTGGGGATTTATTTAATGTAATTATAACAAAGCTCCTGCAGGCCTGGCTGGGTGAGGAGTGTATATGAATTTCCAAAACCTTGGAGAGAACTTTGCATGCACTATTCCTCCCCCCCCACCCCCCCAAATTTATGGCAAGAGAACAAAATGTGAAGCAGGTCGACGAGTTTTCTGCCAATGCCTCCGGCATTAGCTATGATTCATTAGCCCAGCCTTGAAGAGATGTTCAGAGGTCCAATAAAACCTATTCAAGATCTTGTTTTGAAAGGCGTGCAGGAATAGGGAGCGAGAGGTTCTTTACAACGTAACGCCTTCCCTTTCTCTTCAGGAACAGGGTTGATAGGTTCTGTTTCCTGCCTGCCTTTGAAGCCAGTTTTTTAATGTATATTAAATACTGCTCAGCCACATATTCTGACGTGGATGGGTTTGCAGGACTGGTGGTAAGGAAGACAGGCCTACCTCGGTCCTGTCCTCCTCCCTCTGTAACCTTACACTACGGAGCAAGGGCAAAGTGCGTGTAAAATACAACTTTTCAAATTGAGATGGCATTTTTTACCATTTTTCCCACAGCGTGTATGATAAACACTGCAATTCAGAGGAAAACAATCCTAGAAACAGCATTTTTAAGCGTGCCTCAGTGTAATTCTTCCACCCTCTTTCGAGAAACTGAACTGTGTATAGATGTAAAGTCAAACTCACTGTTTTTGACACAATAGATGTAGAATAGGTAGAAATGCAAACATAATTCCTTAGATTACCCATTTGTCAGGGTTTATCGTAGAGGCAAAGCTGCTCATTAGACTCATATAGAGTGGAGAGCCACAAAAACATCTTCAGAGGTATTGAGTTAGATTCCAATCGCAGTTACAAGAGATGTGACTCCGGTGGATTTGGTAAAGTTATTCCTAATGGGTGTTGGTCGCTCAGGGCGGAATGAAACCCATCCTGTTTTACTACTATTTAATCCTGGGTCATATGTATTAATAGATGATGGCAATGCTAATTTGGTCCAAGTACTTGAGGTGGCCTATTGACGTGCGAGCTGGAATCGTCTGGCCACAGGAAAAGCAGAAATTCTCAGGTTTAGGACAGACCTGCAGACTATTAGACTGGACTCGTGTGTTTATTCTAGGAATTATTTTCTCTAGGTTATGCAAGAACTCTTTTTTTTGTTCAGTTTGGAGCAATTCCTCTTGCAGATCAGTGGCCAGAATTTGGATTCAGGGTTTGCTAAGAGAAATGCTTGACAATATCTGGCTTGCTATGTCCCTGGTCTTTTGGGGTATTTCAGCTATTTTTCCTCTCTTTTCAACATTGTGGTTTCTAAATGTCTCCTCCTTTCAATGGCCAGTGGCAGATCAATTTCTTTTTCTCTCTTTTGAACTGTCTAACTAATAGACTGAGCAAAAGGAAAGTGAAGCCACCCTGGACTTCTAGTCTTCCAGTCAAACTTACGTATCATCTGTTAGGAACGCTCTTCAAGTCAAATGAGTGGTTGTGTGGAGTGCTTGAATTTAGTAGCTCAGTGTCTGAATAGTGGCGTTATTTTTTTTTTTCATGTAAACATTCCCGTACTCCTTTCCAGTTTACCCACCTTTCCAAACAGGCCGTTGTCCAATGCTATCTCTGAAACCACTGTCAGATAACACTGGACAATGCGCTAGTACAGTACAGACATTGGGTGGTTAATTATCAACAACTCTATCGATGTAGTTTTAACAAGGGAACTTGTCTTAATGAGATGACAGGCTAGGAAGTTAGCTTGTTTCCTCGTTCTGCAAATGCTGTTGCCGGTTTTGTGTTGATGACTGCATGTTTCGGTCCAGATTTTGACCTTAATGTACATCCACACTGACTTCACTGCGGTTCTCCTGGGCTTATGAGGTGTTGCCTGATGACCTGGGTGGCAGCCGTTCACCATGCAGTAGTAAAGGAAAAAGAAAAAAAACACAGCCACCCACCAAAACACACAAAAACCCCTCCAAAAAAAAAAAAAGCTATTCAGGCTCTGTCATCCAAGATCAAGGCTGCGTGGCTCGTGCCAAGCTGTATGATGAAGGTTCCAGTGACCAAAGCAACACACACTTTTTCTGAAACCTGTGTTTTCTCTGCTTTTGTCATACCTGCGTTGTCTTGGCATCACTTTGTACTGAAAGGTGAGCAGGTCTCTTAAAAGAGGGACCTGCACCTACTCTGAGGGAAATGAGGCTATTTTTCCAGCACCGTTGCCCTCCCCAAAATTTCTTGCCTGAGGGGCATCATGTTAGATCAGTGGGGCAAAATGAGGAAAATGGAGGTTTGCTGGTGAATGAGCTCGCTTCTTCCTGGCCACGTACACTTTTCTCGCATGTTGCCTGTTTATCCAGCTGAATTAGACTCCTGAAGTAGCTCTAGGGCAGTGGAGGTTGTGTTAGCTTTGAACTGGTGCGGTTTTCTCGCCCTCAAAGTGATATAGTTCATCTCTTTTGAACCTAGCCGAGGGTTTTAATACTAGCAAAAATCCTGAAGGAAATCCCAAACCCAGCGTTTTGGTAATTCATCTAAACAGCCCTGATAGCCGATGTTCAGCCTGCCTGGTGACGGAGCAGCCCACGAAGATACCCTTTGAGGCTGGGGGCGTTTTAAAGGCTGCTGGATTGTATGTGGGACTGAACTGAGTGGAGACAGAACGCGGCGATACATCAGCTCAGAACATGCCATTGTTTGCAGGGAGACTCTGGAATCCTGTTTGATTGGTACAGCGGTGAGTTGGAGACTGCGCTGTGAGGATGCTCCTTGGGTTTTCGGTCCTTCTGTGAGCTTTCCTTAGGTTTTGGGTGAACGGCAGCAGGTGTGGTACCTACTTCCATTTACTGATTGGGGAAGAAGCTTCAGCAAACACTCTTTATCCCACAGGTTTTAATGAACAGTTTTAAACTGAGGTCTGTGCAACAGAACTAGAAGCGGTTTAGAATTCAACAGAATTAGAAGCAGTTTGAGTTGTTGTTGCTAACACAGACACAGTCACATTTAAACCCAAGGGTCTGCTGTTAAGAGTTTTACCCTGCTGGCGCAGCCAGAGGTTTTTTGAAGTTGATGCTTAATTCTAAGCCAAATTTACATTGCTTTGACCACCTGGCCCGTGTATCCACCCCACGCCGCTTCACGTTTCTCCTTTGCTGTTGAACTCCTTAGTTCCCCAATGGCACTGGAACATCCTGACCCTCGTAGCTCCGCTTGCAGGTGAATGCTGCTCTCTCCGTGTCCCCGTACGGGGGACCTGTCCCTGTACATGCCAGACCCCCCCACCCCACCCATCAGCAGCAGGATGCTGTTTTACCTGGTAGAGAGACTGCTCTGTCTATCAGCAAGTTTCCTGTTGCTGAGGATTAAAAAAAAAAAAAATCTTCTTGCTCTGGGAGCAGATGGCCACCTCTCCACCCATCCTCTCAGGTATGGGGAGGCAGCCAAAAACTAGCTTAAAAGAGCAAAGCGTAACCTGTTCAAAGGAGAACAGAAAGGAACATTTTTCAAACAGCTTAATGAAGCACTTGTTAAGGACTGCCAGGGACAGATTTCCATTCTACACAGGATATTCATTAGAAAAGTAAACACCCTCCAGCACCATTTGTAGGAACAAAGCAGCTTGCATTTTATAACGAGGTGTTAATTTAATGAAGGAGGGGACTGGCAGAGGAGCAGGAGGCAACTAACCAAATGACAGACACCTTTTCCTGGGCGGACGGGAGCTGTGCCGTCCCGCTTTGCTGCACGGTGGAGGAAGATGGGCACTGTGCGCTACACAGCGGGCAGGGACCATCCTGGGCCGAGGAGCTGGGGGATGTGGAGTTTGTTGGCCGACATGCCAACCATGGTTGAATCGAGGTTCTCCAGAGCCAAGTGTCTCGGCTGAAGAACCAGGTCCCCTCAAGGCTATGGTTTCAGGGCAAACTTTTGGGCTTTTTTTTTTTTTTTTTTTTTTTTCAGGTACTGAGGCACAAAGGTTGCTGGGGTGTGTAGCTTCAACGTAGCTCATCTGTACAGCTTTGGGAGCTGGGGATCTTACAGCTTCCACCTTTGCTGCCCCTGGGCAAGAACCGGAAAACCCATGTGAGTCAGCGCCCCGCATGCTCCTGCTCTGCACCCTGCTCCGGGGCCCGAAGCCCTGGGACATCCTGAGTCTGCTGTCAGGGTCCCTGATGCTTATTGTGACCCCAGGGCAGGGTAAAGTACTCAAATGCCGCCATTTATTCCGCAAGGAAACAAATCCTTTTGAAAGGTTTCAATTTTTTTTCCCCTTAAAATGAAACAAAAAATCCTGATTTCCTTCCTGTGGGACACTTTCTTTATCTTTCTGACGCTGATCTCACATACGCGCACACACGCTCTCACAAAATGTCACAGCTCCTCGCAAAATAGAAGCGTGGCAGTTCAGCCACCTCCGCTCTGATTAGGATGTCAATGGGTTTGTGACTCTCGCTGGCTAGGAGGAGCCGGTCCAGGGTGAGGGCGTGTTCACCAGTGGGTCATCCCAAATAACGCAGAGCTCTGGGGTCGCTCACAGGGAAAGAGGGATGGAGAGTCCCAGCCTGCTTTTCTGGAGGGGTGAGAAATGGCAGGAACATTTTGCTCTGCCACTGCTGGGGGATGAAGGTAATCTGTGCGCTCCCAGGATTAGCCAGATGTCACCGAGGGAGAGCTGGGAGGTGAGGGTGAATGTTTCTGCATCTCCTGCCAGGCCTTTAGCCGCAAGCCTGTCCCTTATTTTCATACATGCGTGTTTCCCACCAGGGAATTTCTACCAGAGCATTCAACCTGCACAGTCGCTCCCCGCGGGGACCGGGCCAAAGCCAACCCGCCCTCCCAGCTCCAGGAGAACGGGAGCGACTGTGGTGCTTGGCTGGGAAGGAGGTTTAGGAGCTGGAGGGAAAGCACACGACATGAGGCCAAGTCTTGTTTCATGACGCTATCCTGGTTTTGATCAGAGCATGCGGCAGACTGGAGAGGAGAGCAAAAATAAGGCCACGGGAGAAATTCTGGCCATGAACCTATGTAATCAGTCTGAGTGTTGGCACAAATGAGGTCATTTCTCGTGTTTATATTTTTACATGCATTGTACGCTCCCCGTTCCTCCTCCTCGTGTCGCCGTGATGTGAAGGGAATTTCCTGTGCGCGCACGGTATTGTTGTTGCAGGGCTTTTGTGAACATAAACCACTTCAAGTGGCAAGGAGAAATAATACTCTGTTCT
Organism: Larus michahellis; assembly: GCF_964199755.1. Taxonomy (NCBI): domain Eukaryota; kingdom Metazoa; phylum Chordata; class Aves; order Charadriiformes; family Laridae; genus Larus; species Larus michahellis. The sequence continues at coordinate 8,964,431 of NC_133898.1, read as the reverse complement.
GGCAATAAAAAATACAAAGTTAGGGAAAACTCCCACTCCCTCAAATCATTTTACTTCTGGTTGCTTGCTGAATATTTTATTAGAAGATTAGAAGGAGAAGTGGCCGCATTTAGCAGCTGCTGACACGTTTCAGCAGTCGCCATGCGCAGAGGTCAGCTCTTAGGCGCTGTAAATCAGCCCGGCTTCATTGCAGCCTGGCCGTGCCACAGCAGCTGAGGAGGAGCCTTGTGGAGAAGACCATTTGGAGCCCTCGTCTCCTAGGATAGTGTAGATTATCCATCAGATCTACAAGCAAAAAGCGTATCGGAATGGTGAGTTTTTTCCTCACAGACTCTCACCTCTAGACGTATGCCCCTTATGCTGGTGTGACAACTTGAAAGTATGTGTCCCCGTTGGCTTCCGGTTCCCATGAAATGGAAATATATATATATATATATATATATATTTCTTCATCTGTAGAATAAAAATCTGGTTTTGCTCTGGGAGCAAAAGGTGGTGGGACACAAGGTCTACTACCAGCACTCAGGTGTCCTCAGCCAGGGGCTCCTTGTCAATGGGACAAATTAGGAGTGATGCAAAACGGCTGCAATATTGCAGCGGAGTCCAATTCAAAGCAGAGGCAAAGGAGGAACGTGTGTCGTACCTTGCTCCCCCCCGCCCCCACCCCTCACGCCTGCCCCCAGCACTGCCTCAGCTGCGGAGCTGTCGCTTAAGGGCTCAGAGCTTCCCTGCTGAGGGCAGGCCAATAAAGCCATCCCGGAGCTACGTCTCCCAGGCCGGAGGGCATGGCATGCTTTTAACACCAAAGCTGTGAAAATGCAGGGTTGAGGCTTGAGGAGAGCGAGCAGTAACCGAGAGCAGCCCCGAGGCTGCTGCGATGGGCACGTCTGCCCTCTCCCTCCACCCGCTGGCAGCACATCCCCTTCCCCAAATGGCGTCAGTTTGGCAACAGAGAACTGGTGGCCGGGCTCCGGCCGGAAGCACAACTTTGCTTCTTCTACCTACCGCTGGTGTCCCACCTCAGCCTCGGAATTCCGGCAGGGCAGCTGTCAGCAGCAAGGTGACAGGCGTGGGGCAGCGCCGTGGTCCAGCAGCCAGACCTGAGAGCAAAAGGGTGGTGCCCCAGACACTGCGATAACACGCGCCTTCTAAAATTACGCTTGGAAGAGGCTTCAGAGTGCAAAAAAACAACAACAGAGAAAGGAAAAAAAACTGAACAAAAAGCCAACCCTCATGTAAACCCCAGGGCTGGAGGAATAAAAGCGCCAGAAAACATTTATATTGGGCTCCCCTGATATCAACACAGATGAAATGGATCCCCATGCTTCCCTCCAAACCGCAGGCTCTAAAGTGGATTCCAAATCCCATCCCCACTTTAATTTAAGGGCCTCCCAATTAGACCGTTGGATGCCTTTCAAAGCTTTGTATAAATTGGAGATTATGCATCTAGCAGCAGAGGCTTGTCTCCTCGCTGGAGCAGCCACCAGCCGTAGCTCGCTGCCCAAGCAGCCCGGGCCTCTGGCAGGGAAATTCAGGGGCCAAACACAGCATCCAGGTGGCCCATGGAAGGCAACTCCGGCCCCGTTGCCCCGGGGCTGGTATCTGTTCCAGCCATTCGGCGTTAGAAAACCCTTGGTGCTGCCGGGGGGCTGGAAGCAGCAGGGCTGTGTGAGGGAGAGATTTCTCCGGCACGGTGACCGAAGTGGGAAAGTCTCAGGAGGAGCGGGGGGAAAAAAAAAACCTTAAAAATCCTTTCAGGTTGATTTGAAATGTTTTTGCTGTTCTTCCTCTTCCGTCCCCCACTGAACAGACAATCAGAAAAAACTCATCGCAGAATATGGCACAAATTCAAATAGTTTCGGTCAAGCTATGTTTTTCACAGCTAATTTTAAAGACTTCTGTTGTTATTGCCCAGACCAAGGATTCTCCTGTATTTTCCTAAGAACTAATGTGGTCCTTAGGTGGTGGAAGCTTTTCGTGGGAGAAGGAAGAACCAGAGCTTTGTCATTCCTGTGCGAACCTCAAGCATTTCCTCCTGTCCCTCTTGTGTCTTTCCCTCCTCTCTGCCTCTCCTGCAGGGGCTGCGCCCACACCGCGGGGGCTGATGGGTGATGAGCGTGGTCTCCAGGACTGAGCCATCCCACGCGTGAAGGTGGGCGCGGGGAGATGTTCCTGTGGGAGGCATGGGAAGAGAGCTGCGGGCACAGCCACCTTCCTGCACGTACGGGAGGGGAGACCAATGACTGACTGGCTTAGCAAAGGTCTCCGAGGATGGCTGGAAAAGGCCCCTTTAAAGTGGGTGGTGGTGTTTGGTGGCAGCTGTGGCCTTGGCATTTCTCCTGTTGCTCACCAGCTCCATCATTTCCCATCTGCCCTCCCCACGCAGCTGCTGGACTGTCAGATCCGGAGCAGAGGCTGGTCCCGTCCCAGTCTGCTCGGAGAGAAGGAGCTGCCACTCGTTGTACTTTGGGTTTCTGAAGAAATAAACCACAACAGCTGAAGATAGATAATTCGATTAAGATTCCCATTGATGGAAATAAGATCATTGTCCTAACTTTAAGTATTTGCCACCAGGCTTCTGAGCCCAAACTCAATCAGAGTGGACCAGCTCATTGCACTGGCACTAACCGGCTTTAGTGAGCGGATTAATTTAATAATTAATGATTAAGTGACCAAGGGGTTGGGAAGTCATTTACTCAGGCATTTCCACATGAGTTTGGGTCTGGACTGCTCAAGGAGCCGCAGGGAGCCTGGAGCCTTGTTCTGCCACCCAGGGCAGATTCCTCACTTCTTGGGGCAGTTGATGGGTGACAAACAGAGGATTTGATTACAGCAAAGTCTTTTTTTTTTTTTTTTTATTTAGCTCTTTAAAGTAATTTTTCATGGTCAAATGCCCTACTTGGCATAGTTCAAATTAGGACAGCCTTTTTTGTTTTTGGCACAGGAGTGGAGCACTTACAGGATGGCTAATTTGCTGCTACTGCTGATGCCAATTGCTTTAAACTTCTGAGCCTTGAGTGAGGGATGTAGGACAGGACTGAGCTTTAAGTTCTTTTTTTCTTATGCACAAGAATATCCCATTTTTATCAGTCTTCCCTTGAAACATGAGAATTTTTCTTTAAAAAAACAGTCAGGAAAAAAAAAAAGTAAAATCCAAAGGATAAATTTGTGTCTCTTTTAATGTAAAACCCACGACGTCACCATTAAGCTGTCAAATTATCCTCTATTTAATTTCTATATAAATTTTAAAACTATCTGCAGACAGCCAATAAACCTCAAGGTGATAGGACTTGTTTCTGCTTCCATTGAAGTTGGTGGCAAGCCTCCCATTTATTTCGGTGTGTAGGATCAAACCCCCAGCACATAAATAATCCGGCACTGGAGGTGCTCTGTGATTCTTCTGTCCATACCTCTCCCTTCCTCTCCGAAAACTTCTGAGGTTGGGCCCAACATTGATCTCACGCACAAGCTGGGAGCATCTTTCTTTCTTTCTTTCTTTCCTTCACCCCCCCCCCCTTTTTTTTTCCCCCCTCTTCTTTGTGGGTTTTGATCTCTCCCTTTGAAATGGAAGCAAATTCCCTGCAGGGTGCTCTGTGATCACTTGCTGGGTGTAGTCGCATGCTTTCACTTCTTGCTGTAGGTGAAATGGCTCATGTGCAATGGTATTAACTCTCTGCGAGGCAGCAGGAGCAGTACGCCGCATTCCTTCTGTTTTCCTAGGTGCTCAACAGAGCGGGCACCTTCCCCCAAACCCCAGAAAACCTCGGGAAAGCACAAGTGCATGCGTAGTGGAGTAACGCAGCGCTAGGAGAATACAAGGTATGTGAGAGACAGATCTTGGACAGAGCCATCTGCATAGTTAGCCTGGGTTAGTTGATCTAAATAAAAGATATTACCTCTTCCTGCAAAGTCGTGCGTAATCTAACGGTTTGTTGTCAATTATGATTTACTTGCCGTAGAAGAAAATGTCATTTCCCCTTGGTTTCACTGGAATGAAGCAGCTGGAGAGGGTAGCTGGAGAGGGAAATTACAGTGATGGGCTAAGTGTTGGGAGAAAAAAAAAAAGACGACTGTTCTAACAGGAGAACTCTGGTTAGGCCCAGCCCAGAGAAGTATGTAAGAATGTGCTTGTGATTTGCTTCCAACAAAATTTTTAAGCCTGTACTTAGCTGTAAGCATGAGTATCTCGTTCCTTAAGGTTAAGCACGTGCTGAAATACTCATCTGGAGGTAAGCCCTGGCTGGCAAGACTGTAAGAAACAGAGATCACATAATCGACTTCCAAAGCAAGAGCCTAATCCTACCCAGTCAGCTATTTTGGGGGAGTTTCCAGGAAGGCAAAGAGGTTGCAGGAGGTGGATCTGCGTCTCTGATCTTACAAATTTCCTGGCAGGTGCAAAAGCAACTGCTCTGAACAATACCAGAGGTGTTTGCAGGATTGGCCCGAAGGCTTTGTCTGCAGCAGAAGAGGAGGTTAACAGGCTATTTAAAACAAACAAACAGCCCCACCTCCCTCCAAAAATTTCACAAAGATGGCCCCTGTGGTTGTGGTGTGATTTTAAAAAGCTTTAAGCAGGTTTGCTCTGAAACCGTTCCTGTAGCTCCAGAAAAAAATCAGTCTTTGCTCCATCCTCTCAATCAGTTTTGCAAATTGATATCCCAAAGTCACATCCATATTAGGGACTCAGTCTGGGCATCTCTTCTTACACCCCCAAGTCGTGGATTTTTGAATTATTTGAAGAAAAATACCAAGTTGACACTAAGCAGTTCTTCTTTAAATGATGTTTACTTATTTAGTAGGACTTTTAACTGGAATTTTTCCAAATAATTACGCTTAAAGAATGCGTGCGTGTATGTGTGTGTAATGGGGTAAACTATGCTCTTTACTCGTGAGAAAATGCAGGTGCGTGCACACGCACAAAGTAATGTCAAAGAAAGGGAAAGGAAAAGCTTTTGCTTATGGATGTGAAATGCAATTCAGAAAACTCGTTTTATTTTAAGCCGTTGGAGAACGTTACAGCGTCAATGAACGTAATGCCGTCTCTTACCATCTGTGAAATATAGGACCACGTTTATAGCAAGCAGAGAGAGAAGCAAACACAAAAGGAGAGAAAACCAGATCAGCGTGGGTCTGCTGCCGTGTGCTGCTGAGGTGGCCGAGGTCTGGCTGGGGCCACAGATAGGTATTTGACGAGAAGGCTGGGGAAGGAGGCTTTGGGTACTCCACGCTTCGTCAAAACTAGGTTTAAGGTCCTGTTTTCATTACGAAGGCTTTTGGCAAAGGCAGAGCTGATGAAGCCACTGGATTTCTTCTATCTAGTGGAGACGTGAGGGAGGTGATTGAAGTGTTTCCAGGTGTTTCTGGCTTCAGAGAAAACTCGGGAGAGTTTTCAGCTTGCCGGTGGTTTGTCCGCTAGACTCGGGGTTCGCCTGCACTCGCTGCCCTCCCAGGCTGCTTGGGCAGCGGGTGGGTTTGTTCTGCAGCACACAGAAGCCCCGTGAGAGCTGGTAGCGCCTGGCCACCCCACAAAGACGGCTGGGTCACTCTAACCACCCAAGGCCTTGCTGCCGAAGCATGGGACGGCTCTAGGAACGACCTCTGCAGACATAGTTTCAGCCTCGGGTGTAGCTTTAATTGCGTTGGAGGATAAGCCACTTGTTTTTAAGTCCCCAGCGGTGAGTTGGTGAGCCAGGCTGTGTACGGCTCGTTATTAATTAATGAAGTGGAGTAACACGGATGATCATCCTATGGCATTAACACATCTGTAAGGCAGTGGGGAGGAAGTGGGTCCTATGCGGTGTTTCAGCAAAGACCTTGCCTTTGGATTTTCGTGGAGATGATGATCGACAGAAAAGGTAACGTGCTCGAGACAATGGAAGTTATCTACAAGTATGTTCAGGAAGGCCTGGGGCTTTCAGATGCAAATACAGAAATATATTTAACATCTTGACTTCTATTCTTTTGTCGTAATACAAAGTGGAAAGACAATGTTTAGTAAATGTTTACATCTTACAAAGGGGAGTTTTGCAAATTGCATTGTAGCTCTTTGGGAGGAACCAGGAAAGAGGGCAGGATGTTAACAACATAAAAAAGAATAGCAATAAAACCCACCCCTAATATTAATTGTCTAAGAGGAAATGCATATATCTCTCATCAGGACATTTCAGACTCTGCTTTGCATTGCTGGAAGCCTGAGAACACTAATCATTTTTTGGCATGGAGAAGCAAGTTCTTGCATACTTGAAACATAACTCATTTATAGTTGTTTTGATGGATGCTTATAAGCAATATGGAGAACCTCCCGAGTCCCTTTGGCTTGCCGAGCATCAGAGCTAAGAGCGGGCCCAAGCCGCAGAGTTCAGATGTAGATCTGGCTCGGGTCCTTGACGTAGGAACTGGAGGGGACTGCTCTGATTGAACACCCCTGTTCATTTTTGGTCCTGAGGTTGGCTGTGTTGTGCAATGAAAATCCATCAACAGGTTTCCTTGTCAATTAATAATGCACCTGAAAGGATCCTCAGAGAACCATTTGCCCCAGCGCCGTGGCACAGAGCCATCAAAGTAGCTCTCCAGCAAGGTGGCAACAGCTCACACTTGCCGAGGATCCGGACCCCAGGTGTTGTGAAGGTCGATGTAGTGCTGGCAGGTTAAACAAAGAGGGTTGCCTATGCGCTCCAAGGCAGTCTTAGGAGGCAAGGGTAGCCCAGAGAGCTGCAGCCTGGTCATCTTCTGCCTTGAAACAGCAGCTGAGAGGCACCATGCGCCGGGCTCAGGTGCAGACTCAAAAGCTGGGCAGCAACGTCGCAGGACATGGGTGAGGAGCGAAAGCATGGGCTGACCCGTAAAAATTAACCACTGAACTCTGTGTGCGTATTTGTGCATACGTGTGTGTATGGAGGGAGGTGGAACAACAGGTTTGTGGCTGCAGTGAAATCCTTCATCGCTGGCCAACGCCAGACATCATGTAAAAGCCTCAGTTGTTGATGTTATTTACTTAGACATGAGGCTTTGCCGTATGTTGCAGTTTCTCCCACGGACTGCTATCCAAAGGTGAGTTTGAAGATGAAGATTAGCGGCATGGCACTAGCTCTTGTGGGGAGGGGTTTCTTCTCCCCAGACCCCAGCCCATTTCTTCTGGGGCCCAGAGAGCAAAACCCTGAGCAAAGTGGTCTCCACGGGCAGCTTCTGGTAGGAAATGGTTGCATTTCTGCCGCAAACTTTTCATTTCCCGATGAGTAAAATCCTACAAAGCTGCAGTGAGTAGCATTTTGGTTATATCACTTTGTTGGGAGGAAAAGGAATGGGGTGATGAGCTGTGTGACTGTCAAGGAGTCCTGCGTTAACTCACGGTGTGGCTTTGTATGCGGAGGATGCAACGATTTCTGCAGGGAGACTGGAAATCCACTTGTGGAGATACAGGGAAGTTGATGCCAAATGCTTCAGAGCCAGATTTTTTCCTTCCCAGAGGCTACCTAAGTGCCTATGCACCTTCCTCCTTCCAGGTGAAACGGAGACCTGGTCTTTATTTTTCCTTTGTGGTGTAGCTCTCATGCTGGTTTCATAGCATACTTACTCCTGTTCTGCTTGTAGCATCCCTATGAAACCATGCAGAAGCATGTACCACCAGTTAGATAATACCTAAATTTCCCCCCCCACTTTTTCTTTCTCTTTCTCTTTCTTCTCTTTCTTCTCTTTCTTCTCTTTCTTTCTCTTTCTCTTTCTCTTTCTCTTTCTCTTTCTCTTTCTCTTTCTCTTTCTCTTTCTCTTTCTCTTTCTCTTTCTTCTCTTTCTCGCTCTTCCTTTTCGTTCCTTCCATCTGTCTTCCTCTGAGCGTCTCCCTCCCTATGCACGGCTGCCCAACTCTGTTGTCCATCGTGCTGCGCATCTCTCCTGATAGCTGGCAGGGGAACTGCAGGAATCTCCTCCCTCACAGGAGGTTTTGGAGCCCTGCAGGGAGCTGCAGACTTATTTCTCGCTGACTTGTAAGGGCAGGTGAAGTCCTCTAAACTCCCCCTAGTAGCGAGGAAGGTGGAGGACCTGCTTGGCCGAGAGGCTTTGCAGAAGACGGGTGTGGAGGGAAGGAAACCTTGGAACAGTCGGGGCTGTGCAGGAGGCTCAGGCCGAATGCCCTGGACACTGCCAGTGGGTTTGCTCATTTGTTTAAAATGATTGGTGCTTTGGTCCTTAAACAAATCAGACCAGTATTTACAAAAATAAAAAAAAAAGCAAGACCCTATGAAGTTTGTCACCAGCGTTTGTCTCGTTTTCACGTTCATTATGGTGTTAACCTTAGCAGAAACTTTCCCCTCACGTCAGCCCAGGGCAAATCCGGGTGCGGGCAATGAGTGCATCTTCCACAGCCCGTCCTGTAACGCCAAGGACAAACTGGTCCAGGGGAGCGATGCCGGCCTGGCAGCTGCTGCCCGCAAAGCAGCGTTCTAGCGCTACCAGGCTATGGGGGAGTTCCGCTGGCAGCCCGCCCGGTGTCCGTGTTACTGCGCAGCCTCACGTGACGAGCTGCAAGGGTTTCGGAAAGGATCTCTTTTGCTAAGTGTGAAGGTACAGGAAAAGAACAAAACTAGCCGGGCGGTTTTCTGAGGTACTAATGACCCAGCTCCACAAAAGCGTTTTCATATTCTTTTAAAAAAAAAGGTTAAAAGGAGACTATCATTTTATTCTCCTCTGCCACGCCCCTGCCCCTCTCACTGCTGCACTTTTTTTCTTGCTGGCAAAAAAGAGTATAAAGTATTGAAAAAAGCCCAAATCCCTAAGGGCAGAGGAAAAAGATGAAAACTTACCAGAGTCACTTTACTCTCATTTGAGTAACGGTGAAGGACTTTATTTTTGCTATTTTTTTTTTTTTGTTTTAATGAGGTTGCAAAAAACTTCTCCCAGTACAGTTCAAGGATAGTCGAAAATGTAATTAATAATAGAAACAAAATAAAATTCTAATAGTCCCTGGTGAGTATTGGCTAAGACGTTCATAATCATATAAACCCTCCTCTGGGAGCTGTCATGAACACAGGTGAGCTCAGAGAGCCTTTCACAGCAGAGCCAGAGCCTCCCGTAGCAATGCCGTGCCCTAACAAAGCCAGGAATGATCTACAGGATCTTTATCAAGTCACCAAAAATATTTTCTAACTTTTTCAGTCCAGGAGATTTTTTTTTTTTTCCCTGAAGCATCATCCTCCCACGCACTGACCAGGACTGGTCTTAGAGAAGCTGTGGTAATGTGGCAGCTGGGATAAACAGGAGAAAGGGAACATTTAGGATATCTGACTTCCAGTGGGACTGGGGATTTTTTTTTTTCATTTTTATTGCATCAGGACAAAATTTTCAAAACCTCCCGAATTGGCTTAAAGGCCTAAAGTAGCATTTTTAAAAGCAATTGAATGTTTAGGCTTTGGCCTCCCTCTGATTTTCTGTGGGAGAATCTCAAGTAAAATATTCAGAAGCCTCACAGTTCTTTAGCCAAACTCCTTGTGGGTACGCGGTAGGTTTCCCTTCCCTGTTTCTAATTTGGTTTTTATACCCCAAAGCCAACTGGTTTTTGCTATTCGTTCTGTGGGTGGGAAAGCTTGTGAGAAGGTATTAACAGCTATACATCCCAGTCGAGCGATTTTCTTCTCTGAACTTTCCTGGACGCGAGGAGGAAACTCTTCTCCAAATCAACAGCATGTTTTCAGGCCTTTGTTGTTGTTGTTGTTGTTTTTTGTCAGGCAGATCTACATCAGGAAATCTGAGCACCTGGAGAAGGTTCAAGTGCAGACTGAGCTTCAGGTCTCAGCTTGGACTCAACAGATATTAATAGCTATAAATCTGTCACCAGCGCAGCTACCCTACGTGTTAGTAATAGATGAAATATTGTTTATTACCCAGGGGCTGGTGTTCTGGTTGTTCTGCTCCGTGGCACAGGTACAGGATAAGCGATTCCTGCCAGTTCAGGGCAGCCTTCACCTCTGGCTCGTTCTCTGCTTCCAGCTGAGGTCACCGCCGTGGACGCTGCAGCCACCAGCCTCGGCCGTGTGCGTGCGTTTGTCAGGGGTAAGGTGTGGCCTCCAAACCCCTCCATTGTGGTGGTGGATGGTGAGCGTCAGACGAGACTTGCAGCTATTAGCAACAGACGTGTTAGCCACAAAATGAGATAGTTATGGGCAAGCTGGAGGGTCCCCGGGGAAAAATCTACGAACCATGCGCTAGTGAGGGAGCCAAGGGCTCCTGACCTCCTCCAAGTCATCCCACTTTCATGTCCATAATTACTGGCTGCTCATAGGCACTTGCTGTGATCCCATCTCTTCCCACTTTACCCAGGAGGAAGAACTGCGCTCCAAAGCCCTTCTCTCTCCTTTCTTGCTGCGGACTGTCTTCTGAGGAAGGTTTGTGCTTCTCCTTTAGCTATTAGAGGGGAGCTAAGTTATCTGGGCTAGTCCCTGGTGAAAGCAGGGCTCCGATCCTCTATTCTTACTCTGTCACTTGCCACCTCACCAAGAGTGACCCGTCACCCCCTAGGAAACTGGGCATCTCCTTTCCAGAGGCAGAGGACAGCTGAGTCTCCATCTGACCTTGGGGGGAAGGATGACTGTCTAGAAGGGGGTGTGAAAAATATGAGGATAACCTCTTGGGGTGAAGAGGCACTGAGGAATCTTCTGTATCCAGGCTTACCCGAGCTCGCTTTGCTTAAGCCGGCTTGTTTGCCGGCACCCTCTGAAGCCCCCAGAGATGACCACTAAGAAGTTAATGGGCTTCATTGGCCACGGGTTTGGGTCAGCTTAGTAATTCCTGTAGCAATTCTGCAGTCTGGGGGAACACGTGCTCCAAACACAACAGGGACCACGTAGAATAGCTGGTGGTTTTCAATCAAACTGCATTTCATGCTAATACCACAGGTTCTTCCTTCAAGAAAGGATTGATGACCCAAACTTCAACTACATTTCCAAATTCAACTGGCCAAAATGCTGCCTCCAACAGGTCGGGGGAGCCCACGCCAACATTCAATTTAAAGTTCAGTTCAGCGCTGATGGTTTATGGCTGATAATGAATTTAGCAAGCCACTAGTTAGGCTTTGATGCTAATTATTTTAAGTATCATCGGTTCTGATTCACAAGGCAGTAATCACAGGTCATTATTACTGACATTATTAGGTTAAGTTAAAAATTAGCTTTTAGGCTTAGAGCACCATGTACTAATACGCTCTGAAATGGAACACCTGTGTGATGCCTTAACAGACAATTGAGGGAAATTAGCCACCTTAATTAAATGAGCTACGACTGTGCGTTGTTTGTTGTTACACTGACAAAAAAATGGTATTTGCACCTTTAGAGAGCAACGTTCTATAGCTGAAATGGGACACCAGTTGGAAAAAATGAACCCAGGTTTTTGCAAAACAGCAGTGACTTTCCTTTGAGATATTGTGGTCAGTGCCCCACACACTCTTCCAGGAATAAGTGGAACCAAAAGTGATTTTGTTGGCTGGACTCTTAAATGGGCTAAAATAGGATCAGCAGAGCCGCATTCATGTATTGGCTTTGTGTTTTAGATAAACACACACACAAATCCGGTCGTCTGACATAGCTTCAATACAGGAGACAGAAAGCAGGTTGTTGTTTTTTTTCCTTCTGAGAGTTCCCTGTCTCGGGGTTTCTGCGGGCGGGCTCCAGCCTGCACCTCCCCACGTCCAGCCGCACCACCAGCGCCCGTGGAGGGATGACGCAGTTTTAACAGGATGAGCTTTTACCGTCGAGAGGGCTGTGACGGCTGTGTCTGCCCCCTTCCCCTGTGGTGCCTGGGGTCCTCCATCTCCTCTGCCAGCTCGGGGCAGGTTATGGCCATGCTGGTCCCTCTCGGGCGCTCCTGGGACCTCGAGACAGCACCAAAACGTGCTTTTTGAGAGGCATTTCCCTCTGGCTTCACGCTACACGGGTGCTTCGCAATCAGCGATTCCTTTCCAAGTGCAATGAAAGGTATTAGTCTTAATCGACCCAGTTTTGAATAGGATGGTTATTTCCTTAGAGACTATTCCACTTCCTTCAGCTTAGGTTATCTGAGGCACAGGAACAAGTACCTTGTTTAATTGGGAAGGGCCCGATATTTGCATTTCAATGGGACCCTCTAGGTATAGAATCCAGTGGAAAGCATCTGCAGGCGTGTTTGTGTGGGATTTTGATCCCTTTGCATCTCACAAAGAATTGACAGATATTTAATTCAAAGAGGGAAGGAAGTATGATAATTTCCTCATCTCCAAATGAAAAATTCCTTTACAAGGAAGTACGGAAAGCTTAAATAATTTGCCCAACAGCGTAGCCCAAAATAGGACACAGATACCAACCTTTAATCCTTACCTGCGGCCATAAGATCATCTTTCTTTTCTTGATCATAATGAAAATGCAGAAGCTGCTTGCACTGTTGTGCAGGAAGGCGGGACGGGGCCCTGCACCACGGGGACGGATTAGGATTATGAGGGGCAGCACCTGGCATGCGGGGGCCAGGAAAAAGCAAATGAAACAGTCACCAAACCAGTCCGCCTGCCACAGCCCAAAGGGAACGCGCTCCTCCCCACCGACATCTGCGCACGGGGCGTTCGAAACGGAGAGCGGGCTCTTGCCGGCGTGACGGGGCAGGAGGGTTTTGAATTCACCTCTTGCCTTTCAGACGGGGTTTTTTGGGCAGCCCCTGGTACCTTCTGGCACGTCGCTCTTGAGAACTCTGGTAACAGAGGTGTGGAGCTGGTGAGGAAACGCCTGCGGTGTCTTCCCAGCGTCAGGTCCACCCTGGAGCTGAGCAGCTGTGGTTTTCCTGGTTTTCTTCTTGGTGGGTCTGGGGGTCTTCCCTTCTGTTTTTTTCAGACACTCCAGAGCCTCCTGCCAGACAAAAGGAGCCTGGTTCTGCAGCAGAAGTTTTGGGACACATACGTTTAGAGAAATACCTATTTTTCTCCTCCACCTGTCCAAAATAGGGCAGGGTTGGCTTTCTCTTTGCAATGAGCCTAAAAAGAAAAAACGAAAATGGAATTAACCCCCTTCTAAAAATTGTGTCTAGCTGAAAAGCTATTGTGCATCATTAATATGCCCTTAAATTTACAAAACCAGTCTGGAGTGCTCTGATAAATCTCTTGAAGATAACCAGGACAAAAAAAAAGGCAACTATTCAATTGAAAGTGTAACAAGGAAATATGGAAGAACACCTAGAATATGAAACACCAAAACTGAGCTAAAGACGCAGTGTTTGGATTTTGTGTCTGGAAATACCGGCAGATCCCAGTTTATTAAGTTCTGAAAAGAAAAATAGTAAGTGGATCCAGGCTTTCAGTTATAAGTCTCAGAGCAGTTCACAAATGTGCTAAGCATGCAATCACTCTTTTTTTTTCTTTCTTTTGAGAGAGAATTGGGGACAAGGGCACTGAAAAATGTGCCAGTGTGACACAGCCGCAAATGGCGCGCTCTGACCCTCACGCCATCGCTTTTGCTGCTGGGCTACACCAGAGCAATTAGTTGGTTGCCAGTGGTGTGTAATATTCTGGGTATAAACAGACTTCACTCCATCACCCAGGAATTGTGGGTGGTGGGAAGTTCTGGCTGATGGGGCTGTGGATTAAGTGTGTCGGTGCTGGAGGATAGGGTGTTCCTGCACAGAGAGAGGGCTCGACTTAGGAATTTGCTCCTCACAAAGGTATGCCAAAGCCCTGAGGCTTCCTGCATTTAGGGTGTGATGTAAGATACAGCTCTTTGTTGAGAGCTTTTCTCCTGACATCCTTGCAAGCCAAGCAGATGTGTGGATATCTCCTAGTAGTTACCCCTGGAAGGAAACATTATTGGATATCCTAAGGGGTAAACAGTGCTCAGAGCTGAATTAAGAACTGTTGTCTCTGTTTACTCCACTTCTGTATGTGCCGCTCACTATTTTCAGGGCAAAGCCCTCGTGTTTTATTAGTAGTGGCCAGTTTTCAGTATTGACTCCCAGACCTGCAGAGGTGTCCTCTTTGAAATCCAGAAGAACGAGGGATTTGCCAAGACTTCAAGTCCCACTCCAGACCCAAAGTTCAGATCCCAGTCCTTCAGTGAAGGAGCTGCCAGGGGGAGATGGGAACGGATGGCTTGGAAGTGCATGCACCAAACGATGGGGCTGGTGCTGGGCTCCGCGCGCAGCTCTGCTCCAAAGGCCAACTCTTGGCCAGGAGGCATTGCCCCATCAGCCCCTTGTAGCCAGGAGAGCTGGAAGTGGATCAAGCTGGTGGCCTCCCCTGATGATTGCAAGCAGCCGTGACCTGCCGGGACAAGGTGAGCACACCCTGCGCACTCCTCGTGCTGCCACTCGCCTTTGCGGGTGTCCCTCATCATTGCTCTCCTCCTTCAGTGTTAGAAAGCTGTGTCTGCTCTGTACGGGCATCTTCTGCTTCTGCAAGGTGTTAATCAGGCTCGGAGGTGACTGTTTCTCCTGTAGTTTCTTTGGTGAGTGACAGAGCTCCTTGTGTGTGATGAGGGAAGATACCAACCCCACTGGCTGATGTGCATAACTTCATGTCTCCCTGTACTCTCTCCCTCGGCTTGTTTGCTTTGCTTAGTTAGCACTGCAGGACAACTGCTTCTTATTAATCTGCGCGTTGCATTTTCCATCCTGCAACTTTCATCCAAGTTGGGAGCTCTAGCAGCTGCTGTTCTGTACATAATAATAAGGATCTTCAAGTATTTACTCCCAGATTTTTTAAGCATCTTTCTCTTGTCTTCAGAAAGTACTGAACTTTACATCATTCAAGCTGAAATTTTACCTAGAAGTAGTTTTGTTTCTGACAGGTTGTTTGGAGGGATAACATCTTTAGTCCAAGATGGAATTGGGGGAGGAGAGGAAAAGAAGGAATAGAAACAGAGAGATGGATGCACCGTTTCTTACCCCCATATTTCTGTGTACAAATAGGCACCAGCCTGGTGTCCGACATGCCCGTTGATGTGGGAATTCAGGGTCCAAGCAATGACCACGCTTGACTGAGATCAGTGGCTTCCCCTTGGGTTTCCACCTCTCCCAGGCAAATGCCCTGTTTTGAGGGAAGAGGAGATCCTTGCTCTCTCCAAAATTCACAGCACAACTGATGTCGCATGCTCCAAAATCCTCCTAGCTGGAGTTCTTATTTTCTAGCTAATGCTATTTATATCAACCTTTCCCTTCGGCTTTAACTGGGGTAGGATCAAAGCTCTGGGAGCGGAGATCTGTCATTACACAGGCTATGAATTCTGTATTCCTACCTCAGATTTTGATTCAGTTTGGGGGTTGTGTGGAATTCATCTGAAGCCAAGTGGTTTTGGATGTCAAAACCATAAAACAATTTTCCTGTTTCATGTGACGCTGGTGTATAATAATACATTTGGCCTTGCCCCTGGGTTACCTAACCATGGGCTGTGATTCACCTCAGAGGTTTAGCTGCCCTTTTACTGGACCTCTGCTCAGTTTCAATTTTTGTAATGAACACAAAGCCCAGCCAATGTTTCTGCCTTTCAGGTTCCACCAAGAGCACTTCCAGTAGCTCTGCTAGTTAATATTAAAATCTACTTACTGCCAATACAACTCTAATGATCTGTACTTCAAGGGCACCTTTGATGTGATGATCACAAAGCAAATCAATTAAGGGTTATCCCACACCCATGCTATGGATGGAAACATTGAACGTATGGAGAAATGAATCCTAAAATCACCGGCAAACTGGATGTGAAAACTGGAATTCCTGTCCCTAAGAGAAAGTCAGCTATATTGACGTTCCTCTTCCCCTCCAGAAGACCAAGAGTTGGCTATTGTGGATGTGCTTCTGTATCAGAACATATAAAAGAAAAAAACATTCCTGGAAAATGTCACAGCATCAGTTACATTAACAATGAGGCCAAATGACATTATACCTCTGGAGCCGTGTGCTCTCAGTCCTCTGCTCTGCTGGACTCCAGGCTGTGCCATGAAGGATGGTGCCAGCTTCTGAGGTCCAGTAGCCTGGCTGCAGTCAGGGGTGATGGAGATGCAAAGCATCCAAACCGTTACTGGTGTCATGGCATCTTTGGCAGATGCTCTTTAATGCTGTAGCGAGACAAAGTCAAATACTTACTTTCAAATTTCCCATATAGAAAAAGAGACCCCAAACAAACCTTTCCTGAAATTTGTCCCTGAAAAAAACGTCAACTCTACTTGCAGGTTGCAAGCAGCTGTCTCCATGCGTACTGTTATAAACCTGACATAAGTCAGGTGTTTGCAGGTTAAGGAAAGAGCTATGTATTTTTACACTTTATACTCACTTTATTCCAGAAGATTCTCACTGTATATTAGGCCACGTACAGCCGCTGCACGCAGGTCCCTCCCCGGGAAGCTGTGAGTGCTGAGCCTGGCAGTGGTGGAAGTCCAGCCTGGAGACACTGCCCTGTCCCAAGCCCTGTGCTGGTGGGATTTGGCCCGTTAGCCGTTAAAAGAAAACAGGCTGCAGTTGGCTTTGGTTATGGACTCTCCACACTGCAGTCGCTTTTGGCCGAGGAGGCACATAAACCATTTCTGAGTGTTCTTGTCCTTTTCTGCATCCCTGACGGTTTGCACGCGCAGGGACAGAGAGCCGGCCAAACAAGAAGGGTGGGAGCCGGTGTTATAACTGGGGACGTTGCCTTTGATAAGGTCAGCACCAGATTTTTGGTGCGGTACATGTAGACGCTGCAGGATTAAGCAAGGAAAAGCTCTGCCTCCCATGTTATGCTTTGTCCTGAGCACTGGTGGCAGTGGGACTTACACCCCGACGCATATTTGGAAGCATTTAGACACACAGCGGTGACAGCAGAAGGGGGAAATGGCTTCTCTTCAAGCGCTCCAGGCAAGGATTACTTTTCTGCAAATTGCCATAGGATGTGATGTTTCTTTAAAGCTCACGCCTCCTTAAACACATAGGTATCTTTCTAAGGGACAAATTTCCCCCCACACGTACAGTTAGCCTTTCTTGCAGTGCGAGTTGTGGACTGGAAAATCTAGGCAAGTGAATGGAAACACTCCCCGAAGCCGAAGAGATTCTCCAATTTGTCCTGTTGGGCAAACATCTGCACGTGAACAGAGGCTTCTGCTTTCATCTTACCCTCTCGGTCTTGCATTTCCGGGTTATCCTTTTATATGAGCCATAGTTTTTATCTGTACAAAGAGAAGCTTTAAACTGCCTCAAGTGAGGTATTTTTCCAGTACTTTAGCGCTAATTAATCATTAAAGCGCCAAGATCAAAGGGTGGGGAACTACAACGTCCGTATGTCCTTATGATCACGTTGTGGCCAGTTCCTCTCATAAATACTGGCATTTGGTGAGTTTCAAATCAAATCTCCCATGGAGAATGATTTGGCAACAAGATGGTGGGCTGCTTTTCTTTGAGCCTTTCAAAAGTAATGGGAGCTTTAACGCCACGAGGAGTTGAAGTGTCAGCCCCACAACAAAAAGGCCAGCTATTACTTTGAACACCCGAAGATGGCGGTGATTTAGGGATGGACGTAAAAACCCGACCTCACGGAGTGAGAGGCTGTAGTCCCTGTCCTGCAGCTCCGGCAGCTCCATCAGACAAGCGGGGAAAGGGCTGGGCCCTAGAGCCTATTTCGAGGGTACGGTAAGGCAGTTAAGGGTGTAAACCTCACTGTGAGCCAGTAAGACTTACCATTTAAGTGCTTAAGTTACTTCTGAAAGTGAAGCTTTTAAAATAATGCTGCCACTTTTGAAAAAAAAAATGTAGCCTAAGGATATGACTTCAGCGAAGCATTAACCTCAGTCTTTAATGGCTGTGGCTGTTGTCTTCTCACCTGAAAGGGCAGCGCTTGCAGTTAATGATGTGTTCCACCATCGGCACGGCAGAGGTGTGGGCTGGTGTCCGGGCTTTGCCGTTCCTTACGCTGATACCCTGCCCTCCGCCCCAAAGCCATTGCCGGGGTCCCGACAGCCTTCCTGAGGGCAATCCTGTGCCGTAGCCATAAAACACGCTTTCCCCTTTCAGTGTGGTTATCCGGGATAAAATCTGCAGTGCCTAAATACTTGGGATCTGACGAAAGAGCTACCGTGCTTATGTCATATTAAAAAAGGAGAGCGAGAGGAGCATCTAGAGTGCAAACCGGTCCTGTGGCTGGTGACCACCCGTGGATGGGAACACAAGAGTCTGGCTGCTCTGGAGGAAAGAGGGGTATTTTTGTTCTGTTTTTTTCTTTTGCAGGGAATGAGCAGACCGTGGGGCTCGGTCCTGTGTGTGTGTCTCCTGCGCCGGGGGCGGGTGGGATGTGCGCCGGGGAGCAGCCAGAGGTGAGGCTGGGACTGAAGCAAAGGCACAAGCCGGCGACACAAGCAACGGACCATCTGTAAAATTAGTGGCAAGTAATGGTTGGCCTAGAAACAGATGGAATGGAGCAATAGTACTTCCGAAATGTCTTTTTTCCGTAATACGGCGTGTTTGAAAAGGCCATTATTCCTCCTTTAAAAAACAGAAAATTATTTCCTTTTTTCTTTTTCTTTTTTTCCCTTCATTCCTTCTCTTGTGGGAGGGCTGGGACTTGACAGCGTGGGCTTTTGTCCAGCATTTGTTCTGACCTAGATTTTGATCTCTGCTTTGTTCCCGTACCTTCTGCTTAGCTGGCTACTACCTCTTAACGACACTCATATAATCTATAAAACATTTGTGTTTCCCATTAGTTTTACTTTCTCTTTTCAGGAGATTCTGAAGACTATAAAGAAGAAATTTACATTACAATGACCATAACTGCTCTGGGCTGCTAGGGTGATCGAAATAATTGTGATCGGCAAGGGAACTTGCTAGACCATTTAGTAAAGAGAAGTGAGATATTAAAAAATAACAAATCAGTGAAAAATGCTGTAGATAGATTAATCAGCGTTTGTCTTCTCTCAGTGGACGGCAGCAATTCGCAATACGTCCTCTGGTGTTGCACTGGAGAGCTGGTGCACCCGAATTAAACCCTTGAAATCAAGTAATTACTATTGCAGTACAGCCTCAAGCCTCGGGCACGGGATCTTTTGCGCTGGGTGATTTCCACGTGTATATGAAAGGCAATCCCTATTCTGAAGAGTTTACAGTGGAAAAATACAACAAAGCAGACAGAAAACGGGGGGATGATATGGTTTATGGCCCCTGTTTTCCAGTCGGTGATCGGAAGCAACAGGGAGACTCTAGTTGCCATCACTTGTGAATCTGGCCTCCTTATTGATACTTTTTTAGCTATCCTATCCCCAGTGATTCCTGCTTTCCTGTTGTTCAGTGCTCAGGCACTTGGGCTGTGGAGTAGATGTGTTTCTGGAAATGCAGAGGTGTGGAGAACCAAACCTTGCTGTTTGCACAAGGACAAACAATTGACCCCAAACCTTGGGCTGAATGAGGATTCAAAGCTTTAAAATCATCAGTTGATTTAGTGAAATGAGTTGAAAGAGTACGGTGTGATGTTTACCTGCATTTATTTCACCGCTGCCTGCCGTTTGATGTGGCTCAGTCACCCATGTCCCCACTGGTACCTGGAGACCCGCGGGAGGACGTGGATATTTGGCCTGAAGCACAGAGTCCCTGCATCTGGGACAGCCCTGCTCAGGTCACAAATGAACATTTTCAGGCAAAAAGAAGCTGAGGGGGGAGGACCGTTCTCATACGTATCTCATAGCACTGGTTGGGAGACGCGATGTTCACCCTGACATTTCAAACTGATGGTTGTCTGATGCTGTTGAAGTTGGAAGCAGCTGTTGGGGGTGGGAGGGTCAGCTTCACGAAGGCGATGGTTCTTCTGCGTTGAATTTACAGACTCCCCCACCAGACCCAAATGTGGCTCAGTACCTCGGGAACTATGGAGGCTCTGGCTTGTGCTGGTTTGGTTTTTCATGTGCCTATCAGGAAGCTTCACTCAGAAGAATAAAGTTACTGTGTCATCTTGTTCTGCAACAGCAGTTCCTGACGGTGACCTGTGTGCTGTTGCAAAATGCATTTTTCGTGAAAGGTTATTATTCTTATGCACAGACGTGTGCAGAGCTTTATTTTTGTAACCCAGTAGCGGCAGCAGGTCAAAAAGGAGACACAAAGAAGGAAAAGCGTCCCACCCTGAGAACACTGGTAAGAGTAGGTGAGGTGCTTGGTTGTCGTGCCAGCATGCTGCGAAGGAGCACGGGCTTTGCCAGCAAGGGGGCAGAGGCCCAGGGAGAGCAGAGCTTTCCCAAAGCACGTAGCCCTGGCCTGGCGTCTTACCTGGCCCTTCTGCAGCTAAGTCAGTCCCTTTGGCGCGCGGTGGTGAAGATTTCTAAGTGTGCATGCCACGTTTATGGCATGGCTGGAGCGGCAGTGGCCAAGCCTCTGCCAAAACTGAGACTCAGCAAAGTGCAACACCATCGTTCAGGTGTCCCTCATCAGCAAGCACTTTAATTTGGTCGGTTTTTTCCCTTTTCTTCCCCTCCAAAAACTCAAGTCAGTGACCAACAAGCCACACACCCCCCACTTAGTGCGATTCCTCCTTGTTAACATAAGAGAAGGACAAGGTGAGTGTGGGGTCCCACCGGCCGGTCTCCGTTAGGTGTGCTGCACCACCCAGTGTAATTCATACGCTAATCCTGTTTGATGATCCAGAAAGAATGTTTCAAGAATGTTTCATCCCTCAGTAATTTCGTTAACGTCTCCTGGCAACAAAAAAAGGGGAGGTAATGAAGTGGTATTTTCAAAGAACATAAAACCTAGACAGCCCGGCTTTCGTTTGAGAAGGGTTAGTAGGCGTATGGAGGACTTCTCCACATGCCTCTGCACTTCATCTGCCACTTGAAAAAAAAACCGGCCTCGTGGGATACTAATTCAGTCCTCGGTTTCTTTCTTGTATCAAATGCTGCCAACTGTGCCTTAAATTTGGGCCAGCTGCATGATGGTTTTATGATGTGATGCTGTTAGGAAGTCTGGGTTGAATATAAGAGGGGCTCTGCTAATGGGGCTGCTCCTTTAGGGCAACGGCACGACGCTGGCTTGGGACGCTTGAGCTGTTTACTCTGTGCCTCTGTGGGAATGCGTCTTCAGCAGAAATTAATGGTTGGGTTTACCGGGGTGGATAAGATTACTGGGGCTGATTGGGTCTGTTGGTGTGGCGAGAGGAGCAAAACGCTTTCTGATGCATTGGGGCCTGGGGGAGAGCCTTCCATGTCGTCCTTATTTGAGCAGAAAAACGTCAGGTTTCGTTCAGGTTTGTTCCTGAACCGTTCGTGTGCTGCTGCAGGCACAGTGTTCGTGCACTGCCAGGGCAGGCCCTCTCCTCCTGCGAATGGGCAAAACAGGCAGAGAGGGCTTACGCTCGGCTCGGGGTCAAGGGGTTTCATCACCCACCACAGCAGAGACGGGGCACAACCGGGCTGGGAAGCAGCACAGCTCACAAGTCCGGTTTGGTGCGCGGGACGATCTTGCAATTGAAACCTAATCACGAGACTGTCCGGTTCCTTTCTGACCGCGTTGTGTCCCAAAAGCTTTGTGGAGGATCAACCAAACCTCCTGAATTTTCATTTACTAACCTCAGTCAAGTGATACAAAAACCAGAACGTTTTTTTCTGTCACTTGAATTTGCAGTGATTGAGTTGTGTTGATGTAGAGGGTTAATTTTCATGGACAGATATTAATAATTAATTTGCTTACTAATCTTAAGGACATAGTTGGTAGTCTTTACAGCTACTTAGCTAACAGAAATTGGCACAATTCCCCTGAATTTGGGCTCTGTAACTCAGTGTCACCTCCTCTTTTTGTTCCCTCTCCTAATAATCTGATCGCTGTCTTCACATTGTGGTGCAACTTTCTCTTCTTATCATTTATTCCCGATGAAAGCTCAAACTGCTTTGTTGTCACCTGTTCTTAAATCTGCCTTTTGATACAGAGATGGAGGAGAACGATTGATGTAGCTTATCAAAAACATGGGCCAGGCATGACTGCAGGACCCCTGTGCGTGTATGTACATGTATAATTGGAAAAAAACCCAAACCACTTCTCTAATGCAGTGAGTGTGTTATGGAGTGAGTTCCTCACACTATAATACACTCATTTTTACTGTGAGGGAGCCTGCGGGGTGTGAGGGAGGGAGGCTAACTCGATACTGGCCTGGTCAACTACGTGTGCTTGCCCAGGGCTCGGTCACCTCCCGACAAACCCCCTGCAGTTGTTGATGTGGAGTTTTACAGGGGGGAAACAGCCAAGAGGTGTTTTAAATGCAGATCACTGGGCTTCGACAGGACTAAATAGCTGAATTCTACGGCTAGTGTGATGCAGGATGGCAAGTTATGATGCTAACGGTTTGATGTGCTGAGGACAAACCATTCCAGTGGAACACAGAGCTTGCCCTTTTGTTTCTGTGCTTTTGACAAATACAAATACCTTGAAAAGTTCCCTGTGCAAGAAAGCAGAACAGCAGTTACTAGAAAATAAGGGAAATACAGTTAAATAACTTCAAATAGTAACACAAAACAAATAACTTATGACTGCAGACTGAACTCCATCTCCAAACGTGATGCAAGAACTCTTCATACGGCAATTGCGTTTCTGCCTAAGATTCTTCCAGGGAAAAAGTACTTTTGCAGCAGAAACATTTTAAAATATTACAAATATTACAGTTTATCCCCTATTATTTATTTGTCTTAAGGCTCTGTTAGCTGAGCAGCCACGACGGTGATGGACTCAAATTTATGCACATACACAAAGATGCTATCCTGGGGTCTCAGCCGTCGGTGTGTTAGTCTGCCTGAGGTGGGAACAGGAGAGACCATTATCCACCCTCTTTGGTCCTGACGCTGTACCAGGAATAAAACCTAATCTAAGGCAAATCATATTATACCAGGAAAAGCGTGTTTTTCCTGGATATCTGTGCCTATGCTGGAAGAACGGTACCAGAAGCTATGGCAGCCAAAGCCATTAACTTTCCTTTTGTTTTTCTTTTTTTTATTTTCGTTTTTAACCTGCTTAGTCGATAATGTCATGACAAACTCGGCGAAGTTGCGCCGCGACACTGGGCTGTGCTGTGCAAAGCTGGTGAATGAAGTACTGGCTGAGCATCTGTCCCGGCAGCCGGCGATGCTGCAGGGACCCCGGCGGCAGCGGCGCTGCTCTCGAGAGGTGTCAGCTTCACTCGGGGTCGGGAGGAGAGTGGGTTTCGGAGGATGGGGCTGCGGAGCCCACTGTAACCGTACCGGCAGGGTCTTGCCTGAAGCCCTGCCCTCGCAAACATTTGCGCTGCAGCAGACGCGAGCTTCCACGTGGCTGCTTTGCGAAGCGTGGGATAGGAAGACATGGAGAGGGTGTATTATCATTTCCCTGACGGTTGCAGGTGCAAAGAATTCGGTAACAATATTTGCTCTGGAGCCAAATTGCTCTCAGACTCCCTCCTATGTTTATTCAGTTGAAGAGAATTACCCAGCTTTTCTGCTGTGCAACAATCACAGGGTAAGAATTCCCAGACAGGGTATTTTTCTTTCTTTTATTTGATTCCCTTTTGAAACATGTGTCTAGACAAGTGACAGGCAAACCTCAAATTGTTTGGTTGCATATTTGAAAGGGTACCTGACTGTTTCCTCCCTCGGTCCATCCCCTGAATGCATTCAACCTGCCTCCATTCCTGGTAATTGGGCTGAGGGCCTCAAGAACGCAACTTGTCTTGTGAGCTTTTCATCTCCTCCTGGTTTTAAGGAGTTCAAAGACCTCTCGACCATAGAGCTTTTGAAAATACTTTGCTCTTTGGATTTCTGATTCTGTCTCAAACCAACAAGCACAAGGAAGCACGAAACAGTAAAAAATATATATATACACACTCCCACACCCCCAACCCTCCAAACCTTAACATAACAGAAAAGTGTTCTTCATTCAAATTAAAAATGCAAAGTAGCTGCTTATAAGCAGTTTGAGAAAAAGAGAAACGTTTGAGTCCATTTTTAAGCTCATTTAGACCAGGAGCTTACTGCCAGTAGCGCACTGCCCTGCTGTCTGCGGCACGTAATGCTGCAGAAGTTACGCAGTCCTGTGAAATGGGCCACACGGGACATTCTACTCGTGCAGACCTTGGCCATGGCCATAGGCTGTTTGCCGAGCTGAACGGGCACAGCTGGTCAAATCCGTTTGATTTCAGTGGGATTTCACATGGATGAAAAGGTCTATGGTAATGTTGATGGCAACCATTTCAGTACTTGGATCAATAAATATTTTCCTGCTCTGAAATAACTATGGTGTAGGGGTTATTTACTGGAAACAGTTAGAAAATAATTATGGGTAAGTGAAGGCAATCAAGAGCCTTTTACATTATCTGTCAACCCATTTTATTACACATTTGTCCAACCAGTGATGCAGACGTTCCTACCCTCTGAGCAATGAATTACCAAGTGTTTATGGTAAAGTTTATCCCATTTATGTATGTCATCATTTTAAAAAAGTTTCTGGATTTGAGTTTTACCTTCGTAAGTCATCTCAGGAACATGCTCCACCGCGGTTGGGTCACTTCTCTCAGGTTTTGGGCAGCTCCAGTTGCACTTGTTCTGACATGGAGGTAGGAAGGGGATGGGAGCAAAGCTTTGGTGTGGCTCCAGTCTCTCCACCACCCCACTGGCTAGGTGCTGACACACAGTAAACACCTGAAACGAGCCAAAGCACCGAACTCAGTGTGGGAGTGGAGGTTCACTGCAATAAATTAGGTAGCAATACTGAAAACCAGTGGTTTCTGCTATCCAGCAGTTCATTTTTGTTCTTATTTTTCATTTAGCAATCTATAAAAAAAAAAATCATTGCAAAACTCGACTCTTCTCTCCAGAGTCAATAACATCCCCTGTGCCAGGCGGTGTAATAATCCAAAATACGGCAGCCCTAGGAGAGAGTTAGATTGGGTTAGGAAGCAAACTCCAAAACTCCAGTTCCACTGCAGCTGGTTCCTTGCTGCTAAAGGCTGAGTAAGGGGAAACCCAATATTGCAGCTGCACAGTAACACGGGAAGACTATAATTTCCATTCTGTTCGAATCTTAACATGAAAAAATGTATTTCTTTGGCTTGATAAATTCCACGCGTCCTTCCCACCTGTTTCCATTTTAATGCAGAAATAGAAACACTCTCGTTCATATCTTGTTTCCAAGTTGGCAGGAGAAGTCCCTGGGTTGGTTGGTAGCGCTATAGCTTACCAGAATATGGTGTAGCTCAGTCTCGGTTTTGCTCCTTTTTTCTTTCCCCACTAATGTATTGAACACTGAGAGCTGGTTCTTCCGTCGGTGTCAACTGGCAAAGTCCTGGCTCTTCTGGAGAAGACAGCCCAGACCCGTAGCTCATGCAGATCACCACAAAGTTGGGTAACGTTACTAAGAAAACATTCTGCAATAAGCCGTGCACTCAGAGTGGCTTGGGGAGGAAGAAGACTTTGGTGTACTTTAATCACAGGGTGACTTTGAGACACAGCCATGGGACAGCCAGGAAACGGGAAGTGCAATCTAAGGGGACAGCGGGGACAGTGACAGTGCACCAGGCACACATGGGAGCTCGGCTTGAACACGGTGCACTTTTTTTGCTCTGTCAAGAAACAAGAAAGATGAGCTGAAGCAAGAGCCGTCAGAAGTGTTGATGAGACGGACAAGGAGAGGAAGGCCTGTCTTGAGAGACTGGGAGGGAAGAGTTGAGAAAATTGAGATTTCTGCCTATAAATATGTCATAGCTAAAAATTAAGGAAGGTGAAGAAGAACTCTTTAGGCAAAGGGGTGCAGTGGTGCGAGAATGGTAATATCTTAGGCTGGAATGAGAGAAAGGTTTCCTAACTGCTGGTGGTAGGAAGCTCAAACACTCCACTGCCGTGAAACTTTTCTCACTCAAGCTGCAAGGCCCAAGAGGAATCATGCCTGTGGGCTCTTAGCAGATATCTCTTCATTTGGAAAAGGACACCACGAAACTGTTTATGAATCAAAAAAAAAAAAAAATTATATAAAAAGTATGTTTCTGCCTAAGAAATGAATGCTTAGACCAAACTAATGCAGGTAACCACAAAGAAATTAAACACTTTTGGGAAACTCAGAGGGAAGAAGTCACCGTGTGTATTTGTCTACATCCCATTCAAATGTCCAGGTTAGCGCAGAGGGCTGCCCAGAACGGGTATTCTGTGGAGAGGTTGAGGCACGGGCGACATCAAAGCGCCTGGTGCTGTAACACTCTTCCTCGTGTGTAAATCCGAGCTGTGCACTCCCCAAAATGCGTTCCTGCCGGGCCCGATCTCAGCCCGCCCGCGTGTGATGTGGGGAGCGGCTGGGAACTGAAGGTTGCTCTGAGGAGAGAGGAAAAGGGGTAGAAATGTCCCCCCGTGTGCGGGGAGGTACCCGCGCAGCTCCTCGGCCGCAAAACCACCCCGTAGGCTTTCTCTTACCAAGGAGCAGGCAGATGTGTCACGCAAGGACCAACAGCACACCCCCCTCCAAATAACTGTCCTTATTTGAGTGCTACCAACCCGAGGGGAGCCACTGCGCTGCCCCCCGCTTGAGGAGCTGTTTCACACAACGTGGAGAAGGGTGGTTTGTTTGTTTTTTTTTTAAACTGTGGGTGATGTCAAGAATAAAAGACGTTAGTGAATAATCCTAAACAAGGAGTGAGCATTTAAACAAAGAGTCACTGTGGAATTTACAGAGAAATGCACGAATCGGCCCGTTGTAAAATGGACAGCACTTTACTCAAGGATGCAGTGGGCACTTCCAGCCTTTCAGATTTCCACCAAGTTTTAGAGGCTGAGTGCTAAAGAAGATAAAGAAGAGAGATGTTAATCAGTGCTGGGATTCATCTGCCCTGAGAGTTTTGATCGGATGTAAGCATTAGCCCATCTTCAGTGCACCTGGATTGGCTTCAGTCCTCGCAGATCACTGCCCTGCGGCTGCCCAGAGACATACAGAGCAGCAGGACAGATCTGCTGCGGAAATTGAGCCGGCCAGTCTGAAAGTCCTTTGCACCTCCACCATCTCCCATCCAGTCCGCGCGTTAGACCTCCCTTTCTTTGCAACTGTGCACAAAACCACTGGCTCTGAGCGCGGCAGCGTGTCGGCGTTACATGGAGTGAACGGGCTGTGCAATTGCTGTTGCAGTATAGGAACACTGCTTGCTTTTATGCGTTAGTGGCAATGAGAAGGAAAAAAAAAAAAAAGAGTAAAACAAAAATAGTCTTGCTGTAGCTTTTTGGCAGAAGAGCAATAATTTCAATGCACGCACACACGCCTTGCTGTGTTGCAGGCAATGGTGTTGCTTGGAAAGAAATGCCACGGCTGTGAACTTTGCTTTGTGCGAGACAGGAATGAAATGTTCTCTCCTTCACTTCCCTTTGCAACACAGGCAACAGGATTTCAGATTACATTACCCGAGCGATCAACATCCAAAGCATTTGTCCAGACATAGTGTAGCAAAAAAAGAGCCACCCAAGAAATCTGTGGTGTAACTTCAAATATGTATACGAGTATTTCCATGCTTGCAACTCTCCTGTGTAGGTGTCTAGTGATTCCCACTGATTATCTAACCATATGTTTTATTTTTCTTTTTTCTTTTTTTTTTCCAAAAAATAAATGATTCAACACATTTTTTGTGGCATGTTAGATTGGCTAAAATAACACACGATCTTTTCCCGCTCTGACTGATTGAATTTAATACCACCGTTCCAACTGCCTAAACTGATTCAGGGCTAGTCCCCCAGTGAAGAAGAGTCCACCCTATGTGTAGGAGTAGCCAGGGCTATAAATACACTCCCTCTAGCTCAGGGACACATTGAGCTCATTCGGTAAAGAAATACTATTTTTCCATAACCTGGACATATACAGATGGTCCAATCCTGCACAGTACAGGCAGAGCTCCCACGGAATTAAGAAGCGGAAAAAACAGGTTAAAAATCGGCAATTGCAATTAAGGTCAATATAGCATGATCAGCGCAGTTCTGGAATATGTAGATGTTGTGCCATTCCAGTTACGCTCTCTGTAAGCACCAGGCTCTCATGTTTGCAATACAATTTTCTGCAGTGGCTTACCGGCATGTCCAGCAAACTGGTTTTCCAGGTGCAAAGTGGTACACGGAACAATGCCCAGAGGGGTAACGCTCAGGAACTTGTGATAACTTCACATGGCAGGTCCTGCGCCACAGCAGAGCCGGGGGAGACCTGAGTCACGGTCCTCAAGGACGCCTCACAAATGCACAGCTTTCTAGGATAAAGGCACAAGTCTTGTCTCAGGTTAAGTTTATCACAAGTTTGTCCCTTCCTGCTAAACCACCCCGACAGCTGACTGACGCGAGAGTGAGAACGATCCAGGACAACAGAGAAGCGGCAATATTTTGTGAAACAAGGAAATGGCTTGCCAATGCTAACTGCCCCGTGGGGTTTCACACTGCGGTGAGCGTTAATCCTCCAGGAGAACTGGATCTATACCGGGGTACGGCAAAGAGAAACATCTCTTCGTCTGGCATGTGCAAGCAGGGCGATTTCGGGTGAACTTGCTTCTTGATGTAGCTGAGAATTCCCCAAGAGGAGAGCAGCCGAGAGCAGCAGTAGGTATTGTTCAGGCACATCAAACCAAGCCCACCATTCAGGATGCTGTGGCCTCTTGCAATAGGGCGTTAAGGACAGATTCTGTGGTTTTGGCTGACAAGCTATAGTAATTCAGTGCAAAAAGTGTGCAGCTCACCTGTAAATGTAAGTGATTCTCTATTTGGCGAAAAAAGGTGGTGTTGTAGTTGAGTCTGTCTTACCGACTTGAGGCCCCTCCATTTGATGGTCTGCATGGTTTACAGAGAAACCCTCATCCTTCGGGGACAGATGAATTGATAGTTATTAAAAAGAACAGGCCGACAAATGACATATCCCTGGCTGTGGAATGAAATACCTGACACACCAGATGGGCCTTTTTATCACTGATTTCTGCAGCTTACCTACTCAATATTGATAACACGCTCAGAGGAGTTAGGAGAGTCATGCCAATAAACACAACTGCCTAAAAACTGTCTGCAACAAGGCTTCATGATAAGAGATGAAAAAAGAGAGATCTTTCCTGAAATTATAAGAAGTTAAAAGCTGTCTTTTTGGAAGGTGGGTATAAAGTTCTGTTCAGTATTGTGGGAGGTTACTGGTGAGTCCGCTCAAGGCCTTGGCGAGGCTGTCTGCCACGCACCTTTGTGCAAGAGAGAGGTTTTTGTGCATTACTTAGAACTGAGGTTGATGAAATACTGATTTGATAGTGTTCAGATATATTCATAAATAGTCTGGTAAAAAGGATGACTAGTGAGATGAGAAATTTTGCAGATGACGCAAATTATTCAGCACTGTAAAACTAAATCTGGCCACAAAGCACTCCCAAAAGAGTTCATGGTCCTGAGTGGCTGGGCGATAAAACGACTGCTGCAGCGCAGCGTCAACTAAAGCAGAGCTCGCGCAGAAAACTCACCCCAACCACACTTCAACATAGACGAGCCCTAAGTGTAACATTTAGCAAAGAGGGCTTGAAGGCCTCTGCAAATATCATCTGAAGTCCATCAGAAGAGGCACCTATCACATTGAGAACGAATTGGCAAAGACGCAGGAACAAATCAGAAAGCGTCGTTATAGCACTCCCCCGTGAGCCTGCGTCTCCAAGGTACTGTGTTTTCTGGCCGTCTAGCTCCAGAAGGGTTGTGCTGAACTAGAAAGGACGGGAAGGAAAGCATTCAGGATGAGGAGAGGAGGGCGACAGCTTCCATATTTTTCCATGGAAAAATAAGCAGATGAGGAGTCTTCAGGGTGGAAAGGGATGACAGCTGCAGGAGGTACAGTAAAGGTCTGTTGGATCACGATTGACATAGAAAAAGGCAGATAGAAAACGGTCGTTCACTGCTTCTTGTAAGAATTAGAGAGGACCTGATGATGCTGTCACACAAGAAGGTTTAAACCAACTCAAGGAAGTACTTTTTCATACCAAGCATAATTAAATTGTGGAACTCATTGCCACAGGATGTTGCGGAGGCCAAAAGTTATAAATGGCTTGAGAAAGGGATCAAAAACATTTGAGGAGGACAGATCCATGGGTGGCTGTTAAAACACACTGGTCTGGAGGCAGCCTCTGCTTTGGGAAGTCCATAAACCACCGATTGCCTGAAGCGAGGAGGGTACAGCAGGGGAGGGATCGCACCGAACCTCCTCCTTGAGTTTCCTCCTCCTGCGTCTCCTCCTGCCTTTGCTGGGAGACGGGATCCTGGGAGACGGGATCCTGGCCCATGTGGCCTTTTGGTCAGGTCCCAGCTCTGCTGGGTCTGTTTGGGGCAGACCTTCTTACTCCTCTTTAATTAAAAAAAAAGACAAACCCAAACCAAAATACAACCGAAAACAGAAGAGGGGGAAGAAACAACCCCAGCCCTCCACACACTGTTAGTAGGCAGCCTGGTAGTTGTTTTATTTTCTTTAGAGTGGACTTTGTGTTGCAAGTGGCAGGAAGCCATGAACCACAAAAATAAAATAATTCTAACCCTAGTGCTAAGTAAGGAAAACAAAGATGGCTCAGCAATTAGCAGCATTATATATGTTAGTACTAAGTAACAACAGATGTCAGGACTTGAGCCCTTTGCATTCCTCGCAATCCTTCGGAAACCAAAGCCTTTTGACGTTGCTATACATTATTACAGTTATTTTGGGTCCGAGAGAACAGCGAGGGCTCTTTGAATGTTGCAATATGTAGGTTGCTAGGACTGGCTGGGTCTTACCTGCGTCTACCTCACTGTCCTGCATACTTCTGCTGACTTAACAGGCCAGCGTGTGCTGTAAAAGCCTGCTCTGTAAAGACATGCGCGGGCCATGAGTCATTAGCAAGCATGCGAAGCTAATTGGCAAAATACTCATAAAAGATTTTGAAGGTGGGTTAATTACAATTCATTACACTGTAAACTGTCCCCAGGCTATTGTTAAAAAATGCAGGAGTTTCAAGGTCCAGTATTTTATGATTCATTTTGCCATGCAGTGAAAAACAGACTCTATATCAAACTACATTCATTATAGTTAAGACCACAAAATCTTTATTGGTTTTCCCAACATTCCCTCCTTGTTATATGAATTCATATGGACTGCACATTTCTAACAATTGGCAAGAAGGCATGAAATAAAATTTATGATATTTTCTTACCTTCTACTCAGTGCAGCCTTAAAAACTGCCCTTTCTAGTTGCTCTGCCTCCTCCCACCTTAATTCATTTGAGCTGATAGGATGGGAAATTGCAAAGAAACGGAGAAATGAATGGGAACGACTTTGCCACACTTAAGATTTGGTTGTCTGATAAATCTGGCTGTTGCGTGCGCGTGCAGGAACTTCATCTCCAAAAGGATACTGGTAACGAAACAGTAATAAAGAAGAATTTCCCCTTGTAGCAATATAGATAATTATTATTTTTTTTTAAAATTCAGAGTAGACACGATTTTACCGATTACTTGTATTTTGAGATGGAGGCCCTTGTAGCTAAGCCCAGGACGCACCTTCAGGGATCAGCTTAGACAAATCTTGCAGGCTCGTGCATCAGTTTGCTCACAGCAGTGATACTACCCACATGCTTTGCTGGACGGCAACCTTTGTCTGCTCATAGCTAAATTCTCCAGCTTATAAAAGAAGATAACAGAGCCTTTGACTGCCTTTGCTTACGCCAGGGATGTCAGATACTTCTGTTTTCTTGTGAAAGGTCTGTGGGAGGGAGGCATTACTATCAAGTAGCTTGGTATAATTCTCAATAATGCTGTGTTGAGAAAAAGTTAATAGAAGACCCAGCTGTGACCTTTGTGGGAGCAAAGCCAAGCGCTGCTCATCAGTGCTACCTTTGTACCCTTCTCCAGGGTGCTCCTTATCTCCTTGTGCTGGCTGGCACTTGGGCTCTCCTTTGAGGCTTAAATGGTGCCATTCAGCCGGGCCTTTTCTCTATCCCGATATGCGGAGCTCTGTTCACTTTTGCAAATCCAGCGGACTTTCTCCTGTGTTGGCCCAGTCTGTGTCTGACGGCACCAGTCCTACTCTGCAGGCTCATGTGTATCTCTAAGAGAACTGTTGTTGTTGGCATTTCCAGCTCAGACGAGCTAATTTTGGGGTTAAATAGGTTCTGGTAGGCTCTAAACACATCGCTATTACTGTTATCGATTCATGCCGTTGAGCTGCGATGGTCTGCTTGGAGTCTGAGCTCAACTGGCGACCAGCCCTGCCTGGCTTTGGGGCGCTGCTGTCCCGGGTCGAGCAGCCACCGATGGCAGTCAGAGCTGGATCAAAACCGGATTTAAGCGTAAGAAGTAAATGATGGAAGTAGCCATGGACTACTGCTCTCCCACATTAAAAATATTGATGACGTGGATAGATTTTGTTCTTTCAGTTAATATTTTACTGGGTTTGGTTTTTTGAGGTGATGGGGAGAAGGGGAATACTGAAGAAATCTCTCACTCAGGCAATAATTGAATTGCTGGTCTTAGTTTTTTCTTATTGAAACTTCTAAATCTTTCAATGAAACCGGACATTTTTGGAGGCAAAATTTTTCATTCAATTGAAAAATGCCTTCTTCGTCACAAAAAAGCATTAATAGAAAAAAAACAAACCCAAACCCTTCCAGCTTGAAATTAGTCACGTGGGAATACCAGTTTGTTCTAGTAAGACTCAGTAATGGATTTATTGTAGCGTGCGTTGTTTTTATTTGCATTAACATAATATAAAGTGATAAATATCTTGGGTTGGCTATTTTGTCTGAGGTTTTCTCTGGGAAACTGTATTTTCTTACACGACAGTGTCAGAACTGCCATATGTATTGGGACCAAGAATCTGTTGAGCTTGGTTTCCAACAGAGACATGCAGAGAAAAGTAAAAACTAACCCAAGCATTTATACTTGCCCTGGGTAGGTTGCCAGCCACCACATCTGCTCTGTCACACTGAGGACTGACCCCTTCCTACTGATGTGACTGGAGGCTGTGACAATGGGAAGGAAGCTCGAGGGAGGGGTCACCTGCGCCATATGATTTACAATGGGGGCATTTTCCTACCGGGGTGATCCACCGTACGAGGTATGCCTCTTACTTCCCCTCCTGAAACGCTCACCCGAGTGCACTGACGGGGACAGCCAAGGACTGGGCAAAGCCCAGAAGGAGTTTACGTCCCAGCGGTCAGAGCTGGGCTGGGTTTTCACAGCCAGTGGGCATTTGAAGCAAAGAACTTGGAAATCACAGTTCAAGGACAGTGATATTTATGGCTACGCTAACTAATCTCTGTGCCAGGGACCTGACAACTATATCCAAAAAACATTGGCAAATACTTCTTTTGTCTTGTTTTGTTTTGTTTTGGTAAGAATTATAGCTGTTCCTGTTGCCATCTCACCTGGAACTAGTACCTGAAGAACCTTCATGAACTTCACTTCATGACATTTAGCAATGTCAGTGCTGTTATTGGACAGATGTACCAGTGAGTGAAATGAAAGCAAAGGAGGAAAAAATGAGTGGCCAAGATTTTCCATATTCTCATCAATATTTGTTTCTTGTTGTGGAGAGATTTTGCAAGTGGCAGGTATCAGTATTAAGTATTGAATTCTTCATTTTCCTTTTGGTGTCTTTATAAACAGGGATATTTTTTATAAAAATAGGTATTTTTCATCACTTCTTTTTAGGGTCATGCCTCTGTAAGGCTCACAGATGCTGAATTTGGACAGGACCTTTTAGCCGTAATATATGAAGCTCCAAAATTTCAGAGGCTCCATTAAAAATATTGTGCAGAAATTGGGATCTTTGCCATTGCTTTGACTGGCTCCAAGATTACATACTTGCTGATCCTTGGAAGTCGTCTTTGATTTGGAAATCATCTTGACAAATACTGCGATACATTGCTCTCCAAGGAGATTCCTGCTACTTCATCGTTTCGACGAGGCTGTAAATAACATAAGAGTCTTACTCGTCAAGTGCTCCTCCAGTCCCGGCTCAACTCGGACTACTCAGGAATGGGCAACAGCAAAATGTTAATCAAATTCCTTCAAATCTCAAAAGAAATGTTGAGTAGAGCTTCTCTGAGACTGAGAAAACTCTCCATGGGAAACTATCAACATTTCTATTTAACATATTGTGTCAACATTTGGCATCTGTGAATCGACTTGTGAAGTGTTCGGAAAAAACAGGAAAAGACAATTTTATGGATATGGGGACTATGTATCTATGTGAGTATACACACACATAAAACAAATATAGCTTTCTATCTAAAATTTACATACTACCTATATACAAATTTTTCCAGTTGCCGACTATGTGTGTATATGTGTTTAAGTGATATTTATATATGACAAAAGGAAAATTTTCAGCTCCAGTTTTGAGCCAGTCACTTTGAAGGCTTTGTTTGTTTAACAACACCCATTTTGACAAATGGCCTCTCCTAGCTGGGACCTGGGTACCCCGAAAGCCATTCTGGATGGGCTTTGGGACGGGACATCACTGTTGGTGCTTTCAGTCCTCTGGACTTCTCCCTGAGCCGTTGTAACTCACAGCTGCACTGCCCTCCACTCTGGCGGCTGCCGAGTCCTGTGCAAACATTTAGGGGAGAGCCTTGGCCCCATGGCCACCCGTGGCAAAAATCCCATTGACTTCCGTGAACCTGGATTCCACCCCTAGTCCCTGGAAGATTTTTACAGATGTCCAAATAACACACTGTGTACATCCCGTAATCAAAGCCTCCCCTATTGAGTTTATTTACTTTTACACTGTGCATGATATTAAACTCAAGCTCTTTAAATTCCTGCTCTTATTCTGGGCCTAGTGGAAGGACCCCCCCTCCTTTTTTCATTGGAATTCATCAAGGTTGGTGGAAGTACCTCGCTGAAGGTCCCTCACGTAGATTGCTTCCTACAGTAAGTTCAAAGGGATAAGACATCTCACAATTGGCTTGTATAACCCTATGAAAAAAATAGTCTGGCTCAAAAGCTGCCGACTTTTTCTCTAGAGGAGGCCGAGCTGCTAAGAGATCTGTAGCACTCCCCCTCAGTGAGCCAAACCCTGCAACTCAAAGCAGGGAAAAGTGTCGTAAATCCTTCCAAACAAGAGGCACCGCTATCTAGCTGCACGCTGATGTCCCAGCCATCGCTTTTGGAGCCAACATCTCATCAGCAAAGGTGACATTATCGCTGCCATGAAGGCAACCCGGAGCCCTACAATGAATTCAGGTCCCCTGTGTGACCTTGGACAAGGTGCGTACGCTCCTTGCCTTCACTTCCCCATCTAGAAGATGGAGCTAGTAACACTTGATTTGCTCATCATGTTTATTTAAATTATAAACACCTCCAGGCAGAGACAATCTCTTACAACGTGTCTATACAATGTCTAATAGAAGGCCCTTGTCTCAGCTCAACCTCTAGGTACTACATGAAGGCAAATAATAGTACTTGGCAGAGCGCAGATTTCAAATTAGAAATCTAATACCAAATAGTTCTCATTCTCTCCTGCTTTTGGCACTTGGCCCTGTTCAGGATGATTTTGTTTTGGTTTGGGTTTTTTTAAGAAGGTACAAGACCAAATCCTGAGGGCCCTCTCTCTCCGATTCCCATTAAAGTTTACATTACACTCACTGGCAGTTTGTCTCAGAAAAAGTGTCCTAGGATTTCCCCCTTAGATTTTTAAACAGCCGTATGGCAGAACGCAAGAAAGCATGAACTCTATCTGGTCCTGGAGCTGCAGCTGTAATCAGAAGCTTTATGATGAAGTTCAGCTGGAAGAGCAAAGGAGAAAAAAAAAAAAAAAAGAAAACACAAAACAAAACAAGGGAATGCCATCAAAGTCTTTCAAAGACAGAAATTCATTTTACCTTTGTCAATGACTGTGGTTTTCAAGGATAAAGATCAAAGCGATGACCGTGGGCAGAGCTATGACAAATGCCGAGATCAGTCTGTTAAACCCTAGCATTAGCGCCACAGTTAGACTGGTGTCTAGACTAGCAGTGGGTACTCGTGCCAGGTTTGGCAAACACGGCAGCGGAGCGCTTGCATCAGAGCTGCAGCACGAAGAGTGAGGCATCCACACTGCAGAGGGGAGGCAGCAATCAGACTCCAGCAGAGTGGAACTGGAAAAAGGAAGTTTAGAAAAAAAAAAAACCCAAAACAATCAACTAAAAAAAAAAAAAAAAAACAAACCACCGGGAGATTATTGCCTGCGCTCAGGGAAGACAGCTGAGAAGACGCATCCCCCCTCCCGGTTTTTGCATTGTGATTAATGTACACAGAAAGCTTAGATAACTGGGGGAAAGTAATGCCAAATTCTTATCAATACAGATGAGCTGGCTTCATATTCCTCCAGCCCTTTCATGTGGAAATGAGACTGCATTTGATGAGGCCAAGCCCATGTTTGAAATAGCTCAGCTGGGATGTGCGCGTGGTGAGGGTTCAGGTGCCTGCACGGAGAATCGCTACAGCTGGACTGAAAAAGGGAGACCTTTCCTGAGGGCAGAGAGCACCTTCAGCTTCCTCGCTTTTTCTCTTCCCCATGGGGAGGACAGAAAGCCCTTGCTCTGCGGGATAAATGCACGCTGAAGTCTGAGCTGATGGACTGTACGAGGAGGCAAGGTGGTTTTGGCTGGTGAGGGTCTCCTCATTCCTCCAGAGACCTCTTGCACGGACCCTTTAAAATAACACCCTGCCACATCCCAAAGGAGGAAGGTGGGTAAATGAGGGGAGTACGCACATGCTTACAGCGGCTTGTGTTAGTACGCTTGGGGCCAGCCCCGCTCTCACACGGCTGCCCTGGGGCACCTGCTCGCTCCAGGGCTTGGACGGAGGAGAGAGGAGCGACGGCGTCAATCTCCGTGTGTGGCACCCTGTGCCTGGCCGAGCCTGGGGCTCTCCGGGCCTGAGGATGGGTACAGGGATCAACTCCAGAATAATTGCGTCCTGCTGGACGGCCACCATCACCAGAGTATCTCAAAACTCCGCAGATACTTTAAACCAACCATTTCTCATCCTAGTTACGTTGTGTCCCGCCAGTCACAATGAGTTCAAAAGCAGCTGCAAACTAATGTGGGCAAATGCGATCTCCAGTGGATGAAGACAGACCGGAGGAAATATCCTCAAAAATCCAGCTGGTTTCAGCATGCTTCACGCAGGGGCTTGCATTGCCCGTTGCCAGGAATATGGCGTAGTACTTGCTAGAAACAATTAGTTAAGGCTTAGACTGGTCATACGCTATTCTCAGCTCTGCTACTGACTCACCTGCGTGGCCTCAGGCGAGTTGCTTGCATATTTGTGCCTTAGTTTACCCACTGGTAATAGCAGAGATAGTAACACTCTCACGGAGTGATGTGAGAATTAGTTAATTAATATTTGGAAAACACTTTGTGCCTTGACGTCTTTGTGCCTTTGTTTACCCATCAGTAATATCAGAGATAATAACTGTCTCATGGAGAGGTACA
This sequence comes from Larus michahellis, assembly GCF_964199755.1. NCBI lineage: Eukaryota > Metazoa > Chordata > Aves > Charadriiformes > Laridae > Larus > Larus michahellis. The sequence continues at coordinate 8,927,064 of NC_133898.1, read as the reverse complement.
AGGATTAATTAATTATTTGAAAAGCAGTTCGAGATCCTTGGATGAAAGATGCTATGTGAGTAAAACATATCATTAAAAACATCTCCCAGTCCTCTGTGAAGTTAAAATAAAGCTGGAGCTTCTTAGTCATTCAAATAATTAAACCATAAATACTGTTTATTTTAATCTTCCTTTTAAAAAATAATCTAATCTAGGCAGTGATACCAGCCAAAGAATGAAAAATGTTTCAAATTCAGGAGACCTATCAATTTGAAGAGCTTGATTCTTAATTGCTTTTTGATTTCTATCAATGGAAAGTGAGAGCAATTGTATTTACAAATGCCTGCAAAAGCAGAGGGCAGCTGGGAGGACACCCACAGTTCCTCTGCAGGGTTTCAGCCTGCACATTCACATGGATGCAGCAGCTGCACACTGGCTTTCTCACACTATCGAGCAGATGATCCTATTTGACTTGTTAACCAAGAGGGAGGTGTAGACTAGCCTATCCTAAAGGCACGTCAAAGCCAGCTTAGCCCCCCAAACGTGGGTGCAACTTCTGCCCCCAGGGATGGCGCGAAGGGACAACTCGACCAAGCAAAGAGGCGGGTCATCACTCATTGATCCATTCGGCCTTTTGCATCCCGGGCAGCTTGTGCTGCTCCTCTCCTCTAAAACTCGGCACTGACTGTGTGCCGTGAGCCAGTGCTGCCCTGCCTGCTCTGCCCGGGCCCACAGGGAGAGAAATCCCAGCGCGGTACTGACTGGCACTGGAAAGGAACAGCAGGAGAATGGATGGACTCTATATTTAAAATCATCTTTTATTCAGAGGTGCACATGCCAAACATGCACATGGAAAGCCCTCTCAGTCACTTCCCTGGGGACTTACTGTATATTGGGGCATCAAATACATGCAAATTGGCCTGTGCTTTGTCTCTTTCTTTCTCTCTAGCTTTTGTGCATGTTTTCGTTTTACAAACTACATACGTGGAGAAGAGGTTTGCAGAACCAAGGTCACTGTTTTTAATTGAACTCTTTTAAGGTGCAACTCCTGCTGGGAACCCGCTGGCATAACAATCTGCTGTGCTGGGCACCCAAACCAACCCCCCACCCCCCCGATCCTTCCACCAGCTCCCAGGGCCTTGTCTCAGCCTTTTCTCGGCCTCCCACTCCTCTCTGCCCGTAGAAGATTTTGCAGCAATCGCCAAGTAACCTGTGTGGGAATGTGGGGAGGAAGAAAGGATGTAATTGCCTTCCTGAGCTCCAGCGATTTTCATTAGTTAAATGTCCTCCTGTCTTTTCCACGCTAGTCCAGCTTCTACTGAATTTTCATCAGACCAAAAGAGGCCTTTAGGGCCATTTGAAAGTAACCATCAGATAAAAACAATTGTCATCCTCCTTATGCGGCAGGCAAGGAAGCAGACACAGGTAGACTGGTCACACAGGAAGGAGGGGAGGGACCTGGTGACTCAGAGCTTTTGACTCCCAGCTGTCAGCTTTAGACGCCATTCCAGCCAAGTATAAAAGCACATGGTTATCTCTGAACTCATGAATAATCCCATTGATTTAAGCCATAAACTTCAGCATCAGGGCCTTAACCGCCTGACTGTGCTCACCAAGAGCGGATAAACAGGAGTGCAGGTCTACAGAGACCCAAGATATTCCTCTTGACATAGAGGAATAGCAGCAAACAGTAGTTTCCCCAGCACAGGTTTCTGTCTAAGAGAACCACCAATGGGGATGAAAAGGTGGCTTGGTCCCTGGCTCCTGTGCCAGCCCCAGGACCTCTCTCCACGCTGGACACCAGTGGACTCGTCCACCTCCCTCACAGTCGCCCTGTTGGATACATGCTCCTTAGCAGACTGCAGTGCCATTGACCTTGGCGGTGATTCCCCAGAGCACGATGCCCAGATGATGTGATCCCAGTCCCCAGGCTTTGCTGGAAGGGAACCAGGTTCCCCTGGGAGGAAAAAGGGGCATTTGCATATGTGATGACACCAACTGTCCTCTCCTGACTGTGATTTAGTGAGTTCCATATGCCTTTGCTCACACAGAATCGGGAAATGACCTGGTTGTGAAGGAGTCTCACCTACAAGGAGAGGCATCCCTCCAAACTCGGCAACCCAGTTCAGGATACAGTTTCCTCCCCCACAGCTGCTTTTGACCTTGCATTTCTAGCAAAGGGCTAAGAGATCAAGGGAAACAAGAAGGAAGCAATGTTCCTGTTGTTGATGGGAGAGTGAGTGAAGCAACCTAAATTATACATGGCGTTGCCTACCAGATGGTCGGAGCATCTCTCCCTTCTATTATGCAAAGTAATAGTTTCACAGACAAAGTAGAGGGGACTGGAGATACCAGACCATTTGGGAAACACGTCCCGTAGCTGACTGAAAAGCGTGTTTCACTTCTAGCTGGTAACATGGGATTTGAGCTGGATGCCTGGCGTTCAACCCTTCCCCAGGGGTAAAAGGTGTCAGCTCTGCCTCTGAGAGGGAGCAGAAAGACTGTGAACCCAACCAGAATTGGAGTAGTAATTTATAATGGCAGCGTTTAGGTTTTGCAGACCAGGACGAGAGGCGGTGGTTTAAATAAAATGTTCAATAAACCTGGGCAAAGCCCATTTTGCGTCTCACTTGTGAAAAACTTTCGGTTTGGTCCTTTGTCGCTGTGGAGACTTGAGTCGAGATCTCTCAGCTGCAGTAACGGCGGGGGTGTGTGAGCTAAATGAACTGATCCCCATTGCCTAATATGTCCAAATATTCTTCCCGGTCTGCATCCATCTGCTGCCTCATGTCATTATGGCATGTCGACATGAAAACTGAAGGTGTGAATGGAAAGCTACTTCTGCTGGCTTTAATTTACGACAGTTCAGATATGGGCGCAATGCTTCCCCGGGAGCGTGAAGCTCAGCATGTGCTGAAGCAGCGCTGGACCAGATTTTGGGGCTGAGGTTTCCAGGGGGCCTCCGCTGCCGGCTGGCTGCCCGCCCGCTCAATCTCGAGTTTGTTTGCAGTACAGACCCGGACATACCCATCCTGAGGGTGGGGACGAGAATATTTTCTCCACTTCATGATCGTACAGTTATTTCGCACAATAGTCCTAGTCCCTGAGCAGAGCTCCCCAGCACAGCATTAACACCTATTGAGAGCATGTAGAGGAATGAAAATTTTTCTTATAAGCCTTGCCAGATTGGCCCCCCACATGCCCGTTGTGCAAGCCCACCAACAGGCAGGTTGCATAGACTGAATTTCACTGATAATGGCATCGATACACACATAACATAACCAAGCCACTCACAGCTTTGGTTTCTGCATTAATGTGATGATCCAAAGGCTTTTAAAAGGGTTTTGCATAGATCTCATACCCACGTATAATTCCTGTCTTCTCTCAGATGCAGCTTTCGCTGGAGTCACGCAAGATATAAAAATATGCCAGGCTTCCCTTATGGCTTTTCGATAACCGAAATTCAACCGATTGAATCTCAGATTAGGAACGGTGGCCCTTGTTCTCACCCAGAGCAGTTCACTCTGCGATAAGAAGTTCTTTAAGAATCAGTGGCCAATGCTGGACCAAATTCAGCCACCTTTCACTTGGCTGCAGATTCTCCTAGCACAGATGCTGGAGTTTATAACACACCCTTATTTCCCCATCTCTCATTTTTCCCTAGGAACACAAAGGGAAACAAAACCAGGAAAGGCCGGAAGGGATGGAGAAAGCCTGCTTGTGCCTGGCACACTGCTTGGAGACTTGACAGTTTGACTCCAGCTTCAAGCCCTGCCTTCAGACTACTGCCTGACCTCAGGTAAATTGCGTCACAGCTTCCCCATCACTCAAATATAGTTAAATACAGCATTGATTCTACAGCATTTATGATCCGACAGGTGGAAAATGTTACCTTGGAGCTAGGCACTTGTAATATTGCTTTTTAAGGCATATACTCCAAAATTCAAGGCATGGGAAAACCAAGGGTTTCATAACAAAGCGTGGAAAAACCCCAACAAATATTGGCTCAAACCCTCCCTTTTCAGGCCACACCTAAAAAGCAGGTGAGACTATAATGGACAAATCCTCCTCTGGCAGCGGGCCGATCAGCCAGCACGCCATTCGCTGCGTCCCAACCTATTTCACACCATGCAAAATCACTGCGGGAAAAGGCTGACAAGGTTCAGACAATTCATAGCGCTGTACCTTTGCTCATGACGGTAACGCCAGCCAATTGCTAGCGTCTCGGTGTCTGGCCAAAGCGGATGGCAGACGGCTGTCTGAAGCTGGGACCTGGGAAAATGGGGATAACATCAGGAAAAAACAAAAACATCTGACATACCTACTGCTCCCATCTCATCCTGCTCTGGGGAGATGCCTGCTTGCTGTGGACTGAGTCAGTGCATGGTCTTGTGGTCCTTCAGTACTCCACGGAGCTACCGTGTGCTTGCAGACTCGGGGCTGTTGGCACATCTCGTCCTATCTGCTGTGTGCAAGGACTTTTCAGCCAACGCCGCAAACAGCGGCTTGGCTATTTTCACCCTGTTTTGGCTGTTTCGGCCTACCCGCGTGTGTGAACAAACACACAGCTTCCCCAGTGGGTCAGCAGGTCAGGATGGAGCAACAGCACCTACCCAGAGCATTTGGTGGCTCCTTTGAAAAATATCCCTAGATTTTTATTGGATCTTAGGATACCACGAAGTATCTCCCTGGATCTGGGCTTTGATTCTAGCGCCTTTCCCTCAGAGACCACAACTGACAGCTCTCTTCTCAGGGAGAGGGAGAAATGGGGCAGCGGTTGCGTTTTGAGAGTAGGGAGAGAGAAAGGCTGTTTGAGGCTACCATCTGCATGGGGAAGCTGCAGGGCTGGTGAGGACGATCAGGAATCACCTTATTTCTCCTTCTTTGCTAATTCTAAGGTTGCTAATTCCGTCTGGGGGACCACCACTCCTGGCTCTTCCATTGCTCCCCTCCCCAGGTCCCACATTCCTGGCTCTCCCCACCCAGCTGTGCCGTCCCAGCTCCACCCCAACCTCCCCGCCGCTCTCCAGGCAAGTCGTGGCCCTTCAGCTGCCGTGTGGCAAAATTCAGTTTTGCCTATGTGGCTGAGAAGTGCTGGCCCTTCATAAAAATACCAGCCCGCCTGCAGGGAACGAGGTGGAAGGTAGGCCGACGTTGAGGCCTTTTATTTCCTGCAGAGGAGCGTTCGCAAGACGCTCGTGGAGAGGACCGTGCAGATGAGTGATAATGTGAAAGGCAGGGCCAGCTCCCCAGTGGGGGGAAAACGGGGGTAGAACAAATAGTTATCCAGCTTTCCATCAGCTGTGGGGCTGGCCAGGTGACAGTTAGGTAGGCCTGCCATTTTGCATGGATGGCTCACCTCTTTGCCAGCCGCAATAAACATGGGCGCTGGATGCCAACAGGGCTGGGCTGAGCTTCACCAACAGATGAGTTTTCTTCCCCACCTGCTCCGTTGGTGCGAGTGGCCTCATCTCTGCAAAATAAGCCCATGAAGAGAAGCTGGAATTACCAAGTGGGAATCCGGTTTGTGTGCATGCTGAGAGCTGGCCAAAGAAGGAGAAAACATCAATCTCAAAAGGGGTTTCAAGATCTGGACATTTGGCTTCATCTTTCACTATGTTCAAACATGATCTGTCAAGTCCCATCAAGAAAAACAAGAGGGAGAATAGCCTAGCCTTTAAACGCCAGTGCTGCCACGGCTAGAAAGTTCGTGAAGAACATGGGAGAAAAATGATCCATGACTTGAACACAAATCTACACCCTGTAACCGAATGTTGTGGGGTTTCTTTCTCTCTTGTGGTGCTAAGAAATTTTGGCCAGAATATTAGAAAGTGAAATGCAAAAAAAAGCTCGTAAAAGTAGTAATAGTCCTCCCGCCAAAATTAAAGCTGGAACTGCCACGTTCCTCAGCTGCGTATGCTTTGTGTTTGAGAAAATTCATGGTAGAGCGTAAAGATTTTACCTATCTGAGCTTTGGATGGTTTCATTATTAGCAGGCCACAAATGAATTAGGTGGATGATGCAAAAATGACTGCCAATAAAATATTTATACCGATTTTTCATTCTGTGTGAAACGTCTTTTATATATATGTATATGCGTATATACTATAAATAATAGAAATGATGCTCATATTTTATACTAGGGATGTAAACACTGGTCCCAACAGCAGTGGCAAATGAACCACTCACATTTTCTGATTGCATAATTTGCCTAGAGGATGGATACATAATTACACTATAATTAAGTATAATAAACAGAGAAAATGATTTGAGAAGGAAAAATTATCACAGCCTCAACCACATCAGCCAGAAGCTCTCTTCTAATTAAGTTATTTTATTAAACAAAATGTTTTTAAGGTGGGTCCCCTTTGAAAATGTACATTATAGCCCATGTAATGTAATTTACTTTATAAGTAAAACATGGCTTGTGTATGGACAGATCGTATCTGATAGGACTCATGAAATACACAGCCACTGGGTCCAGTCCAGCCAGGTGCTGAGTCCCTCACACCCCCGCCTGGTCCAAGCAGCAAACCCTGAGTCCTGCTCCGGGAAATTGCGGCAGCATATAGAGCAGCCTTTTATTTGCACTCACTGATGGGCTCTTTTTATGTTACTTGTTTTTTTTCCTGATTTAAAGGGAGAAATGCTAGCAGGTAATTCTGACGTTGTCATCCTGTAATGACAGAGTAGAGGCAAAGGACAAGAAAAGAGATAGTTCAAGCTAGCCCAAATAGCTCATGCTATTTGGATTGCGAGAGTCTTCAAACACTATTCCCTTTCAAAGGCTTTTACCCTCCCTAATTCTGCTCGGTGTTTGCCAAGATATGAAGATGGAGTTATCTTTTACCTTACTGTGGCTGAAGAAATGCAAAACACTGGTTCGCGAACTATAGGACTCAGGAAGACGACATAATCTGGTACCTCGTGAGGCAAAGGCCATCAGAGACCCTCCAATTTCATTCCTCTTAGAACTACAGTTTATTTTCTTAAACACCTGCCCCCATCCGCTCAGGAACCACAGGAGCTATTACAGGAGCCTTGGAGCACTACTCTGAAGTTAGTTACCGCTCCTGTTCCCCCTCCCTAGAAAAAGTAAAAAATGTTCAGCTTTAAGTTTCAGCCATAAGATTTCTGTATATATATACATCTGCCTCTTTTCCACATTTCTCTTCCTCTTGTGAGTTCTTAAAGATTGTGATCAAGCCACCCCTTAGCCTCTCTTCCGAAAGCTCATTAGGTCACGCTGCCTGATACAAATCTCTGCTGGTTTCCTGGCTCTTCAAGGCTCGTACAGCCCTGCAGTGTTCTTTGGGAAGATCTCTGTATATCAGTGACCTGTCTTCTTAACTATTTACTCTCTTCTTCAGTTCCCAAGTCACTTGTAAGGTTTGTTTGCAATGGCTTATGTTTTCTTTCACGTCATTATGAAAAATAGCATAATCTCGGTAACACATCCCTTTGGTACCTGCTAGGAATGAGATACAAGAACGGACTTACATCCAGCGTAGGAGAAAACATCCCTGGCCAAGGAAAATCCAGGGGAAAAAGAAACGGTGTCCTAAAATACCAGTTGTCCACAGCAGCACAAGGTCCTTGAATTCAAAATGTTGAACAGTACGTTGTGAGAACATCTCCAAACGCCCAACGGAGATATGTCTCTCTATCTCTGTCTACTGCATGCACAGCTTATTGGGTAATGGAGAGATCAGTGTGCTGGTCAAGAGGAATCTTCTCCTGCTTAGAGTTTTCCCCTCTTAAATTCCGCTCTGCAGACCTTTGAACCATAAAATCCTGTAGGTTATTGACAAGATTATTGATGTGTGTATTGCAGGGTGCCCCAGGCAGGACGTTTAGGTCATCATGGGTCTGTATACTCCTAATGACTACTTCAGTTTCTGTCCTAATCCCATGCATTTGCAGTTGTATAGTGACCTGATTTCAACCAGGAGCTTCCATGAGAAATCACGTGGCAATCACAGACACTGTAAACTCAAGCCAAAGAGTCATTTTCAAATGCTTGGCAAATGCTAGACCACAGAAACTCAATGTGTCGTAAGATTCCACTTGGTCCCATCATCTGGGTGGGAAAAAGGAGGAGGATTATCCGTAGACCTCAAAGTGTTTTACGAAGGGAGGCAAATGCTGCTATTCCCATTTATTGGATAGGGCAACGGCAAGTCAAGACTTGCACAAAGTCACCCAATTAATCAGCCAGAAAACTGCCACTGAAACCCATATTCTGGTCTAAACAGGTTCTCAGACTGCCCTCATCACTGTAATATCTGAGTACCCTCCAGTAGTACATTAGGAGAACTTGGGCATGTCTACACTGGCCGATGCAAACAGCTGCCTGTCAATCCAGCCCCCCTCTCAGCCAACTGGACAAAAGCCATCTCCAGACTGAAGCTGTGTAGCCACGTCAACACCCTCCTGAGCCCAGATGTATGAACCCCACCACAAGTCAGGGTGAAAGCTCAACCCACCACCACTCTAACTCAACTCTGTGGCTTCCAGGCGTAGCTTGCTTATGGGGCACGAACAAAGCAGATGCAAGACTATCTTTGAGAGCAGATAGACCGTTCTTTATTCTAAACCCAGTTTCATCATCTGTAGTGCCCCTCAGAGTATTTCCTCATGCTTCAGTTCTCACTGAGCCACAGAGACAGGGCACAAACACGATGGTTATCTGGTTACAGCCTTATAGCTCCTTTGAAGAGAGATCTGGAAGATCACAATTTGAACGGAGATATTTGGATACACTGCCATAAAGAAAGAAAATCTCCAAAATATATTTAGTAAGTCAGGAAAAAGGAAAGTGAAGGAAAGCATCTCTTTCAACTCAGGATCTACTTGTCATGTGCAACAGTACTGAAAAATTGGTACCTTAATGACCTGAAGGAAGAGTAGCTGTTATTACAGGGCATTGTACTGGCAAAGTTCCTATACATCACAACAATAATTCTCTCCAGACTTCTCTTCCCTTCCAAAGTATGAGGAAACATCAGTGCATTTAGCCTCAACTCCCTGGCAGGCGGCATCACTTCCTCATGAAAGGCAGGGAGCTGACACAGCGATGGGAAGGCTGTCCTTTGTAGCAGCGACAAAAGCCCCGTGTGATCCAGTAAGTCTGACGTAGAGCTGAAAAAATGAGTCCTGCTCCAAGGAAGCTAAAAATCCCAAGGTGCCTTGAGAGCTTGTCTGGGACTACTCATGCTCCCAGGTTTAGAAATACTTTGAGGCTTGCTAAGTTCATACGAACCACTCCTATCTCTGGAAGTCCCCGCGCCTTGAATGGTTAGAGGCTGGGAAAGCACAGTGTGGATGCGTCCAGCTCTGCTCACCTTGATTTTGCTTTCCTCCCTGGGCACCGACTTCTGCTGTCTGCCGGCAACAGGCCATTGGGCAAGGTGGACTTTGATCCAGAGCTGTGATGTTCTTGCCTGTTTCTGGATCAGAATCCCTGCTGGCAGGGATCCAGCGGCTTCACCAGATCATCACCTTTCGCCTGGGGAAACCAGGGCAGCACGTAGGCGGCAGTGTTTCTTTGCAGCTTTGCATGTTTTGGACTTTTGCGCAAAGCCCCGAACTGCGAACGTATGCTTCATGCACATGCAGAAAGGGCACAGACGCTGCTTGAAAAAAAAAAAAAAACGGACCTGGTTAACTTGGCTACGATCATCCAGGAAGTTTGTGGCAGAGCTGCAAATAAAATCCAGACATTTTGCCTTTTGGGCCTGTGTCTTCACAACAACACGGTTCTTCCTCTGGGCATCCGGGCTTGTCGTCTTATCGGGACGCAGTGCTCAGCATGTCTCCTTAAAGGGGAAGAGTGCTGGGAAAGCCACGCTTTAATTCTTTAGAGAAAATGACACCACCTACATAGGAAAACCCCATAGCTTTTTCCAATTATTGCCATGCATGTATGTCTTTCCCTCCCTTTGTGATCTTTACCACTTCCTCACCATATGTAAAAGGCCTGATCCTGATGAAAATAGTCATGGTTCCAGAAGTGCCACTCAGATGATGTTGATTTACCTCCACAAAGGATGTGGCCCGATGCTTTTGGCCAGATTTTTCTGCAAGCAGCCAGTCACATCTCTCTCTCCCGCACCAAGAAAACTGGAGGAAGCTGTCTGACAATAACTCTGCTCGACTTTACCTGGCCCACCCAGGGAATAGCTATTTCTGGAGGGGCACAGAAAACCCAAGCCTTGTCCCTTTAATCTAACATCTCACGCATGTTGCTAAGCCTAATGTTTAATCTGAAAAAAACAACCTGAAAATAGCATTAAAGAAAGGAGAGGATTTGAACAGCACTATATTTTTAAGATAGTCTCTCTGGAAAACACTATATTTAAAAACTGACCCTTTTACCATGAGGTTTCTGAAACTACAGAGCCATCCCAAGCTTCCTGTGAGATAAGGCTTGTAATTTGGATCTGAGTAATGGAGTATAAAAACAATTGTCTTGTTCTAAGAGACAATGCGTAATCACCTGGCAGTGCCACACCACTGCCCCCACTGCAGAGTAACCAGAGGCTATTTGTGCTGGAAAGTAAAGTTAAGAGCAACGTGATGATGAAGGTAGCTCATCCTCCGTGCCTGACAGAAGGATGGTGTCTCAGGGTGTAAATCTTCTGGGACTTTAGACAAGAAAACCTACTTTTGAGCATTTATGGTCCCCTGTCTCCCACACTTGCGGGATTGTTGATTTAAGATGTAAGCCTGCAACTTGATGTGTCTGGAAGGGCAGCTGTTGAGCTGTGGTGGGCAGAGGTAGACATTGCAACCTCCTCTTAACTGAAGTGGCACAAACCTGGAGACAATTTTAACGTGAAGATCTCATTCCTTCATATTCACTTGACGTATTTCTACTAAAGGTATGGCAAAAACAGAGAGAGAAACACAGGAGTTTCTGTGGCTGTTTTATGCCAAGCATAAATATCTGTGTAGGAGCCTTTCAGACCTTTTTGCACTCCCAGAGCAAGGACCAGATCTGCCCTAGGTTTTTTAATTTTCTTCCAATTTGTTGGCGTGAAATCTGACAGCCAGGCAGATGTGTCTGCCTTGATCTGTTGCACTCTCCTCTGTTTTTCCAAGCCTCAATAGGGGAAAGTGAAATTGCTGTCCAGAAACATTAATCACAGCATCTCAGATCTGTAAATTCTCAAGAGTTTTCCTCCTGGAGCACTGGAAGGCTTTGACCCGTTTTCAAAAGTGGGTATAAAGCATATATACATAAGGAAAGCACACATACTTGTAGCATCTGCAAAAACATATGGTAGTTTCACATCCCACTAACCAGTTTCCTGGATTGAATACATATAAGTGCAGGCTTTGTGAGAACTAGCAGTTTTTGAATGCTGGGTTTCTGACTCTCATCCCTTAACCGCAGTCCTTCCTTGACTTTGTGAGAGATACCATTTCCCTCTTAATTTGGCAAGCTATTGCACAGAGTCTTTCTGGATACTTATTCTTGTATTGTGTTTTTTGCAGGTGAACCTACTCTCAGGCTCCCCTGACGCGCTCTTTACCCATCCTTCCATTGCACACAGAGGTGCTGTGTTATCCCGGCTGCTTAATCCCGGATGGCGAACAGCAGCCATTTCCAGGATCAGTAAGTCTGACACTTCAGATGTCTTGGGACTTTGCTGAGCTGCTAATCTATAGAGCTCATTACAAATTTTGCCATCTAAATCTTCTGTTTAATGAATCCTTTTTGTGCCAAAGGATCAGTTTTCCTTAAATATACTTTTTTGAAGCAGAACATTTAAAATTTTTGGCTGTTGTTTCTGACAACGATATCATTTTTCCTGTCTTATCAACGTTTTCTGTGCAAACATACCCACCTATCCGCATGTTTTCTGTTTTAGCAACCACACTTGAGTCCAACATGCCTTCTGCTACTGCCACCAAAGCAACAAACCCTGAAGAATGGATTTAAGCAAAGGCATGTAGATATGGGGAGACCCTCCTGCATGTTTCTGTGCCCGTGCCTACACCACTCCTGCTGCACATCAGTTTAAACTTCTGGAAACTCACAGCGATGGAGATCCCAAAGCCTCTCTGCACCATCAGTTCCAGCATCTCCCTCTCTTTATGGGTAGAGCTTTCCTTAACTGTTATCTGCTCTGTTTTGCTGCAAATAAAGCTAACTAGATCTTGTCTTTCCCCATGCAAACAGACCCAGTGATCACTGTACCCTTTTACCACACCCCTTTTTCAGCTATGGCCTTCACACATGAAGTCTCTCATAGCTGTCCACAGTCTTTTCTAGACTAAACAAATTTAATTTAAAAAAAAAAAAAATTCCTTACAGGTCATGTTTTTTGAAACCTCTTATCAGTCCTGTTGCTCTCCTCCAGACTTCCTCCTATATTTATGTCTTTATTTGAAGTATGGAGTGCAGAGCTGTGCTCTGGGCCTCTCCATCACCAGAATGACCTCCGCACAAAGGGTGCTCTTAATACCTCTTCTAATAGCAAGTATCTTTCTGGCCACAGCATCACATGGTAGCCTTAGATTTGAGTTTGTCCCCTACCAGCTCCCCCAGCGTATTGCCAGTACCGTGACCTGATTCCTTATGCGTATTTTAATTATAAACTTTCTTATTCATGTAAGACTATTTCTAAAGTTCATTCAGACCATTTAAAATCAATCCCCCTCCCCTCCCAAAGCTGGGATCCTGGTCTGTTTTGTTGTTTTAACCTACTGTAAGAGCCCTGTCTGCTCCACCACCCAAACTGTTAACAGAGATTTAAATGAACCGTGACCAGCACAGACTTTGTTGATGGTCCTCTCGCTTTGACAGTGAATCACGCGTACCTAATCTTCAAGGATGTTATTCCAATCAATGGTTGAAAAATAGCAATTATTTCTGTCAGATAGATATCATTTCTGATACCAGCAGTTGTCCAAAGAAGACCTGAAGCCACGAGCGATACCAGTGAATAGGCAAATACCTACTCATCACCTCTACTGAGAAACAGGCTCGAGTACCAAGCCCTGAAACTACACTCTCTCCTTTTTTTCATAAGAGGACGGCAGCGAAGCTGGATTATTCATAGCTCTGAAAGCAGGATGGGCACATCAGTATGCCCCTAAAGCCAAGATGATGAGCTAATCGACTTCGTATTGTTAGAAGAGTCCCCACCTACGCTTTCACACAAAGGGCTGATTAGCTCACAGGTATGCAAAACTCTGGGAGGATGCCATCTTTCATCGCTACCAGAAGATGTTTAATATATGCTAAGTTGCCAACAATTAAGTGTTTGTGTGTGTGTGTGTGTACTTGGTCCCAGGAGCTGCACACTGTGTTGCGCTAATCCTCCGCGCGCTGGGCACGGCTCTACTGCCATGTTCTCAGCTGCGTCGCGGGGTGACAGGAGCACAGGAGGAAGCGAATTTTAATATGCTCGTTCTGCTTCGAATGGCAGCAGCTGCGACAGAAACAGTCACAGACTGAGGGCGTCTGCATGGGGAGCCAGGGGGCGAGTCTACAGCACATGGCGTACTTCCACCACTCTCGCAATGTCCTGGTGCAAGAAAGCCGAAAGCAGTCCACCACCCAAGTCACTGATGGAAATCCTGAGCCCGAGTAGCTGAGCACTCTAAAACACCCTCTTCCCGCGTGCTGATGCGCTCCATCTAGGAAGGTCAAATAAGAAGCCAGGACTGTAAGTGCACACAGCAGCGTATTATCGCTTAGGCTGGTTGGTGTGATTCCCCTTCCAAACCAGGAGTGATGACGTGAAGCATTGGCTCGATGTTTGGGAGGTGCTTAGCACCTCCTCCCCATCGTCACCCCATGGGATGCATATGGGCACAGCACATTTCTCAATAAATGCTAGTTTTACGTTGCTTCCAATGTTATCTGTACTAGAAGTGCTGCATTGCCCAAAAGGGAAACAAGCAGGGTGGGAGGAACTGGGAAGAAAAGTCCTTTGAAGCAACACGGTCCCCTTTTCCACCGGTGGTGAAGCTGTGCTGTTTGGAGGAATATATGCAGCCCACTGTGAACCACCATTTGTCCCCTTTCAACGTCCATCAGCAGTTCTCAAAGTGCAACAAGCTAGAATGATCTCCTTATGTCACAGATTTATGTCAGAAGGAGACAAAGGATAATTTAAGGAAGAAACCCTCCCTGCTACGGGAAAGAAGGAAGAAAAAGTCAGTAATACATTTGCTGTCTTCCAGTGGTGTACCTTATCTCACGTGCTTAGGAAGCAATGTCTTCTCACTGTCTTTTTCTGCAGTCTTCTTCCACGATCTTTGCTGAAGACTGCAGGACATCAGAAACATCCCGTGCTCCTCGATAGCTTAACAGTTGTCTGGAAAAGAACGGGACCAAAAAAAGTCATGCATCGAAATGGGCTTTTGACAAATATATAACAATGTATGTTTCCCAGTATGTTTTCTGACTATGGTGCATAAACAGTAGAAGACACAGGAATGCATCACAAAAACATATGCCTGCAAATAGAAGCGCTTTCTTTTCTCTCGTTTATAGAGGGAGACATCGGCCACTGTAGTTTAGAGGATTTTTCCATGTGGGCCACCTGTCTTGTAAGGAGTGCAGATGCTGAGGGTGGGCCACCTGCATCTTCTCTTCCCAGGGATGTGTGCGATGAGGGCTGGTTCATGCTGTGCAAATCAAGCCCTTAAGGAACTGAGTGTAAATTCATGCCCTACAGCCTGTGGGAAAAAATTATCCCAGAATAACTTTGGTCTATTGCTGACAAAAAGTAACTGGTTAAATACCAAATGGTCCGCACCCCCATAGAGCTTTGCTGGTTTCGGAGGAGCAGTTACGGTTATATCAGTTGGGCTCCCGCACAGCCCCTTCACCTGCTGGGAGCTCCCAGCCCAGCCATGACTGCTCCGTCGCTGGCTGCTGTTCACAGCACATCAGGCGAGGCAAAGAGGGAGTCCGTTGGGGCAGGCAGCTCCCTTTGCTTCCTCTGGGCAAGCACTTGTACTTAACGCAGAGCATTTTTACTTTACAGAAGTCTGCACCAAGCGACTTTGTCCTAGTCACTGCACTACCTCGGTTATCGCCCGCACAAACATTCCCTTCAGATCAACATACCGGCCGGGCCAGAAATCACACAATTGATGTTTTGGTTTCCATTGCCTTATCTAAATCCAGTTACTGCTCAAAATGAGACAAAGTCAACAGACTTAATTGAATGAAAAGGCTGTGAGACAACCTAGAGATTTGTGGCTGTGTGTGTCCGCGCATGAGTTAATCACTAAGCAAACACTTTGCAACAAACAGAGGCGGGCTGAGCAGGATCGCTTTTTCTGCGGCCTGGAAGCTCCCGACACGCTGGGGCTGCGCGAGGCATTGTTGGGGCTGGCAGGAGGATTTAAACAGCATGGCAAACAGTGTACTACCAGGGAGAAAAGCTGGGGATGGACAATGGAGCAGGCCATGAACAAACACTTCTGCTTGCTGCCTAGATCAGGAGATAGCAGAGACCCTCTAGTACTGGCCAAGAATAATTGCTCCCCTCTAATTGTTGCTGTCTGGATATGTGAAATAGCCCTCCTGGCACCCAACAGCTGGGAGCAGGGTGTTGCTTGGTGTCCTTAGCTCATTTCTCGGGGGGCAGGTGCCAAACCCTGGGTCTCCCCAGCTGCTAGCTGTTGCAGCCATCGCAGGTTTTCCTGTCTGTACAGGCATGGCTGTACACGTACCGCCCGGCTCTGCAGTTCAAGAGGGAAAGATAGACGTGAAATATCTGGGAATGGCCAGACCGGGTCAGACCAGTGCTCCACATCGCCTGTCTTCTCATCTTCAATGGAGGCCATGAGCAATCTCTTAGGAAAGACCATTAAAACCTGTGTAGGGTTGTAGCCAGGATCTAGTCCCCACTGTGACAGTGCTGCACAAAGCTTCTCCAGAGCTGCAGGAGTAAACGGATGAAGCCTTACTCTGCAGTTGCAACTTTCCCTGGCAAAATCTGTGCCTCTCCTTTTTCCACTGCCTGCTCGGTTCAGAGGCCCTGTGTTGGTACCTGGTGCAGCCACTCTTTAGGTAGGCTGCCGTGGAAATGCTCAGGTTCATGCCACTGGTTCATCTCAGCCATTGCAAGAAGGGAGGCCGAAGCTGCAAACCTCCTAAAATAGTCATTAAATACCTTCTAATACGAGATGACTCACATACTTTCCCAGCTGGTGGGACTCTGTCAGGTGATGGAGAACCTGAATGAGGTTCTTCAGTCGTCAGTGACAGCCTTACGGACACCTAAAGGTGGCTTTGCCATGAGCAGTACCAAGACAGAGCCTCACCATTTCATCCATGGGTTTGAACACAATTTTTGGCTGGAAAAACTCATCCCACGCTACAGAGAGACACCACGCCCTGCACAGGCCACCCACTTGTCCCCACACGCTAGCTTGGGGCCAGGACATCTGGCTGTAAAAATGCAACTGTGGTGGTGTCCCCTAAACAAAGGAGGATACTACACTCAGCTAGATCCTCCCTCCCTAAGGGAGGCCACAGACACCGCCGTTATATTTGCAACCCATTTGACAATTCTTGCCCTTCGGCGGGCCATACGAGCAGACAGAACCCCCCTAGCAAAGCCAGGAAAGATGGGAAAGATGATTAGCTTTGTGATCAGGTGCTGCGCGGCCAGAGCGCTATGCAACGTCAAAAGAAACTGCTGCTGAATGGCCAGATTTCGGGATACAACAATAACACACAGCACTATATTTCATTCCTTTAATAAGTGCTGAATATGCGAAGGCTCCTTTCCCAGCTTCCGTCTCTGTCTTGGAAGCTGGGGAAGAGCTATGTGTATAATTATTTTCAGATGCCACCCACTTCATTGATTATCTGAGCGGGATGCGCAAATAATGGCAGCTAATGCCAGGGGCAGAGATCGGATGAAACTCGCTCTCTTCTGGGAAAAGTTGAAATAAAACCACCATATGAATGGGTCATTGAAAACAGGCTGGAATATATTCCCTATAGTCATTCCGAAAGTTCAAGGGCAGAAGAAAGGAAAAAAGAAAGGAAAAAGAAAAAAGAAGGTGTCTCTGTGTTCACTAAACTTCTAATATCTGAAAGTGCTTAAAAAAACACACATGCACTTTTTTTCATACAATCATGGAAAAACACACTAAGCTTTTGACTCAATGGTTTTGTTTTTCCAGTGAGTCCCTTCCAGGTTCCACGCGCCATCTCATAGTCACGTCGGCTGGGTGAGCTGCGAGCTAACAAACTTTAGAAGAGCTCTCTGTGATTTTGCCACATCGAGTTTCAAGTATCGGCTTGCTGGAAGTGCAGCGGAGAAGGGAGGAGGGAGGGAAGTGGTGCGAGCTTTGCCAACACACCTGCACAAGCTTTGGGCTCTCCTGGACACTCTGCGCGCTAATGATGTATAACCTGTAGAGCCTGGCAACGCGCTCGCTGAAGACTATAACAGACAGACTGTGCGTGCCTCTGATTTCTAATTTCTTAAAACAAGTAATAAACCGCCCCCCTTCCCCCAGCCCTGTGCTGTAGGTAAATGCTTAGGATGGAAACTGAGATATGTTCAGCTGGGCAGAGGTTCTACCAAGGTAAGGAACAAATGACAGTTTAATTACGGTATTTTAGGTCTATGTAATTCCTCTTCTGAAGCAAAAGGGAGGAAAAAAGCTAAAAGAAAGACAGAGTTCATTTCAGCTCCAATGTTCTGCTAATTTTTCTTTTGACTATTAGAGATGCAGCTGGATCCTATTTCTAATCCACTTTCAAATGTGCTTGAATTAAAATCCCAGATCACTGCTGTGTTTTCAAGTTGAAGTGTGCGTAGTAGCCAAGGTTTATATTGCAATTTCTGGAGTTATGGAATGATGAGCTCCAATAGAGGAAAGTGTGTTGTATGACTGAGTCCTGGGGAAAAAAAAAGGGTTGGCATCAGTGTTATTTGGAATTAGAGCTCCCTTGTAAGAATAAATAGCCTTGAAGTTAATACACGGCTACATTTTACATCGGTTCCACCCGCTGGAACTGGTCGGTATGGGAGAGCAAAGGCTGCCATGGCGGAGAGGTAGGAATAGGAAGTGCTATTTAATTATAAAGCCTAGATATTTTTGAACTTTCCTCTGAAATTTAAAAGTATCCCCACTAGCTTGGGGCTTGTTTTAATAAGAAATTCACTTTCCGACTAAAATAGCAGAGTAGGACCGCCCTTGCTTTGAAATACCTGTGCATTCTCTATTGCTACCTGAATCCCAGTCTAAAAGCTGACATTTCTCCTCCGGCATCCTGTTTACGTCTAAATCCAATAGCATAGTCTTGTTAGACTTTGCCACCTGGAAAACACCATAACTCACATGGAGTTATGAATCCCCATATTGTCTGGGCTTTCATATCTGCCGTGACAATTCCCAGCCACTGCCAGGTGAAGCCAGCCAGCCAGTATTTATGGAAAATGAACAGACTAATCATTTCCAATACCGGGACACAATTATGATATAATTGCAGCAGTTTACGTTGACATCCAAGTGGAAAGATATGAGCCAAAAATTGGAATAACGGCTCCACCCATCTACCACCCAAATGTAAACAGGCCAGCATGGTTAAAAAGAGGACCAGAAGACAGGGCTCAGGCGTTCTCCTTCAGCTGTGTTATGGTGTGCTTGCCAAGTTGCCACACAACCTTCCTGCCAGGCAATTTATCCAGCTGTAAACTGACCCTTACCTCACACAGAAAGTTCAGCAGCTTCTCTCAGTATCAGCGTCTTTTTAAACAGGGCTAGAAGTGCAGTACTGTCAGCGAGAGCGGAAGATTATATTTTGGAGAATGGGTGTTGCAGGGTCACGACTTAAACCTGTTAAGTACCTAAAATCCAGCTCAGCCTGAGCTATGATTGGCACCATTGTAACGCGTACACATTACTGCCAGCGTGGATATGGGAATACCTGCAAAGGGGAATGAAGTCTATGGGAATACAGCTGGAGACAAGGTGAACGAGACAGGTAGCTTTTTACAAGAGATTGGGGAGTGGCTCCTTTGCTGATGGATGATGGAAAATCCAGATGTGGACTGTGAGGAGCTTGATGTGATGTGGAGGGAAACTGGGGTGGGTTTTCAGTTGAAATAAATTGGTGTAACGGTCCTGATGCTGAGCAAAATCTGTTAGTTTACACTAGGTTTGTGAACTATTAGTCCCTTTCAGAGCACAATTTCTCACAGAAAAAAAGACAGTTTTTTCTTTCAACAATACCAGAGTCAATTCCATTCCACTATAAGGATTTTTCCCAGTGACAGAAAGAGAGAGAACAAATCTATGTGTGTTTGGGTAGGGGAATTCCTGAGAAAAGCCCTGAAATGAACCTTATATCTTACTTCCTTGCCTCTCTCCAAGTTGGCTTAAATTTGACTAAATCAAACTATTCCCCAAATTACATTTCCAATAAACTCACGACCCTGAATGAAACACCATCTGCTGTTTGTTGATGCATCTTTGTGTGCAATGGTCCGTACGTTCCTCCTCGTGGTGTCACCAGGAGAAATCAAGTCCTGCTTGGCTTCAAGTTCTCACTCCTAAACACAAGACCGGCTTGGCCCGAGTATGGCCTGCGTCTGCCTCTCTGGATATCACAAACGCCCTCAAACAGGCTGGCTAAAAGGAGGAAGCTCTCAGAGGCTGGGGCAGTTTACATTAGTGGAGGATCTGGCCTGCAAACACTTGCACCTGCGGTGTGAGGACAAATAAAGGACTATGCTCCAAAGCATGGAGAGCTCCCAGCCTCCTAAGCTGTGCAAAATCCCATTTCCTTTCTACTTATGCTAAATGTAAAAACAGAAACAAAGACACACACCTAAATAAACAGAAAAGCACAGACAGCAGAAGGGGAGGGAGGCCCTAGTACAGGTCATACGCCAACTAGTACAGAGAGATGTTTTCTATTTGCGGTCCTTCGTGTGAGACCTCGCCATATCACGTGGACGAGAATGTGAGTGGGAGACTTGTTGGACAATGTCGGTTTTACAAATATCTCACGATTGCAGAAACACCTGCTTTATATTATTTTTCTTGCTGGTCGACAACAAAATTCCTCCCTGGTCAACAGTTCTCAGCAGGTCTCGTTTCTTCCTTCTCTGTGGACGGCTCAAGTCACTGGTTTCTAAATCCTGGGCCACCACGAGCTCACAGCCCGACCTCCTTGAGTAGGAGGGGGAACAGAGTAGGCAGAAGGGCACTTCTGCGCAGAATCATGCCAAAGTGTTGGTTAGAGGACCAAAACCTGCTTACCGTCAGGTGGGGGAAGGGAGGCAGGAGTGTTACCCAGGCCAAATGGATGGATTTGTAAGACCCATCTGTTTTCACCATGAAAACCTCACAGCCCACACCTATGCAACACACACCACTCCAGTCACCACAAGTTATTACTCTTGGTCTCCACCGCTTCCTGCGAAGCTGTAATGGGTCTGAAACAGTGTCCAATGAAACCAAAGGGAGCCTTTCCATTAACTCAATGGGCTCTGGATCAGGCCCAACATCTGTTTGGCCCTCTCTGTATACAGCGCAGCCAATTTATTCTTTATCCATTCCTGGGCCTCTCTCTCCAATAGAGTCCATATTTTTCCTACTTATGGTTGTCATTAGCCACACTAAGCACCACCCCCAGAAGGAGACCATCCCTACCCCTTTGGCAGGCAAGCCCCTGCTGTGGCATGGCTACAAGCGCTGCCCCAACCCCTTATCATTCCAGTGAGATAACAGTCTTTCCTTCCTCCTTGTTCACATTTCTGGGCCACCCCTTCAAGCTGCCAAGCTCTTCTCTTCCCACCAAGGACAGGGCTGGTTGTGCTGTCTGTTGTAATGTAAACTTGACAAGAATCGATGCAAAAACTAAACAGAAAGGTCCAAGAGACCGTAAGACACCTGAAGAGCACTGTCAGAGCAGGAACAAGCTCTCTGAACAGACGTTTCCCACCTTGGTTGATGTCAACCCAATGAGTTCCCTGGCGATTCAGAGTATGAGGAAGAACAGCTAACAGGCAGCTCCATAGCCTTATATTAGGGTCCAGAGCTAGAGTAAGAGACCTAGCAATAATTCTCCAATGTGAATACGTACATTGCCAGTTCACAGCCCTTCAGTTTCCAACCACTCTCGCTAAATTTGCGATTCATGTCGCAGAGACCATGTTGGGACCAGGCACAGTTCTTCTCTAGGTCCCATGCTGTCAGGAATCGCACTAGCCCATGAGACATCATCCATTCACTAAGCAATATACGATATTAGTTTCTTTATGACTTTGCTGAGCCCTTGGATTCCAGGGCCTTTTTCCACCCGGATACCCGTGCCATGAAGTGTATGTCATTGCTAAGCAGAGCAATAGGCTTCATTGAGAAGCAGCTTCTTACAGCAGAAAAACAGCTCTCTACTGTTAAAACTATAGATTCTTCCAGACATAGAACTACAGCTTTATTTTGGGCCCTACCAATGTGTAAGCGAGAATCCCGTGTAAAAACAGCCCCTCAACATACCCCAAAATCATGTAGGTTTGAAAATGTGAGTGTGACGCCCGAGGCCAGATGTGCGGACTGGCAGGCTGCTGGCACTGTGCATAGGCACATCTGCATGTCAGGTAGTTACTCATCCCTGCATACTTCCCTGATAAAATCTGGATTGCCTAAAGCTGGTATTTTCACTCCAGTTTCCTTATCAAGGTATTTACCACCTCCTGTCTGTGCCTTGCAGACTGAGGGTGTTAAGTGCTCCCTTACTCGCTCTGTGGTGCAGTGAGCTCAAGCATGTAGAAGCTGCCGTACAGGATGGGATTTCTAAACCCAGTGGAGCGCGCAGTGGGTGGTTGCTGGCCTGGGCTTGATAGGATCTCACCCTGTTTGTACCTGGGATGTTGCTCTTTTGATCCTCACGCTGGCTTTCTGCAGCTGGCAGGCTCCTTCCTGTGTTTCGGGGTGTTTGTTGTGGTGTTTTCTCATAGTCTCGTAGCTGTTGTCTCCTGCAGAGGGTTGTACCCTGGTGTAGCTGTTGTACAGCTGTATGAAGAGAAGGATAGTTTGGGATGAAGTTATCTCAGGAGCAGCAGAAGTGTATAATGCACCTCAATGTATACATGTAACATCTTTTTCTATCCCAAAACAGAAAGCATCTCTCTCTAAGTAACAATAATGAGAAAGGCCTGCTACCACAAATGCAAGCTACCCTTGGAAATGGAGTAGTCGCTTTCCAAGAGCACCCCGCACCCCTTTCCCACCCATTGCTGATACCAATCATCAATTTTAGCCAATGGCTCTCACACCCTCCTCTTCCCACAAGAGACAACACCACTCTGAACCCTGCACGGGGTATCCGTGATGGCTCTGCTGTTCCCCTCCAAGCTTGATAAAAGGGGGAAAAAGGGGATAAAGAGGGACAGGTTTGGAAGTGCAGTATCTTAAAAATTATTCATTTCCTTCAGGAAAAATATTATTTGATTACCCACTGGGGAAACCTAAGCAACAGATATGTTTCAGTTTCATTTCACAAACATGGTAAATATTTCACCAGTTTAAGAATAACATTTGTGGAGATTGATCAGCTGGGTCCACACTGTGTTGGGGAAGGACATAGTTTATTTTGGGATGCTGATTCTACCAACGCTGTCCTGAACGACTCCTGTGAGCATTACACTACAGGAATGTAGCCTGCTATCAGACAGAGTTAAAAGGAAGCCTTTTACCTAAATTCAAACAGAATGAAATAAGATGCAATTTGATTTCAGAAATACCACCAAGTTATTTTAGCTAAAAAACCCAAGAACATAAGAGTTTTTCAGACTTCATATAAAAAGATTTTCTTCTGTCATTTCTGTTCCATTTTTTTACTGCTGTTTGGGATGCAGAAAAAAAAAAAGAATTCGGAACTATCACATGGAGTAGGTTTCTAAATTCCTTTAAATTTCTGTCTTGACGCAGGGTGGCTGAAGACAGAATGATCTCGCCAGCTGCCTTTCCTAGAGCAAGTGCCCAGCTGTTACCAGCTTGAGCAAAGTTATTTAAATCCCACCACTAGGTCCCCCATATGTGCAGTGCTCTTGGGATGCTGGACAATGCTCAATGGGACCCAGGAAAAAGACTTTTAATTTAGAGTATTTTAACCCCTTACGGTCTTTCTGCTGAAAGAGGCTAGACTTGGATGTCAGGTTGTTGTCATGCTTGACAGTGTCCATCCTGGCAAGAGCATTCTGAACCCCACCAGCTGGGCAAAACGAGCCCTGTCCGCTGGCAGCGGTGAAGGAGAAGCCGGCAGCGTTCGTGGGGCTGGTTTTTCCTATCACTTTGGTTTTTGGATGAGCCAGCACTGAAATCAGAGAGATGACTGCATATCTGAGGTGGCGTTAATTAGGTGCCAATTGCAATGAAGACATGATGACATGGGCTTCAACAGGAGCTGGTTGCCTAGAATTGTATCCAGGCCGTAACCTGCTTTGCATCCTCCCTCCGCTTGGTATTAAGACTAGCTAGGCTAAAACCAGTTCGAGATATGCCTGCTCTTGCTGTGGTTTCTCTTCACACTCTCTTAGGAGCTGCCATTTTTTGGAGGGGGCGTGCACCTGCTGCAAGCCCTGCCCGTGTGCCTCGGTGCTGGGTGCCCCAAGGACGGGGAGGAACAGCCCTGAGAGGCCTCGAGCAAGAAGCACGGGAAAGCAGATGCTTTGCAAAGTGCTGATCCGCAGTTTTGTCCTGTCCTGCAACCTCCAAAGACAGCACGCGAGAACAAAACCTAGGGAACCACGTAAGTGCAAGAGAGCAACTCAAAAATTACTCCTGTAGTGAAGAAACCACATAATATATTCAAGATGTCAGAGGTTAGCCGTGGTGCATGTGAATCATGCTGCAAATACCTCACCTTTAACTTTACCGTCGTAATTAGATTACAAAGTTTTTATTACGGTTTTAAATTCTGCCTTTATAGGTTGCTGCCCAGCTGTGCACTTAAATCTGGTTTTATCACACTTTCTGAGCTCATCACATTTAATTCTGCCCCTACAATGCTGGATTAACTTTAAGGGTCGCTGAAGTCAGAAGTCACTCACCCTTGCCCTGCTAATGGATTCACACCAGCCCTGCACGGCCCTCAAGAGCGATGTGTACAGTAAACGATATTTATTGGCGTGGTGGAGGGGAAGGGGCATTGGGCTTGTTTGTTTATTTACTCCACCGCTGTGCTCAGCTATCAGGATATTTGCACAGATTACTGCATTGATGAGATGTTGTTTACCTCCACGTAATAGCCCGTTGCAATGAAATCTTCTCGGCAGCACTGGCCTGAGAGCTAAAAAGGAGAAGCGGAGGGCTGACTAATGAGGTGTATACTCCTGTATCATCTGAGGAACTGGTCATTGTCTCCATTCGGAAATCCAGAAATCACACCCTGCCGTCACACTCACTCCTGCCAGAAAGCCCAGACCTGGGTCTTTACGGGTCCTGTCTCTGATATTTGAGGAAGTCCCAGAAGAATGAAAAAACATTATTAGTTTTTTTTC
Organism: Larus michahellis; assembly: GCF_964199755.1. NCBI lineage: Eukaryota > Metazoa > Chordata > Aves > Charadriiformes > Laridae > Larus > Larus michahellis. The sequence continues at coordinate 8,902,582 of NC_133898.1, read as the reverse complement.
TAAGGGCAACTTCTTCGTTGTTTCCTATCATCAAGAAAGCAAGGCAAGGCACAAATGAAACTCTTCTTCTGAACAACATTCATCCCCAATTTTACCTCTGTCTGTTTTTCTTCTCTGACCAGCAAAGATTAGACGGGTTGGTGTTAGATACCACTCTAATAAGATGATTCATTGTCCTGAAAAAATCATTGTTTAAATGGGCAAATAAAGGGGAAATCATATTCTTTCTATTAAAAAAAAAAAAGGAGAAAGGAGGTACTGAACATCCAAAGTGATTTACATGAAGTCACAGGGGGGAGTTTGAAAGGGATCTGGGAAATAAAACTAGCTCCAGTGGAAAGGTCATTTCTCTCTTTCTTGCTGGGGAATACTTTGAACAGAATTAGAACAGACCTGAGCCAGAGATGGACAGCAGGGACTTTAATGAAAAATGGGGAGCAAAATTTGTCACTGAGTAATGCCATGACAATTTTTGACCTCTGCCATTCAGTGACTAGACACAACATTTTTGGAACTGAGGTTAATAATCTTCGGCAGTATGCAGCCTTCTCCCAAGGAATGCGTGGTGATTAGGGCAAAGAATTTCACATGGTCACAAAATATCTATCTCAGAGTCTTGGGCTTATAAAATACTCTATTTCCTCCATTAATTGTGTCCACGTGGAGCTGTAACTAAGTAGCTGAAACAAATAAAACCAAAGTAATATTGTTTCCTTTTAAAATATTTCACTTAATTTGTGGAAGAGGTTTGGGCTCATTAAAAATAGACCATCTCCCATGAGGGCTTTTTTCCTTTTCTTCTCCAAGTTTTCTCAACCAATCCTTAGTAATGTGTATAGCAGCACGCTCCTCGGCACGGCCCTGGCTGGAGCCGCTCTCTTGTTTGACTCAGCAGCTCCTGCCGTGCTCCTTTGGCTGAGCAAAGCGAGGTCTCGGTGTCTTCTGATGCGTCATTGCTCCGAGATGACCAGTCGGTGTCGCTTACTAAAATTTCCTCCTTCCCTCTCCAGCTCATTAGGAAACGCCACTGCTTCCTCCCATGTAAAGATCTGGCTACCATGAGCTATGGGTTTTTTTGTGGAAATGACAATACGTTCACTGCCACCAAAGTTGCAAGCAGTGCTTAGACCTCAGGTAGAGCCTACATGGCTGAAGCTATTGTGCAGGCACTTATCTTCTTCTGGTGGATCTTAGCCTGTCCCCTAATCTTCCAAAGCCTGCTATGAATCAGTTACAGGTGACATCAGAAACCGCTGTCATCACCAGACCGTGACAGTTCCTTTCCCCGAGCTAATGTCATTCACAAAGCAGGGGACAAAGCACACAAGACAGAGGTAAAGAGCAACATGGAGCAAGGGCGTTAGACTGCAAGAACAACTTCCAGAAGAGATCAAATGATTCCACAGCTTCCTTTCCTGTTTAACATCCTTTTTTCACCTTCATCAGGATACCTTTTGCTCTTAAGTCCACTCCTCCAAAATGAAGCCATCCGTAGCCATGACTCTCTGAACAAAAATGGGAGAAGATCTGGTGATTCCACACAGTCCCTCGCGAATTCTCCCATTGCTGGTGTGCTCTGATCTGGAAGGTGCTCATGCTGCAGTGCAACTGGGGCAATGCTGAGACCCAAGGGTGGCTGATAGAAGGATCTGACCAAAGGGGGCCAGACACGCAAGTGTTTGCAGAAGTTACAGGAAGCTTAGGGCAGAAGTTCAGACTGTGACCTTCTCTGTGCTGGCCTTTCACAAGGTAGTAATGCCCGGGTGGCACCCAACATCCTTCCCCTCTCCCCCACTGCTGATGCAGCCCCAAATACTCATCAGGCATCTAGAACAGACATGGTGGTATGTATGCTTCAGCGCTGTTTCATGAAGAAATTTCCACAAAATTGGATCTTTTGATCCCTCTCTGAGTTTCTCCTTTTCTCTTACAGGTTCAGCCACACTGTAGAAGAATTTATGCCAATGTTACCAGGCAACAACCAAACTATTCATGAGGGCATCCCAGCCAAAAGATGTAGCACAGTTCAGAGGTTCCCTCAGTGCTGGGTCACTCCAGCTCTTCTCAATGGTTTTGTTCTCCTTCTACGGGGGAAGCCACATCTGGAAAATTACTGGTGTCCTGCTGTTCACTATGGACACCACTGGGAACTGGCATATGGTCTTGTAAACTGTGATTAGATCTACAAAGTAAACTCTCGTTATGACCTCTCTCAAGGTCTTTAAAAACACATTTCCCTAACTGCTATGATTATATTCAAATTCTTTCATTTTGGTAATCACATCATCATCCACATTTTCCTCTCTCCCTCCTCCTTTTTCTGATCATAATCTTGTTAGGCACAATAGAAAAATCATTCCATAATTCTCTTTTCTCCCCACGCTTTCCAACTCTGGGCATGAACACACCCTGCCCACCAGAAAAACAATATGAATATAAACAGCTTCTCTGCTCTGGATGAGCTGAACCTGAAGTGTGAGGCTTTTCTGGACCATATTAAAAGGTAACTTTCATTGGCATCATCATTATTATTAATATTAGTATTATGTTAGAGCCCCCCCTTAGAGATGATAGCCAAGATCAAGGCTTGATGACTGTTCAGGTGCTGTACAGACATAGCATGAAGGCAGTCCTTGCCCTCAGCAGCCTGAAATATATCTGACCAACGCAGGCACAAAACAGAGCGCAGAACATCGGGCGAGACGCTTTGTCCGTGTGAGAACCAGACCCCAGCTCAATTAATCCGCTGTCGCTGCCATTCCTCTGCTGCCTCTCTGCATAATTTGAATTCTTCCTTCTGCAGTCTCTGCTGATCATCAACATGGCTGTACCAAACGCCTCTTCTTAATGCAAGGCGCGAAGCCCAGAATTGCCATCGCTCAGCCCCAGGAAACACTCCCAGCAACTGACTGGGATGGCAGTGAGGTTTTGCCCAAAATCCCATCTCCGCTGCAAGAGCCGTGGGAGAACTTGAGTGGGATGAAGACTTCTGCCACGAGCGTATTTACTCCAGAGTATAATGTTCCGCTCCAGGCAAGGAATGCACTAGCACTTCAAAAGAGCTAATTCAGGATCACTTCTCAGCCTGTAAGAGCCGAGCGGGAGAGCTGGACCTGCCGACTCTGCAGGGATCAGTTCAGGTCCTGCAGCACCTGGGAAAAAGGCACCCGACCACGGCAGGATGACTCGGCGTGTCCAAGGCATTCTGGCGTCCACCGAGGGTCAACGTGCAAAACCTACAGACCCAACAGAGGGCTGCATAGTGCTTATATCAGATCTGTAAAGAATCATGTGATATTAAATATTTAAAAGATTCTGGTTGTAACAGAATATCCCACTCAGATATATCATGGGAACCAGAGGTAAAAATAGCCAGCAGCAGTTCGCTGTGCAACAGGGACTGTGCAAGCAGGTCACATGCGCCTATACAGGCGTTTTCGGGATCGTGTTTATCTATGCATCGTAAATGGAGACACAGGCATCCGAACACTTGGTTTTATGGACTGAATCTCTTGGCTTTGATAAGATTTTTATCTAGATAAAAACCGAATTGATTGACATCCCATATTTCTTGAGTTTAATGAGCTCATAACTGCACTTTAATTGGTTTAATTACCAGAACATAGTATTACAGGTATGTAATGCAGACCTGTAATATAGAGTTATACAATATATTATATATGCTATACATAATGAAATGCAACAGGTAATATAACACAGTTTTTCAAGAGAATTATTACTAGGATTATCAGCAGTGAATATTCAGCGACACGAATAGAAATTTCCTTTAAGTAATGTCTTCAGGATTCAGCCCTCCTTGTATAAGCTTCTAAGAACAACATACATATGAGGAAAATGTGAAGGCTGTGAAATATGAAATTATTTGTAGGGTAGGGCAGGATTTGGTTTCAGCAAGCTCAGGGGCTAAGTTCCTCCAAGATGTTTGGGCACCTCACTCCCATTTCAAATTTCCACGTTTGCTTCAGAAACACAGTTTTTCCTCTAGCTTTTTCCAGGGCTGGCTCAACACTCACAGCATTTTCTCAATCTATTTATTGTCTGCATTTTGGAAATTACTATTAACACTCAGTGTTTTCCTAATATAATTGTTCAGATCTCTCCGGTGACACAATTAGCATCTGGGAGAAACACCGTAGCGTGCAATTGTGTCTTTAATTATCTTTCCATTGTCAGTGGAGATGCGATGTGCCAAGGCAGTTATTACACCTGACAAGGACAACGTATTTACAATGGGTGTTTATACAGGCTAATTCCTTATAAAAATACCTTGACAGAAAGTGCTCCACCTGCCTTCGTGCTCCCTATCGCAATTGCTAATTAATATTATTGTGCTGAAAATGATCCTATCAATTAAAGCCTCTTCTGTCATAACCACTGCTCCCTGCCTAGCTATGCCTAATTAACCTGCCGCTGACTCACACGCTGGGAAGGACGTTCATCAGCCAGCCTTCATCTTACTGGTTTGATTTCCATTGCCATGCTTGGTTTTACACAGAGCCCTCCATTCAGTCCACGCGTGTGCCTCCCCCTGAAGCACACTGCCCCATCGGTTTGCCTCTCCACTCAGCAACTCTTACACGCAACTACTGATTCAGGGTTTAAAGCTGTATTCAGGTTCAATGGTAAAGTTCTTATTGATTTAATTAGTTAAGAGGGCTCACCATAAGCATATATTTGTAGCCAAGTCTCATCTGACTCACTTTGCCAGTCACATTGCTTAAAATACAGTTGTGAGTGCGCTCCGTGCTTTTGGACAAAATTATTCTGCAGGACACTGCACATAACAGTTGCAGCTCTCCTGACTTTTCTGTATATTTGTCAAGCTAAAACGATGTTTATATCACTTGCATAAATAAGGCTTGATCCTTCAAACTGAAACAGAGCGTAACTGCTTTGCAGATCTGGTCTCAGGGAATTGTGATGGGGACTGGGAAGGACAGCAGCGAAAGCCCAGCCTTTGGTCCCAGAAGAGTCAGGTTCAAAGAGTGACTTTGCTCTGTGTAAGACACTTTGGGCTTAATTTTGGGCTTGTATCTAGGTACGTAATGATACAAACAGAAGTCTAATGGGATTGTCAAAAGGACATTACTCACCCCTCAGGAGGCTGCCTCTTCTGCCAAAGAGCTCCTACGTGGCTCAGCTCAAATTGCAAAACTTCCATGTTCTTCTGTTTCTCATCTGTTACAAGAGAGATAATTACAGAGGTGCTAAGAGGATAAACATAGTAAAGTCTGGGAGGTGCTCAAAAAAAGAGCATGTAAGATAGATGGGGCACGACTAGTTACTCTTGTCTCAAGGCATGCCTGAGCTCTATAGTGAGACAGTGCGGGCTTCTGGCCAACTGAAAAATCAGCCGTGACGTCTCAGTGGCCAAGGGCGCTGGGTGAGGGCTCTGAGGATATGGGGCTATCCGCTCCAGGTTTGCTTCAGATCAGCTGCTGGGAGATGCTGGACTCTCAAACTTTCTTGGGCCTTTTCAGTGATCAAGAAATCATCAGGACAACCCTGGATGACCACTTTTTAAATTGGATTCCTGGTGTCCCTTTGTGCAACTACGAACATCAGTGAATCACGTGGAGGGGAAAAAAACCGACCCTAATCTCCTCTTTTCCAACTCTCCAAGAAAGACTAGGTTAAAATATGGAGGAGCATTCCTACTGGAAGCTGCGGTTCACTCACCCCAGCTTGTTGCTTGTCCTTGGCAATAAAGCTGTTTGCCACATGTTGCCCGGTGACACTACAATGATTATGTCAGACTAGCGTGGTGCAGTGGGAGAACCCATCCTGCCAACCCCACAGGCTGGAGCTACACGGAAGGAAACGGGATTTTAAGAGAAAGGATGTCAAGGGATGAGCCACTGCCTTGGGACCAGCTCTGCATTGCATGCCACAGATTAAATTCTAGGCAAACGTAATGAAATCTTGTGGAGGGATGGCAAAGTAAAAAGACCACACGCACGTGCCTTCTGGCAGATAAGGCATTCAGACTGCTCTTTCTAGAACTAACTAATAATAACAAAAATAAACAGAAAAATGGAAACAAATAAAGCTTAAAAAGTGAATGCATCTTCCAGTGTACAAAATGAAACAGTGAATCACATGGTCTTCAAGGAACAGGAAGAGACATGGAAAAGTCAAGACTTTTTCACCCCCACGAAATCATGGCATCCTTGCAAAGAGAAGGAGAAGAAATATTTATTCTCAGAGAAACGCAACGGTGCCAGTATGACATGAAGCAAGTGGTGGGCACACTCTGTGCACGTTCAGCACTAACCAGGATTAAGGCATTGCAGAAGATGTTCTTCTTAAAGCTGTTCCCAGAACACCCTGGGATCCCGTGCCCGTGAGAAGCACCTTCCTCCCCGGAGGTCTCCCTCTGTGGCAATCCCATTCTTCTTCCTGTGTTTGGAGAAGGCCTGGAAGATGGCTAGGATTCACCATAGTGCCATTACAGGCAAATACGCTTTATGGGAATATTTGTTCTTGTCATGGACTCCCATGGGAGCTGAAGGTATGCAGCACTTCACTAGATCAGCACTTGCTAGTGTCACTAATAATAAAAATAATAACAAAAGGCAAGGCAATAAATAATACTGCAACTTCCTTCCAACTTTGAGGTCTATGTGTGTTGGGAGAGGAGGGGTCCCACAGGGCACCCAATTCTGCTTTCTTTGAAGGAGTAGTAAATATAAATCGTTGGTAAAACTTCAGAAGAACCATATATGCTTGTGGTTACGTAGGCTAAATATAAGGAATTCACACACATTTCTATGAAATATGCTGTTCTACCAAAAGGGAATCACTTCGCAAAAGCAGACGCTTTTGAGGGCACTTGGCTTTGAAAGGAAAACATCCAGAGGAAAAACAAAAAATGTCAAGGGCACTGCAACTGTGCCATTTCAAAAATTAGAGCAAGAAGCATTTGGCTTTTTCCCCTTCAAGTTTTCATGTAGATCGTGAGGCAAGACTGCGAAAAGCAGAAATGGAGACAACAGACTTGGGCTTCGTTTTTGGGAGGGAAGGTGGAAGAGAAATTTTTCTTCTGGGGTGATTATTAAACTCTTAGGTTTCAAAATTCCTTCTTGTCAGGGCATTCAATTTGGATTGTTGCTTGTATTTCTCTCTGTATTATCACCATCACCTTAGGAGCCAAGCACCACGTCTGCTGTACTAATCCTCACAGAGCCCACGGCCCGCAGTTGTGGAAACTGAGGCAAGGAGTAAGTAGGTGATTTTTATAACTTAAGAGAGAGCAGCACCGACAGCACTAGGTGACAAGCTGTATATTGCGAGCCTGTGATCCGCAGCTCTGTCAAAGAAAAACACCTTTTCTACTCTGTTTTGAGTCAGCCTGGGTAACGACAAGGAGTCTTTTGTTGCTGCCATTCGAGGAGTTGGCTGTTGGTTCGAGCTCTTGCACTCTCATTAAGGAGGCAGCGAGGGAGGAGCAGAGCGCCGATCCCAGCGGGAACACATGTCCTAGGTTGGCCCATCTGCAAAATAATTCTTCTGCGTGTCATCTAGGCCAAAAGCTGAGCCTGGGATCTGCTACGTGGCTAAATTCCCTCTCCGCGGCGGCCAGAGCAAGCGTGGTGACAGTTACGGGGAAGGAAATTGAAATGTCTTGGGGAGTTATGGCACGGAGAGTGACATCTGTGGCAATGGGCTCAATAAGTGAAGGATTTGGTGTAATACATATTACAACATGGTCATATTCTCAGAAAACTAGGACTTGCCAGAAAAACGAACAAAATCAGCCAGGCTTATGATTTGGTTTGATTGCTTCTAAACTCATCTCTAATCTTTTTCAAGGTCATCGCAACTGGGCTTCCATGAATCTTGGGGCCTAATCCACATCTGGTGCAAGCTGGAGTGAATCCATTTAATTCAAGGGAGCCATTTTAGATCAGATTGTGGTTATTTTTAAGGGTAGGTCATTTAGAAATACGTAAGTACTTATTTCCAGCTATACTTTTTGAATAAAGCAAATAAATCCAAAGCCTACCAGGATACAGAGCATCCAATTTTTATGTTTTTTTTCCAAGCCATGGGACAAGTTCCCCTGTGTTGAATCACTTATGCTGTATAATGCAGGAAACCCAAGGATGTAAATGGCATTGAGGTCTCCACGGAAGATTCCCCACCTCCATCTTTTGCCAAGAAGGGATATCCAGAAGGGTGCGAGGCTGGTCACTGTGCTTGACGGTGGTGGCAGCCAAACGTGCCACCAGGAGAAAAACTGGAGGAGAGTGAAGGAGACACCACCTCCCCTGCAGCCTCCAGAACCTCCTACATGCCAGCCCTGTTGCTCCTCCTTCAGCATCCCCGCACTCACACTGGCTTCTCCCACGCTCACCCCACTGAGCAAGGAGGTGCAGCTGCTTTGAAATAATTGGGGCCCTTTCAGATTATATTGGATGAGGATTTGGCCGTGGGATTCAGACAAGCCCGGGTCTGACAACTTGGATGAAAGATGTATCTAGAAGCAACAAAGACTTGAACAAATCCCGGCCCCCATCTCGATTTTCAAGAGGGGCTAGCCTCAGCTTCCAGAACCACAAATATCCCCTCTCCAGATTGAATTTTGCAGCTTCAAGGAGGAAGGCCAACCATGATTTGCCTCACTGCTGGGATGGTCTGCCTCTGAAGAGTCCTGTCATGCAAGAGAGAGTACCGACTTTGTGAATTACTTTTGCTTCTTCACCTCTAGTGATAATTCCTCTTCCCACGTCCTAATTTCTAGCCATGGTAAATTGCTTTGCTCTCAGTCCCATAGACCTGTATCCATGGGAACAGTCACAAGGTAATGAATGAATGCATTTCCCCAGGAAGGAGACACCATTCATAAGCTTAAGAATTAAAAAAAGGTGATTACCTGGATTGAACGCAGTTCGGTAGGTCAGAAGAAGCATCGGCTCACTGAAAGAGAAAGAAAAACACCCACTAGCAGCACTTTGTAGAGAAATAAGGTTAAGACTCAGGGACCAGCAGCTCTTTTGCTGCCTTTGGGACTGTAGCCTCTAAAGACCTCAGTGCAATGGTCTCCAAAGAAGATTGAGACCTCTGGGTATTATCCAAGTATAAAGAAAATTAACAGTATCACCTAACAAAGTACTGAGTAGGAGAAATACCTATTTTGCTCTATGTTTTGGGTTGGTTTTTTTTTTTTTTAACATCCTTTGCACTTGAATAATTGTCTCCCTTAGCAAAAATGGTGCACATAATATAGGCAGAGGCAAAAGAGTATTTAAAAGCTATAATTACTGCTGTTTAACAATTAGTAGTTCTATTTGAAGATGTTTTAAATAAGATTTATGGTACGTTTTCTAATTTTTAATTTATAATTATGGCTTAGCCTTGAGTATTTCTCCTCTAAAAAATTTAAAATAATATATAGTATACTTTTGGTCTGTAGAGAGGAATACAAAAACAGGAAAAAACATGTAGGAAGAAAAGGATAAATTTTTTTGTGTGTGTAAGCAAGGTTTAAATGGAATAATTAAATTTACCATAATCAATAAAATGTGTGAGTCAAGTTTATTGAAGTGGCTATTTCCCATTGCATAATTTCCCTGGGGAACTTTCATTTTTAATTCAAAAATAAAATAAAAAAAAAATAATAAAAAAAGCAAACCCCTGAGCACTTACTGTAAATATGCCAGCATATGTGTGAGGTTAAGAAAAGCACGAGCCTACACCCAGGAATCAAAGAGGGGCTTACCACTGCTTTGACACTAATTGTAAAAGCTGAACATTTTCTAGAACCATAATCAAATCTTAACTGCCATGGGGGACTCATTCAGCAGCTCACGGTAATTCTAATAAGATGCAGAGCCTTTCACCTTTAGGTCACCAGTTCAACCACGCTTTGGGTTGGTTAGTAAACAGAAGGTAAACCCCAAGTCCGGTGGAGTGCCAGAGCATCTAGACTATATGCCAGAGCAGCTGTTGGGCAGAAGCAGGAAAGGGCTTTCCCTTCCATCCCGGGCCATCCATGCTTCCCCTGGGATTGATGTGGACGCCTCCTCTCGGGACTCATCTCCCTTTGCCGCAGATCCTCCCCCTTCTGGAAAGGGGATGGGAAACCTTTCTTCTTGCTGTCCTTCCTCCATTTCAGCTGGAAGCTTCCCAGATGCCCCACAGCACCTACCACCAGGGACCCTGATTTTGCCTTGGGGTTTTTCAACACTTCCGTAACACCCCTCGCAAGAAAACATAAATAGCGATATCATCTCTGTCCCACTTCCATGTATACAATTCCTCTTAATTAATTAGTTCATTTACTTGAGCACTACATGGAAAACAGACTGATCAAACATGCAATTGAAAATAACAGGCCCCCACCCCACTGCCCTGGGCCGCACAACAAACAGCTCTGCCAATAACAGCAGCGTTTGAAAGCTGAAGCTGAGTCTTTGCCTCAGCACTTCACCTGGCTTCAGGGAGAGCTTCTTGCACTGCTCTGCGCTGCCTGTACGTGAAGTCACAACTCCAGCTGAGGCCCCTGGCACTGCCAACAGCCCCAAAGCATCTCAAGTTTTGTGGTAAGCACCCCACGCAGCCCCCGCTACACCAATGCCTGGATGGGTCCCGGCTCTACCATGTCTTCCTTGAGAAAACCATGAACGCTTGTGTTTCAAACTGTCTGAATATCGAAAGATGCCTACCTGATCCAACCAGCCTAAAGACGGGTTGCCACCAACAGAGACAGTCTCCTCTCTCCCTTAAACACGTGTCCCCCTTCCCACACGTGTGGGGATGACTTGGAGACTGCTTTATGGTACATAGTTTTAGTATGCAACCCCGTCTTTCTGGCTATGATGATATGTATGCTTCTGTGTATGTGTGTGAGTGAATATAATAGTCTGAGGCCTTAATTGTGTCTCATAAATACAGCTGAGAAGTTGAGGAGCTCTAAGGAACAATTCATTCATTGTCCTCCACACATCTGGGTTAATGTTTCCTCCTTGGATTAGTCTGTACCAGTGTGTTCCCTCTCTGCTCACCACAAGCTAGCAGTGCCAATTTCCCGCCGTGGCAGCTCCAGTGACAGCTGTTTACTTGGAAGCTCATGGATTTGATATATGGGTGCTAGCCACAAATTAATGGAATACTTTCCAGATGCAGTGTCTTTAAATATTCAAACAATAAGCCAAAAGCACTAAGCTGTTTTGGCCGTTTTTTCTCTTAACTCTGAATGTCTCTCAGAGATGATGTAAACACAATTTCTTGGGGCAATGACCAGAACACCTATGGTGTTTCAAAGGAGAGCAGCAGCATGAGGTGCTGGATGCTAGATGGTTGATGGTGCCATTTGTCATCTGAAGCCAAGACCTGAAATGGCCAAGAAGAGCAGAAAAAAGAAGAAAACAGAAGAACTGAGGGTAACCATTAGCAGGTTGCCTTCCCAGCTTGCTCTGGTCAGGGGCTGTGTGTGCTGGTCTGGGCTCCTGAGCTCAGGTGAGCTATCTTGGCATGGTGTCCAAAGAATGGCTCCCCAAAACACGTGCAGGTACTCATCTGGAGCATTCAAAACAACACTAAGAGTCTGCTGAGGATGGTTACAGTAGACAAGAATCACTAAAATGCCTCCAGCCTCTCCTTGCTAGGTGTCATCTAGAAATCCTTCTCAAGCAGAGGAGTTGGTACCTAGCTTGGAAATGGAGACCAAGATCTGCCCCAGGTGTGGCTTTCTCCCAAGCCAGATCTCCAGTGGTGGCATTGTTCCTGTGATCTCAGTTTGCATTATATTCACCCTAATGCTGAGGACTGAGACAGAAGTAGCATTTGTGGGTGAAGATCAACATACAAAAGTGGGCAAAAGTGCTTTGGGGCTAGTGTAATTTCAACTGTTATCACCTTCGCTCAAAGTTGACAACAGGTCAAATTGAAAACTTCAGTGAAGTGGAAGTTGCGTGGTAATGATTTATACCACCTCAGAGCCTGGGCCAAGAAGTGTAACTTACTTCTTGGCCAACTTACATCACTTTTTATTTCCTCATTGCATTTTCTTCTTTGCATTTTCTCATTTTCTTCCGCAGAAAATTGACGTGACCTGGACAGTTGAGCTACCAGGATATGGATTTTCTATCCAGTATTTAAAGGGAGGAACCTTTTTACACACTTTAATCTACTTAAAAATACCAACAAACACGAGTTGTGTGGCCTTACATTGGAGGAGGGCAAGAGAGCGCTCCAGGTAACCCCGTCTGAATTTGAAACCAGTTCAAGCCTGAAACGCTGCCTGCTTGAAGGTTTCTCCTTTATTCTCTCCAATGCTGTTATTAATTAGAGAATTAATAGTTATTAAAGTTATCATCAACTTCAGTGAAGGGAAAATTTCAAGTTCATTATCTAATGGGAGGAAAAACATCATTTCACAAGGGCTTTAAAGCAACAACAGTAATAGCAAACCACCCCAAACTCTAGTCCACAGGCAGAACGGACATCTGCTAGAAAAATATGATGATTCCCCCACCCACCACCCTCAAATTTAGGGATTTGTGGAATATGGGCCTTGCCTAAAGTTGCTTGGCAGAAATCCTCATGTTAAGTTCTTATTTAATGAAATCATGTGGTAGTAAATCAAACACAGAAACAGGAATAAGTAAATCCACCACATCCTTCGAAAAAAGTATGGTTTGACTCTGTCAGCTCAAGTTGCCTGAGCAATGAATTATCTGTATTTTTCAACTAAAAACCAATCATCCAACAGTCACCCACCTTCTTGTATAATTTCCTAATCTTCAGTCTCAAAGCTGAGACGAGAGCCAGCACAAAATGGCCAGTTCACTCACATAAAGAGCTCCTAAAACTAGTACTAAGCTGCCATGTCTTTGCAAAGTCTGTGCAAATGGCCCAAAATGCAAAATTTGGGGCCCCTTACAGTGCTCACCTGAACATTACATGAAAGGTGCCAAATGAGTGTCAAAAAAACCAAGGGAAAACGGGTGGAAGAGTGGGAAGAACATCATCAACATCATGATACAAAACCCAAGAGGTTGCCTTGATATATTATCTACAGAAGTCAACAGAAGTCTTTACACAGATCCACCCTACATGGTTTTCTCTAGGCCCTTGGTGCACCACACGGTCCAGAGCCTTGGAGAGGTGCTGGGTAGACTTTGTCTTCTGATAAATTCATTATAACTTGGTCACAACTATCAGAACAAGAGGTCTCTCTCACAGGGAGAGCTTGTGAGCCTTTTTCTTCTGAAACTTCCTACAGAAACTGTGTCTGTTGAATCAACAATATCAGCAGACAATAATTGATCTCTTAAATTATGATTCAATTTTCTGACCTGCTTTCCCTCGAAGAGATGTATTTGATTTTTGGTCCTCAAAACTCTGTGGAAAAAGTAAGTTCTATGAAATTTTCATTTTTTTGGAAGCAGAATCATATCTCCTCTGGAAAATCAAAACAAAACATAAACTTTTCTTGTCAACATTTGCCTTAGGAGTAATAAAACATGGATTTCATTCACTGGTACATCCAAGATAACAATCAGAAGACAGAGATCATTAGTGGCTTTATAAACAAGATTTATAAAGAGAGCGATCTTATATTTAAGGAAGCAGTTGAATAATGCATTGTATCAGATCCACCCACTGGCACGGCTGTCCTACCAATAGTTGCTCCTTGAAATTAATTTGGTCACTCAATTATCTGTGGAGCTCCGGAGCTCCCCAGTTTTTAAAGAAACTTTAATGACAAAACATACAAAATTTGGTATCCTACCTCATCCCCTGACGTTATGAATTTCTAATTAATGTTTTTGTTTTTATAACTGAGTACTTGGAAGTACTAATATATTGGTTTTGTGCTTGTCGATTCGTCTTGGATCCATTATTGTTTCAGCATTGTGATTCATTGCTGTGAAATCAATGTGAAACAAACTTCTCAGAAATCTTGGGATTTCTCAGAATCCCCATCTGAATGCCATTTAAAAAGATTTGATTTTGTAATTAACCATTTTGGAGGGAGTTAAAAAATGTAAACAGCTCAAATGTGGCATTTTTACAACCTTAATAAAACCAAACGCAACATTTACTAGGTGCACATTTTAAAGAAAAGAAAAAGGTTGCTATGGCAAAACAGCAATCGCTAATTTTAAGCAAAACCAACGGTAATTGTAGAGCAGCAAGGTGCATGTTATTGGCATAAGAAAAAAAATTCGCTCTTTGTACTTGAATAGGACAACTGGATAAAAACACGAGATCAGCAGCTGGAGACAGGCTGCAGTGCTCAGCAGGAACCAAAAGCAACTCTTCCGCTAGGTAGCAAAGCTTGTGCAAAAAGCGTCCCCATCAACCGTCATCTGTGCGCTCGTGAAAGACATTGAGTTTACTCAAACTGCTGTGGACTTTGGTAAAAATCGATGCACGGGCACATCCGTAGTGTGTTTCCTCGAGCTAAAAACACCGCCGTAGGGATCCTTTCCAGCTACCCCGAGCGTCACTGCCGGAGGGAGGCAGCGGTGGCCGCTGTGCCCTACCCAGAGGGAGGAGAGCAGTGAGCTCCCAGGGATGCGTCTACTTTTCTTATGGCTCAATTTCCAGAGGTAAAGAATGATACGAACTACAGCTGGCTGATGTTACTTGAACAATTTTTTTATTTGGGCTGAAATTTTTCCTCTGTTAATTTCATAGTCCAGCTTAAAATAGAAAAGTGACATGAATTCTAAAATTAGCAAATATTTTCATTCTTACACTAAAGAACATGTTTGTTTATTTAAGTTTTGAATGATATTTGTTTCCAAATGCCTTTTCTTTCACTAAAAAAGGCAAATTCCAGAGCGGTGCATTTGGGGCTGAACAAGTGATGCTTTTTAATTCTAGTTTTTCCCCTTTATTTCATTAACCGAAAAAAAACAGGGAAAAGAATTTGCTCCAACAGTAACCTCCTACAGAAGGTGCCTTGCCATTACGAGTGCCCAGGCTTCACAGGCTCCATTTATGCCTTTTCAGAGCAAAGGAGAGATGAACTTGGGTTAAGCCTTCCAAGATGACTTAACTCCTCCTCCTCCTCTCCCAGCAGGAGTTGGTGCAGCCATCAGATAGGCTGCAAGCGAACCCCGTGTAACTTTACCCATGTCGAGCTTCAGAGCGCTGCACACAAAGAGCATTACGTTTTATGGCTCCTGCAGAATACTAGGGGATACTAATTTTACAGGTGCATTCTAGCAAACTGCAGTCCCTAATATCAGAATGCCATTAAAAATAATGCACTCCTTATGCCCAGGCAGTTAATTTAATATTAAATCAATAAAACATTTACTAGGGCTGGTCAGGGGCCTGGTTGCTGACAGCAGACTCAGCTCACGGCAACAAATGTCTCCTCACCCTTTGCAGACAGCTGCTGGTTTATTGTAGAAGACGTCTTTGGTCCTGACAAATAGCCTCCCTAAGCCCTAATGAATGCAGAAATTCAAAACATTTGTGGGACATTTATTAGCAAGAAAATACACCGGTCTTTTGGGAGATTTGGATCGACAGCAACAATCATCCATGGGCCAAGTTCAGCCCAGCTTCTGCAGGGAATGCAAAATGACTTTCTTGGCTACAGGGAAAGAGACCGTAGCTCTTTCCGGTAGGTTTCATCACTGGGATAGGGAGACTGGCGTGGGAGCTCTTCCCTATGCTGAGTTTTCACTGGTGGAGTCATTTTAGACTCTACCAGGTTCCCAACAAAAATCCTGAGATGGCAGAGGTCACTGGGATGGGATCCGTCACATGCCATCTGCTGCTGAGCCCAACCAAATCACCCGGCACAGCCACCTCCCCCCTCCACAGTCACTTCCAAAGTAGCTCAAGTACAAAATACAGGATTTTTGCCAGCCTGTCGGACAGGCCATGTGCTATAGTGACATTAAGGGGTAAGATTAGGGACCTGTTTTGCTGGTTTGTTTGTTTTGTTTTGGATTTTATTTTTTTTTTAATAAAAGAATAGAATAGAGGTCAAGTTTTTATCAAGAAACTGAGAATCAAAGTATAACTTTTATAGCAACTGCAAATGACCTCCTCTCACACATCAAATAAAAAAAAAAGAAGATAAAATGGAAAAAGAGAGCACCAAAAAGAAAAAAAATGACAAAGCTTGCAGAGAGTAGCAACCTGGCACTTCTCTCTGAAGAGCTGACACTTCTGAGCTAAACAGATACCGTCTATCCAAATGGTATTGGTGTGGAAAGTCCAATAATCTGAAAAAAACCCCGCACATGTTGTTTCCCAGCATTTTTCTCAGAAGGCTGGTCCTGCCTCAAGCCAACAGAGCTCCATGGGCCCATGGCTGAGGACCTTCACTCAAAAAAAGCTGACTTGGGACACTGACTTCCATGAGAATGGCAGCACACACTGTTTTAGGCATAGTCCCCCCAGAAACGCTCCCAGCAGACTTGCCTCCTCCATGAGCAAGGACACAAGGTACTGAGATGGCTGGTGGAGCAGTCTGGTCCAGGCAGGAGGTGTCTGCCTGGAGGACAAGGTGCTTCCTGTGCCTTCCCTAAACCCTGAGCACCTGGGACAAGTCAGGGCCTGGCCCAGCTCTGACTTGTCCTGACACCGCTGACGTTATTTGTGTGATGAGCCTCTACGCTGCACTTACAGGAACGCTTCAGCCCTAACCCACAAAGCCAAGCCCGGTCAGAATTAATATTGAACTCAACCCCGAGTAGCTTCCCTTAGACATCAGCATTCCAGCACATGTAATATGATGAAAACAAATTTCATGCCATGAAAGCAGAAATATGGGTGAGGTCTGGGAGCATAGTTAGGATGTGGTTTTCATAAGCACTCAGCGCTGGCTTAACCCTGCTCCTATTACAGTCGAGGGTAAGAAAGCCCCATTGACTTCAATGGGAGCGGAATTAGGCCACCAATGAGTGGTTTTGAAAATCCCACCCTTAGCTTTTATATAACCTAGAAAACAAGAATCACATGCAAACCTTCAGAGGGTAATTGGTTCATTAAAATGTGTATCATTATTTATTTTAGCCACCATTTTTAATTTGAAGATTTGTGGCACTGATAGATGCGGCCTGACAATAGCTGGGGAATGCCCTCCGGTTGGGGACAGGAGTGTGACGCGGGGAGAGTCACAGGGCCAGCTGAAAGCAACGTGTTGACACTGTTCTCGGTTTTAAAAAAAAAAAAAAAAAAAAAGCCTTTTCAAAGACACAAACATGTTTATAGAGATTTCATTTTCTGGGGGACGAAGAACTTTCCATTGGAAGGACCTAACAGCCCACCTTCATGTTCTTTTGTTATTCCTGATTTACGATGAAAACATTTCTGCAACTGGTAAACAAACAAATCTCTTTATTTCCCCCCTGCCTTTAGAATGAACTCTAAAGACATTGTACAGGAAAATGTAGACTAAAGCTTTTTTCACCAGTAGCCTTGGACAGGGAGGTGCCAGTATCCTGGCTGGCCCTCACTGTCCTGCTGGGATCAGAGGTACAAGATGGGACATGGTGTGATGCAGAGCCAAAGGGGCAGCATTCACTGCATCAACCTGGAACGCGTTACTCGCCTGCCCACATTCTAAGAGAAGAGGAAGAGTACCAAAAAGACAGTGTTTATAGGCTGTAAACCCCTAAGCTGTTCCCTGAAGGAGAGCTTTGGAGCATGTCACCATTTCCTCAGGAGGTCTCAATAGGGAGCGGAGAGCAAGACGGCTTCCAAGGAGTCTGCACCCCCACGATCAAGCCTGGGGGTCACACAGAGGAAACCACCTTTGCTTGTCCCCAGTGCATGGGGACCTGGCATGTCCTTGGCAGAGTGGTGAGTCAGGAATGACTCATGAAGAGGACAGACTTGTTCTCAGGCACTCAGAAAGCTCAAACGGAAGAAAAGGACAATCAGGACACAAAGGCACCTTAGTTGAGCAAGAGGAGAGGCTGCTGGGTTTGTTCACTTGCAGCAGCAGAGCAAAAAGCAGGGAGAATGCAGTATTTCAGGGCTTTTGCCATCATCAGCGGGGTAGAGGTATACGGCCACTGACTTGTTGCTTTCTGACCCCAAGTGCTCCAGCTCCAGCTGAAGGTGGGACCTCCCCACGTGTCTTGAAAGGAAAGTGCTGTCAGCTTAATCCCAATGCTGTCAGCAGAGCATTTATCAAGATGACGTATCAGGTACGGACAAAACCAACACGCATCCTTTTAAGCAATGCAGTTAGTCCTCCCATCGCTCCCAAATCACTGCTCGCCCCTCTCTGCCCTGCCCTGGTCCTACACGTGCTGATCACAAGCATTCTGCTGATGGCCTGGCACCACTGCTGCATGCTCCTGTCGTCAGGGCATTAGGCCCCCGCTGCGTAAAGCCTTACACGCACCCTTTACACCAAGTCCTTGCCCGCAGTAGGGCCCCGTGGGTCAGGCTCAGCCGCTCCTGGTCAGGCTCAGAGGACAACAGTTCTGCAGAGACCAGGTACAGTCTCCGCTCCTGTCATTTAGCATGGAAAAAAAAGTCACCACGCACAAGCCATTAGCAGTGCTGGGTGCAGGGACTGGAGCCCCGAGGGAGACATTCCCACCCTGCCTGGGTTCAGGCTCCTCATGCACCTCTGAAAGCACAGGGGGAGTTTCTCAGCTCCTTGCTGAAAACTTCACCCATGGTGAGGAGCCTCCGGACTACGGCCGAGGCCCTCGGCGCCCATAGCCCAAGCAGCCTCTTCATCCGCCACGTGGGACATGAGCCCCGGAGACTGCAGGCTACTGGGGGAAAGGATGCTTTTATCAACCATTTTTGCCATAGCAGACACAGGGGGCTCTTTGCCAGGTACCTTCACTCCTTCCCCTGCTTTATTTGCACAGATGTTTTTGCCAAGGCTTGTCATCAAGTTGGGGAGGGGGCAGTTGGAAAAAAAAAAAAATAAAAAAAAAATGACCGAACAAGTTGAAGAAATTGCAAACAGTAAATCTGGCGCTCGCTAGGCTGAGCCCAATAAGTTGCTGAGGTTGTACTTTTCAGATTCGGTTTTAGGCTCTTGTAAATTTTCGGTTATTTTTAACCCACCTTTCTGAGCGAGCCTAGGAATGAGAAAGTAATCGTTTCATCAACTCAGGCTATATAAATCTCCTTGGGGTTTATTATTTGCTGTTTCATTTTACTGGCACAAGTGCTCCTACAAAAGTACAATAACCAACTCGTTGATTTACAACTTGGAAGCAGGCACACGCTGAAAAACCAAGCGCATAGCACCTGAGGAAAAGTGCACCGAGTTAATTGAAAAGCTTCAGGAAACTGGAATTCCTCGCAGTGATACTGTCACATGCGTCAGTCACCAGATGTAACTCCAATTTTCTGCTTTCATAATAAGAATTCAATTGATATCCCCAGAAATAAAAATCTGCAGCCAGAATAGCAGCACATTTATCACGAGCAGGTTTAAACCTTAGAAGAGCCATGTACAGTCCTTAGCAGAGGGGTTCATAAGGGCTGTGGGTGCTTTTTCTTTTTTACATAAGCGTGCTTTTGTGCATGTACCTATACGTACAGACACAGACATATATATCTCCTAAGGAAGTCTAAGATTAGAAAGAGGATGTTGTCTCTGGAGAGTTACTCCCATATCCCAAGTTAAACATCACTGCCCTCCTTCCTTTTTTATCCATTTTGTTCTTCCACTGACCCCACATCTCCGTCTTTCTCTCTCACACATGGATTTTTCCTGCAGTCCTGACCTGTGCCATTGCTCACTGGGTAAAAGGGGATGTTCTCCAGGTGGACCATTGCCTTTGGTTAGAAACACAGACATGCTGTGAGCAGCACCACGCAACGCCGCAAACTCCTTTATGTGCACACCTATATACGCCCCAGCACACGCACACCTACATATGCCCGTTTATTGCCTTTTGGACATCTACGTGTTGCAATCTTGCAAGGTGTGGCTAAAATAGAGCTGTAGGGAAACACCAGGCAATATTAACACATCTCTCCATTTCCTAGAAGCGGGTGGTAACAGACGTGCTATCGGGGGGAATACAGCCAGATGCTGCTAACCAGAAAGTCCCATTCCTGAGGGCCAAGGGAAGGAGACTGCCGGCTGTGGCTGTCCTCGGGGAGCTCGGCCACGGCTCTCCACATGCTCCCTTGGGAAGAAGGGTAGGGAAAAAAAAAAAAACCTACAACATCTATCTACAGGGAATGGCATTTTTTTGGGTCCAGATTCAGAGGTTTCCAGCTCAGGGAGGTTTCGCGCTACCTTTAGTGGGGCTTGTATTTTATCAGGATGGGGTTCATTGTGTGGTGTTGAATAAATTGCAAAAAAACCACCTTCACACCCCAGGTTCTAGATCTCCCTTGGACACCAATATGTAGCATTGAAAACAAGGCCACTTCGCTTCCTATACCGAAGAAACAGGCTCTCCATCATGCTTTGGTGAGAACTTAACTCAGTCTTACAGGCTCAGAGGTATACAAGGTCCCCAGCAGGGATTTAGCTGTCCTTATAAAGCTGGCAGGCACTTGGATAACGTAAACATTCCCATGGAGATCTTACATACCTTAGAGGGGGAAAAAAACCCTTTTGTTGTTTTCCAACCAGTTTTAGGCAATATCTGACTTCATATACTCAGATTGGATGGAGTTGGTTTGTTTAAGAATTTTCTTTTTAAAAAGGACAGCTCTGATTCTGGACAAAGCACGAGTGACCATTTCTCCCATTGCGTAGCTGCCATCTGCAATTCCCTTCCAGACAGAAACCAGAAAATGCAATGAAACTAGTGTCCTCAGTGGAAGTTAAATTCCTGCAGATATTTTGTATTCAATAATCTTAATATATTGCACCCACATGTGCAGAAGTATATATCTATATACATGCGTAATGTCAAACCAAAATATGTATTATAACAACATCATCTCAATGGGGCCAAACAGCGAAAAATCAGAGATTCCCCTTGACCAGAGCTTGGGACCAGTAGCAGCATGTTTGCAAGACCAGCACCTTCGATATCAAGCCAGGTTGTTCTGCTGATAATGCACACCTCCCTGCATTTGCTCTAAAGTCTATGCCAAGTTGATTTTATTTTTTTAAAACAATCGACCTGTAAAAGTTACAGCAGTTTAATTATGTCAGCTAACTTTTGTCCTGTCACCTTATTTAACAGGCTTGTCTCCATTAGTAGCACACATATTGTGCTCAGGAGTAAAGCAAGTCAAGTGTAAGAAGCCAAATTACTTCTTATATTTATTAGACCTTTGATACGGGTTGATTTCTCCTGCCAGGGGAACACCGAGACAGGCTGCAAACCTCCCTTCTGTTCATGAGGGCTTGGTGAGAAACATCTCCCTCCTGCTGGGCTATAGGGAGACTTCTCCCGTCAACTGCCCCGCGTGAGCCGTGAATGTCTCTTCCTACAGCTGCTGAATAACTAACTCTAAGTTTGCAATTTCAGATACGAAACTTTTAGGTACTTTATGCAAAGTGTCCCTCTCTCATTTAAGACCCCCTAGTTTTTCTTTTTTAATCATTTGCCCAAATCTCACCGATGCCTGTTTTTCAGGAGGCCAAATGGGTGAGATTTTGAAGGACGTATCTTGCAGGAACGATTGATCTCCTAATGAAGTAATCACGGGGGAGCAGTGAGTGCCCATAACGGTCTGCACTCCACCAGAAGAGCCAGTCCAATGAAGCACTTTCATATTAACCCGCCTCTGAAGTTTAGGTAAACTGCCCAATCACTTAGACTTTCAATTTATTTTTAGGGAACTATTTCCAGTAAGTGGTTCAAGATGGATAATAGTTTAACTGGAAGTTTGGGAATAAAAAGCTGGTCACAGTAAAGCTGGGTTCAATTCTTGCCTCTGCCAGAGGCTTCCTCTATAAATCTGGATGTGCTGCACTGGGGGGGTATTCACCCATCTAACTCAAAACATCTAATGTCAATGCCTATATTAAGAGCATAAAGCAGACTTCTAAATCACCTCTGCCCTACTGACATCCTCGGGGCTCAGTTTCTCAGCTATGAAATATGTCCTGGCTTAGCAACATGAAGAAAATGGTACCCAAACTGAGCTTGAGCACCAGCCCCCTGGGCTCAGCAGCTCAGGAGAGACGCAGGACATGCACCAGGCAAGAACAAATTTCTGATTTTAAATTTTTCATTGGCATCTGCGATTTATCTACTTTCTGATTTAAAAAAAAAAAAAACCACCCAAAATTATAAGAGGAAAATGTTTCAAGTACATTTTTATAAATCTGCTTTTTTCCCTTTTTTTTTTTCCCCCCTGTCTCCCCATGGTTCTCCCTGGGATCTTGACAGTGCAGCATGACTACAAAAGTACTTCTGGTGACATTTGTGAAAATACTGACACAAAATTTTGGAGCTTCATGAACAAGTCCCCAAAACTATCAGTGTTTTTGAAATGAAAGAAGTAGTCTGTGTAAGCTACTAAAGGAAATTAAAATTCTTATATTTGGCTATTCTTGCCCAGAGATACCCTGTAAGGACTTTTTCTGGTTCACCTTTAATTCTGAATGACTGAGAATATTGCTTCCCACATGTCTAGAATGAAATTATTTGAGAACTTTGTCCGAAATGCCTAAAAAGGGAGAGCAAGGACACGGACAAGCATCCAATATTGCGTAAGGAATTTTAAAACATGAGGCTTCACACATATCAGTTTCGGCTCTGAACAATAAACATGTTGTGCATTCCTGGGGCTTTTGGGGGTTGCTGCCTTTTTCTTTTTTTAAGGACTGTAAATTTTCCCTTCACAAAACGTCCCATTTGGGATTGACACTATATCAGTATCTGAAGATTGTGCTACTGAGCAGCTACTCAGAATGCTGCGGTGATAAATTAAACCAGAGGAAACGGATCATTTCTACTATCAGGGTCACTGTTGTCAACTCCTAACAGGGCAATTGACTTGTCAAGTTGTCTTTGAAAGCCCGAGCTCAGATTTCATTGCCTTTCACATTTTTTTCAGAATTGTATACAAGGGTCTCTGAGCCTGTCTTTCACCCAGCGCTTCGGGAAATTCCAGGCACCAATCCTGCTCATAAATTGCAGAGGAAGAGATGAAGCGAGTCTCAGCATGAGACTCTCCTACTGGAGCAACCGTGTGGAAATATTAAATACCAGAAAAGATACAATAGGGATGTGCATGGGAACAGATGGGGATTTGCTTGTGTGTCATTATCAGATAGGAGCAAGATCTTCAATGGTGAAAGGTCATTTGGAAAAGCCACGGGACACCTCTAGCATCAAGAAGAGAAGAAAAAGAAAGCTCTGACACTGAGGCTCACCGTATTATTTTATATAACAAGCAAATCCACCTGCTAGAGAAGCAAGACAATACCTGTAAGCAGACCAAACCCACTAATAATGTTTCCTATTTACATTTTTATAATTTATGTAATATAGATTTATAAATATATATATACACACTAGTTAGAAACCAAAACAAGATCAGTACTGCACAGCAGGATTCACTCAGCAGAAAAGACTGCCTCTGTTTTAATCAATTTCTAGGCTAGAAGAAAGAGGTACGATAGGAAGAGTCACTTGTTTGAATATCGCATCACAGCATAACAGCAGAGAAGAGAGGAGAAGCATGCTTGGGTCATGCTGCTACCCAAATTAGAGTTTCAGTTTTCCAAAAATGCCTTGGAGTAGTGCAGAAACTCAAGTGATCGCTTAAGGGAAATGCCACTATTATAAAAAATGCTCGTTCCAAAACCAAAATTGGTCGGTGGTCAACTAAAAGATTCCTGTTGTTCTTAAAGATTTCTTTTGGTGGTGGTGGTGTTGCTGCTGCTGCAATTAAATTGAAAGGTTTCCATGGATGAATGTTAACATCCCTGTTTTTATTACTGATTAAATAAATAGTTCAATCCCCTCCACCCTGCCCCCAAACTAAGCTGCATCCATTTTTCCATGAAAGACCTCAGTTTCAATGAAAATCATTTCTGGAAGAAAAATGTTCTGTTGGAAAATAGTGACCAACCCTTATAATCGTGGTTGAAAATTCAAACACACCCAGATGTCCCGTAAGCCCTTGTTATCTTTGGGACGTCTGAGTTTTTGTGGCATCCTCATATACAGCCATGGCACTTTGAACGGAGAAGGTGAAAGCAAGAATATGCGGAGGGAGTTTCTCTGCTTGGCCCAGCAAAAACACCTCTTACTTCCAGCCCCCAAAAGACCGGTTTTCCTCCCAATTCCATGCTCTTTACCACCTCACCCCCAGTTTACCCTCTTGTCATTTCCTCTTGCCCTCTTCCCGCTGTATCACGTTTCCAGTTCAGAATCTGTAGATCCACAATTGTTTAAAAAGCAGCTCAAACTTCCAACTTATAAACATCGCTTCCTCTGTCTCCTGAATTTATTTTAATAGCTGATATTTGAGCCCAGGGGATTGTTTTAACTAACACTGTATAGTCAGAAGGAATCACTTTCCTCCAGGCTACCTCTAGGTCAATAGCATAAGGCAAGACCCCCTCACATTTCATTACCCAGGGATCAGATCCCCTTTCCCAATCCATCACTCTGAAGCTCGTTCCTCCTATTCCTCTCAGATTTGCCTGCATGATTCATGCGGTGCCAAATCAACAGTATATTTGCTTTTTTCTCAGTTCATTGTTTTTATTTGCTTCCATGTTCCCTGTCGTAGTTCAACTCATAAATCAACGCTGGTTTATTTTTTACAAACCCGTTGAAAGTTGGAGCCAGTTTCCACTGTTATGAAAGACTCCCAATACTACACATCCTTTAACAGGTGGAAAATGTCTTAAGAGGCTGTTTGGATGGGAACAATTTTCTAACTTAAAGACAAAGTAGTATTTATTTATGACTTAATCTAATTCCAAAACAAAGTAACAGTTCCCTGCACCGAATTATCTCCTTATGATGCTATCCCACTAACATATGGTTTTATTAGTTAAATAAAAAAATGTAATATTGAAACCATTTCTAGTTATTAAATTTGTGTAACTGATTACAGCGAAACAGTGTTCCTGAGATGCTTTAACAGACCATTTTCCCTTCCGAAGGCCACTAAGTGTCTGTCCTAGCTAAATTTGGCTTTATAAAAGCAAGCAAACAAAACCCAAACGCACTCCCCCTGCCAACCCTTTTACTTAACCTTTACTTTTTTGATTGAGAGTGAAGAGCTGTTGATTAACCAGGTTATCAGTGGAACAAAAAAACCCAACCCTTTTCTGGTGACATAGACTTGGAGAAAAAGAAGCTGCAAAGAGGACCCCCCAAAGCTGAGTTTTGTGTGCATTACCAAGTTCAAAGCTTGGCTCAGCAGGCCGAGCCCAGATGGTTCCTGCTGGGAGCAAGGCTCACCTATCCCACCTGGTCAAGTACAGAGGTACAACAGAGAAGAACCTGCCTTTGCAGCTATGTCCCATTTCTCTCCCGCTTGCTAAAATGTCTACCGGAGGGCAAACTGCTGTCGTGAGTGACAGGTCTCCCCCCATCCTGATGACTGGACAGGGTGGTTCTCCTCTCCTCCCAGCTCTGCGCTACAGTGGGATGTGCTCCCTGAGACCATCTGGTGCCTCTTCCTCTCCCTGGCTGACTTCAGCTCTCTGCTGTCAGCCAAGTGGGACTGCTTCAAGCCTGTGCGTTTCTCTGTTTCTTCCTTGCATGAACGACATTAGCCACTGGGAAAAAATCTGCTTCTGGGTTAGGACGCTGAGGATGTTCACTGGCAGCTTGGATGACAACCATGCAATGCAAGTCAACAGCTTCAGCGTCTACAGAGCAGGAAAGGAACAGAGGTTGTGGCCCTGATGGCTCCTGCTTGCAACAGCAGCTCCCTTCCCATCAGAGAAGCGATCTACACCTTTTCCTACCTGGCAAACGTGGGCCCTCGAAGCGCTGTGTGTGCAAGGACAGCAGGCTTAAAACGGAAGACCTGCCCCACTAGGATGGGACAAAGATTTTCCCTGCTGCCAGAGCATGCTCAAAACAGAAAGTCCAGAAGTCAGAAGCTTCTGACATTGCTGACCTCAAGCTAACGTTGTACTGTTGAATTGAAACAAGTAATGTCACAAGATGTTGAGAATCGGTTTTCACTGAACGTATAATGTTTAATGCATTGAAAATATTTCCCATTGTGAGTTCCGATGAAAACCTTGGCAATTTTGTGTGCTGTGAAAGTTTTAAAAAATAATTTAGAATAACTGAAATATTTCATTCCTGTAACCTCTCATTAGGACTTGGACACATAATCATTTTCCAATGTTTTTACTACAATGAGAATATGTTTCTACACAGCATATTGTTTTAGATGGGAAAGCCATAACATTTAAGTGAAAAAACGCCAAAAATTTTCAGTTTGACAATTTTGAGCTTTTCTACCTTGCTCTTTCTGCAGATGAAAAATTGACTGAAACTGACCCTTTCTTGTAAGACGTTTCAGATTTGACACATCAGCATTTTCCAACCACAACACATTTACTTTGAAAAAAACTCAACCAACTTGGACAGTCGCTATGAACTTGTGCTCTTTGCTTGTTCCCTTCCAGCTCTGAGATCACTAGGGATGGATCCAATATTAGGTTTCCACACGCCAAGAATCCCTTTGTCCAGCACACAAGCTGCCGTCTTGCAGGAAACCCACTTCTAGCCTCCTGCTTGGTGGAGTTAGCAACCTGGCCCTGTCCTTCAAGCCTTTACAAAAATCCCTGAATAAATCTGCTGTAAAGCTAAGTAGTCAGTTCTTCCCAACCGCTGATACAATTTTTCACGAAGATCAGCTCTAAGTTCAGATCAGGTATTTACAAAGTCACACAAGTTCATGCCATTCAACAAAAATGACAAGAGACGCAATGGAAAATGAAGACGACGGGTTACAGGCCATCACCTGTTTCTTTCATGAAAAATCAACACATATTCCATAATAAATTTTCACGGGCTCAGTTCCTAATTTATCGTAAGTCATTATACTAATCCTTGTCAATTGGTTGAGTGAGAGACGGCGGGTAGAAGCAAGACGAGACCCATTCAGATGAAGACAAGAGTATTTATCAATGAGAGCAAATAGCCAGTGGCCCCAGATTCACTGCCATAGGCTGGTGGATTCACGTCTCTGAAGCAAGACCAAGGAGGCATTTTCTGGACCGTGCACTCTAGTCAAACACACTGTTACAAGCCTCATGCTCCCACGCCTAATGAAATTCTGTAGGCCAGAAATACAGATTGTCCAGCTAGATATTTCCTAACGTTTTAAAATGTATTATTTACTTCTACTTTCTGTCTGCCAGAGAAAGAAGCTAACTCTCCCCACAAACCTTAATTAGACGAGTTAGAACGGCTGGAAAAAATAATCACATTTCAGGCACAGAAGCCTTTTCTATGTGGGTCTGTGTGCCCAAAAGCTGTTCCAGCTGTAGGAGTTGACCTAACAAACAAGATTACCTGTACCTGCGAGCCTTGTCTGCCTTATGTCCATAGACAGCCCGGGCTACTGCAGCACCACTGCTTTAACTGTGTATTCAGACATTCCTGGCACAGCGAGACTTTAAGCTTGGTTTTTACCTCTGGAAGTAACAACATATTGGAGGCAATTAAAAAAAAAAAAAAAAAAAAAAAAAAGAAAGGGTGCTTGCCTTCTATTTGTCCCTTTCAAAGCCTCCCCCACTGACAGTAAAATTACATAAATCCAATTAGGGGGGAGCTAAAAAGGTTTAGATTTTTATACACTCATCTAAAAGAGTGGATGGATTATATGCTACAGCCCAAGAGACGCACCGCAGGACGCCGCTGGTGGACATGTACCCGGGTCTGAGAATTCCTGCTTGCTGCCATGAAAACGAGAGGTTTGTTGCAATGCGCAGAGACCCATTATTATTAATTTCCTCCAGCTTCTGAGCAATTTTTGAATTGTTCCTCAATTCTTTAAAGTGATTTATGGGTTATAGGGAGAGAAAGAAGCAGGGGTTTTGTAAATAGTCCCTCCCTTTCATTCCATTTCAGCTCATTAATTGCTCATTGTCTGTAATTGGAAACATAAAGTGCATTCCTACTTGGATCGCATGCAGACAGCTGCCCTGATGTGACTTAATGTACAATAAACCTCCAGTGTGGTACTCTGGGCTTGCTTGTTTTAATAAAGTTAACGTATACGGACTTTGAAATCCATGCAAGTATGTCTAATGGGCACTTTTGGGTGAAGAGATTATTTAAGTTTCTGCTTTGAGAACATTTTTCCTCTATGGAGGTGTGCATATTAAGGCAATGACCTGAGTTCACATAAGCATCCCCAAGATCTCACCCTTCCAGTTTAAAGTCAAAGTTCTGTGTAGTATTTTGCCTCTTCTATGCCAAGGCAGGCCCCAGAATTCCCTTAGAAAGGAAAGGAAGAAAGAAAAATAAAGAAACAGAAATGGCTGTTTCTTAAATACAGAGAGTTTTCCACTTCATCAGGCTTATCTCTGTTTCTAAGCCTGTGTAAATGCAAAAAAGCCTAATGCAACCACATGATTTTATTGGCTTGACAGCCAATTTCCCAGGCTATAACTTGCCTTTAGGAAATGTGGCTAAGAAAGCCAGGAATAGTCCATTAATTTTCCCATTGCTGTGAGCATGCAGAAAAGTAATGGTTCCCACAGACAGAAGGGGAGAGGAACAATTCCTCACTCCATACCTGGGTTCAGTTTTAAGGAGACTCCCATTTGACTAAAAATCTTGCTTTTGATTTTACAGTGAGAACTATTTATAAAGACCACAGTTAAACAAAACTTTTCCAGTAGTTTCCGAGGAAGTCAAATGAAAACAAGTTATTTTGAGTCAACCTTTCTGGAGAGAAGTAGGTAAAGAGAAGGCTCCACAATGAACATTAGTGACAAGAAACTGAATCCCTGGAAGGACTCTGGGCACATTTGGGAAAACTCTTCACATGGGGAGAGGCATCCGAGGGCCTGCAAATTATCCTTGTTTGCCACACAAGTTAAGCTCAGGATTTTGCCTGAAGCAGCGTAGGAAAAGCACAACTGATTTCTTCTGCTAGCAGATTCGTGGGACTGCAAACCTCCAGCAGCAAGCGGGAATAAGCAGCTGGAGTGGGAAGCCACGTCCCAACCAGCACAGCTATTTGCAAAATAAATGTCTGCCTGCAGCACAGCTCCAGCTCCCTCGTTCAGAGAGGCAGGGCTTTCCCCTCTGCTCCCCGGGGGGGTAGGCACGTGGAAACTTAGTGATAGGTGCTTAAATTTCACTGTTGTCAACCAGTCTGGAAAAAGGAAGACGTGCTCAGACGGGTGCTGGTACCCGAGCACAGCAGGTGACAGAGAAAACCGAAGATGCTCAAATCCTGACTCTGGCGGCCTGTGAGGTGCACAAGATCAATAAGCTGAGGGAAGAAGAAATAGTTAAAATTTCCAGGGAGAACTGTGTTTATTTTAAAGCTCACAGTAGTCCTTTAAATAAAGAAATAGAGTCCTTCATCTCCAACTGCATATAGACCCGAGCCTGAAAGTAGCTGTTTCGGGAGACCTATTATTAAAATAGAGACCACATAGTAAAGGCTGAAACAGATGAGAAGGTACTTTAGATTCCAATGGTAAATTCATTAGATATATTTCTGTCACTTGCAGGAACATTGCTCTTGCTAGGTATTGTACAGAAAAACAGCAAGAGGCAGCCCCCCTCCTGAACCCCTCAATCGTTGCAAGGAACATAGAAATACATGCATGAAACATCCACTTAGAGCCCCCCCCCCCTTTTTTTTTTTTTAAAACAAAGCAGAACAAAACAAATTAATTTATGCCCTGTACCCTATCCTGGTTGTTATTTAAACTTAGAGACTTTTTTTTGGTTTGCTGAATAGTAAACAAAAACTGGCATGGGGTGAGAAAAGTGATTGCCTCAATAGAAAAGTGCCCATTTATGTCATCCCACAATTATTTCAAGCACTATGGTTGAGGTTAGTCCCTCCAAGGCATGTACAAATTGCAAATACACACAAATAATAATGCTCGTACTTTTGGAAAATGTGAAACCCTTTGTTTTGGAAAGGTTGTTCCTATTATTTGTGGCTTGCAACTGTCATCATTATTCAAGCCTTGTCTTCTTTCATGATTGTTCTGCAGCTACTGAGTGCTTGAGAACTTCCCCAAAATTAATATACTTCAAAGAACCAGACATTTTGTATATAGCTTAATTACAGCCTATATAATTAAGTTTTAAAATGATAAAAACTCTTCTGTGCCATAACTGTACTCAGGCTTCGGCTCACAGGCAAGCTACTACATATCATCCGACAGAGCAAAGGGCCAAGAAATTCCATTTCATTAATTGTTTCCTCCAAATCTGAAATGTAATTACATATTTTGCAGGGACCTTTGACACTTTCACACTGTGGCTTGGAATCTGATCATACCCTGAAGTAAACTGCCCAGCTGGTCACAGACTTAGGAAAAAAGTTCACCAGTGAGGTAGACCCGGTCTTTTTCAGACTCTGGAGAAAACAGGAGTGAGCTGCACGGGTCTGGGTCAGGTTTCATTAACAGAGCCTTGAAAGGAAGGAGGAGGAGAGGAGCTGAACTGTTATCTCAAGTAATCTCAAGTAATCGCTCTTAGAGCGATCAGAAAAGGCAATGGGAGAGAACCACGGCTGGTTCATGTAGGATTTTTGAACGTTCCTCATGTTTAATCTTCCTGGGTTTTGCGCTCCTCATGGTTCTGGACTCCTTTTGAGCACAAAACCCAGCCCGGGTGAACAGACAGATCTGATCCATACAGATGTAACACTCCAGCACCCACCTGCTCTTGGAAACATCCCATGAGGTGGCACCAGGGGCCCGACACTGCCATCCTCATTGAGGGTGGGCACATCCTGGCCAATCAGAAGTGACAGTGATTTTATTAACGAATACCTCCTTACTAATGAGTAAACCACAAACGAACTCACCGCTTGAGAATTCACTGACTCACACCAGTGGCCCCAGCCCACCGTTAGTGTTGTTCAGATGAGTGTGATGGGTACGCAGGCACGCACGCAGACATGAAGTGCACGTGTGCTAGAAGCATTAGACCTCTGTGCAATCAACCCGAAACTTCTGCAAATGCTAAATTCACATTAAAGTACAATTTTTAACATAACACCATGTAGGATTTTTTAATCTCAAAATGCTTTTCATACATTGCTTTGGATGCCTGAACTCCTAGACAAAACACATTTCTTCAAAATGTCACTCTGTTCCCCCTTAGTTTCATGAACGGGAGAACAGCACCCTATTAGAAATAAAATCGATGAGTCTCCATGAATCATTACTTGGAATTTGGAAAGGAAAAAAGAAATTTGGCAAGCCTTTAGTCAGTAATATGTGCTTCTAAAACCTACTCTTTGAAAGGGCCAAGTTATTACATTGTGAAAAGTAGTTACTCAGCACGTGCTGTAACTTTTCATAGGGATTTTTAGGCCAAATTTAAAGAGTGCTAATGATTTTGAATGCCAGACTTGAGACCCTACAGCAGGATGAGGTTTTAACAAGACTTGAACAACTGCCTTCCCTCCCCCAGGTCGTGCCTCCTTTAAAGATTTGGGGTTTTGGTGCCTTAAAATTAAAGTACCCCACATCTCCAGTCATGGAAAGTCTTGGCCTTTGTCTCTTTTTCAGTACATTGAGGGTAAACTCCCACTCAAGGCAGTGGGAAAGCTCCTGGCATTCACCAAAATATTCTGGCATAGTGGCACCGTCATTCATTATTAGGAATAAGGAGAAACCACAACTGCAAGCGGCTTGTTCAGCAGTGGGAGCATACATAGCGACGGGGCACGCCAGTTCCTTTCAGACAGCCTAGTTCTGGTACTGGGAGCAATCTCACCACGGAAACTTGGAGCTAATTTATTCTGCTTCTCAATTACCTCACCTAACTCAGCTATCACTACAGGGAAGCTTGCTGAAAGGTTCTCCGACAGTGGCTTATACCGAAATGTTTTAGAAGATGGCATAACCTGAGGGTGATGTGTGGTAAGGGCCAGCACCTACTCACTTATTCCTCTTATCCATTTATTATTTTAATAAATAATTAAAAATACTTGTGAAGGCAGACTAGAGATAACATATAATTAATATTAGAACACAATTCTCGGAGCGTGCCAAATATCATAGACAGGTGCTATTGTGGGGAGAGCAAGGAAGGCGAACCTGATTCCTCCACTTCCAGCACTCCAGCTCACGGCAAACCTGCAAAGCTGGAGCACCACAGTGAAGAGGGCAGGCAAGAAATCCAGATTTCATGAACCCCCAGGAGCCCCAGCACGCATCCAGCCAGCAGTCAGCTCCGAGCCCCTGAATTACCCCCAGGTCCCTCATCGGCCATCTGGTTCCCCAGCGATGCAGCTCCGCTGCAATTTGAACCCTTCTTTAACATTTCCCAAAGAAAGGGGAGACGAAAACAAAAGGATCATTTACTTCCTCTAATTGAGAAACAAGATAGGAAGACCGATAAGCCAAGGAAAACTGGCACAACTCCATGGACTTCAACTGATCCTAGAGAGCGGGGCGATGAGTGCCGCATAAAGAGTACAAGTGTGCTACTATTACTGCCTCATGATAGTAATACCAGGCTGCTATCTTACACGTTTCATCTTGGGATATAAAAACGTTTTACAAGGAAGGTCAGTATCACAGAAATGAAGTCACATCGATTTACTCAGAAGGAGCTACCCCAATACTTTTTTTTTTTCCTTGTCATTCACAATGTGATTTCTTTTTTTTTTTCCTTGCTAAGACAAAAATAATATAGTGCTAGTTGTTGCCAAATATCCACTTTTGAAACTTGGGCCCAGTCATTTTTAGCTAAGCAAACTTGGCACAAAACGAGTGTTGCCTATGGACAGAGTTTATAACGTGGGAAGTTTGCCAGGATCCTATTGCAGCCTACTTTGAGGTCTGGTGCTTCACCTTCTCACCCTACAACAAAGATTAAATGGTCTTCTAACAAGGAAAAAAAGAAAAAACACCTGATACTATTTTTCTCTTCCCTCCCTAGGATTCTAGGAATTACAGTTCACAGGAGATGAATTTCAATAATGCCATGAGCAAAATCGTGGCTTTGCCCGAAGCCAGCAGTACTTTTCCAGGCTATGATTATTTATGTGCAACACACATGTGTAAACACACATGCACGCACAGCCATCTTTTACAGGCCTCTGGTAAAAGAGCTCTCCTCTCACTGGTTTAAGGGCACAAAGAAAAATATGCTGTTAAGAAAAGGACAAATAAATGCTGTGAAATAATCCAAAGCCACAGGGACTATTCTTTTAAAAAGATACTCAGCAGCCCCGGGGTGCGCAGTGCCTGCTGCATGGTGACTCAAAGGAAGGACTGCAATACACCACAGAGCCCGTGCATCACCCGACCGGGGCAGAATGGACCCCCAAAAAGTCCCTCAGGGAACAGACCTGACAAACAACAGGTCAAAGGAGTTAGAGAGATTGCATTGCGCATTACGTGCTCTGCTTTGAATCTCCTTGCTGACAAGGGAGACAGAAGTGGGAGGCACAGCACTGCCTTCCCTGGTCCCTTCTTGCCTTCAATGTATTCGCTGCTTTCCTCTCTCCACAGGGGAAACTACACAGAACCAAAAAGAGCTCCGAGAGGAGAGTTACGGCTCTGTCAGAGCCTGCGCACAGCTCCCACCTCAGCAACCTCACTAAAGCATTTAGCATTTTCCTGGGTGTGACGCCGGATGCAGAAAAAGAGCAGGATGGGGATGTTTCCCTGGACCAGCTCTCCTCCTTTGCCTCTCCGAAAGAATAGCCGAGACGAGAGGGGAGGGTGTGGGTGGGAGGGAACCATGGAAAGATTGATGTAAATTCATTTTAAAAAGCCAAACAGATGAAAATAATTTTCACAGCCCCACAGCTGTTCCATGTATTTTTTTTGGACCAAGCCTGAGCAAAACGCGGTGCAGATAATAGCCCCAACTTCGGGCAGATAAGCGCTGCATAATCAAGTCGGCAGCGTAGGCCCGACATCTCCCCTCGCTGGCAGCCGGCCTGCTCCATGATGGATGAGCACCTCTCCCCCTTCGGGGCCCTCTTCCTCCATTTCACACAGGTTGTCTGGGGCAAGACACCATCTTCAGCATGTTGCCATTTGCCCACCAGTCCCCACTTTGCACCTGAGCCCCGGGTGAATTTGAGAGGACGGGCAGCCATGTTCCGGGCCTTCCCCGGCTCCCTACCCACACCTTTCAGCACGAAACACGTAGGGAATAAAAAAAAAACCAAAAAGAGGGAACGGACACAAGTCCCAAAGCCGCGCTCTCTGAGGAGACATTGCCAAGCCTCGGACCACAGAAACGACAGACGGACTTAGAGTCGCGTTTATCCTCGGTTATTTTCCTATAAACCAGCCCTGCCAACAGCCAGCCAGTGCTTTCTGCAGCTTCCACTGCACTTTGTGGAGCAAGATCTTACACTGGCTTTTAAAGGCTACAAAAATCTCTCTGTTTTGGAGCCAGACAACACATGTCCAGGAACTTACTGTCGTGCTCCACATCCTGGTGGCTGGTGGAAGGCAGAACTGCCTTTTCCACCCCGGGGAAAGCAGGAGAGCGCCGGCACACCGGCTCCCCGGGGCCCCCGTGACAGTGTCACTCGGCATCGGTCACCACAAACTCTCCCCCCAAAGTCACCCTGGGCCCATCCCTTGTCCTCACCGGGCTCTGGGACCGGCCTCAAAGAAATGATGGGGAATATAAAATGCTACAATGCTTTCAAGAGCCCAAGCTGGCGCCTTTGCCTGCCGAGAGGTTCCTAAATGGCATCGAAAACCTTGCCCTGAATGTTTTCTCTGGGACCGTTTCATTAAATGGAAGTGTTCAAAACTGCTTTTATAAAAATTGCCGAGGCTCTGGAAAGCAACACCTTGAGCAGACACCAAGCATGGCGCATGGAAAGCAACTGCTAAAGGTGACACCAAATCGGACAGCTCGCGTAGGCTAGGCTTTGAAGCAGACTTAAGGCACCTGGGCTCAACAGCTTCCATTCCTCACTATATTTAACCCAAAAGCACACCTGAACCCCTCAGGACAAGGAACAAGAGGCCTGGAAGGGATCCCCCGTCCTCGGGGCGCTCCCCTCGGCACAGCCCCCCTTCAGCACAAGGCTATCGCGTTGCACGTTGTTTATACACAATAGCACAATATAAAATCCATTTAGGAGCTGGGCTCACTCGCTGCTATTAAAGAATCCATCAGTGAATTTCATTTTTTATTGGTTCAGTTACAAAACTCACAGCGGTGTGTTGCGTTTGTTTTTCCAGAGCGCCAATAAAAAGATCTTTTTGATTAAAAAAAATTGAGAGAGAGAGAGAGAGAAAGAAAGAAAAAAAGAAAGAAATGAAAAGCTGACCTGGTATAACCCATGTGAGCGCTGAACCTCAGCGGTGCTATATAAAAAGAGCCGAGAGGCAGCAGAGCCAGTTGCTGAGCAAACGCTCGACTGTGGCTGTAACCAGCAACGACTGAAACCTGTTTATGACAGAATTTTTGCTTCATAAAAACCAGCGCAATCAAGCCCCGCTATATTAAACCAGGTTTTGTCATAGACCGATCACTGAAGGCAAAACATGGCAGATGTGGAGCCGCAGGAGTAAAACACAAAGCTCTTTCTCCGCCTTTCCACAGGCCCAGTCCTGCCACACGCAAACAATACGGCTGTCTCCAGGTATTTATGGTGCTACGTTGCCATATTGCTCCAGAGATGTCAAGCAATCTGTGCTTGGTTTTTCTTTACAGACTTCCCACCCCTGCCACCCCCTTCCCATTTCTGGCCATGCATACATCTCAAAATCAGCTGCCATTGGCACGTGTGACCTGCAATCCTATTTGGCCTTTGCCCAATCCTGCAGGTTACGCCCACCTGCAACTGAGCTGAAAATTATATGCGAGGTGAAAATTACCATTAAATACGGTAAAGACAACAACTCCAGTTATATTAAGATCATACAGGCACCACACCGTGGTGCAGTCACAGAAAGTGGTAGCCACATCGCATCAGGTGCTGTACAGAAAAATCGCGGATACGGCCTAAATCGGGGCCACTCACTCCCGCACAGTGAAATGACAGCCTGGCTTGCATTGCAGTTGTGTCCTAGGTTTCCAAGCGATGCCTATGAAGAGCAAATATAATATTAAGTAATTCAGCCATAGAAGTTTAATTTCCAATTATACGGACTGGTTGCAATTCTATGTAACTGCACAGATATTGTAACTGAGTAAAGACAAGGATTTTTGACACTTCATTTCAGTTCCTAATTATTTTTTTTTATCAGCCTTAGAAAAGTAAAAAAATAAATCCTATTTTATTCATAAGTGTTTGTCAGCTGTTTCTATCTATTACAGATGTTAATGAACTGCTCACTTTGGCCATTCATTATTAGCTACTGATCCACCTACTGATCTCCTGGCTGGCCACCATAGTACTAGGAAACGATCTCACAATACCATGGGTGCTGGTGTGAAGGCACGGCTTTTGCTATGGGTTCCACAGACCTTCATAAAGCAGAAATATCTTCTTGGGCAAGCAATGAGGCAGAAAGTGCTCGGCCGGAACAGCTGTCCAGAACTGGAATGAATATTTGCAAACACTCACTTTGTCATCTTTGGCTATCTTTAGAGATGCTCTTTAGAAGACCATGAATCCTGCTGAAAATCAAACAGCTTACGTGGCTTATGTGTCACTAAACCTCTCACAGGCTTTCAAAAGTCTTCACTCTGGGGCTTGTCTAACTTGGAAAACAAATTAGGCCAGCTATCACAGGACAGTACTTATCAATATCTGCATGGGTGGATGCTGATAGCGCCTTTATCGTGTTCAGCTTAATCCACTTGGGAAACGAGCCATTAAATAATCCACGGAAGACGGCTGAGCAGGACCATCCACTCTGGGCAGTATTGTGCTTCGCATTCAGACGCCAGCTCCCTCGCCCGAGCGCTTGGCCTTCTGATAAGGGGGTGTCAACTGAGGGGGAAGTTTGTCCCAGACAAAATCCCCAAACTCTTGCGAAAAGTCACCAAACTGTGTAAGAGCAGGAGCCTGTGTTTTCTTTCTTTCTGCTTGTGGGTGAGAAAAGAACAGCCTACACAAATAACATGGTGCAGGAAACCCTTGGGGATTAAAACACGATACGCCGTATTTCAGCAGGGATTTAGACAGGCCTCACGGAAGAGGGAATGCCTCCCTCACAGTCTCTAAATTACCTTGGTGCTTTTCTTGCTTTCTTCTTTCACCATGAGCTTTCGTTTGGAGAGAAGTCATTTACCACCAGGATGTGCGTAGAGAAAGCAGCAAAATTAAGCCACTATTTTTGCAGAGGCCTTTTCTTTCCACCCCATCAGCAGAACAGATCTTAGGTGGACACAAGAAAACTATTATGCTAAGCCTGTTCCCAGGACAGGAAAAGTCCTCTCCCATCCTCATTAACATTGTACAAAGTATTTCAGGCTTGCAAGTGCTATAGGATAGGCTTGACAGACATGACTGTTGACCCGAAATATGAGTGCGGATTGGAAAACAACCGGCTGAAGCTTTCTGAACACGACCATCAGCGTGACTGCCAAAGAATGCATCAGCACCCGTTACTTCATGAACCAGCATCTGATTTGCAGAAACACTTACACAGCTTAAAAAATCATATCCTGATTTCAAAGGGGCTTAGTCACCACAAAGTGATTTAGGTATCTCAGTACATTTGAGGGGCTGGCCGTCGAAAGCGCAACTTTCAATGGAAAGGAGTCATTGATTATGAATTTTGATGAGGGAAATTCCTGCTACGACAGCTATTGCAGGAGACCAAAGGCTCCTGCGAAATACATTTCCTCTGGCATAACCCCTACACCTCCACTCAGAGTGAACTGAACCAGCAACATCAAGTGTCTGATAGTAACTGCAAAGGTGGGAAGCGTGGAGAGCCCAAGCCGGCAGCAACATCAGAGACTGTGCTGACAGAACAGGGCTGCACCTTTAGGACGTAGGTAACTTACTGCATGTGTATGAAACAATTAACACACAAACGTCTTTGCCCATAAAACCACAAAAGTCATCAGCACTAAGACTGAGCTTGCACACGAAAGTCCAAAGAAACAGAACGTTCACATAATACAGGAAAATCATTGATTCAATTCAGCGAACAGTCCCAGAGAGAACAAGAGGCTTCAGACCACATTGGTGAAATAAGATTACAGTTTTCTTGCATTTTGTTCAAGCCATTCTACAGGGATGGACTGCATTAGCTCTAACCTGGGAGACTGCTGCTCTAACATGGAATCCACACATTATTTTAAGGCAACTATTTTCAGAAAGGCCATTGCCACAGTTAAAAGCCCGAGCTGTGTGCAAGAGACCCATTCCTGAGCACCTACCATCTCCCATTTTCTTGCCATTGTAATTCTGAGAAGTTAACTACTGAAATCCTTTGCTGTGAATGGGAAGAGCTACTATACCAATACCCTAGCAAAGATCAACATAGCTTACACCTGGGGAGAAGTTATAATAAATCCCAATCACTGCAAAAAAGTAACAGAAATGCGTGAGATATTCATGTCCTTTTCAGTAGACAACGTGGCATATGGGGAGGTAGAAAAATTGAACTGAAAGGGCAAATCCAAAAGGCTTGGATTCTGAAGTCCAAAACAGCTCTAAAAGTGAAAGTGCAAATAAAGTTGCTAATACCCACAAATCAAGCTGCAGGCCAAACACTTCATTATTTGAAAACCTTAGATCCGTGGTTGGAGTGGCATTATTTGAATTTAATGGGCACACAGTAAAGTGCTGTTTAATTAAGCACTGAAAACTTAACATGACCTTTTAAAATACCCTTTAATCTGCCATTTGCTTTAACATCTATTAATAGCTAGAGCTTGCTGGAAGTGCTCTAGCACTCCCAAGTTTTCGAGTGATGAAAACTCAAAAGTTTTCTCCATGAAAATTTCCATTTTGTTAACTCTAAAAATCACAGAAAAACACCTTAAGGCAAAATATTTCATTTTGAATCAATTCAGTATTAATGGAGAAACTCCACATAGGTAAGGTCATCTATGATGACATATTGCCTCATGTAAATCTAAGTTATGATCACTAAAAACATTGGCTTTTTTTGGCAACCTAGGCTCTTTGCTTGGACTATCCAAGAGGCAGTACCAAAATCCTCCTACCTTGAGCCATTTGGAAGATGTCTGGAGGAAAATGGCTCTTGCCTCATGGTGGCCTCTCATTATCGCTCATACCTGGACAAGCCCTTGCGGAAACGAGCAGAAAAAAAATCCTCTTAAGAGATTGTAAAGAAAATCTTTAAACAGTAATAGAAAGATAATGTGCAACAACCAGAGTAGACGAGGGCTTATTTTTTAAAATTTGCAATAGAAACAGCGGGTCTGAAAGCCAGCTAAGATGATACTGATGGTCTACCCAAGTAGAGCTATGGCACAGTTTGGGAGACACTGTGATTTGCTCAATATGACCATCACGGCTTCCCAAACCAAGGAAAAGTACTATTTCCAAAGCGTCAGAGCATTGTCTTCATTTATAATGCCATCTGAGCAGGCTAGTGAACTCATTCCTGCTTACCAATAAATTTTTATTTGATTTTCCACTGCGAGATTAGATCATGCAGGAAAAGTTCACCAAATACTGTAAAAAGAGATGAACTCACATCGGTCATTGAAAAAGAAAAAAAACAACAACCCTCTGTCAACTACTGGAAATGAATTAACTTGAATACTCAAATACATAAACATCTCTGCAAAAACGCTTTGGGATGAAAAAAAACTATTTATTGTGCCCTCCAGGGAAATGTACCTTGTCAATTCCTTGTCACTAAATCACTTGCTAACAGTTACGGTGTGAGGTAAATTGCCGTTTAACCCCGATGAGTTTAAAGACCTTGATGCCTAATGAATTCTCCTATTCATACTGGAGGTTACATCTGCACTAGAGCTCTCTCTCTTAACAACCTGGTGCTGAAAAGATCTGATGTAATTTTATTATTTACTAAACAGGTGTCAGTAATCGTATTCAATGATGTCAGGCAGCTTGATGGGAACTCATTTTAAGTTGACTATCCAAGTCTGCACTCCACGATCATAAAAATGCTCTCCCTTAGGTAGCAGCAGCCTGGCAGCACGTTCACCTCAGTGATAGTGAGGGGTAGTTAATGCCAGCGTGAACGACAACAATTACTGAGGATATTTCATGATTTGACGGAGCTAATTCTGCAAACCCCATTAACGCAGCTGATCTGCTGAGCCTTTGGGGTTTGCTCCTTGGGAGGACCTTTGGCTTGTGCCACAGGGCACCCTGGCGAGCACATAGCCCTGGGCGCTTCCCTCCCCACCAAAGCACACCCGCGGCTACACCGAGGGCGATGGTGCTCAGCAGAGCTGCACCACTGGAACAGAGCGAACGGGCACAGTGTCTGGTTCATCCCAGCCACCGAGGGTAAGAAGCCAAAGGGAGATTTTATGAGATTAAGAGATAATGAAAGAGCTCCTGCAGTGTCTCGCCGCCATAAAACAGCCCAAAAGGTCCCTGGATAATTTCTGAGTCACTTCTCGAGTAACCCAGGGGCTGAGGATGGCCCCTCAAAACACCCTTCCTGGGCGGGCCGATGGAGAACGCAGGGCTGGATTCCTCTCCCCTGAGCCCCGGGGGCTGCAACAGCCCCTCGAGGTAGCGCCTGCTGCAGTTATATCAGCTCTTACATGCCCTTGGGGACCTCGCCACCGCCAACAGCCCCCAAAACACGAGGGCACAGCTCTGATGCTCTCTGTTACACCACTTATAGCACCTACACAAAACTATACTGTCCTCAAGCTCCAGCTGCTGCAGTGGGCACTGCACGTGTCCCAAGCAACAGGCAGCTCCACAAGAAAGAAATAATGTTTTTGGCAGTCAAGATTTTATTCCAGGAGTGTTTTAATTTCAATAAGAAATAATATTTGGTGTTAACAACGTGGTATTTTAATTGTTTTATGTTCAGTCACTGGTGCAGCATTGGGCTGTGGTGGGTTTGCAAAAGGTCTTGGCTATATAATACTGTTCCCTTGGCAGGAGGGAAATTTGAGGCAAAAAAGGCAGGAATGCTGGCTGCTGGTGAACAGCGATGCTTGGGCCACAGGCAGCATGAGGGTCCTAAGACCATATATCTCCTTAAGCTCCTAAATGAAATAATCCTAAGCAGGCTATTGAATATTTCTGGTTTTAGACAGAAAATGTCTGTTTTAGCTAAATGAAACATTTCACAGAAAACGTAAAAAAAAAAAAAAATAACAAAAATCTGCAACACAAAGAAGATTTTGGCTGAAAACTATCCCCTTTCAGCCTTGCACTGAAAACATTCCAGGTTAGACTAAAAATGTTTAGTCTTTAATGACAATGTTAAATTTTCCATGGAAAAAAGAAATGTTTCCCAGATATGTTAATAAGCGACAAGCTGTATTCCTCACTGCTGGAAATGTGTTCATTTGACTATATAATTTTGGGCACTAATTTAGCATTTGTAGCCCTGGAGTTTTAACAGCAGATCACTTATTTTCATCAGACCCGTATAACAGCGTCAAAACTCTATACAGGCATTCGTGCAGATATAAAATCAATTCCTTCAGTTTAACTTGTAAATTAAAGGCAACACGAAGTGACATTTGAATTCAAATACAAGCAAACTTTCTACTAGTTCTTAGATCTCCGTGTGGACAGTCTTACT
This sequence comes from Larus michahellis, assembly GCF_964199755.1. Classification (NCBI taxonomy): domain Eukaryota; kingdom Metazoa; phylum Chordata; class Aves; order Charadriiformes; family Laridae; genus Larus; species Larus michahellis. The sequence goes on along the minus strand of NC_133898.1, from coordinate 8,860,887 downwards.
TGGCCCTAGGAAATGCTGGTAGTTTGGTTTAACACGCTTTCCAAAACTCGTTATATTAAATCACACACTTCTTCTGACCTGAAGAAGAGCTCATAAGCCTGGAAGTTTGTGTCTACTTTTTCCAGCTACATCAGTCACATCTAATAAAACACATTACCAAAGATCACGTCTCTTGCTGCAGAAAACGAGCGTTGAATCAATAGTTTTGATTGCGCTTTGTAAAACCAGGTTCCCAACAATTTTTTTTCGCATGCAGCAATGGATGGCAGCAGTAAGTTTCAGTCCTTTTGTTTGCTAAAATAGAACATTTTCTACTCTGTAATAACTAATTTTCCAGGTCCAAGCCTATGTGTTTTTTAGATTTTTTTTTTTCCCCCTTTCAATTTTGTTACTGGGTATTTAGCTCTTCCTTCCTTAATGGGAATTTAATAAGACCCAGCTGACAAGTGCTCAGTGAAGAGACCAAGCAGCACCTGAAAGAGATGGGATGTAACATTCATATGAAATGCCTGAGTACAATCATTATTATTAAAAGGATAACCAAATGAATTCATAATGATGGGACACTCGTTTCAAAGTGTTTCCATAGCTGTTACACATCAGGAAAAATAGGGAAGTTACCTCATTTTCTCCAATCCTAAATAACCTTATAAACTCACCAAAGAAATTAATTAGCCAATATTTCTTGAAAATTCATAACAAAGTTTCCATTTTTCCGTCAGATAATTCCTTAGTGCATTCTGGTTTTTAAACTTCCTTCAAGTCTGGATCATTTTGATGTGTGAACAGACATTTTGTGTTTCCATGGGCTATTTCCACAGGTTCAAATATCTTATGTAATTGACATTTTCCTGCTTACAAAAGCTGTCAAACTTAAAAGTAGCAGTTGATTGATAAAACATGGGTTTTGTCTGTAACTTAACTTCATTGTTGGGGCTTATTGCTCAAGCTCTGAATAACTCCTCTCTTCAAAGTGACATGCATTCAGGTTTTTGGGGGCATTTGGTTTTTTTCAGCATCTGTGCTTTAAGCTACTTTTACAAATGAGCAAACAGCAGCAACTGCTTTTTCTTTTTCTTACAGGTAGATCTCTTCAACAGTTTCCTTCCACTTTAGAATTACTACTCTCTAAATAAAGGAGTGTAACTTGACTTTAAAGTAAAGTCTTCCAAAGTCAGCTTAATAACCATTCAGCAACATTCATCCTTTCCAATCCTGACTATAAAAAAAAATAAAGAAGAATAAAAGAAAGCACTGAGGAGAGCACTGACATTTGCAGCATCCACAGAGGACAGCAACTCTACATGCCATAAAGCCGACAGTGCAGATGTTTTTTAATAGTAACAAACCCCACAGTAGTTACAAAAGGACCATTTCTTCTAGCTAAGAGACAAGCACAGAAGTGTGATGCGGAGCCAGGTAGGGTCTTTTTGCTTCTTTAGTGGGCTTTGGGTCTTGCTTGTAATAAAGACGTGAGCAAGCTGGTACCATGCTGAAATGACCAGCGTTGGCACTGATGGGGATGCCTTTGCCTCTGCACCAGCCATCGCCAACGCGGGAGGTGGGTGACACCAGGTTTGAAAGAACCGCAGAGCACGACAGAGTCGCAAAGGCTATGCTCTGCCCACGCAGGGCTCTCCCACAGAGAGCACCTCCAACAGCCTTTTCTCCTCGCTTGCACAAGCCCCCTCTGCTCAGAGATGGCCCAAAGCTGCTCTGTAGTAGCCAGCCTGTGCTTTAATTTTGCCCTACTGTAACCAGCACAGTCTCAGAATTAAGTTCAATTGTCCTGAATAGGGATGGATTAAAGCAAGTGCCAAATTTTTTTTTTTTTTTTTTTTTTTTTTTTTGAGTCACAGCCCAGATACAGTAGTTTCACATGCCTTTGGCACAAAAATGTTATTGCTTTCTGAAGCAGTTGTTTTTTCAGTGACATGACTTCCTGCAGGGGCGTTTTAATTATTGTTGGTGTATCACCGAACTTCGTTATGTATTGCTTTGAAGTTGTTCTTTATATCTGACGGTAAGAGGATGGAAAACAAACATGACTGTGTTTATTCTCTTCCCCTTGCCCTGCATTGGTTTGGTGCAGCCTTTGCTTTGGATTACACAAACACGGGGCGGATGGAAGAGGAGGTCCAAAAGAAGAGGCCAGACGAAGCGCATGTACCTGACACCTTTACGCTGGCAGGTGTTTGCTCTGAAGCTGCCCTTCTTAACAGTCAAGCAGATATCACATGCATAAACCCCCAAATGGCAGGTCAGGACCTGAAGACAGAAAATTGCTGAAAACTAAGGGATGCATCCATGTGTTAAATGACTATTGCCACCTGAAAAAAATAAAATATTTTAAAAAAATCACGGCTCCTGAACTGAATGCATCAGCGTTGTACGGAGTTACAGGAGTTGCTTCACTGCTGCAGAGAAGTACTATGCGCAAGCATTCGCATATAACTGCACGAAGCGATATCCCAGCCACCCGCCAAACAGAGGCAAGGAAAGCTTCCTCCTCGTACTGCCAAGGTAGGGTGGAAGGGCTCGACGCTAGCCAGATGGCAGCAGAGTATGCACAACCTACAGCGGGCTGAGGAAACGCGTCCCAGCCCGAGTCTCCTCTTACTTCGATATTTCTAATGGATTTAGGTATCAAGGGATGGGTGGTGACACCTCACTGCACTCAGAGTCTTCACTTCAAACACAATCCACTTTCTCCGCATCCAGTTAAAGATCCTCAGATTTTTATTTGCATTAATCACGAGAAAGGTATTTTTCTTTTTTACAAGAAAAAAAATTCAGAAAAAAAAAAAGATAGTTCTTAAAAGGCAGCGTGCCAGCTGCCAGATAAAATATTTCAAACAGCCTGCTGCAAAGCAAGTGCCCAATGAAACTGTGAACTGGGCCATTCAGCTGGGGGAACCCCCTCTCCTCATCCTGAATGAATTCAAATGGTTTGAAAGTCAGACAGGAGAGATCTTGAAGGTTCATCAAAATCTCCTTCCTACCTACCAAAGGCACCACGAGGAGGTACCACGAGAATAGCTTCTAGCAGAGTCAGTTATTATTAATAGTTTCTTCATTAACAGGGCAATTTCAGTCCCATTCTGCCTCTCCCATCGAGGACGGAAGTTCTCATCTTTCAAAAGCAATCTGAGCAAGCCACGTGAAGATTTCGCCATTTGTGGCTTGGGAAAGTAGAGATGAAAGACTTGTAAGACCTTTTACTTGGGTTTGTTTTCTGCTCTGGGATGATTATGACATTACTCACCACATGTGCCATCTTCCAACCCCAGGAGATCGTGCTGGGGAGACCCAGTGGACTATATAACTAATTTCTGATTTTAGAGCTCTCGGTGTCCATGTGGTTTTCACCACCACAGCTGAGGTCCCAACCCAAGAGCTTTTAAGGTGGATACTTAAGGCAATATTTACATTGGGAACTTCAAGGAAAGGTCACAATCCTGCTTCAGGGCTACGCGCAGCCCTAAAGACTTTCTGTTTCTATAAAAAATTAATTTTAAAAGCTTTTTTTTTTTGGCCTTGAATCTTGTGCCATGCTGAGGAAATACCTTAAGATGGAGGATGGACGCACACTGCATCGTGCAAGAGCTCCGTGAGTGCACTCGCTGCTCATGGGAAACAAAAGTCCGAATACACAGAAAAAAAAATCCTCCAGCCAACTCTCCACTCCCACTTCCCAACCCTGCACACCTGGTGTTTAACATACACAAAGGGAGGCTCTTTCCTTTTCCCACAGCCTGAAATCTGGAGTTTAGCAGTAAAGCCGAGCAGGACATGAACCTGGCACATCCTCCGCTTGCTGGTCCTTCTGCCTCCTCATTTGCTAGGGCTTGATTTCAGGTTCAAAGCCTTTCCACCGTCACCCAGTGAATAAACCTCATTAAAAGAGGAGGACAGGAGTCAAACTCCCGGTGCCGAAACCTCTCAGCTCATATGCCACAGTCACACTGCCGGCCCACGCTCATGGCCGTGACATGAAAAACCATATTGAAATCCTATTGCTTCAGACCCACAACAATCTTTGAACCCAGACAGATGTCCAGAGATGAAAGGGGAAAACGAAGCTGCTGAGTTCCCTTCCTGCCATGACAGACGCAAGTCGACTACTTCCTATGGCCAGCCCCACCCTCTGAAATTCTCAGAAAAAAGTGAAAGAAAGTTCAGCTAATGAGAATTGCAGCACTGTTCACGCCACAGTAGTTAAGGTTGTATTCATTATAAATCCCCTTTTCAAGGTTTCTGTCACTCAGCCATAAAAATCATTCTGGGTTGAAATTTAGCATCCAAGCTTTCTGCCCAAGGACAATATTTTTGACAGAATTTGGAAACAATTGGTTTGGCAAAGTGCATCTGAAGTTTTAAGGAGTGCAAAAAAGAATAGTGGTTAGTGGTGTCAGATGCTATTATTTTATGCTCTTATAACTTAAAAACAACTAATTTAGGTTCTGTGGTTGTTATTACTCCATAATTTCCTCTGAAATATTTGGCCCATTCCTAATAACAAACTCCTGCAAATTGCTAGCACTGCTCTAAATAGAAAAATAATAGCGTTCCTGGGCCAAATCTTCAGCTGCTATAAATTACCTTGGTGTCACTGCTGCCCATTTACATCAGCTGAGGTGTTGGCCCCAGGTGTTTAGCAAAACTCATTTTTGGTGTGTGCATGTGTCTGGTTGGCTCCATTAGTCCTTAGCTGGGCAGTTCCCAGGAATTTAGAAAGCAGATGGTTAGGTAATGTCTTCAGGATGGGACAGAAGCGATCCTGCTCTCATCAAAGCCCATTGCTAAACATCGCTTGACTTCATGCACTGAAGTCAGCACCTCCACCTAGAATGCGTAAAGTTTTCTTGGGGAGCACTGTCACACCAGGAAGTTACGCTGGACATGTCCAAACCCAAATTTAAATCAGGCTCCCTCGGTGCAATGAATCACACATACGGTTAGCTGCTCTTATTTTGCCTTTGGAGAAGCTGGCCTTTAATTAATCCCGAGTACATTTCATGCAGGACCACATATTTCGGTGGACGCTGCTTCCCAAGGCACAGCAACTGAGGGGTGTTATGGTCAGAAGCTGGTTCTCAGGTGCCTCACAGAAGTCTGGTATTTGCTTTTGAATTCATGCAGCTTTTCTTTTTTTTTTTTTTTTTTTTTTTTTTTTGAGTGGGATCTTGAATGCTATGGGTGAGATTTTCCGAGAGGCTGATCACAATAATAACCTGTCCCCCTCTCCTCCTCCTTGCAGCCACATAAATGATATTTTCTTATTGAAAATGAGTGCTTTGGAAATGCCTGGGTAGGTTTTGAATAACTGAGCGGTTCCTCTCCTATTTGTACTAACCTGCAGAGCAAAAACCACACGCATTGTACCATATCATTGTGATGTTTTAACAAAGCACTTTGCCTACTGCAAGCCTTCTGCAGCTCCTACTAGACGCCAGTCATTTCCTCCTCTTTGCTGTGCACGGTAGATGCACACACAGACTAATTAACTGGTTTTCCTCACTCCTTTTCCAGGCTTCTCATCAACACTAAAAACCAAGGCGGATAGAGCAGCTGCCCACCTCTGACACACGTCTGAGAAGACGCCTTGCAAAGCTTCCCGGTTTTCAAACACGCTCATCCTTCTGCCTGCCCCAAACAGCATCATTGTCCGAACTGGGACCTCTCCTCTTCCTTCGTGCAATGGTTTCAAGATGGTCTCTGTTGTTTGGGGTACGTTGCTGCATTTGCATTTAGCAATTTAGTAACTGCATCTAGCCAAAAGCGGGATGAAGATTGTGGCTATTAGCCAAAAGTGTAAGACGTTCAAAAAAATATTTTTGTGCTGTGAAAGTTTCTCATTCATATGTCCTACCAGCGTATTTGCATTAGAACCTGAAGGTCTTTTTTGTATATACCACAGAAAAATAGTACTTCTTTATCTTCCTAGTTGGTGTAATTTGTTAGTCAACCTGAGAAAGTTTATCTAGCTCTGAACCCCTAAAGCTTAGTGATCCCTTCTGTATATCCTTCCCACTCCCTCAAGTTTAATATCCACATTTAAAATAAGCATTGCTCAGAGGAACAAAGAAGAGCAACAGTAAAGGTTAACAAATGACCTGGTACAGGTCACTTGGATCCCTATCTAAAACTCACACTATTTATGCACTTTAATCCTGGTGTAAAATTCCCTGCCCCACCAGTTCCCCTTTGACAACACATAGCCCCTATTTAGCAGGCAGAGCTCCAGTGATGGGATGCTGAAGTCAGCGTAGCTGCATGTTTTCAACATGAAAAACAACAGCCAGAGATGGGCCGACTCTCTCTTCGTGTCAATATGAGAATTATTAGGCGATCCCACACCTATTAATTGCTCTGTGGCCATAACAGCCTCCTAGGCTTAAAATGCTATGAGTTTACAAATCAGTCTTCCCCTTAAAGGTTGCTTATCTAGATACAAAAGAGACAAACAAGGAGGCTCCAACCAATTACAATGATTAAACGGCATCATTTTTCTCCTGGTCTTTGAAGCAGAAGGGCAAGGCCCTCGAGCAGGGCACAGACGACTCCTCCGCAGCCCCAGCAGTCGGTGCTTCTGTCCACGGCGCGGGGAAAGCAGCAGGAGAAGGTGCTGCTCAGAGGCGACAGGACACCCACGACCAGTGCAACGGGGACTGACCGGTGTTGGTCACCGGGGACAAACCCATTCACCTGACAAGAGTAGTAAATTGCACAGTGTCAGATGTCAAGAGAACTTCCCAAAAACTGTTTGGAAAGTCCAGGGACTGTTTATGTTGGGGTGGGGGGAAAGGTATCCGTTCCTCCTTGCAATGGGTTAAGCAGCTCTTACCCCTAAGATAAGCTACTTGTGCTAAAATGTCAACAACTGACCTAAATTATTTAAGATACAGAGCAAAAGTGGCCTCCGCTATTCAAGTTTCAGTGGACAGCCTAGGGGAGGAAAAAAAAGAAGAAAGGGATCCCTTCTCCCAAAAAGGCACTATACCATCCTGTCAGTCTACGAGATTCTTCTGCCTGGGCTACTCCGTCTTCCTGAATTATATCAAAAAATATCCCTGAAGTTTTGAAAGTGGCAATCTCAAAGCAGCATAGAAAGAAATCCCTTCCTAAGAACAGGTTAAAAATTCAGTGATAAAAATAGTAGCTTCCAGCTTTGACACGGCAGCTATAGCTTGTTCCTGTCAAGGTGGCTTTAAAATAGTATTTCGGGTTGCAGCTACAGAAAGCCCCTCTCAGCTACTATTTCAGAACTCTGCTTGGCTTTTTCCTAATCCCTGTAACAACAACGGCAAGCTCCTAAAAATACCAAGGAAAAAAAAAATAATATAAGAGCTCAATCAATCCATTACTTTCAGAATAATATTTGTAGATTCCTTATTTCCCTCTGCGATACCATCACTTTTAATCATAAAAGTCAGGTTAAGGTTTTACTTGGCATCTGTATCTCTTGTGGTGCAGGGAAAAGAAATTTTGGGCTTCCAACAGCTGTGCAGAAGGGCCTCAAATATTACATCATTTATCAGTAGTGTTTCCAGAAAGAAAGGAAACATTCCATGAAAAGATAATTTACTTGTCTTAATAATGTAAGCAGAAATTAAAGTGGAGAAATCCCTTCTGGCAGGATTTTTGAAAGTTACCTTCATTTTCATCATTGCTGACTGCACACATCTACTTTGAAAATGAATACGGTTTCTGCTTCAAAAGGCAAACCCAAAAAAAAGCACAGGAAAGGAGTGGAAGAGGAACCCTGTGATGTAAAACCTCATCGACTACAGTATTTTCTGGGAAGTTTACCTGCTCTGAAGTCCATACAGAAAGGGCACCTTGGAGAGTTTTAGGGAAACGTTTATAGCACATTCAGTAGGAGCACACGTCAGGGGTTTGGCTCAATATGCATTTAGGCAAAGAGAAGAAAAGCAACGGACCCCAAACTGTACAGTGTATATATATACACACACACACGCTAATGACTTTTTCCCAGTCAAAATAATTGGAAATAGTTCAGGGAAAGAGCTAAAAGGGAATGAATGTGAAAAATAGTATCATGATCTCCAATGAGCATACGGCCAAGCTCTCCTTAGAGTTGCATCAATGCAGTCCCATTCCAGCCTGGGAAACCTGTGCATCTTCAGCCCAATAAACCAAACCAGGAAATCCCCCGAGGGGTTTCCACAACCATTGAGGTGCTCTCAGGCTCTTCAGAAGCTAAATAAATATGGGTTAAAGTCATCTGACTGCTGGGTGGACACTCTTGCTACCGCCCGCCAGCGTTGCCAAGTAGGAGTACGATGCCATGGGCGCACACCATGTCTAAGGAGAGCGTTGTCCAACTAAACAGCTTCTGTGCAGAAATTAGCACATAGCCAAACCTGATTCTCTTGCCTAATGAGGACTCAGTTAATTATTGCAGAGAAAATGCCCAAAAGGGATTGGGATAAAACAGAGTCTAGGTCAAGTATAACTACACTCGGCACAAGTTACTGCGTAATTCTTGTAGAAGTGACAACAAAGTGGGTCCCGGTTGCCATGCCCCTCGTTACCTTTACTTTATGCTCCTTCCACCTCAGTTTTTAACTGTTTTGGCAGAGTGTGACCTTGGCCTGATGTCTCAGCTGATTTCACACTGTAAAACCAGCTGAGTTTTGATAATTTCCATGAAACCCATGGTATCTATTATGGTTTTACATTAATAAATATGTAGTCATTTCCAACACTGTTTAGAATTAGAGGGTTCCATGCACAATTTCCACCCACATAAACTAACTTTTTATGAACGCAGTTCAACGGGAGAGAAAAATATCTACAAGTCATACTCAAACTGAAATACCCCACTGCTGTTGCAAGAAGGTGGTTAAGGTGGAAAACAGCCCACTGAGATAAAACTATGTTGATTGCACGGTGGGTTTAAGTATTATTTAATTATTTTTTTATATCAAAGTAGTTTTTGCAGACCCGTGTGGGAACTTAGTCATTTGGGGTAAACTGATATAAACTTATCTACTGAAGCTATAACGAGGTATTCATTTTTGCCAGAACAATGCATTCGAAAGTCCTTGCTTAGCCACTGAAGGATGAGATTGGCTTACCGGTTGCAATTTTTAAATAAGATGGATTTATGTTTTCCTGGTCCCTACAGTGCACGTTTTCAAACCTTTCTGTGCAACTATGAGGCACAGAAACCCAAATATAGAAGCACCATCAGACCAACCTATTTATCAGGATACTCTACTGATTATTTCAGAAGCAGAGCTTGGCTTCCTACCCAAAGCGCTGCCAAGCTCCAAACCAACTTTTTGACAGCTCCTCTGAGGCGGTGGAGAGGGAAGGGTGTTTCTGACCCCAGCCCAGCATGACTACGCTGTGCTGCCTCAAAGCCACGTGGGTCCAAATGGGGAAGGTGAAGACAGGGGAAAGTGAAGACAGGGAACAGAGAGACACGGGCACAGGGACTTCGCCCTGCACACAGCTTCCAGGCAAGCTGGGAAGTTATAACGGATTTTTTTTTTAATCCTTCCTCGACAAGAGATTGTAAAATATTAGATACTTTAACGAAGATGACTGATGTTACACAAGACTGTGTTGCCCAAAGTCACCTTGACCACCACATATTCAGCCCTGGACACACTAAACACGCCACGGCCTGAGGAACCACTGACAGGAGATGGCCTCTCCGTGGCTAGGAGTCCAGGTCCCTGCCCCAGCCACAGAGCTAAAGTGATAGAGGCTTTTGCCCCAGCCCAGGTGGCTCTCCCCGTTCGAGCAGCCGCACTCAGCTCCCCAGCGAGACCCCAAAGCCCCGGCACAGTTGGGAGCACCAGCACTGCTTCGTTCCCTTTGTGGGATGGCTGTAGTGGAAACCCCGTAGCCTCCTCCCGGGGGCTTTAGCTCAGGAAGGGGTGACCGGCCCCAAGTAGTTGAACGGATGTACAATCCCCTGCACAGAAGCCCTTTATGTGAAATCAATGAACCACTGGCTGTTTTAAATCTCAAACAAAATACAGGAGAGTTTTGATTGTGGTTTGAAAAGAAAACTGAAAGGAACGTGTTGGAAGGGGAGCAGATCTCACCTAACGAGATCCCTGCGAGTGCTGGGGATTAACACACTGTTTGTGATTCCTCCTGAATACTAACAGCTTTGTTGCGCAGCTCACGACAAGCCCAAGAAGCTTTCTAGTTTCACTGCATGATTTTAAACCTCAGGAACTCCTTGTGCTCTTGAAAAAAAAATAAAAGGCCAGTGTGAACTGACCTATCTGACTTGGCTTCAGAGTGTCTGATGCCAAACCAGAGAGAACAACAGAAGGAAATGGAGGGTTTTACGTTGGTCCTACTCCACAAGGTGCTTGACACCATCTCCAGACAGCAATGTGGCTTCATGGTACCCAAAGAACTACTCCCAGCTCTTTCCCCCCCCGCACACACTTACGATTTCTAGCAAGTCACAGCCTTTGGTCTTCTCCTCTTTCTGAAGGGCTGGGATACAGCTGAAAGCTGGTCCACTAGGAAACAAAATGAGGAAAGGAATAAGTTGGCAGCATGATCCCTTGGCAGCTCATGCTGAAGACAACACTCCCCTCTAATTCCCAGCCTCGCAGAGTTAAGATTTCAAGGTGATTGCTGCCTCAGTTCCTGCCACCCCAACTTGCAGTGGCACGTCTGTGCCTTACTGGGGGATGCTCCAGCAGCAAAGTCCTCTGGAGGACTTTGATGGACATCAGTTGACACAGGGATAGTTCGTTTTGACCCGCTGCTGTGTAAAGCCTCCTTGGATAGCTATGATACAACATAAACCACAAACTAAAATGGACTGACTAACTGTTCCCGGAAGAGCTGAGATTTTACTCTAGGTATTTACGCTGCTCTTTGCCATAGATAAGGAATTATGATAAGAATTCAAGTGACTGTGTTAAAAAAACCCCAACCAGGCAGTTTACAAACTCAAGGGGTTTCTCAGGAAGGAACTAGAGAAAAGGTAATTTTGGTGTCTAAAAAGCAGGGTATAGGACTTTGAGTCTGGGTTTCCTCTCCTCCAGTTGCCTGTGGGACTCTGGGCAACCCAACTCTGGATCGTTGCAGCTCTCAGTTCTGCAAGAATTGAGGTGATCGGAAAATAAAGAATAGTAATAATTGAAATACTTTTATCATCACAAAATTTCATTCTATTGAAACAAAGACGTTTTACAGAAAAAGTTTCAAGCCAGTATCCTTCTTCTGACACCCAGGACAGGTTCTGGGCATAGCCACTTTAGACAATCCTGCTGGACTGAGGGAACTGGCCGTGTTTTTCGTCCGCCTACAAAGGGAACTAAAAGGACATGAAGTCTCCTCAGTCTTACACCTCCAGGGCATCCTCGCCACACACATGCTGTCCTGGAGGTATCAGTCCCAGCCCTACCAACCTCCCTGCTGTGACGCTACCAGGGATCCCAGGAAGACCTGAGACTTGAGACAACCTCAGGGTTTTGCAAAATTGGAGGTAGCAAAGCAGTCAACACCACGGAGGGATTTTAGGACAGCTTGAGAATCTGTTCCTTCAAAAAAAGCCCCAAACCTAAGCAGTTCCTTCTCTCTAAACAGCTGGCATGGCTTGATTTTTGTAAAAGGTGCAGAAAATATCTTGCCCAGCACATTTTGAAATTCTCCTTTTTAAAATCTTGAATCAGAATGAAAACTTAAAAAAACAAAAACCGAAACAAACCCACAACCCAGCAGGGCAGCATTTCAATTGGAACAGAGCCTCCAAACTCGACCAGCTGCAGCCAGGCCTGGAAGGAGCCCTGGAGCTGACCCCTCCCCATCCCTCCTGGCCAAGGTCCATGACTCTTGGGGGGAGCCATCTGCTCCACAGAAAGGTGCGGAGCACATTCTGCTCTCCTCTGCTCCCTCCCCACAGCAAGGAAGTAATTTAGCTCCCAAGCGCTTGTCTGATCTTTGGGAGGTGCTAATTTTAATATTACATTCCTCCTTCTCTTTGCAGGCCTTTGCTCCTCTATTTTCACAGTGGAGATAGCATCGGCTCCACCGATCCCTTGTGGCATGTACAGAGATAGCATGTGCTTCTCGAACTTTTTGTGTTTTGTGATGAGGCATCTGGACACTGCCTGGCACAATGAGATCTTGCTTTTGGTTTGAGCACCTGCGAGCAGCTATTACAGGAATCGTGTGACGGCTTTTAAAAAAAAAAAAAATCAACGATTTTGACTTCGCAGAGCTGCCTGACAGCCTCGACAAACTGTTCCCACCCCAAAGTCCTGATTTTAGGAAGGTTTTGACATCAAACCGGGCTAAACCACCCAATCTGGTATCAAAAGGCTCGCTTTGGACTTGAAGGAGGGCTGGGATTTCAAGCCCAGCCTCTCCGATCCGAGTGCTTTGCAGTGAACAGTAGCAAATACTCCTGTCCTTACGGCTTGAGCAAGGAAAAATCTACTTTTCAGGGGTTTGTGCGCCGAGAGGACTGGATCGTATTTCTCTCACTCCACCTCCCTCCCCCCCCCTTTTTCTTTTTCGCAGTGACATTGGCATTTCTTTGGGAGATGTTTAATTGCAGAAGGGTTCAGCAGACCCTCCCCACTTAGAGCCCTGTTTGCAAGTGTCAACCCCAACTTGGAGTTCAACCCGCAGTCAGAGAAGCAGTAAAGCTGGCAGGCTTAAGTACTACAGGAATGCTAACATGGCAGATCTGAGAGAGTTAATTTGGTCAGAATGCACTCTAGTAATGTTTATGTTTTAGATAAAGTGCCTACAATGTTGCAGCTTGCCCTTCTGACCCCATTTCCTCATTCGTGTGCAGCCCAGAGAAAGTGATACTTAATTCCAAATCTTTGCTTTTATTAGCTCCCAGAGAGGGGTCGGATTTCATCCCGGCCTTATCTCTGTTATAAACATCCTGTTACCATTCACATCAGGGGGATATCTTTGGGAAAATGATTAAATACGTTCCACCAGACACAAACCGCGTCCCCCGATGGGTTTTGCGCAGCCCGCGGTGATTTTGCGCGTGTGCGTGTTGTCGAACAGCGCAAGCCTCATCCTTGCGAAAGGGGCGGAAATTTGACACGCACGTGTGAAAACACGTAGAGGCCCTTCCACAAAGCAAGGCTATCTGTGCATTTGGGAGAACGGGCCTAAGCGCCATATGGAGTCCTAGCCTAGCTCAAACAGCTTCGCCACAGAGGTCTGATTCTCCATTCTTCTACCTTTTTGCTCGGTCTGCTGCAAACCACCTCTGATTATTTAAGCCCCAAGCCAGCACGACAAGCAGTAGTGCCTCTCCATCTCCGCACTGATTTCAGGATGGCAAAAACACTTGGGCACATTCATGCAGTAGCATTAACAATATTCACTTTATAGTTCTAAAAGTCATTTAAGCAAACAATTTGATGAAGTGCTGCATGCTCAAGGCAGCAGGCTCCTGGAGGACACCTTCCTCCTGCCCCACAGGTTACCATCACGTATCATTGCTCCACAGCAGCAGCTTTTCAGCCAAGGCACATACTCACAAACTTCAGCTATGGAGTCCACAAAAGGGACTGAGAAAGCAATAGGACAGAAAATAAGAGAAATAAGTCCCTGATAATATATTACACTTAGCATATGGCAAAGCTGGACATACACAGGAGTGCAAAGATGGGGTTTCCAGGTCTTAAAGAAGTTGCATTTCCCATTTTCAGTGGTAACTGACAGGTCACGGAGATACGTGGGGCAAGAGGAGCAGGTTTGCGTGGGACAAGTACGTGTCCAGAGGCTCCGCGCGCTGTGGATATACCAAGTGCTGACACGCAAACTTCTTGCGACATCTTGACATCTTGTCTAGCTCTGCCTTTTGGCACTGACCCAGGACACCCACCCTTCGGTTTCTTTCTACAAGTGATCTGGGCCACAACCATAACACACCCGTATGTTTAACATTAAACTCTTGAATTCAGTCGTTCGGGAAGATATTTTCAGTGTCACAAAGGGTAGGTAGGAAACCAGTTGTCCATCACTTTCCACCAGAGCTGGGTGCCAAATTATGTGCCCTTTTGATCTAGAAAATAGATACCTTACTCCAGTAAGCCCCTGGATTTCCAAACGTGCTCAGCAGGCAGCAGCACTCCTCGATTTGGAGCCACAGTTCAGCCCTACATTCCCCAACACGCATCTGCAAATCCTTCCATATGGCAGACAACGCTTGGAGCTGGGGGTCAACCCAGCTCCCCACCAAAAAACCATTCAAATTCTGAAAACAAACTTAAACCTGGGTCTATATGACTTTTACAAGTTGGACTTGTCAGACTGAGTCCTGTATTACCATATACATGAAATTCAGGGCAAAACAGCAAAAAATGCTTCCAGCCCAATATCTGGAGTATCACTGGTTGGAAAGTTACAATTGTTTTGTGGGGAAGTTAAAAGGAGATATATCTGTCTCCTTTTCTTTATGTATATAAAAAATACATCTCTTTTGGGAATTCTTTTTAACGAGTTATTGACAATACAAAGAAAAACCCACAACAACAAAATATTTTCTTTTGTGTTCCATAATCAGCTTTTAATTCCTTTTAGTTTTGGAGGTTTGACTAAAACCAATAATTTGGGAGTCTAATGAAAACAAAACCCAAAAGTGAAAATTTTAAACAAACTGAATTTTACATGGAAAGTTAGTTCCAGTTTGTTTCTTTCTTTTCGGTCTGACCAAAGATTGAAAGATATGAACTAAAACTGAATGTTTTGCAGAATTTCTTTCCCCACTCTTTGCTGGAGGCTATTATACATCAAGCAGCTTTCCAATTTGATCTTTTGATTTTAACAGCCTTTGTATCTAATTAAACGATACACCCTCCAGGGGACGAGGAAAGGGAACGGCCCCTTGGTTCTCCAGCCCTTTCAGCCTTTTCTTCTCCTCGCTGAAGCAAGAACAGAACGCATTGTGCAACAGGGGATGATCGCGATAAGGGAAAGGTCCGTCTTTGTGCAGACCTCAGGCTGCCCTGATGTCTTGCTCAGCCTTGGGTCAGGCGCGCAGGAGCACCGTGGGGCCCTGATGGCACCAGCAGACAGCAGGGACCATCCCACCGCTCCCAGCACTGCATAGCCCATGGTCTTCTGTACCGCCTGGAAAGGGTCACGCTCAAGAAACCAAATAAGATGTCGATGGCTTGTGCGTGAGCAACCCTCTCTATGAAGGGCCTCTACGTGGCCTCAAATAACAATGAGAGCACTGCCCTTTGGGATCATCAGACAGACCCAGCCTCCTCGGGAGAGGAGGAGAGGCAGCAATGTGGGTTCAGAAAGGTAGAAACACGCTCAGAGGGGTGCAGAGAGTACACGCTTATCTCCTCAACAGCCACTCCTCCCGTCCCCAAATGGGGTTAAGCTCCTCCAGCAAACACTGTTCATTTCCCTAGTTGGCGCACAGCCAGAAGATTTTGCCTTCCAGTCATGTGAACTTTTCAATTTGTGATTCTTACAAGCTGAGCTTACACGAAACTGTTTCCTGAAACGAACTGTTTCTATTCCCCCTCCATCCCTCTCTCCACCCCACCATTTCTGCTAGAGCAAAACCAACCCCATTTATTGATCGGCCGACAACAAACAAAGGCTCAGGAAGTCCAAGGCATCCTTTAAGAGCTACGGCGACAGGGTCTCCTGTCATATTTGCTCAGTTTAACTACACTTCCCTCAAACATTACATCCCTTAACATGTACTTAAGCAGGTCTTGGCCTTTTGGGTACATTTTCTAATGACCTTTGTTTTAACCCGGTGTATTCACTGGTGCGAATGCTGTGAGCCACATGCAAGTCATGAGTTTTGTTGAAGTGGGAACTTGATCACCAACTCCAATAAAAACCAGATCAGGTCCTGTATCTTTACTTCCAAAAATCAGCCTGTCTGCTGTTTTTACCATGGCTGGATATAGGCAACACAACATTATGCCCTGGGGTGTTGTTTGAGACCTGCACCATTGACATGGGCAGAAGAAAACTACACGTGCAATTATTCAGTTCACCCGGGACCAGGGCACACCATTAAGTAGAAAGACTTTCTAAAGGAAGGTGAATGGGCAGCGGAAGAGAAGATCTGTTGCTGGTTGTTGCTAGACACAGCACACTGTGAGGACTGACTTGACTTACGCAGTGAAGAATCACAATCAGATCAGGACACCGAGGCATCCCTGCCTGCAGCACGAGAAGCATCTCTGCTCTGTGGCAGCAGGGACGAAAAAAGCCAAGAGAACGTGAGGTCAGAGAGTAAAGTAACACAAACCTGGTTATGTCACAGGCAGATGGTGGAACCTCATCTGGAAAAACATGTGAGCATCTGCTCATTTTTTCCTGAAGATGAAGTAGATTGGAAGGAATTAAAGACACTGAGGGGTATAAAGAAAATGAAAACTAGAAGAATGCGCTCAAAAGAGTTGATAATGTAAAAAAAAATAATTCTCCTTTTCAAAAAAAATCTCCTCTGCGAAAAACAGCGTTTTCCTAGGATAGGGTTGTTTCTTACTTTTATTTTATTTTTTTGAGAAAACTTCTATCCTTTTCTAAGGCTGAGAATCTCTTGCTGAACTTTTTAATCAGACCTGAAGCCTGACATCCTCAACCCATGCCAGGTCTCAAGAGCAAGTGAGCAGTGCGTTTTCTAGGCATATATTTAATTTTCATTGATTTAACCGGGATTTAAATACGTATTTAAGATTGGGGGTTTTCAGGACTTGGGCAACTAAATCTCTTCAGTCCCACCGAAAACGCTGAGCAAAGCGTCCCGTATTGGCCACGCGCCTCAAGAAACCCACAGCCAGCTGATAGGAAGCACCAGGCACCGGCATTGAGGGAGATGGAAAGTCCCATCAGGCTGGGTTTAGACAGTCCCGGGAGCCAGGGGAACGCAGGCTCTGCATCTCTCTCAATAAATCCTTTGCTAAACTGAAAGCTCAAGTGCAGCCCAGGGAACAAGCACAGTCCCTCACGGGACACCAGCGTGCCACGATGCCTAGTGCCCGAGTGCAGCAGGTAGGATTCGGGGACCTTTTGCCGCCCACTCCGGCGTAGCATCTGGATTGGCCAGCTGCTGCAAGGCTCGACTTATTCGAATGATAAAAGGATTACTGGAGGTCAGCCCCAACTTAGCAGAAAGCCTAAGCCCAGCTTGCTTCACAGCAAACTGCCTTCCTTTAATGGTGTGCTCATTACAATCAAGAATGCACAGGGTTTTCTACAGATACAGCTTACGCTCACTTTGTTTTTTTAAAAAAAACAACAAACCCTTCTTCCAATTTAATACTCAGCCTCTGATCTACCTCTTCCCTATATTTTCTCAATAAGCATGTTTTGGTATTCAACCCAAGGAGCTGTCAGCCTGGGTTGGAAATGCTGAGGCCTGACATTTCTAGATTAAATGTCAACCAGATGTTTGTGCACTTCCCTTACGAGCCTTTCAAGAAGCTTCCCAATTTGGTATTGTGTTTCGCTATTAGGGGAAACCCAAGTTCGTACCTTACTAGTTTGAGCTGAAAGAGACTGAAAGCCTCAGGGGGAGAAAGAAATGACAGGTACCTGAGCAATAGCAAATATGATTCCAGGCGGCAATCCACAATAGCTGGTGTCCATCTATTTTTTTTTTCTTCAAGATGTTTGAAGTCTGACTGAAATAAATTTGTTTCAACTCCAGAAACTATTTTTATATAATACTAACATTTTCCCCTCAACCACTGAAGGGAAACACAGAATGGGACATTGCCCTTCCCTTAATCCTCCTGGCCGTGGTGCCAGAGGTGGCACCGCTTCGACAATGGAGAGCAGGATACAGGGGAAAAACTGAAGAGAGATTTATTCATGAAAAGAGAAGAGAGGAGGGAGAGTATTATTGCAGCTGTATCTGTCTCTAAAGCCCATACCTGGGATGCAGGAGGACACCCTGGGTTTCTTCTGCTCTCAACCTCGCAGAAGAGAAGCCTCAAGTTCCCGCTCTATAAAATGGGATTTATAGTTGGATTTTTTTTGTGTTTGTTGCATCTTGTATGGTCTTCACAGCAAGGAACTCGCTCTCATTATGCTTCTCTCACATGTACTGCAACAGGGCCTCAGGCAGAGATGGGGAACTCTAGGTGCCAATGTAGTCAATAAATAAGGACATAAATAATAGAGTTACAACATGTGGCTGAGAACTGGCTCTCATCCCAGAAGTTCAGAGTGAACTTTCCTGTTTTTGTTGGTTTAGTTTGATTCTAGTTTCTTGGTCAAAGTAACAATTTTTTAAACTGAATTTTCAAGATTATGAAAGAAATCAACAGGGAGACCTGGACAATGACCTGACAAATGGGCCATCATGAACGTCTCCGAGAGGCAAGGAAAGAGTCAGCTAATGGCTGCTCATGGAGCAGGCAGGATCTACACCCCCTCCCAAGCCAGATCCTTCACTTACAGCTGCATCCAAATTCCAGAATCCAAGTTTTTTGGATCAAGCCTATCTATAGAAAAAAAAAAAAGGTCAGTAACACATGTACATAGCCTGCAAGAGTTCAGGTTTGTCATAAAGGCCAAATTCTTATTCTCTGCACGTAGAAAGCTCCAAAATAAGTTGTTAGAAATAAGACCCCCCAAAAAATCCCCACTGGGGTGAGCGTTCTGCAAGAAGTAAAAACCTCCCCGGCCTCCCAAATCCACCCTCCGTGCGTGCAGTGGGAGCCGCACTGATCGGCCAAGAGCTGGTTCCTACCCATGAAAATGCAGGCAAGGTTTCCCGCTGAATTTCATTACCGAGAAGGAGGAGCAATTCCACCAGACTCAGTAAATGGCTTCCAGACCATGGCGTGGTGTGACCGCGATGAGAGTCTGACCTCGCGTGCTTGTGCGGCGGGAGGCTGGGAAATATATTGGGTGAAATCCTGGCTCTGCTGGAGTCGGTGGCAAAATTCCCATTGACTTCAGGCAGGTCTGGGATTTCACCCGTTACTTTTTTGGATGTCAGGGCAGCAACCCAGTACGGGATCCCATTCCAGCCTCCCGGCTCTGTTTGGAGCCACTTGTCAGGGATCAGTGACCCCTCTGGAGTGGCGATACGTTCCCTGGCAGGCTCGCGACATGCTGGTGAGCCGAGGGGAGGTGAGCAGGTTGGAGGACTCTCCATAAATGTGTCACCCAAAACGAAGCGGAAAGAGAGAAATCTGATAATTTAGAGCAACTCCTGTCTTATTAGGGACTGGATTTCTCTGCTTGGTGGTGGGGCAGGGGGGCCACTGCTGAAGGCTTTTGAAAATAAAAATACTTAATCACTGCAAGGGCTTGGTGACTCATTGTCCTGTGAAAAGTCTCTTTTGACAACACAATGGCATCTAAAAAGAATAGACAGAAGAGATGCTCAGAACAAAGAGATATTGAAGGGAATAACAAAAGGAAATGAAACCAAGGCAATTAATCTATCCACACTGCTACAGAACAACCCCATGGTACTGTCTTTGCATGAATCCAAAGATTGGGAAAGTGCTAAAGTCAGTTCATAATCCTCTGACAAAAAACACAGGCTCTATCCATCTCCTGCTGAGGTGAATGAGAGCAATTTCAGTGTGGCAATCAGTGCATATAGCTTTAACGTATTGCTTTGCCATTCATTTAAAACTAAAATACTTCCTGTGAAGTAAGATTTTTGTAAGTCACGGCCATATTCACTGCTGGGAAACATCTGCTCAGGACCTGTTTTAGGTGACACTTGTTCTCTGGGAAAAGTTGCCAACAGCTCCCCTGGATAGCCACGTAGACGGAAAATACACAGAGTTTGTTTTTGTTCATAAGATGCAGGAGAAAAGTAAACCTAGAGTGTAATTTCTCTGGTGTTTGCAAAGTGTAATTTTTCTCCCAGGCAAGCCAGTTCAGAAGCTGACCATGTCCTGTACAGAATAAATACTTATGTCATTACGATCATATCCGAGTGTTTGAAGTGAAAAGGCTGATGTTTAGCGCAGCCCTAACACGAATAGAATTGCTAGAGAACAGACATAATCCAGCATCTAAATTGCAAACCAGAAGTCTCATTGTTCGCATCACAGGAAGGGAGAACATTAAACGTCTCTCCCAGTAAACCTTCCTCGTTCCTAAATATGAAAAATTAACACCTACCAACTTCTTAGACAAGACAACAGCAAACCTTGAATGAGCCACGACCTGGTCTTTCATTGACGAATCCTGACTTTGTTTGCTTCGAGAAAAGAAATTCTTTCTAGTTACCAAAAATCACAGCTATTTAAATATCACCAACTGCGCAACCACAGACGAATCTTTGCGACTTGATGCATACTTCAACAGAGATCCAGCGCTTGTTTTTGTTTACAAATAATTAAAAGCCCCACCTGTAAAAGCTGCCTTGGTGAATTTCCATTGCTCAAATGATTTTTTTTTTTTTTTTTTTTTTTTTTTACAAACCTGACTTCTTTTGTAGTGTTGAGGCCTGAAGTCAAAAAAGTTCTGCGTGTTTATAATCAACAACTAAGACCAGCTTAATATATAAACACCTCAGTCCAACACACACACAGGCAAGAACATGCAGAATCAGAGTTCATCTTGCAAGGCAGGAGATGCTGGAATGTTAATATATAGGACCAGAAAACACATTCCAGCGCGCTAAAATAATTTGACTGTTCAGGAACAATCTTGCGCTCCTCGGAACTAAAATCAGTTAGTATTTAAGAAAAGGAAGCTTGTTGTATGGCACTGGTAGCTCAGCATCCTTAGGCTCAGGAATATCGATGTCAAGAAACACATCAGAGTTTCTTCCACCCCAGCCTGAGCAAAGCCAGAGGTGGCTTCTTCTCAGTGCTCGGTGTTAGTCAGGTTTTTTCCCCCTTCGCTTCTTGCATCAAAGCAACACCAAAACCCCACAAAACCACCAACACGAGTCTCAAACTACACGCATCAATCCTGCCTCAATGCAACAATAAAGGTACCCAGCTAAGCGGTAACCAGACAGGTAACGTGGCTGGATGCAGCCTCCCCGGCAGCTTTTGGCCCAGACATATCACGACACAAGCTTTGTGCACCTCCAAGTCACCCTGGGAGCAGAGATGGTGCTCGGAGATGCAAAACTACAAATGCACACAACAAAATACCCATGTTTTGGAGTAGCAGTTTAGAAAAAAAAACACAACCACACAACAAAAAAAACCCAACAAAAACCAACCCCAAAACTTTCCATGATGCTTCTGCTTTTCCTTTGTGAAACACATTCCCCTTCAGTCTTATGTTTTCCTCTCTTGTTTAGCCTGGGGTGAGTTTGTCAGGATGAGGGAAGGAAAGAGAGGAAGCACTTGAGAAAGCAATGGTTGAGCTGTTTTCAAAACTGTTTGGTTTTTATTTTTAAAAAAGAGCACAACAAAGCCCAACATGAATATTCCTACAAATTAGTTTTGTTTTTTTTTTTGAGCCTTTAAAAGTGAAGTTAAAAGGACAGCAGTAATTCCCAGCAGGCGGCAGACAGACCTGGTGTTATTGGTGTCCAGTTCACAGGCACCCGAATCCCCCAGCCTTGTCCCAGCGCACACGCAGCACGGTGCTGCGGAGCAAACACCAACAACTAACCTTAAGACCTCACCACCTACAGCAGACAAGCAGGAGGGGGAAGCATCACTGTTGCCATCTTATCAATAGAGAAATGAACTACAGGGTAGAATACAACTTGTCTGAAGTCAAAGAAGGAATTGTTGGTGGAAGCGAGAGCAAACTCCAGCCCTCGTTACATTGTCTCGTTACATCACCTTCACCGCAGAACACAAGCTTTTGCTGGGTAGGGAAATAACTCAGAGCTTAGACCTACGTCCACATAAAATCAATCTCTCTGCATTATTTGCACATGTGGAGTGGAGCATATTCCTCAGAGAGGCAAAATGGATCAATATTCCTATATTTAAGACGCAGAACTGGACAAGTATTATAATACATTTGCAGTGTCAAATTCTGTTACATCCAGGAACGCTTCATTTATCTCCAAATGCCTCTCAGTTACACAATATAATTAAAAGCCTACAGCCAATCCCCATGGGCCATGCTCCAAAGCAGACTCCGCATGCACCAGACCATCCCTGAGCTCCTTGCAGCTGCTGAGCCAAAGCTCTTGGTGGAGACGTCAACACAGTCAGCCAAAAATCTCTCTACACTATTTATTTGCCACCAAAGTACTACCTATTCTAAGAGACAGACATTACAGGATTGCACCTACTGAGGTTGCGCCTCCTGCCCTTTATCCTCCATCAGTAGGCAAGGCGTCACTATCACACCTCACGTGTGGCACCCCTACTGCAGGACAGTACCTTGACCATCAACATCTGCTCCACGCTTCAGTTTTGGTGGCAGGACAGGTCTTCAGCCCCTCTGCAGAAAGAAAGAAAAGAAATGGCTACTGTTACAGGTGGTCTTATCAGTGGCACAAACTCCCAGGGTTCCCCCTGGTCATGGGCTAATATATTGGCTTAAACTGTGCCACTTGTAGGAGTTAATCATGCGCGTGCCTTTGCTGGTGGTTTCTCAGCTACTCTGACATCAGCTGCTGAATAAGCACCAAACCTCCTAGCTAGCTGCATTGCTTCTGCTGGGTTGAACCCCAGGCCCTTGTCCTGCGGGCACAGCCATGCAGCTGGTTGCTATGGCTTTTTTCTTAAGCCCCCTTTAGCACCTGTGGTGTGTGTGCGGGTGGGTGCCTGGGTGGGTCTTTGCACAATGAGGGCAGGTGTTTCTAACGAGAGCAGCAAAGGAGCCAGGGCACCGCAGGAGACCTGCCTCCCTCGCCCTCTGCCTCCCCAGGCGCGCGTCTGGAGTGGGGCTTTGGAGCGCGCCTTGGATGTCTCAGAGAAACTCCCTTTGAAAGGCTGCTTTCACACAAATAAAGAAATGAAAACCTCTGTATAATGACCCCTCGTTAACGCACTAAAACATTAACAGAATTGGCTGGAAGTGCTTATTTTGTAAGGAAAAAAAAGCAAGCTGTTGTATTCCATATATGACCAAAGTTGATATTTTTAACCACTTACTAAGTATCAACTTTAGAACAACCTGCTTTAAAAATGTTGATGACTTTTTTCCTTCAGATTTTTAAAAATAAAACTTCTTTTCCCCCCAAATTAGGGCAAAACATGTATATGTTAAAACATACGTGGTATAGTTCCACAACAAAACTCAGCACCTCCTGCTTAGCTCCAGAAGTCTTGTAACATGCTACTGTCCACCCACGGACCTCCCGAAATATAAAATATCCTGAGGACCTCGAACGCTGTATATCTGTACGGTAGATCGCTCTATATATTAGTGTTTCTGGACACACTTTGTCAGTCCACCCTCTACTTGTTTGAAACGGAGAGTAAGCAAAATTAGATGGTTTAGGCAGATGCTAGCATGCTCTGAACTAAGTTTAAAGTATTTGGACAGTAAAATACTCTTTATTTATAGTGTAGCGCTTCTTTCACAGTTCAGGCATAGTTCAGTCCCAGTCATATAAATAATACTCTGACTATTATAATAGAAAAAAAAAAAGTGTATAGACCAACTTATTACACCAACCAGATAAGCCCTTTAAGGCTAGGATAATTTATTAACTACGCTGGAACATTTACGAGCTAATTAGCCAGAGCTACAATGATAATGAATTTTATGGACGTTGAAGAAATCATGCAGATGAGCAGCCTGGCGAAACACAGAACGTCAGACAGCTTTGGAGACCACTCGTCCAGCATTAGCGAAATACAGCGCTGCGAGAGCCGGGGCTTTGCTGGCAGCCAAACCAGCGCAGCGAGCAACCCCTGCCCGGCGGGGAGATGGGTGCGGGGAAGCTCCTGCAGCGCGACCTCAGCCGGTCCTCACCAGTCCTGCCTGGCAAACGTAAGACATGAAAACATGAAGTTGGTTTGGATGACAAGCAGTTGCCACCGAAGCGCAAAGGCACCAGCCTCGAGGCTGCTTGGCCCAAAGATAGGTGGGTTCCTCATTTTCATGTATTTCAGGAGTAAATCCTTCCTGAGATTAAAAAATACTACCTCAGCCCTGATTTCTTTTGGATTGAAGTTAGTCAAAAGAGGTAATTGCTTTGTTCTCTCAGCAGTGATGGTTTCCTGGTAACCCTTGAAGGTAAGGCAAGATCTGCTGCTGGGGGGCACACAAGTGGCTGCTGTGGGGTGTGGGAGGAGCAGGACAGCACGTCTGGACCTGGAATGAAAAGGAGTCCAGGAGAGCTGGTTGATTTTCAAGGACAACCTTCTCCACGCACAAGAACGGTCCATCCCACCAAGCAGAAAAGCAAGCAAAGGCAGCAGGAGCCCACATGGCTGAACAGGAAGCTCCTGACAAAACTGAGACATAAGAAGGAAGCGTACACGAGGCGCAAGAAGTGACAGGTGACCTGGGAGGAATACGGAGGGTGACCAGACAATGGAGCAGGTTGCCCAGGGAGGTTGTGCAGTCTCCATCCACGGAGGGGCCATGCATCCATCCTGACTGGACACGGCCCTGGGAAACCAGCCCTAGCTGTCCCTGCTCAGGGTCGGGGGGTGGACAGGACGATCTCCAGAGCTCCTTCCAGCCTCAGCGAGTTTGTGGCGTTGGTCCACGGAAAGTCCTGGGCACAGAGCTGTGTGTGAACTGCCACCCCACTGGTGTGCTGAAGGCGCCTGAGGCAGAGCAGCCAGGGAGGTGCCTCCATCCACGCCAGCCCCAGAGCCCTCTCGGGAGGGTCAGTGTTTACGGCTCGTTTTTTCCCAAGTGCAGACAGACACGGGTGGGAATGCCCTGCCTTTTGCACAACCGTCCCGTGGTCAGAGCTCTCAGCTGCGTGTGGGGAGCTCTCCCAGGACTGTTTATGTATTTTACAATAAACAACCTTGGGATAAAAGAAAGCAAAACAAAACCCAAGCGAAATAATCTTGGGAGTCGGAATGAGAAGGCAGACATCTTACCTGCTGGCTGGGTACCCTGGGTGCTGCGTTACAAAACCATTTTCCTTCACCCCTGTGTGGCACCACGACGCTGCGCTCCGTGGCACGCTCTGTCTCCATCGGGGTGGGGGAGGGGATTCAAGAGGAGAAAGAACCCCCCACCTTTCCTTGCCCTCCTTCTACCCAGGGTATTCTCCTCCTTGGTTCACGGGGAGCTCTCTGAATCCTCCATCTGAGCTGAACACAGGCCCTCAGCTTTCGCAGCCAAGCCTTTCACCTGGAGGCCATGCAACGGCATAAGCAGAAACAACCAGACATCTAAATGACTCTGCAATATATGTGTCCACTTTCCTGTTTTTTCTTTCTTGTTCTATTTCCCTGCTTTGCCGTACGGCATGAAAGCAAACAGCTCGGAGGTCTATAATCCTCTCGCTGCTGTTCCTACGTTGTTATCGCAGGGCGGAAGGTCTGGCTTTGCAGCCACACGTTGCGCCTCGCACCTCAGCGCATTGATTTAGCAATAGCCTCCTCTGATTTACGGGTGCAACTCACATTAGAAGGGCTTCCTGCACAAAAAAATACATGATAAAATGTAGCACGGTCAGTAGACATTCATTTAAAGCCACTAGACCTCACCAGGAATAGTCTTGTGCTTCAAAGTTAAGCACACGCTCCGGGACTTCACGGGTATTTAAGCACCGCCCAGCACTGCGCTGCCCAGATTTTCAGATGGTGTTTCTAGAGGTGTTTGACCAACTACGGTTGTGAAATGAAGGTAAATATGCTTTTCAAAAACATCTCAAAACAATGCTTTCGTTGCTCTCAGTAGGAGTTAGTTCCCAGGTCGTCAAAGAGCTTTGGGTGCTTCCTCTGACTGAATCAGGAGATTTAAATCCTGAAATGAAGCGGGGCTGGGCAGAAAAAGCTCAGCAACTCAGTCCCTTGAAGGATCTGGACCTGAGTGCCTTCTGAACATCTCCTCTGCACAGCCAGGAAAGGTGGCGCTCAGGCTTAGCAGCACTGAGCGGGGAATACCCAAACCTGCAGCTCAGGGACCTCACGTGGCTCTTTCCCCTGTGGTGGTACCGAGGGGCACGCGCCCCACACAACAAAGAGAAAACACTCGCCATGACCCAAAATCTCTACTCTTTGGGACAGAAACTTTGTGCCTGTTAATTCATCTAAGTGCCTGCTCATACAGGTAATTATGGATAGGAAAAGCAGGTGGGAGGCACCTCACCAGCGCAGAACTCTGCCCCTGGGTTTCCCCTTCCAACCTGCCCTCACGGCCACCAGGAGGCGGCTTTTTTAGGGGCTGCTTCATTGGACTGATTTTAGGGCGAGATGAATTGATGCCCATTTCCCTGCGCCAGGGCGACAACTTCCCACGTGGCTCTAGGATCAGCCCCCGTGGGTGGATAAATTTAGGTGAGGCAAATTCTCTCCCTCCCGCAGGGACGCTCTATCCTATTGAAATCAAGCAGGGTGAGCCACCCCGGTGCTTTGAGTGTCCCACCAGCCTCTACCATTGATTTTTACACAAATAAACGCCCATTAATATACGACCTTTTGTCTTTGTACGTGTCTGCCTGGTGTTTGGTTTATTGGGGCACCGCACGATGTTTCACAGTATGGGCAGAGCCGGCTGAAATTCCTCATGGAAATTCCTGTACCTCAGATGTAACGACTTGTAAATGCACAAGTATATGTGTGTGTGTGTTGGGACAGAATTCAATGAAAAAGAGAAATCCAATGAAAAGCGTCGGCTGTCAAAAAACATTCTTTGAGGTTTTGCATTTTCTTTCAGTTCTTGAAACACTGAACGCAAAACTGTTTTTTACATTATTACGAGGATCTTTTATGCTCTGCCCCCTCTTTTTTTTTCTTCCCCACTGGAAATTGCAGAGGCATTGGAAGTATTTTGACGTGTTTTGATCACCTTTCACATCTCGTAGAGTTTTCCAGTCAAAAAAAGCTGGAAAACAGGAAAATCTTAAATGAAATATAGGAGGCTGGAAATGCAGCTAAACCATGGCAATGCCACAACTGAATAAGGAAGCTAAAATGTTTTGCTTTATAGAAACCAAAATATATAAATCTTTCAGGTTAACATTTCATTTTGTTAAAAAAAAAAAAGAAGAAAAGTCTTCCTATATTTCCTTCTCAGTCTGACTGGAGATGAAAACTCCTGCCGTATTAATCTCTTCCTAGATTCGGTACGCCAACTGCAAAGCTACGGAAAGGTGTGCTGTAAATGACCTAGCATTAATTGCAGTAATTTCCCCGTGGCTAAAAACGGGTGGCGCTGGGCCTTTTATTCCCTTAAATTCTCTTCATCCTTTTCTTTAAATAGCTGAAGTGTGAATGTCGCTTGACATTTCTTTTTCTTCGGGGAGCAGTTATACCACCCGTGACCCTTGGCTGTGTCTCCCAGAAGCTGCAGTCATTTTCAGCTAAGGGTAATTGGCAGCAGAATACACTTTGTTCTGTATAGTGTTAAAAATGGGCTACTTTGTTTTGCCAACCTTCCTGAACTTCCTTTCAGTTCAATGAAGGAGTGCAACATTTGTATAAGAAAGAAATATTGTCTTCAATGGGAAATGTATTCCATGTGTGTTATAATTTATATTATGACAGATCTTTCTTAACTTACAATATTGTTATTCACCGGGTGGAAAGAAACTTTATCAACTTCTTCCTTTCTTTTTTTTAAAATGCATTCTTTGAGACAACCATAATTTTTATTTGCGGAAATATGTGATAAATTTGAATAATAAATTTATATTAAAACTCCCATTTGTATTCGGTTTCCTTCATAAATCTGGGTAAGATGTCAGCTGAGCGGTTCATATATAAAATATTAGAACAAACATTGCCTGTCTAATTGAAAAATCTGTCTTCATCAAGGACCTGGAGCTGAGCTTAAGAATGAAAGATGGAGGCTTTATTTAATGCAGTTCTGCCCCAACTGTCATGAATGCTGTCTTTTTCTTCCCCTTCACCACCTCAACATAAATAGCAAAGCTCTATTCCCCAACTGGTCTTAAAGGCAGAAATACAAAGATAGGCAGAGAAAGGAATGGTCGCTGGTGTCCGTAGAGTGGTTTAACGTACTTATGTTCCTGAGCGCTAATCCTCCTGCACTTAAAGGATGGGAGTTGCGATCCCTACTGTATTGGCTGGCCCGGCTTCAAAATTTACAGCTAATGTAATAATCTCCCGGGGTCATCCCATGGGGTCATTCCTGCTATCATCAGAGGATGTAACTACAACAGTGGGGAGAGATAAAGGCGAAAGCAGAAAGGGAAATGAAAAAAGGAGGCTGGGAGGCTTTTGCAGACCAAGGAAGGGAAAAAAATTAAGAAAGGAAGGGAAAAAAAAAAGAGCGTATGTGTGTTTGCAGAACTGCTGGGATTTCCCTTGCTGATTTAAAGCTTAGAGAGTGAGTGTGAAAACCTGCCAAACCCACCGGTGTCCCCTGATCCAGCCAGGCTTTCGCGAGAGCGACTACAAAGCCGGCCACGGTTTGAAACGGAGACGGGGGAATCGGCGGCCCCTGGAGCAGGCGAGGGCGAGAGCCGGCGGGACTCCCGGTGCCGCCTTCGCTGGGCGCCGGACCAGAGCTGAGTCCAGCAGCACCCCAGCCCGGGGAGCCTGGCCAGGGGGTGCCCGCTCTGCTCATGGGGACGTGGGGTTTGACCCCGCTGAGCTTCACGGAGGTGCAGCAGGAGCAGCAGGACCCTCGCAGTTTGATATACCAGGAAAAAAAAAAACAAAAAACCCCAAATGTCTAGCCCGATAATTAATAATTCAAGGAGGTCTCTGAAGCTATTTCAAAGTTCACATATAAGTATGCGTATGAGGCTTTTCCTTGCTGCGCTCAGGAAACACCGAGGTGAATGAACGAGAAACAACATTGTTTTTTATAGAGCAGTCAACAAAGGAGATAAACCCCTACTTTTCTAAAGCTGGATCCTCCCCAGGGCCTAACAAACAGCTTGGGGAGGGTGGAGGCCGCACTGCTATGGACAGGGAGGAGCTGTATCCAGATGTGGACTCCACTGGCAGAGCCATATTCGTGCAACACTTTAAGCTGGATCAAGCCAGAGATACAGCCCTGGCATCTCCTGCAGATGTGAGCAGCTCCCGAGATGCTAGTCCACAGCTCTGGAAAACTGAGTTCAGTTTTTATCCCATCAGATACTTTCCCTGCCGCTTTATTCAAAGCACTGAGCTCCTCTGAACCTTGGTTTTCAGTTTTCTGCAAAATATATTTCATTTACTTTCAGCTGTGCTCCTGGTGCTACCACCACAGAGTGAAGGATCTTTGCACTGATCTCGGTGCTGCTTTGTGTCCAGCCCTAAGCCAAGGGGCAATTTGAGTAATTATGGAGCAATCCAGACAGAAGAAAGAACAAACAACCCTCAAGGAGAACTAAGAAGACGTAGCATGCATGAGAAACAAAATCTCAATGTAAGCAGTGGTCACAGGACTATTCTGATGGACGCTGAAGATGGGCATAACATCAATATGAATAATTGTCATGTATTGCTTAGTCCTGTGGTCACTGAAAAATTTATCTTCCAGCTTTTTGAAGGAAATTCTGGACCCTCGAGCACCAAAGAAATGGTGGCATTTCAAAAGAGTTCAATCTGTGTCTGGGACTCTCCAAGCACCTCACCAGCATCTTTGTGAAAGGAGGAGGTGGAAGGAGAGCATCTATTTTGGCATTTCAAACCCTCCTTTGACTCCAGTAGCCCCCCCACACACTGTAAAACTCCCAGTAATATAAAGTGTTGGTTCATTAGAAATACAGGAACAGGGAACCGATGCCTTCAACACTAATGATACAACCAGTGTAAAGAAAACCACAAACTCACGAATCTGACAAAAAACTACCAGTCCATCAAAAGAGAACAGACGTCATTCTTACGGCACTCGGAAATGAAACCAGTATCAGCCTGAGTTCTCAAAGTGCTGGAGATCACGTCTCTCTTCATGGTAGCTGGAAATTCATCCAAGGCATAGGACAATCTCATTTGTGGCCCTAACAATTATTCACGTAGGCAGTACTGCTACGGTGGAATCACAGCCCGGCAACGCCTTCCACCTTGCAGGGAGAAAGTAGGGAGGGAAAGGGATGACTTGCGATAGAAATATTTTTTCTTCAGCCAAAAAGATAAAGGGAAAAAAAATACTAACCGCAACACAAATAGTCAGCAAGAACCTAAGAAAACTGGAATGAATATTCTTCAACTCCTGAACAAATTTGCAAATTAAAATGTCTCATTTTCTGGTTTTGATGAAAAACAGAAACACTCCAAGGAAAGCAGAAACTTTCTGTAATTTGCTTGCTTTGGCAGAAATGAAATAGTTTCTGATAATAATTTTTACGAACACTGTTTTTACCGGCCTTCACTCTCACAATCACTTTATTAAAAACTTGGGAAGCCTCTTATTAAAAGACGTGTAAAGAAATAAGCTAAAAGCAAATCACCTCTGTTTGCATGAGACATTAAGGGATAGTGGAGATATAAAGGAGGTGACTTCCAAAGTTGGAGAAAATCTGCCATACTTGGGATAAAATTCATCTGACAATGGCGACTTCAACTGCAGCTGATCTGGAGTCTCAGTGCAGAGGCAGTGGCTACTAGTTGGCTGTAGGGGGCAAGCAACCGTGGCCGGGGATGGGGACCACACCACCACTTTCACTTGTGTGCTCGGCCCCTCGAACCTTTGTCCACTGACTTGCTCATGACTGAGAATTTACCACAGTGGTAAATATCAGGGGTGTGAGTCTTTAATTACGTTTCAAGAATACCATAACAGAGTGGGAGCTGATCCTAGAAATGGCTACCAACCGTGTTAGAAACGGCTACTGATCATCCCGCTTCACCGACAAGACGTGATGCTCATACACCATCCAAAATGTGAACGGCTCGGCATGCAGCACAGCACTACTGCACCTCTCACAGCATGTAAATGGGTCAGTTTGTTCTCAGGTCTTACAATTAACGACATACACTTTACGTTTATTTGTATATACATATGACGAGGAATATAAGAGGTTAACGCTAGCTCTGGAGGTAACCAACTCTGGACGATACCGTTGCTGACGAGACCAGTGTTAGCAGTTCACCATTTCAACTCGATACTGTAATTTACGTAGTGACCCGTCTGTTAACCCTGCCCCACTCTCCCTGCACCAGCAGCAATTCAGGTGGAGCTGAATAACCTCTGTCATTGTCCTGGCCTGCCATGAGGTTTCTCAGCTCAATGCCACACTTGAATGACACTCTGTCATTATGCTATATTTAGGTAATGAAAGGTGTAATTAGCTTTGTTCTGCTGCAAGCTGATCCGACCCTGTATGCATTATAAAAGGTAATAAAATAGGTGCACAGATATAAAAACCTGAATAAGCATATTATTCGGTGTAATTTCATGAGCCAAAAACCGATGAAAGAAGTGGGGTACGGGAGCCTCAGCCACTCCAGTGCCCAACCAGACCTGTCGTGAGAAGCCACGCAAAAAGCGCAGCGGAGGTATGTCGAGGCACCAACAGAGGCATATTTAATCAGTCCCCCGCTGTTGCAGCTTTTATATAATTGATGGCATTTTGCAATGATTGCTTTCATATTACACTACTGTATCTTATCTCCCCATTGTGAGGGGAGCAGCTTTATGTTATTGTCAGCGGCCCTCCAGAGCCGGCATTATCCCGGGCCCATGCCCTTTGTGGGGCTGTCGGCTTGTCATTAATTGTTCTGCCTGGCCTTTGTCTGGGACTTTGGCCATCTGCTTTATCGCACCCCATCAGCCTTCGGTAGGAATGAATGGAACTGATAATATAAAAGTCCTGGCAGGAGAGATATTGGGCTAGAAGCTCTGGATGCCAAATTAGTCAGTCCCCGGGACATCACGCATTTTCTTAGCATGAGTAATTCCAGTTGGGAAAAGGAGTTTTGCAGTATTTGCAAAAAAAATGGTGGCGTGTTTGATATGGATGGTATCCTTACCTTTGGTGATTTACACTAGGTGAGTGGCACACCTATCTTTGGATGGTGCCTTAGCTTTGTAGGCAATATGCTCAAAGCTCTGCTTGCCTCCAAGCCAGTGGAAAATCATGCAATGGCTCATGCACCCAGGCCTGGATCCTGCACATGAGATGCTCCTCCATCCCTGCTTGATCCCGGACATGAGATGCTCCTCCTTGACCCCAGCTGCAGCAGGACCAAGGCTCTGCAGCAAAATATGTCAGGAAAAAAAACGCCCCACCTGCTCTACCAGAGGTTGATGTGGTGGTATCTGCCAGAGGTTGGGAGCAGGTGAGAGGCTTGAGCAAGGACATGAAGCCCTGAAAGCATGGGCACCTGAGCCACCAGCTCCTGGCCAGGCAGCTGGTTGTGCCAGCTTGCTCACACATGCACAGACCTGCGGGGTCCTGGGCTACCCTGCCTCTCTCCGAGGAGAAAGGGAGAGGAGACAACCCACCCATGGCACCACTGCAGCCCTGCGAGAAAGGGCAGAGGTGAAATAAAATGCGCCCCATGGCTTGTGGCCCAGACAAAGAGCAGCAGGACTTTCAGATCTGGCAGGAGCTACGCCATGACTGCAGCATTGGTAGAGTACGTAGGGTCAACCTCTCGTGCCCACCTCGCACGTTGCTCGCTGGATGTGGCTGCTCTTGGGGATCTCACGGAGCATTCACTGCACACAATGGGGGACTGGGGGTGTCTGGCCCAGCATATGCAGAAAACACACCTCGGAGGAGCGGACTTTGGGGTGTCACACAACATTTTCACGTCGTGGCCCTGATCAAACGGCTCTCGGAGTCCTGGGAAAGATGCATCCCTCCCATGGACTCCAGTGGGCTTTAAAGCAGGGCCTGTGATCAGCAGCGTATGAAGTCTCCTCACAAAAGTCTCCCACAATAAAGATGTTTTACCTGATGCAGATGCTTGTAAAACATTTCTCAAGCAATTATAAACAGGTAATGCTTAAATTGCGTGGGAATATACGTACACAAAGTGAAACGATTCTGTTTTCTTTTCGCTAATGAACAGGACCATGGGTGTTTGCTCCCTGGTGGGAAGAAGGAGTTTCTCAGACGTATTTCCTAGGCGAGGCAGGAGCTGTTGGTGAATATAACCAAAGTATCAAAGGCAAATATTCCAGCTATTGTCACCTGGTATGGCTGTGACCACCGAACAACGCATGCAAACCTATCCTTCCATCCCGCTTTACCACCGCTTGCTCTTCTTTCCCTTTGGTGGGTCTCTAACTCCTATTTGTCTGCTGTGTATGAAGGAATAAATATTTTCAAAAGCTTGAATGTAGTTCTCTTCTAAAAAAAGCACTGACTCTCAGGGGAGCCTTTACACCAGCACTAAACGCTCCTGAACGTGTTGCCCTATGGTAACAAGGGTAAGAAAGACATGAAAAAGAGCCCTTTAAAATTCACAGTATTTTTTTTCTTTTTTTTCTTTTCTTTCTTGTGTGTGATATTTAATCAATTCCTCCAATTATCTTATTTCCCATTAGCACATTGCCTTTATCAGAATAAATCAAGTTTTCCTACCCTCATGCCCAGTTCCCACATTCCAGGACGTAGGAAAGTCCACAACGCAGCCAGGAGCACGAAGGCAGGCGGGGGGGAACACAAAGCCAAAGCCACCAGAGTCTTCACCCAGGAATTACAGGACAGAGAGCCCTGTGTTTCTTCGAAGGCCAGAACAGATTTCCTAACGATCCTCTTGGTCTTAAATCTTCTGAATTAGTTCATCTGGGGCTTAAGTGCCTATCCAACAAAATCAACACACCAGCTACAAGCAGCCGTAGAGATGATCCGCCCCCCCCCCCCTCCACTTTTTCCCCCCCTGCGAAGAGCCAGACAAAGCCACAGTGAGATACTCCATGTCTGCAAGCCCCAACCTGCCGTGGGCCCAGCTGGACACGGCCTCGGCGCAACCCACAGCAAACACCTCCCCAGAGCCGCGGCGTGACATTGCAGCCGCCCACACTTTCACTCAGGAATGCCTCTGGTCTCAGGAGATGATGGATATTTTCTCCTGATGCTACCCATGGAAAAACAAACAAACACACACACCCCTTCTGACAGCCCCGTAACCTGGCTACTACCGGGGGGTGCGGGGTGGTGGGAAGCCGCTCCCTGCGAGTAGAAAATAACCCCCGGTTCGGGCAGGCGCGGAGAGCATCGGGGACCCGGGCTCATGAGCTGCGCTGCCCCAAACTTCCTCCTCGACCTTGGGAAAGTCGATTCACGGCCACGGTTTAGATATTAGCGGGAGCGAGACACACGAGCGCTTTTCAATTCTGCCCTTGGTAAAGTCGGGGTGACGGCTGGGCACTGCCTCGCAGGGGGGCTGTGAGAAAAATACAGTAAAGGCAGTGAGACAGTCACAGCCGGCTGGGATGGGGGCCACACGCATTCCTGGAACAGATTTCCTGGGGGTCAAGTTTCTCTCGAGGTGGTATTTCGAAAGCTAAACATAAAGGGGTAATGAATTACCGCTTGGGATAAACCAGGTCCTTAGCTATTCGGAGTTTAGATACGTCTCATAATGCTTTTATCAGGGCCGGCTCCTGTGCTTATTAAAAATGCTAGTAACGTCCTGTTCGACTGGGTTTCTTTGGCCCTTAGTGATATTGCTTGCTGAACACAATGAAAATGTGACACTTCAAAATAAATATGTTCTTTCCAAGGAAATCTGGCTCTGCCGCCTGATAAATTCCACCATTCACTCAGCTTCTGGAATTTAAAGAATCCCTCCCCATCCTTCAGCTGGTATTTTCTTAAAAGTAACTATCAGGAATTATCAAACGTGGGGAATTCCCAAAGGCCCTAACATCCCAGCTGGATCAAAGCGTGGCGGTGATAAGATCGGTGAGTGCATACATCCCTATTCTGTGGAAGGGAGGTGGGCGGAAGAATAAATACAGTAGAGGCCGTGCCAGAAGCTAATGCAATACAAACACTCAGCTACCCCAGATGCGTTTTCAGCAGGCTTTGTCTGTGACAGACCATCTTCCCACCTGCGGAGAGGAGCGGTTCAGTCGGAGTTAATCTGGCACCGGGTCACGCTCAGCACCTCTGCTCCCCTGCCCAGCCCTTCGGGCCCAGGGAGGGGCTTTGCGCCCAGTTGTCACCCCGTCTCCCTCTCCCAGGCAGAGCAGAGGACTTCCTGAGCCAGGCAAGAAGGACGAGGGCAGACATCAGGGATACTACGTGTGCCGCTGGGCGCAAGCCGGACGCTGGGGAAGACAGTGCGTGTCTGAAGAAGATGCACTGAATGTGGTTTTCCACAGTTCCTGCACAGTTTACATTCCTTTAAAGCTCCCACAAAGCTCAAGTGCCTTTAAAGTCCTTTAAAAGATACCAGGTCTCTCATGGTTTCTTGCCAAAAGGTAGCCGAGACTTCACATTTCATCTTAAGTCAAGACAGTTTTAGTGATTTCATGTTTCTGCAGCAGATGTCGATATCTGCCACGGAAAAGTGCTTTTGGAATACGAGATTCCTACTTTCCAATCAAGGCTGTTTGGGCAAACTTTGCAAACACAAATATATGCATATTCGTGTTCACGCATTTATTTCAATTACAGGTAACGATACCTGTGAAAGGAGGGGCTGGCGCTTACTGCCTGTGTAGTTTTCTTTTTTACTTTGAGTTTTCCGTAACGTAGACAAGAGAAAACAAAAATAATGAATTCTGCCTGCTCCTGAGGTTTCCCCCTGCCAGACCCACATCCCACCCCCGAGGTGTGGTGCTACCGTCTGCACGCAGGTAGGAACTACAGTGCCTCGTCTTCTCTATCAAGGTACTTAGCAGATCCCCAAAGACACATTTTTACCAGCCTGAGTTACTAGGAATCCACAGTAAAGGGGAAATCCTAACAGTGCCGGAGAAGGACTCAGCTGAAACATCACAAAATAAGAGCAGGCGCTGCTTTGACAACTGCTACTGATATTAGAACGTGTTCGGAGAGAAGATGCTGCAAGTTCTCAGCTATTCAGTGGTGTTTATCTTCCTGCCTTTTGAAATTTGTGGCCATTGCCTGGCAGTTGCCAGACAGGCATTCATTCAAGCTGGGTCAATTCCTTTTTCATTTCACTCGCCTGCCTCCCTGTAACGGCTGGGAAGTCTGTTGGTGTAGAATGGCAATGTCAGGGGAAGCATTTTGTTATTAGTGGCTTCTGGAGGAAATGTGCTAATAGCCGTGCCACTATTATTTGTTTCGCCAGTTTGAACCCAGGTAAAGCGAGAGAGCTGACGTCAGGCCCAGGGCAATGCGGGGCTGGGGGGTAACGCAGCGCACGCGGAAATTGCTAACGCCACCATCTGCTGGAAATGGAGATGTATGTTAGGGCTTTGCCTGTTATGGCTTTTATGATTATTTTACTGCTTGTTGTAATGCCAGGGTTTCCATTTTTCACGTACCGATTGCTTTCAGGTGCATCAATTCATACAATACCAGCAGAGGATGCCTTTCTTAAAAGTTTTTCCAAGGACTGGGAGAAGAGATTTTTAGGATTTTCCTGCTCTTTGGGGTCACTCACAGTGTAGGTCTGTTAACGCTCTCTATCCCGTTAGCTGTTTGGATGCTAACATGATGAATTAATGTTATTTAAAATGTGCTCAGTGCTTCACAGGCAGCGCACACATCACAATGTGACAAACGTGAAAAAAAGAGCCCAGCCCATAATGATATTATCACACCGAAAGTTTGGGTACAAATACATTAACAATTCTCCCTGGTGGCAAAAGAGTTCTGTTATTTTTTGACATTCCAGTTTGTACGGGAAACGCGAAGGCGCTCGTGCTCGAAGACAAACGTGATTTTTCCAAGATCTTATATCAGGCTGCAGTCTTCTGCAAAAAGGCTTTTCAGAGGAGGAATGTGTGTGGAAATGGCAAAGATAGGCAGGGAACTACTAAAGATGACAGAAACAGGATACGGTGCCAGGAAGTATTTCAAAGACCCAGCCAGCAAAATAGAGTCCGGCTGCTTTAAGCAAAATTTGCAAGTGCGTACTAAAGTTAAGCATACGCTTAAATAGTAGGCTGAATAAGGACAGACTTACGCACATATTCAAGTTCTTTGATGAACAGCTTCTTATTAGTGGATTGACTTTTACGCAGCTGGAAGTGCTGGAGCGAGTCACTGGGATGTTAATAGAGAGCGTCTTCACCAACCAAGCTCAGCCAGCGGGTGGAAAAAGTTGTGGAATGGCGTTAAAGAGCATTCCAGAGCAAAATTAGCTCTGCTTCATATTATATATATTTCAAAACATGGGCAAACTGTTAATAACAAGATGAGACATCAAGGCATGCATCAAGGATAACGAGTTAATCATTAAATTATTCCTGTCTGTTTACACTGTCAGACAAAGTAGCAGTCAAAACATTCAGAAAGTTGCCTCAGTGCTAGAAAATCCACGGGGAAAATACCTTTTCGGCACTTAAAATAACAGTTTTCGTGCTACTGAGTCATCAAAATTAGTTCTGCATTGTTAAACTTTAAAGGAATTCTGCAGATAAAGGAGTCAATGAAATCTCTTCAAGACGTACAGAATATTCAGTGCCAATTGTGCAATAAAAACGATTTAAAACAAAAAAAACCCTTGATTATTACTTTTGGTACTTTCTCATCTTCTCTAACACCAAGTATTATTGCTTGTGAGCTCGACTAAAGGATATTTAACAGACTAACAGGGGGAGAGGGATCTAATTAACAACCACACTGATTTATATAGAAGATTAGACCTGCCTCCCTGTCGCTGCTACAGTTCCACTCCGGAGAGGACACTGTTTTTCCTTCCCTCACTAGGATCATCGGTATCTCACTCAGTGCCACAGCCTTGTCAGAAATGATGGCACGGGGGTTATTTCTGGCTTTACTAAGATTCACCTTCTCATTTTAAGTAATGTGGCTGACAAGCCACCGACCTGCCCTGGTGAGCCTATGGTCTGCACCACGATGGGAAGGATGAAGGAGAATAAAGGGGAAATACAGATGTCTGCCCTTTGGTGACGGAGCAAAACTGCGGGGAAAAAAGTCCCTGTAGAAAGCTGCTGCCCAAAATGGTCACATCTGTCTTGCTCCCGTCAACTGGCTGGTGAAAATGGCAGAGTCTGGACATCCCTGTCCCTCCCGTGCAGGGAATGGCGGTGGCAGGGCCTGAAGGACCCGCCAAGGGCACCTTCTCCCAGTTTCTTAATTAAAAGTGCAGAAGTAGAATATTTTTGACATTCATCTCTGTGTATTTTAGCAGCTCTGCTTCAGGATTCACAAAGATTTAGGGGCACTGCAAGAAGTGTCCTGGACAGCTGGCTTTCCTCCTAACCTGACTGCTGCAAAATTACGGAAAATGGGAAGATGCTTATGAAAAGGAAGATGTAAATCTAGAGTAATTTTCTGTGTTTATTCACAGAATGTCTGTAAATAACTCTCACTGAGTTACTCCCACCTTAGGTGAGTATGCCGTCCCCAGCCTGAAGAGCTAAACAGTTCGGGTAAAACTACAAATTACTTTGATCAGTCAAATGCCCTCCGACATTTCTTCCGTCAGGCACTCTCCTGATTAGTTCCTTAAAGACGTTCTCACTTATTTGCTTTTTGACTGTAACGATATATAGTGGACACTACTATTTCACTCTTTATCTGGTATAGCAGGATGGCTGCCCGGAAGACACAGGGAGGTCTACAACTCCCTATGTTGTCCGGCCATTCTGGGGAGCCAGGTGACACATTGCAACGTCACAGGCTACAAACACAAGCCCAAACACATCCACCTTTCTCGGGAAACCACTACGGCGTGTCAGAGACCCCCAGCCGTTCAAGATCCTGCAGAAGTGACCGTTTGTAACCATAGCTTTTCATCCCGTCTGCAAAAAACACCTCTGGACCTAAAACGTCATGACTGTTACAGCTGAGCGCCCTGTCCCTGACACACGGCGCAGCCCTCGCAGCCCCTCAGCAGCCCCACGGCTGGGCACCGACCCAGTGGGCAACACCAGCGCGTCCCAGCCTTCCTGCGCTCCCGCGGCTCTTGTTCCAAGGCTTTTCTCCGTCTGGCGGATCCCTGGTTATCTCCCCGCAGGGCTGTGTTTCTGCAGGCAGGGTGGTGGTTCCCCTTGGCCCTCTCGCGCGGCTGCCGAATGCCGATGAGATAACTGGTCCCGGGCAGCCCCAGGCGGCCGCGCAGGCATTAAGCCCTCAGCCTGCAGTTTTTCAAGCACTGAGAGCAGGTTTGTGATTATCAGCAATTACTTAACTGGGTTGGGTATTTCCACTCCTACCCTTCTCTTGTTTGGTCACAAGACGTTTAATTAAGGAGATGAAGAGAATTTCATTATATTCTCATTGCTGCCTTTCAAGGGTGAAGAATTGCAGAAATGCAACAAGCCCAATTTCCTTGCAGTCAAGATTAATTTGAAAGCTGTCCAGTGAAAGTATATTTTTTCTTAAACTACAACATGCTTGCAGCTACTAGGATAGCGGAGGCTGTAAAATATCTAACAGACATAACGAATGAAGTTTATTTCTCCCAAGTGAGAACTCGTTCAAGAACGTTTTCAAAAAAATTAGCAGCGGGATAGAGTCTGTGTTGGTACTACCTGCTTCACCAGATTCCTTGATGGTTATTATTTCCTTGCCAAAAGCATTTTAGACATTAATTGGTGTGCTCATTTACTGGGTATTTCTGAGTAATAGTGGTGACAAGACGTTAGTGCCGTTTGTGGTTTTATTTGATAAAAGTAAGATTTTTGCACCGAGATGAAGAGTAACCTTTAGTTCTCTCAAAGCCGTGTGGGTCAGTATATTCCTGGTGGGAAACAATTTGGTCATCACTATAGACAACAAACATAACTTGGGAAAGAACGAATGGAAAACAACTAGAACCGCACCAGAATGTTTAGCAAAGTTTGAAAGTATTTTATAAGCACATTTTTGCTTCATAGAAAGAGAAAGCAAACATTGAAAGCTACCTGGTTTTAAAACTATTTTCTATTAGAGGTTATTTTGAGCACCTCTAAAACTGTCACAGAACAGGACTTTAAACAAGATCGAGAAGATAATTCCTGACCTTTGAGTATCACGAACATTTACTCGAGTAAAGAATGATTCACAACAACTGCATGAATGCACGAGGGGGACTCCGTCTGCAGGAACTTCCACGACGAGTCCCTCAGCAGACCCCACTGCTGGGCCACTCCCTACGACACCGTACCGCGTCACGACATTTCACAGAGCACTGGGCACGCCATGGCCCCGTGGAAGACCTCTGGGATATGGAAGTAATGTTAATCACTGGGGTCCGAATCCAGGAGGTGACTGCCACGGCAGTACGTTGCTGTGCTCCAGATAAACTTACGGAGGTAAAGAATAGAGTCACACCCAACTCCATTACTGCTGCAGCCCTTTACTTTAACTTTAACATAACATATTACGCAACTGAACGATAGCAGAGTCCAAAGGCAATGAGATGCACTAGAAATTTCAGTTTGATTTGATATTCACATGTTATTGAAATCTGTGATAAGGGAGCGGGCAAACCCCCACGTGTCCACAAGCGGCACAGAGGAACCAGAGGCAGAAGCCAGACGTGGTGCTGCGCACGTAAACTGGCTATTCCCAGTCCACTTTCTTTTTCGGACCGCTAAGTTATTGTTTTCCTTTCTTCAGTGCTGCATCACTACCACTCTTCCTGGGAAGCTGCATTTGACACAAAAGGGCAGTATTTTAGCAGACGGAATGTGAGCGGCAACAGTACTGTACTGCCACCGGGCACATTTCCTGCAGAATATCCTCAGATTCACCTGCACCGACAAAACATACCTCCAAGTAATCTTGTGCATAACCCTAATTTCATATTTGTTTTGATGGTGTTTTGAGAGCTTAAGCCTCATTTTCCTTCTTATCTGCTAGCACAGTGAAATGATACTGTGTTTTCTACTGGCATATGTTTGTTACCGGTTTTGGGGTTTTTTTCAGTTTCATGGGAGTCAAGGCAGGAAAAACCTGGACTCGGGAGCTGAGTGGGTCTCAGGGAGAAGATGACAGTACTGTGTCTAGATATCCATTTCTGAGACAGAAGTGAGATGCTCTGCTCAGTGCCTTGAGGAACCATACCTTGTTTTATCTCCATCTTTTGCACTGTTTTGGGTAACTGATCGCAACTTAAATATTTTGCTTCAGAAGAGCACGTGTCCTCTCAAGAGATACTGCAAGATAGAGGCGGATTCCTAGGCTGGCACAAACAGGCAGATGTTCCTTTTGAACACGCACAGGGAAACCAAATGCTCTCATAATCCTACAGGATGCCCAAGAGAGAGTGAAGTGTTCATTTCCCCCCCCCGCCCCTGACCCCAAAGCAGCGAGCACTTCTTAAGGCTGACTTCTCTGGTTATCCCAGAAGTAGTCGTGGGTGATTGGATCCCAGCCTTTTGCAGCGCAAGGACGTGTTGCCTTTTTCACTCAATTGAGCTGATTTCATGTTCCAAGGGGCACAGGAACATACGGCACCTTGAGTGGGAATGAAATCCCTGGGTTTGCCATTCCTTGCTGTTGATGAGACACGACCTGACAAGGCTGATACCCGATTTCCGTCTCTGCCGAAAGCCCCCCCAGCCCACCCCGGGGACGGTGCCCCGCTCCCCTTCCTCCCCAACCTGCTCCCTGCAACCTGCCTTAAGCGGCATGTGAATTACACGTTACGAGTGGAAACACCACGCAAGCTGGCTTCCCGCAGAGGTTATTTACTTGTTTGAAATGTCAGCTGGGCTATTTTTTGCCCCCCTCCCTCCCCTCCTCCTCCCCTGATCCTCACCTAGCAAAGCAGATGAAATGCCAAGAAGAAATGTCACTCCGGCAAGTAAGTTTGCTTTGGGGCATAAGTTGCACTTTGATAATGGTATTTGTTCTGTGGGTGGTCAAATTCCCTTCCACCTCCCCTGTTTGGTCCTAACCATTATCTCACGCAAAGATAAGGTTCATTAGTAGCTCCTCTAAGCTGTGGACACTGCAGGGCTCATGAAGAAGCATGTCCATTGGTGATAGTGCTTATTAATGATTGCTGCTTTTGTGCATCTTTTAGATTTATTCTGCTGCTTTCTCTACTGGAAAGTCTTTAAAAAACTTATAAAACTGGGCACACTTTTGAGGCATGTGTATGTATGCAACCCATGCATATGCGTAAGTGTACTTACGTTGTTTATTGGTAAAATTTAAAAAAATTAAGCACTACCTGTGAGTCCAAGCGCAAGCAAAAGTTTTACTAAAAATCTCGACTTTCTAAAACCTAAAATCAATTCAATTTCATTTATACCATTTATATTTTTGCAAGCTTGGTCTGAAATTCATGTATATATCTCATTTGCAGCTTAAATGATAGCATTGCCCTGCAGTTCTGGTAGCAGAGATAGATATTCCTAGTTCTGTTGGTTAAAAAGAGCTTCCCAATTCTATAGCTTATGAAGATAACGTCAAGAAAACCTAAAGAGATTTGTTATCATTTCTCTTAAAACTGATTCAGGCTTTAAAGCTTAACTCCTAAAAATATTTAATT
Source organism: Larus michahellis (assembly GCF_964199755.1). Classification (NCBI taxonomy): domain Eukaryota; kingdom Metazoa; phylum Chordata; class Aves; order Charadriiformes; family Laridae; genus Larus; species Larus michahellis. The sequence continues at coordinate 8,818,387 of NC_133898.1, read as the reverse complement.
GCTTTATGTTGGCGTAACTTACTCCAGATGGAGGAAAAAAGAGATCCTGGAAGGCACCCTGCATCTACCCTAAGAGGGCTGCATAGTAGCTCTTCACATCCCAGCCTGTAACTCCCTGGGTAGAGCCAATATGAATGACAAGATGAATAAGAGGAGATAACATAAGCTCATAAAATAAGGAACAGTACAGGGAAAGTACGCTGGAACAACGATTTATCCTTTTTTTGTATAGCACAAACAATGAGCTTTCGACATGAAAGGAATACTTCCCCACAGCACACAAATCTAGATAGGGCCACTCTTCCCCACAAGATTACCCCGCCATCGTGAATGCAGTGAAAATGAAATAAAAAAATAAACTCTATCTATCGGAGAATAATAAACACAGCAGATACAAAAGGTAGTATTATAGAATTACAATATCTACAAGTGGTAAGTATTTAAAAAGTAAACAAAAGCTTCTGAAAGCACAAAACTTTTGAATCTTCCGAGCATAAAATCTACATTTTACTGCTTTGGGGACGGGTTAACTTTTGTGTGCCTATCGCACGCTTTGCTTCCCAAAAATGGTTTCTCTTGGCTGCTCTTAGGGGCAGCTCCTGGCCACCTGCGTCCCTGGCTGAGCCACACGGCCCGATCCTCTGCAGGCGCTGCAAGGAAATGAATGCCATCTCAAACTGCACCGTCAGGTTTCCTCCCCAGAGCTGCACCAATAAGCTCATTAATGGTAATGAGGAAAATAACAATAACTGAAGAGTGCCCACATTTGAAAAATACCCAAATTTTCACCTTTGTTGTCATGGGCTTTGCCACTACGGTAGGTTAAAGGACTTAATTTGAAGTGAGACCAAATTTTGTTCTCAAATTCATTTCATTTACCCCGCCAGAGGCAGCGGGTTGCGAGGGCAGCCGTGAGAACAGAATTTGTTTTCTATGCGAGCCTTACAGTACTAGCCAGACACTGGAAATTTCTGTTATCTCAACGTTGATTTTTAGCCCGATTAGGGAGAAAAGTTACCTTTGGTGGCTTTCCTGATGCCCAAACAATGAGGCCGTATAGCACTGGCATCCAAGCACCATCTCCTCTTATCTGCTTAACCGTTTACACAATGAGTGATGTCTTTGGGATGGAGAGCACATTCCAGTTTGTACACCAGTTCATTCTTTCCAAAGCAAGCAATCTGGCAGTAAACCTTCGATATTTTAGCAAAGCCTCTGGGGATCAATATAGGAATTGTACATATACGCATACATATATGCAAAGACGGGCATGTTTATTCTAGGCTTATCTAGCCAGGCTTTACATAATGATGTTGGAAATAGGGAAATCAAGTGAAAAATGCCAGCTGGCAAAACTTTTACCTTGCCCTTTGCCTGTTTGTATGTAAAAAGCTTTTTTGCTTTACAGTCAGGGAAATGCATACGAGTGGAATGCACATAGGGAAGTCTGCTTGAATCGTTGCCATCACTAGAAGAAACTTATCTTGTTCCCCCAAAGAGCAACAGTCCTCTCCTCTCCCTTCTTGTTTTAACAACCAGCAGTAATATCGCCCTATCTTACAGCTGTAATCTATCCTCTAAAAAGTGAATCTGAGATAATCAGCAATAAAGCTGCCTTATCTCCGGACTCTGACAAATATCAGCTTCTCCACATGCTCATGCCGAACGTAAACTTTCTGAAGCATGCTCGCAAGAGAGACGTAGTGCGAGTCCTTCCAAAACAACGAGGTTCCTCCTTCCCTGAAATGAGAGCGAGATGGGTGTCTAAATGCCCCGGGATGTCTCTGAGTCACTGCAGAGACAAACACCCTGGCCCAGGGACCTAGTCCTCGAGTGTGAAGGAAACAGAGACCTGGCTGAGAAAGAGCCGCATCTGATTCATGCCAGGCCTTATATATATATACACACACACATATATATATAACCCTTTTCCATATGGGATCACAAAAGGAGATAGGAGAGCACAACCCATCCAGAGCTGTCACTGCAATCCAGGCTGCAGACACTGACACATACTTCTGTCTTGTTAAAGTGCTCTAACGCAAACGCTCTGGATTTGGCAGCGGAACGGCTCTGTGGGGCAAGCTCTCATGGAAAAAAAGATAAAATGAGAGAAGATAATGATGCTAAACATGAGTGCGTGCAATTATAAGTCCACAGTGCCTATGTCTTTCATATGCAAGCAGATATGGTTACCTCCTTTATTCCCGACAGTTAAAGGCAGCGTTTGTGTCATAGCAACTCTTGACAAAATGAATGAGTTACTTGAGATTTTTTTCAAGCTGCTCAGGGGATTTGTTTGCCACAGCGATCATTCAATCGACCAGGACATGAGCAACCTGGCTTGGCTGTCTCCGTCACAGCCGTACTCCCGAATCCCAGCAGCGCCCTGCTACGGGCAGGGTCCCCTGCGCAAATGTCAGCTACGGCCGCGGCACGTTAGCTGGTCGGGAGCCTCCTGTGCTCGAGGGCGGGTGGGTGGCAGGGTGGTTTCGCTGTGTGCGGCTACAAAGTACAGCTTTCCTTGTATAGCTGCGTTCGGTTTTACTGTTATAGCACACGTTGCAAAGCGTTTCTATTCTTGACATGACCTCGGTCATCACTATTATTTTTACTACATACATTTGCAGTGGTGTGGCAAAAGGGGGAGGGAGAAGAGCATGGGAATCCCAATTGAGCAAAACGCTGGAGTTCCTCAAGTCCCTCCCCACACGATTCCCCATAAGCCATTCAGCTCCCCTCCAGGAAACCATGTCTGTGCTGTTTTACCACCCAGAAGCTGACGTGAGCTCTCACCGACTTAGATGCTGCAAGTGCAGCCCAGAGAAACTTGCAGTCTAAGCTGGAAGGCAAGAGATGCCCTTTTATCCTTTGCAGCTATTGCATATGTTGAGATTTTTAAAAGAAAAGGCTGTTAGTCACCATCAGCAGATGCACAGACAGAAAATCTTCCTCCAAGTTCCTACTGTCACAGACTTTCACTATTGCCTAGTCCACCACATTTTAAGCAATGCGACTGTGCTGCCGTCCACCTGGTCCGCATGGACTAGGAGCTCCTCAGGAGCATCCCTTCTTCTGCATCCCTTTGGAGAACGCCTTATGAAAAATTCAGTGCTCCAGGCATAAACAACCAAATACGAATAGATCTATCTACACAAGTCCCTAAAGTGATGTGCACGTGTCCCAGCCGACAGCCTTCTTTCGGCTTGGAGCCAGAAATGTCACCTCAGGGATTTGACTTGCCACCTTTTTTAATCAATCAGTTAAAAGCGTAGCAGTGTCCTGGGATGAAAAGAAGAGGGAGAAGGGAAAAGCAATTTTAGTCGCCTAATGGTGAAACGTGGCTGCACCGCTAGCAAGGAGCTCACGGACCACGCTTTTGCACAGCAGTGTCACAGGCTTTGGGGCCAGTTACGAGCGCACCAGTTCATCAACCCCTCTTGGCCAGGGCCCAGAGCTGACATCAGCTGGACACTGTTCAGCCTTTATAAAGTAAATTACACTCCAGGAGGCTGTCACTCTTCGCACAAATGAGCAAAACCTGAGACGAAGCCATACCACAAAATAACGTGCCGGTGCAGAGATAGTCGCTGAGGCAACCCTGCGGAGCTCAGCTCCTGGCTGTGGATGGCGGACACCCGGCTGCCGCTCCTGCGGCCCCTGATGAGACGGGCTGGGAAAATGCTGGGGTTGCTGGTGTTACTGGTGTTGCTCTATCCATCAGCAAGCAGTGCTTACTTTTCAGGCCTCAGTCTGAGGACAGCCTCTGGTCCGCACTGTAAAGCAGTTTGAGATGAAAGCTGCTAGCCATCTAACGGGTACGGTTATGAGCCAGCAGCTTAAGCAGTTTCACAGTTTGCTTGGGTTTTTTTAATCTTAATACCAAAAGAACAGCATGAAATCCAGGTCTTATCCTCCGTTGTTCCTAGCAAGAGGAATAACTCATATTTCCAAGGAGCTGCTAGGTAACAATTTCACCTGGACGTGTGAGATCAGCTTTCACCAGCTCCTGTCTTGAAAGGAAGAGTGCTCTTACAGTGAGAGCAGAGGTCAATACTTAGGAGATCTGGTCTCAGCCCCACGACAAGAAGGTATGTGACCTTCAGCATGAGTGTCAGCATCCCAGGACTCAGTTCCTCCCTCTCCATTGAAAAGTAAAACATGCCTTTACCATTTCACTTTAACACCCCGTGAAAGCGTTGTTGCCCCTTATTACTCTATCGAGTAACTCTTAGAGGGAAGTGAAAATTGTGCTTTTGATTGCGGTTTTATGAAACGGGATACCCATTTTCTCCTGAATGGCCAACGCAAAAGTGAAAGTGAGTTCCGTGCAGTAACTGTGATTGAAGACCTGAATGTGCGAAGCGCTCTCGCAGCGCTTTGTGGGCTGCCTGACCTTCAGCTGAAACCACGACATTTTTCACAGTCCAACCAATACTTTCGGAAAAATAGAAAGCAGCATAAGGTACCGCAGTTAGATTTGCCAGGTATGAGACAACAGAAAAACAATGTAACTTTGAGGACACAGGAGGGTTTGTTGCCATTCCCATTGGTAGTAATAATAATGCCTTGCATTTAGCAAGCGTTATAATATCTGCCAAGCATTAAGCAGACTCTGTAACTTATCCCCAGTGCTGCAACGCTACCATACAGTTCCATATAGGCCACTTTTGTTCCCTTTAGGGCTCCCTCATGTAGACATAATGAAGAGTCTTTCTTTTGGTACGAAAGAAAGATGATGTGTCTCTGATGGTTAACCCTCAGGACAACCCCATGAGAGCAGGGAGAAGTGGGAACGGGCTGAGAAATCGCGGCAGGGCTTTGCAAAGTCCTGCAGAGCTGAGCCGGACACCTCCTGCCTCCCCAGACTTCGCTTCTGTTCCCTCAGACTACACTAACAAATCTGAGCAGAGAAAAGGTCCCATCACACAGCTCATTACATGTCAGAAGAGCCCTGGGCTTAGCTTCAGCCCTAGAGAGGACAGTCCTCTATGTGACTTTTGCCCAGAAGCGGACTTCCAGGCAAAGCTAGCGTGTTTTCATACAGGCAAACCTTCTCCGGAAAATGGGTCAGCACTGAGATAGCAAAATTTGCCGATGGGAACCAGTGATTTAGTATCATTAACACCAGTGAAGACTACAGGGAAACTCGGAACAGCCTGGGACAAGCAGGTGAATGGGAAGACAGAATTCCCTGATGACAAGTGTAGGTAATGCCTACTACAAAGTATAATGGAAAATTACTCATACTTGCATTTGGCATATACATTACCTGTCATTGCCTGTGGCCAGAGAGAACTAAGCTTAACCAGCTGAAAGAAAAATCTCCATACCTGGTACAGTGAGCCAAATGACTAAATAAAGTATTAAGAAGCAGAAGGATGTGACAGAGAACCAGACTGAACGTACTCTAGCAATGGGGTTTCTTTAATGTGAAAGGAGTTAATGGCTGCCTTCAACTGGGTCATTGGTCTACAGCAAATAACAGCTTTGCACAAAGCCAGCGGGTGTCGGATGTCTCTTTTTTGTGCGTGTGAAAGGAGAAAGTCATTTATGCGGGGAGGTAGCTGGAAACAATAGGAGCCACCATCCTTGCCAAGGTCTGATCTGGAGACAAATTTTTGGGCAGAGGGGGTTACCCCGACTGCTAGTGAATGGGTGCGAGCCCTGCTCGGCAAGATCGAGGAGGGGATGTGTGGCTGAGAAAGGAGCAAACCCAAGAGATGACGGGCTGCAGAGCAGCAGAGCTCCCCGTGGCTCTCTGGCAGAACAGACTCGAATGTTGCGAGCAACAGGACTTTCCACTGTTTGCCCCTGTTGTGTTTGGGGCTCAGGCAGTCACGAGCATTCCTTGCAAATAAACAGGTTGTGTCCCGGTGCATACCTGGCTTGTGTCATCCACTTCTCCTCCTAAAGGAAAAAATCTTACAAGGCCCTAAATATTGATTTACCTCTCAGACCAAAGGGGAAACTGTTCGCTGTATTTGCTAACATACCCTTATCTCTGAAGAACGGCAAGTAACAGATTCAGAAGAGGGCGTGGGGTTCAGGAAGGAGAAATGAAATGACAAGCAGCAGGGAAGTTTCAGTAGAGAGTCTGAAAAGCGTAGGGTAAGTACAGTGAGTAAGTGGGGACGCAACAGGAGCATTCCTCTAATGAGTGGAAGGGGGTGGGGAGCACCTCATATGCATTTTGCATCCCCTAACACAAGGGCAAAAAAAAAAAATAATCAGTGAAACTAAAAAGAAAGAAAAAAGAAAACTAAAAAAAATGACAATGCCTTCATATATAACTAACCTGGAAGATGCATTGCTACAGAAAATCACTGTGACCAAATACAGAGAGACCACCGAAACAGGATTCAAAAGCTATAAGAACAAGGGCATGCAGATGACCAACTTGTTTCTAAGCAGATCAAAGTCCCCGTATTTCCAGACATAAACAAAACATAGGCTGGCAGAAATAATCCATAACTATCCATAAGGTTTTTTTGTACTATCCTAAAAACACCTGGAATTGATCAACAGGTTAAAGAAGATACTGGGCAGAAGTACTGGACATTACAGAGGATGATGAGGAATGTATTATCAAGAATAAACTTTCAAACATGCAAACTACCCCGTGACTTGCATTAGAATAGCAGAATGTCTCTAAACACAGGGAACTTCAGGTAGAGGGATAGCACTTCAGGGGTGTCGAGCAGACACAGCTAGCCTTCTGGCACTTATGTGCTCTGGCCTTTTGTAATACCGTTACAGTTTGGGACCTCCTGACTTTTCATGGTGCTTTCATGAGTTCCCAAAACAAGTTGGATGTCCCTTCAAGAACGATACTTCTTAGCATGAGTGAAAGTGGCAGAACCAGATTCGAAGCACAAAGAGAGAAAAATACACTTGATGTACTTCAACTGCCCAGTGCACCTCTCACAGGTCTGGATGTCTTTGATTTATTCTCCCACACCCACACACCAGGCCTCTGGAAATGGGAGAGCTGCTAACTGCACCTGAAAAATAGCAGTTGCTGTAAAGGAAGAAATGAAACAAACCTTGCTTTTGTGTGCAAGGGAAGTATTAGCAGGAAATCTACTGAGTCAATGTTTTAAAAAATGTTCTGTTGCAATGACAAACAGAAAGGTGGCCACATCTCTACGCATACCCATCTGTACCGGAATGGAGCCCCACAGATTATGGAGGTCTGTGTTGCAACAGCTGTTCCAGCCAGGAAGCCCTTTGGGTGCCCTCTTGTTGTCTGGACGACACGAGAAAGCAGAGAGATCTTGACATCAGCTCATGCAGTGAGCTGTGTAAGAGCTTTCCAGTGGCGGACCTTCTGTAGCACGAGAGCATCCTTCCTTGTCCTTTTAAACCAAGTGACAGAGCCCACCTCAAGGAGTTCTGATGGGGAGCGAGTGCTGTCTTTGGGTGATGCTCCACGTTGGGGCAAAACCCTCACTGCAACCCTCTTGTCCAACAAGCTCAGACAGTGCCAGTCCCTGCCCACAACTCCCAAAACACATGTGAGAGCGAAGCCCTTGCCCTGGGCTTGGGAAGTGCAATGGGCTGGGAGCGGGTTTGTCCCTGGCAGGAGTGGCTTCCCAGTGGGACCTGCTCTGAAGGTAGGGCTGACCCGCCGAGCAAACTGCCAGCAAAGCCCCGTCCAGCAGAGAACTAATTTAGCCTCTTGTACAGTTGATGAATGAAGAATTTCCTCTTGGGACTAAATTACAGGCCTTGTCAGGGTTGCTCTTTCGTGATCTGTTATTTAGATGTAATTTTCCAACAGGGCTGGAACACATAGCCATGAGCTAGAATAGTATTTGCTGTGAACAGCTGCCACACACCGTCCTTCACATCCCACACCCTTTCCACCCTCCCCGGTATCCCCCCTCCTTCCCTCCCTCCCTCCTGACACAGACGAGACCCACTAGGCACAACTGCGTTGCATTCGTTAGATCCTCATTGAGGTCCTTAATTAAACCACAAGAATGGCATTTGCCCACCTTCCCTGCGCCCCTGCTGTACAAAGAGTCACGTCGTGTTTGAACACGCTTAAAAACAGATGAGAAGGTTTTTTTCAGACACTGATGATTACAACCCTGTGTCAATTCTTTTTCCCCTTTGGCTTGAAGATAGACTTGTGATCCTCCTTTGGCTTTTTGAACCATTGGAAGCCGTGTAAACACACAGCGTGTTAGTAAAGCTCTGTTGACCTAATGGCTGCCGAGTACAAACCATTACGTTAAAACTCCCGTATCTCACGAAGCTGCAGTCTCACCTGTTTTGAGGTCATTAAAACGAGGTCTGAAACCAAAGGCAAGAACATTCTAGCTAGTCATTGCCTAAAGAAGAAAGGGTAGGACTGGGCAGGACTATTTAAAGGAGTTTTATAACAGTCCAATAATTGTTTCAGGCTTTAATCCCAGGATGCTATCTCCAATTAAGAGTCTGACTGTTTTAATGCGGAGCAGTAAATCTGAATGCTGAGGGAACACGTTACAATACAGCTCACAGACCCATCTGGGAGTCACTCTGCTAGACGTGCATCATAAATCCACAGGGCATGGAAGCCATCCAAGACGTAGGGCTCTATTTTACCCACTTGCGCGCACTCACGCCTTTCCTCTACGCAGACTGGGGCTCTGTGCTCAGAAGCAGTGAGCTGGAGAGCCTGCGTAATTCAAAGTCCTGTAGGTGAGGAGCTGGGATCCACTTTTTACGAGTGACGATGACCAAATAGCCTGAAATAATTTTCAAATGTAATGCTGGTTTGGAGCCTAAACAAATCGAGGAGCTGCTGACAGCAAATTATATAGCTTTAGAATAGCATAAAGGAGCTCAGAGGAGAAAACGCTGAGGGATGAATTTGAGCTCATTTGCACCAGAGGTAGACCAAGTTCGTATTTTATATCCTTGCTGATGATAGCTGGCACTTTGACATTATCCAAACGTAAGCCCCGTGTGATCACTTGGACATCTGTAGGACGGGTGTGCGTGGGCCCACAAGCCTGGCTCGGTTCATATCCTTGGGCCAGCACGGTGAGGAAGGAGTCCTAAGCACAAGTATAAGGAGATCCTACCACAGGCAGATGCTGACCAGAGACCTTCTGGGGGACCTTGAAGCTTCCTGGTATCTAGTGGTCTTTCCTTTGGGTGAAATCACAGCTGCTGGTGTAGCTGGATGGGCACAGAGCAGAGCTGGCACCTTCTGCTTGCCTGCAGGGAGCCTTCGCTCCTCTGCTTAAGCTCCTGAGGTCCTGCTTTGCTCCAGATGGAAACCATAGTGCTCTCGTTTGACTGCACTGGAGGCAACATCAGATTGCAGGAGAAGAAAGAGGACGACAGGCCCGAGCCGCACGGGTGCTCTCCCAAAAGAGGCACCTCATCCGTCCAGCCCACCGGCTGTCGGCTACAGCAGTGAACAAAACGAGAGCGCTGCTCTCCGGGAAGGGGGGTTTCCATTTGCACTTGGTCCCTCTGCCTTCCTGACTCCAGCAGCCCTGGCCACAGGCCCCTGAAATGCTGTTCCCTGGGGGAGCCTCATCCCCCCTCACCCCCAGCCTTACAGGCAGCTCTAGAACAGGGACGTGGCCGTATTTACGGACAGGCAATAGAAATAGTGCCATCTACTGACAAGTAGGAATATGTAGCCTTCTAGAGAGTCAATGAGGTTATTGTGACTGTGACATGTGCAATGCCATCGCAACCCACATCTTCATATTCTGGGATGAGAGGGCGGGAGCATAAACGTTATAGTGCATTTACACCCACTCCTGAGCCTGGACAACGTGCGTTAGCGTGGCAAGATCCCTGCAAGAGCGCACCAGAATCCTATTTGCGAAACCTACTCCTTTCTCTATGCATAAACCTTCCACCAGTCTTTGTGTGTTGGGTCGTTGGAACGTTTACCAACCCGAGGCACAAATTAGGGTCCCACTTCCCAAAGTAATGGGAGAAACAGCAAAACAGACAGACCTGGCTCCCAAACACCATCAGTCTGTTCCAACTGCAGTCGCTCGTGAGCGGTACGCTATATGTAAGCAACTTTTACGGACATGCAGGTGTTCCTAGAGGCATTAAATAATGCATGACTTCATCTTACCTACAGTTTGGACTACCATGTCATTTCTGTTTGTTCCGATGACAGTGACTTTGATGCAGAACATGGTTTTTTTTTTGGTACAACATTACGACAGAGGATTTAGTTCTGGACCAGCTAGCACAGCTGCATTACATACGTGCCCGTTAGCAGCAGGCCAACCCAGCACTCCCCCTACCAGGGCTCTGGATGCTCAGTTAAGTGACACACAAGCCTTTTCCAGCAGAGAGTCTGCACAAAAAAGATCTTGCTTTTCAACAACATGCAGGCAGTTACATTTCAATGGCACAAAATTCATTTGAAAGGTTTTTTCCAGTTTCTACAACTCCCCATGAGACAGCCCTGCCTTCTCTATAACCCCAAAAATATCCCGTACTTGAGAAGAACCAGGCAGGAGGGCTGCATTTCTACCTCTTAAGGTCCCATGGCTTGTGGCGTGTGAAATACTCTGCCCTGTTTAAAAGGAAACCAGCAGCAGCTCCCAGAAAAGCCTCGGAATACAGCCTGGTGGCTTTGTGCTGAGCCCTGGCACTCACAAAGCCCCGCTCATGCAGCCAGACCTACAGCGCCTCGGTTGGGAACGAGACTTGCCTTTTCACGGCCTCCTCCCCATGAAATTTGTATTTCCAGAATTTCCTTTTTCCCAGGTCTCCAGGATCATACCTGCCCTCTGTCTGCCCTCCTTGAAGTGAAAGACTCCAAGCAGTAGACGAAGACCCTTAACGACTGTGCCGATTTCTAAATGTTGGCTACTGCTGTGCTTTTTGTACGCAGGTGCCCGAACAGATGGTGAACGGCTGCTCACACCCGGGCAGGGGAAGGAGCAGCTACAGACACTGACAGTCACGTCCCTGGCTGCTGAGGAAAATAGGAGCCAGCCCCATTTTTCATGTAGTTTCTTTACCAGCACCTCCTGCTCACCTTACTTTCCCACAGCTCCTCTGTAGCATGAAGCGACAGTAGAAAGGTAAGGAATAAGCATTTTGGAAAAGCCTCGGCCAGTGCTGGTGGGTCCTCATTGCTCCTCTGCTTCATGCACGTGGAGCAAAGTTTCCAATAGCAGCTTGTGGTGGCCACAAAGAGTCCCTATGCCCCAAGGTCAGCAGAAAGCACAACACTCATCACAATGTCAGAAGCAATATCAGGACTGAACCACCCAGCAGATATAATCCCTAAGTCAACCGACGTATTATTAGAGACCACTTTGTCAATAATATGGGAAGAAACCCTTGGATTGCTTTAAATTCTTCCAGCAGAAAATAGCCTGATCTCTTTCCAGAAAAAAAGTGGTTTTGAACAAGGTAAGAATGTCCTCTGGATCTGTTTCCCACCTGCATCCTGCCTGTGTGGCACCTCTCCCTGCTGCCACCTCCGGATGCCTCGGAGAGGAGCAGCGCCCCGTCCCTCTCGGCAGAGAAACAACTCTCAGAGCAACACGGAGGAATCGCGCCAGCCTTTGCCCATTTGTGTTAAGAGAAGGGTTGGCCACATTTCTTCTCAGCAGTGTCCCCAGTTCTCAGGGTTGTACCATGAATTTCAGAGCGCGTTTGGTGTTTTCCTTCAAGACCCGTCAGATGAGGTCCTCCAGAATACCGCTGCTTTTTCTCACGCCCGCCTTTTTCTCTCTAGTCTTAAGGTGATTGGAAGGTACTTTAACAACTCAGAACCCAAAAGTCAGTGAAAGACTTCCCCAAATATAGGGGTATTTCTGTTTAATCCCACCACTTTTAGGGCAGCCTCCGAGCCGACACATGCCTGTTAACAGCATTGGCAATCCTGCTTGAAGCGTTTGAGGGCAGCTTTGATTCTTTCCATTAATGGCCTCTTAAGAGCTACACCCTGCAGCTGCCACATTTCTTGCAGGCAGAAACCCTGACATTTAGCACTGCTTTATTTAAGGGGGGGGATTGTTCTTGCTCTTCCCCATTGGCCTCAGCTAATAATTCTCTGGTGATTTTATCTCCATTTTTATCTGCTGCAAACCTCTGGGTGCTTGCTGTATTCCCCCAGCTAGCAGCGCTGCTATCGGTGCCAAATATTTCAAGCTGTCAGGACATCACTGAACCGAAATTCCTTGAAGCCAATGGTAGCCTAAAGGTGAAGCATTTAACTATATTGCATTGGGGTTAATGACTCTGACGGCCCCCGCATTCACTTATTAGGGGTGGCCAGTTGCTGCTGGTGGCAGCGCAGGGACAGCCTTTGCGTGGTCCAGCATGGAGCAGCTCCACCTTCCAGTTCCTGAAGGGGACGGGAGCGTCCGTGACTTGCCGCCTCGCTTCAGATTCCTCAGGATTTTCCTGAAAATGTGATCTGTGTTGCATTTTTTCATACTTCTCAGTTAGTCTCTAGTAGGAGAAGGGGTGGGGTCAGATCTGTTTTTAGCGTATTTTTCCTTTGGTTTTAAAGTTTATTTAAACTGACTCACATTTAATTGTCCTAAGGTAAACAGATGAATCACCCAGGGGGGAATACACCTCCAAAGGTCAGGGTTCACGGCAAGTTTTTTTTCTTTCTTTCTTTTCCTTGGGCTTAAATAAGGAAAACTGGGTTTGTGGAAAATAAAACTATTTTATTTGGGAGTTCAGCAGACAGTGACTCAGATTTTTTAGTTTCCTGAACTTTTTACTTTTATATAAGTAAGGCTCTTGATAAACAGGTATTGGGCCCACACCTGCCATGGAAAGAGCAGCGGGAGTTCAGTGCAGAGCGTTAACAGAAACTCTCTTGTTCTGCTGCTGAAATTAGCTGGTTGGGTACAGGGAGATTCTTGATAACTCCTAATGCGAGCCCTTCAGACCAAGTGTGCTACAGGGCCCCTTTTTTCCCCTTTTGGAAAGATCATAATCAGTCAATGAGAAAACACTATTAAAAACCAAACAGAAGAAGAAAAGAGCCACAAGTTAAATTTTGCTTCTGGAAATTTAGCTGTGATGCCCTGAAATCCCTCAACAACTTGCTTCTCCAATTTTTCTCTCCTATTAAAAACGATTCATGGTAACGGGCTGCTATTTCCGACCTTGCTCATCTGTGTGGGATGTGTCTCCAGCTCCGTGTTGATAGTGTTGGCTATGGAGGTGCTAGCTGGTGTGGTGTGAGGTTGCCAAAAACCAGGCCGTACATTTGTATTTCCCAGCATTTTTACTTTGATCTGGTTTTCAAGCTCGGAGCTTGCCGGAGTCTATCTCAGGTCATGCTAACAGCACCTGTATCCCTGCAAGAAACACCTCGCTTAATTGAGTTTTTTTGTTGTTCCCTTCCCTTCCCTTAGTAATAGAGAGAAAGAGACAACAGTAAAGCGCTGCATGAACACATGGCTGTAGAAATCACACTACAAAAGGAGCGATGAAGAAATATTTGCTGCAGTGGCTGCAGCTGGGTTTGAGCTCCTGGCTCGTCCTGCCTTTCCCCCTACCAAGCTAGGTAGGGCTAGGACCGTCATAAAATCTGATCAGAGATTTATAAGTGGAAATGATAAACGGAGGGTTTCTGAGCTTTCATCCCATCCCGCTCTAGGAGGAGTGACAAGATTCTTTGGATATGCTCTCTAGATCATGAGTCCGTCATTCCCTGCCAGGCAAAGCTTGGGAGACATCTGCCTCCCTCTTGTGCTTCACCAAAAGAGAGGTCCCAAAAGTGCCTCTCATTTCAGGAACTGAGGTGCATCATTCTGCCAGCATGGACAGGCAGTTGGATACAGCAGAATTTTCCCACAAATTCTTGATTTGCAAGGCTGTGAGTGCTTTCCACTTCCCTCCATTTCCTATAAAATATGGTGGGTAACAACACTTCCATTGAGATCCCTCTGAGATACTCAACTACCGTGATCACACTTTGATCAGATACATTTCTCTGTGCAAAAACATAGGGAAATGTTCATTTTCCCACTGCTTTTCTCTTGATATTTTTGAGGCTTTTGAAAATTGGAAACAAAAGGGAAAAAGTCCACATTTCTAAATCATCCAAAACGTTCACTTGGAAAGACACACATCAGAAGTTTATATGACCAACAATGCATTTCACAATTTTTTTCTGCTTTCTTAATTATCAGCTCTTTTGTCCAGCTTGCTAGGAATATTTAAATGTGAACTGGCAGTTAAGATACTTTGTGAAAAATAAGCATATATAACAGCAGCAACTCTAAGGGCAACTCCTGCTACATTTTGGTGACATTCGGTGAACGACAGATAAAAAAATTCATTGGAAGAACATCATCACTTGGGTTGTAGTGTAAGTCAACGGACAATATTCCAGTGATGACACTTTGGGTTTATGTGTATGTAACCAGAAGTTTTCCCTTACTTGACTTAAAAGTGATATAGTCAACTTCAAGACTACCTAAATCAAACAGCATTTGTTTGCCAGGTCTCTGAGCATCCACAAATAGTCCCTGCTGGAGACAGAAGACCCCTTTGGTGTGTTCCAGTATGACCATTCCCATGCTCTTTTGTCCCTCTACGCTCAACCTGAATGCCTGAACAGCAGAGCACTTTCAATAGCCTCATCCCAGAACAGAAGACTTTAAAAATTAAGTTTATAAATGCAGAGATTAATTTAAGGGAGCTAGGTTTGAAAATCTGGTCCCCAAATCCCCAGGAATTTATTTATCCATTGTCTCTGGCTTTCACGAAAGCCAAGTTTGAGCAGCCCCGGGTGCCTACAGACACTGAAAGAGGTGGAAAGTCACAGCTATAGTTGCTTGGTACACGCTGCGGTGGTAACCAATACTTAGTACGGAGTCCATAAACCTCTCTCTGACTGTACGTGAAGCCCAGCTGCAGCTTCCCTGGGAAAAAAGCTAACCATTTCGGTATTTCATCCTCTAGCCCTTTCAGGTTGCTCAAAGCCATCCCCAAAGCCACCATGTCTTGCACCTGAAAAGAATCTCTTGATTCCAGACCCACTAAACATCCCCCACATCATCTGTTTATATTTGTTTTGCACTTGTTTGCTCTCTCAAACCATCTTAACCAAAAACGTGTGAGGCCCCCATGGTTTTCCCTTCCTCACGCAGAAAGCCTCGGTGTTTGCAGAAACCCCGCAGCCCTCTTGCGGTGCCGTTCTCCTGCCTCCGGAGGAAGGGAAAGCCTACAGCCAAGCTCTCTCAACATTTTGGAAACCAAAGGGAACACATAGCAACACGGGGTCTGTTTGTATTTACACTGTAGTTACCAGAGCCTCCTTGGGCTTTTCCCCCACGCTCTCTCCCTCTTGTTCTCCCTCTTTTCTTTCGAACAGTGGATGTGTACTCCGTACCACTGAACTGCTCTGTGTGTTTCTTTAGTTCTGCCTCTATTAGTAGCTTCCGTCCGCTCTTCCAGCCCAGAGCGCGGAGACCTGGCAGCGAGGAGATCAAACAAACACAGCTGCTCCCGTGTCACTCCTGCCGCCAGCCGGCTCGCCGCTCGCCCGCTCCCCGAGCCCACGGCGGCCAGGGTGCAGGTGGAAGCGGATGGCTTTGAGGTCGAGGTGTAAATACCCATAATTAGACATGAATTACATTTAATACCCATGACGGGATCTGGTGGGAAACAGGTGGGGCAGAAGGCTGAAAGATGCACACTGGAAAAAATTCTCCTTACTCGCCTTGAGCTCAAGCCCACGGAAGCGCATGGAAAGAATCCCCTGGAGTTGTGATGGGCTTCAGACCAGGGCTCTGTGCAAAAGCAAGGGGAGCGCAGTAGGAAAAGCTGCATATACAGTATGGATTGGCAATTTTAGCAGCCTTCCCCTTGGCAGGGAGAGTTAAAGGAGAAGGGGGGAGGAAATTACAGACGAAAAGAAGAAGAAGAAGAAAAAGAAGAAAGAAACAACTGGAAGGCAGGGGGAAAAGCGGAGGAATGGTAATTTACATCTTCATTTCAAAGACACTCGTGCTCTATTTTGACTCACCTTGCAGAAAGTAACAAAACAGCGTGGGTTGCCAGAAATAAATGTTATGGCTCTCACGTTCTGAGTTCTTCTCTTCTCATTTTTCTGGAGAGCTATTTCAGATATTTCTTACAATTTGACCTTTGAGCTGCTTGGAAGATTTACTGAGTGCCTCAAATGCAGTCATTTTTGCAAAACTGATGTGTAGCATTAGCTATAGGAGAGTGTTCCAGTGATGTGCAAATAGGTCAAGGAAAAAAGCGAACCAATAAGGTAACCAAACAGGAATGTAAACTGAATGGAGCCTTTTATGCAAAGGTGAAGGGTTCAATTTTTTCCAGAATTATGAAATATTGAAAAGCTTGTGTCAGAGCCCCCATGCTCAAAACCTTTTGATAAAGCAGAGATGTTTTTAAAGCTACTCAGGCTTCACTGCATTTGTCCTTGCACCTCTAAAAATATTGGTCTTGGAAACTCACCTGTAAGTACAAATACATGGTCGGAAAACATAACTTTATCATAACACACAAAATCTACAGTAAATCTTGAATTAATGTTTGTGCGATACAGTTTCAGGCCGGCCAATGTTATCACTTCTACTGGTTTTGGTGTTTTTTTCTGGGGAGAAAGCAAATCATCTGCTTTGGGCTACCCTGTCCCTAATCTCCTGTTCTTCCATCTAAGTTTACCCACGCTCCTTATAGCGTATGTGGGGCCAATCCCCAGCTGATGAAAATTTACTGAGTGGTTTTGATACCTACTGAAAATCTCACTGCGTCTCCTTAATGGACACGGAGCAACAGCCACAAAGACCCCACACTCACAGCTTTGCCTCAGCAATATTCAAGGCTGAATTTACAATTTTTCTTTCCAAGATGACTCATACCTGTGAATGTATTTCTCAGTTTTCATGACCAGAGTGCCATGTTTTTCTCTTGAACAGTCAGGCAAATCCTTCCTGGAAGTTTGTGTTGATATTTTAAATCCTTTTGATTTCTTTCATTCTGACACTTAGCAGTTGCAGTGACTCAGGCAAGAAACAGAAGCAACACCCAGTGACCCAAACAACTCAAAAGATACCATCGACATCAGAGAGTCAAAAGAAATAGGAAGGGATACATGGAGTAAGACACTTTTTTTCCATTCTCATTTAAAATGATCCAATAATTTCAGGGTAATGCCAAAAAAATGGGAAAATGAAAGCCTAGTCAGAAGCAGTTCTGAAACAAGAAGGCTAAACAGCTGGACAAAGTATTTCTAACCGGGCTGCTCCCTGCTGTATTGTGTTTTGCTTGTCCCTATGGAAGAACACCAAAGGGGAAACAAGGTAAAGCCATATCACACCCTCCTGCAACTGTTTTTTTCCATTCAATAGATTTCTGTCTCCAGTCACAAATGAAGACCCTTTTGTGCTCTCGCAAGTGCCACTCACTGAGAACATGTAATTCCCATTAAAAAGCCAGATTTGGACACAGGTAGTTAAATGTATTGCTTAATTGTGGTCAAGGTACATCCATTTTATCCCATTTTAATGCTGATTTCTCTTTGCTAAGTAGGTCAGCACCAGAGAAGCCAAAGCCTTTCCTGGTTTGCAAAATCCTCCCACCCATTCGTGGTGGACCCCGCAGTGCCTACATCTGGACTATGGTGTGCCACAAATCAACAGCTGCCGAAATAAATACACGGCTAACCTGAACAACCAGCGAGATGCTGAGTGCCACTTATGCACCCCATGTGACAAAAAAATTCCCGTTTCAGCATTGCCAAAGGCTGACAGTCACAGTCGCTCTGTACCTAGGGCCCGTCCCTCTCAAGATGGCCGTGGGCTGAATCCCACTGGAGAGGTAGCGCTGCACCGCTGAGAAGGTGTTTCTCTTTGGGGAAAGATTTCCTGGCCAGTGCCGTGGATGAGAAAATAGGCAATGGCTGAAAGACACCGGCGTTGGATTAACACCAAACAAAGAGCCGAAAATTGTCATGACTAGCCTTCTCATGGCTTTTAGTCATACCTTAAGCCAAGGAACGGAGACACATGTGATAATTAAAGCAAAAAAGATCTTTTTGAACCTTAAAAGATTTGAGTTTGACTGAATTTGAATTTTAGACAAAGGTTCACATGGGTTTTTATTTCACCCAAGCCAGTTTATCCGCCTTTCCTTTTCAGACAGGCTTAGATTTTAATCCTCAATAACCGTGAAGTTATTTATGCTAGTTTGTTTGTTTGTTTGTTTCCAATTAACTTTTAATTCATTTTTGGGTCTGAGCAGGATATTTATTTTTCAAAATGCTGGGTGTAACCGTTTATATAAACAAATCTGCCTCACTCATTTTTAATCCTTTTGATGTTGATTTCCATTACTTTTAGCCCCATGAGTGATGGGAGACTTTCCTACATGTCCTGGTAACTCTATTCTCAAACTGCCATCAGTGACCTGAATGTCCATTTAACAACTGATTAATTGATTGGAGCACGTAGAAAACAGTGGTCTTGCACCACAACCGGGGCTTTTAGTGCTAGAGGCAGCTGAAAAGTTGAGCTACATTGAGATTAAAACAATTTATTTTTAACCAGATGAAAACATCTGCAGAACATTACCACTTTCATCAATCTGTCCCTATATTTTTTATTTCACCAGAAAACTAAAATCTCCAGTGTTTCAGCCCAAATGGACAATTCAATCTAGCTTTCAAGCTGAGCGTACTTGAGTTTTGTGGGGTTTTCATCAATTTTTACTTTGTACTTTTTAACGAAACATTGTAGTTTTCTTCAGGAAAATCACGACAATGGCAATAACAACAAATAGCTCATTTTCCAACCCGCTGTATTTTGTACACAGCTTTAGAGTCCATCAAACGTGGGCTAGAAATACAAGAGAAAAAAACCCACTAGCTGGCTGTCTATTGGAATTGCCTTATGCTGGGAATATGGTCCAGTGATCCTCATAACTGCACGAAGAGTCCCCGATTGCATTAAGGAACACGTTTGTTAAGAAAGAAAAAAAAAATAAAATCAAACCAGGCTCAGGCTGTTCGGGCTTTGTTTTTTGTTGGTTTTTTTTTTACCCATAAATTCGGTATCCCTGGGTTCAGGTTCTCCCTAGTTTTTGTGCAAGCAAACTGTAGGAAGGGTAAGGGATGAAAGCCAGGAAAAGTTTGCATTCCTTTTTTTGAGTGATTTCAGGTGTTCTCCATTTCTAACTGCTAGAGGTGAGACCAATAGTGTTGGGAGGTGGTGTAATGGCTTGATCCAAACTCGGAGCAGGTAGCAGAACTGTGGGAAGCCATAAGAAGCCTTCTGCCTCCTTACAAGGGTATTTAACAGCTCATGTAACTCTCAACCAGCCTTTACTGTAGGAAATTTAGGGGCAGAAAAGGGTCCCATGAGGTCTGCAATAACAGCTGGGAGTGTGACCCTCTGTCTATAAGGACACGGAGCAGAAAGGCAAATGCCGTCCTGCTGCAAGCTCACAGCAAACTGCTCCATTTGCCACCTCCAACCCCCCCGAGGAAGCTCTGGCTAAATGGCACAGTCGAGACCCATTTATTTAGTGGACAAACTTGTACCTGAGCTGTACAAAGTGATTTGAGATTTACACACACATGGAAGCCAGCAGAGATGAATTACTCCTCGGGTCTGCAAAGCACTGTACAAATGCAAGGCAGCACATAAGCACTAAGTATCATTATTTCTCTCTGTTTACCCACTAGCTGGGTTTTTCATACCAACTAATAGCCAAACCATTGTAAAGAAACTGATATAAAAATATTGGAAATACAGACGCGTGTACTTTCAGCTACCCAGAGAGCCCTTTTCTATCATAAGCTGTCTCCGGTTACAGCAGAGCTGAATTGCTAATTCAGGTGGAGTATTTTCTTCATCTGCAGGATGACTCACCCTGCCAGCAAGCAAATGTTTGGTCTCTAAAGGCGAAGGGTGGCCATCCGTGGCCATCGGCCACTACAGCAGATTTGGCCAGTTCTGCTGCGATACAGATGGAAGACCTTGACTCCAAGAGACAAAGTTCAATGCAGCCTAATCAGAAGCGACACTGAGTCACTAAGAACCCTCTGCCTTTCTTTGAATGTTAAAGTGACATATGCGTATCATCCCCTCAAAAGCACGGACGCAGCACTCCTTTACCCTGGGAAAGAAGGCTCCACGTACATGCCACAACTAAGCAGCTGACTTCAGTTTTCACAGTAAAGACGCTCGAACCCAGGCTAGTCCTCCCACGGAAAAAAAACTCTCTGTTCGCATTCAGAGTTGTTGAGGTCCTTCACATCCAAGACCAAAACAACAACCTTTTCATCATACTTCACAGTTTCCTGCAGCTACAGGTGTCTCTGCTTCCCCACTGTTCCCTTGGTTTGCAGGGTTTGCAGGGCCGGCGCTGTGCCACAGGCATGAAGCGATTGGCTTATTTGCCGGGACATGATGTTTAGTAATCCATCATGCCTTGGTCATACACACCAATTCCCTTTCCTTCTCTTCTGGCAGAAAAAAGGGGCAACAAATTGATGCAAATGTAATTCATGTCTACTCTCCAGCCCCTCCGGAGTGCCAAAGTAGATGTCTTCTGGGAAAGAGAGTGAGATCCAGAGATTTCCAAGCCCTTCAATCCCTAAGCTTTAAAAGGAAAACAGTTCCAGCTTGTGGTATTTAGGGGTTTCAGTAGTTGTGGTGAAGAAGGGAGGTGTGCGATGTGTCTATTTGTTTGCTTTCTGGCTACTTGAATGGTCCTGCCATTTTCCCAAGAGTTGAAAGGCCGATACTATCATAAAGATGACTACGAAGGCATATAAATTTCATATGCGCTGGTGAATGAAACATTGGGTGCTTCCAAACACTGGGTGCGTTCCCAAACTCTCCACACCTCCGAATGCGGTCAGGAAACCTCATAAGAGCCGACTCCACTGTAAATGGTCTGAATCCAGTTGGGCCACAAACCCCATGAGAAGAAAGTTTCTCATGCCACAGTGAACAATTTTTCCCATGTAGACAAGGCCTTAATTAATCTTTAAAGTGTTCCAGTTTTAATTTTAGGTCACAGTTGGGGCTGGTTCTTACCGTGGCTCCTGTCCAGCAAAGCTCTTAAGCACATGCCTAATACTAAGCGTTTAAAGCAGCCTCATTGACTCCTATGGGATTGCTCACATGCTCCAAACTATGCAGATGTTTAAACTTCTGCTGGGTCGGGGCCTGCCTCCGAACCTGACTGTCCTCCTCTAGTCACAACAACAACGCAACCTAAGAGAAACTGCTCCCGAACCGACCTTCAAAGTTTTGTCTGAAGGCATACTGGAAGGGCCAGACAGCTGGCAGGCTTTGCATTAGTTTGTTCACCACAGTATAAATTACCTCTGATTTGCTTAATGACTGTTTGGAATCAGGATGTCTCAGCCCCGCTAATACAATGCCCCATGGGCAATAATCCTCTTCTAAGAAGAGTCACAGGCGAAGTACGTTTTCAGCAGAATAAACCACTTCACACAGCTCTAGGTGAACTACGTGCTGTGTAAGTACCCTGGCCCCGCTGAAGATCGCAAAAGCAAATCGGTGCGTGCTTGCTTTATGCGCTTAGTTTTAAGGAGCGTGGTTTATTTCTCGGTAAAAACAACATTTCTTAATGAGGCCATATAGGCCAAAACATTGATTAACTGTGGCTTTTAACAGCTTACTCAAAGAGGTATGAATTTAATTAGGCCTCGTCAAAGTAAGAAGAATTAGTGTTAAGCTGTTTTATAACTCAGTTCTCCTGGCTGGAGGACAAAACGAAAGGAATGATTTTTTAAAGGGAATTATTAGAAAGGTGATTAAGTGATGCTGTCATGTTTGCTTGGGCTCCAAATATGAATTTTGTTTTAAAAAACAGAAATATGGAAAAGGCAATTGTAGAAATGCTGAGGGCCCCAATTTGTCCTGTTGGTGTTACTGTAAGCCCTGATTCTCTGCCTTGTGCTACATGAAAGAGCATCATGAAGCAACACAACCAGTTAATGTGAAGTTCAAACAGGCAGTATCCTATTTGTTTAGAGGTCTGCCAAATGATGTTCCAGAGACACAAACTAGCTGACTTCAAAAAACACTTTTTCTCACCGAGACAAACCTTCCTTTCCTATTTCTGTAGCATGCCTAACAAAATAGGCGGTACCAAAGTTCCTCCCCTGTCAAACGTGAAACATCTGCACCTGTAAGGATCAGAGCAAAAATGAAATTTAAATAAGGCCTATTTTTTAATCAGTGTTGCTTCTTGAAAGATATTTGGAATTTTTTAGTCACCGAAGCTTAAAAACAGATTAAAAAATGTCTGAGGGGTTGGAGAGTTCCGAATAGGAGTCCGTTCCCATTCTGAAATGCCACTCCTGAGGATCTGCCGAACATCCTCATGGAAGCAGACAGACATTACCGACTCTCATTTTACAGAACAACCTCCTCTAGTTGCCCTCACTTCCAGCTGAGGCCCCAACACACCACGAGGAGCTGACCCACTTCCTTCTCCTGGCCTCTCTGAACGCCCCTCTGGAGGCATCTGCCGTCAAACAGTGAAGCCACGTGATGTTCCCCCACACGTTCCTGGGGCTGCACAGCACTGGCAGAACTTTCCCTGACAATTCGCAACTTGTCCAAGCTGTGCACACAACGAAATCCAAGTGCACGTACCTCAGGACTTGAAAACCTAACCTGTGATGCTTTTGCTGGTGGGAACGGACTTTGTTCTTCTTCATGTCTGTCTCTTTAGCCTTGGATCAACTTGGGAAAAAATGTTTTAAAAAGGAATGGCAGAAAGGCTGCTGAAGAGGAGCTCTAAATAGAAAGGGCCTACTCAAACACAGCGGGCTTCGGAGAGCCTGCAGCAACAAGTGGGAAGGAGAAAGCAGAGGGAGAAGAGATGCTCGAGAATACTGCAGTTAAAAAAGGAAAGGATCTGGAGTCTAAGGCTGCTCAGAGGAGAGGAAATACCTGAGGTATTTCTGGGAAAACAGCCGCTGGAACCAAAGCGTTTCCACTTTCAGAGGCCCCCAGGGCTGGCGGCACATGCTCGCTCATGTCCATGCTCACTCACGGGCCTGAGGGTCCATGATTTTTGCTGAGCAAAACCTAGAACTTTTTAGGACAACTGTGGCTTGTTTCGTTGATGTAAGTGATAGGTTGAACTCTGCAAAAAGTAACTGAAAGCAGTAGCATACCGAAGGACAGATCCCATTTTCAAATGATTTATGGTTATTACTCAAGATGCAGGCCTAATTGAGAAAGCCACGTCATCTCAAAGGAAAGCTTCTAGCCCTGCAAATCTTCTTACCAGCGCTAAAAAGCCACCACCGCTATTTATTTAATCCTTCTCATCTCCAATGAAATATAAATATGGTGAGTTTCAAGAACACATATAACCCAGCTTGGAGGAACAATAAAGGTGAATAGTCTGATGGTTTATCGGCATTCACCAAACGGTTGTGATGTGGAATTGGCCCCTTCCAGCTTCTCATCCCCAGGCAGAGGAAGGGGAAACTGTGACTGGAAAGCCTGAGAGTTACACGCTCTCCCAGGAACACAAAGAAATGCAAAAAGGCTTTGGTGAGCAAATACCCACCTGCACATGGAAGAGTCCACACTGTGAAATGGGAGACCGTGGAGCATCAGTGCAAAAGCGGAGTTAATGAAGGTATGCGGTGTAGTTCTGACACAAAAAGCTGTACAGCTGCACCAATGCTTGAACTAATTATTCCTAATTAGGGTGGGCATGGAGCCATACTGTAGCACGTTTGGAATTAAGATAATAGTCCTGCACAGGCCCACAAGGTGCCAGGTATGTCTCGCTGGTTTTAGGTGCAAGTAAAATAGAGGAACCTTTTCTTTAGGTGGCACCGTGCAGCTTGCAGTTATTTGTATAATGGCAGGTTGTCTCTACTAAGTGATCAACAATCAATATAGAAGGGATGCATATTAAAAACTCAAATCGTCAACTGTGAACTACAGAACCACAATTTCACCACCGTCCAGGGACTCTGGTCTGTTAAGTCAAGCAGAAGCCCTTGCTGGAATTGCAGCCCCATAATTCAACATTTCCCTAGCTTTACTTTGTAATTATCCGTATTATCGCTATTTTTATGTTATATATAGATCAGCATTTTGGAGCTATGCCCTATACCCCCTGCAGCTGCTTCAACTGCATCTGTTGTTGCCTTCACAATGGCCGCTACCTCTTCCTCTTCCCACTCTTCCAGGAGCAATGGAAACACATCCCCTGTGTAACACCTACTCCAGCCTTCTTCCAGCCGGCTTACGTGCTAGTTTTCTCACTCTTTTGCCCTCACCAGGAACAGTGTTCGCCTCTCTGGGAGCTTCCTGTTTATCTCAAACCAAGAGAGATGCCAGAGCAGTAAATGGGTGTCCTGGATACATTTGCACGGTATATCTCTTTTCACATGTAAATATTCATGAGGCAATTCCTAACCTCATGGAAGCTACTGATAAATATCCCCTTGCCTCGCTGCGAGAACCGAAGACGTGGTGTTCTCCCTACAGCTCCTCAGCCCGGGTATCTGAAGGCTAATCTACCCCCACAGGGCCATGACCACAAAAGCAACACCCACGGCCAAGTAAGAATATTCTATAAGATCTGCAGCATTGGGTGTTATTGGAATGGATGGTTGAAAGAATGATTTATAACACGAAATACTGCATTTACCAGTTGCTTTTATGTATATGTATGTATATTTACATATATATATTTACACATATATATTTACATATATACACACTTATATACGGCATAGAAAGTTAGATTGGTTGGCTGAATCCACTTGACACTTTAATATTGCAATAAGGAGTCAACAATAATGTACCAAAACATGTAGCTAGTTAAGCAATTCCCATCGCTATTTTTCGTAGAACAAATTTATAACGTCTGCTTCAGGTTTGCTCCCCCAAAATAAATGTCCCTTGCCCTGAAGATTTTCTGATTTTTGTGTGTTTTCATTTGCCGTTTTGACTGCTGAAAAGGGGTCCACTCTAGCTGATTTTAAATGTTAATCGAGGTTCCCAGTAGTGTGAAGATATGGTTTGGGTTTTATGATAGAAACTTCATCTAGAAACGAATCACTGAGGTCACAAAGCTTTTCTTTTCTTTTTGACATAGTCATTTTCCTCTACTAAATGGAGGAAATTAAAAATTAAAATGGAAATTTTATGTGAGTAAATAATGTGACCCGTATCTTTTAGGTAGTGCATTATAGCAGTAAGATTAAACTCTAGGAGAAAATGCTTCACACAACGCACCGAAGGAGGAAGACAGTAAGAAAAGATTTATAGCTGCTTCCCATGCATGTATGTGGTTCTCCAGTACAGAGACTCATCCCCTAATTTTGGAGGGGGAATTTCCACAGAGATTTGCTATGGGAATCTTTATCTCCTCTGAGGTTCTACAGACCCATTGGCTGGTGCGCTAGGGTGGAAACGTGGGAGCAAGAAAAGATTGCTGCAGAAGAACCACAAGACCATCTATGGTGTCATCTGAATGCCCCTAGGGTCCAAACCCTGGCCTTTCAGTCTGGAAGGGGTTTTCCTATGCACAAGCCTTATTAACCATGTTGGAAAGTTGTTTTGCAAATACACAGTGTATTTCATGTGTCTCTTCTGACTGTGCATGCTAGCAACCCAAGTTCCTGAGATCTGCTGATCATTCAAGGAGCCATAGCAATTTACTTAAGCAGTCACCTGGACTTAGGACACAGGGAGTAGAGACTCAGCTGCCCAGCAAGCCTGATTTCCCAAATACACCATGCATCTTGATTTGCTGACAACGAGGAATTGCACTATTCAGACACTAAGCAGGCACGGAAGACAAGCTGGAAGACACTATCGCTGGGAAGGGCCTAAGGGGAAGCTAGAGAGAAAAGCTCTGCAGTGGCATAAGGAGAGAGAGGAGAGGCCCTACAAGAAAAAAAGATGCAGAGAAGGACCCCCAGCTCCTGATGGGGAGGTTGAGGGGCCATTTTAATCTGACAAACACATAGTTCTCTACTGAAGCACAAGAAACAAACAACGCCAATAGAAGTCACGGTGGTGATCATTACTAAGCAAATGCACAGCCACAGCCAGGAAGGTTTCTTCTCCTCCTGCCTTACTTAACGCCGTGTTTATCTGTGGCTGAACACACTAATTGCCCTGGGAGAGTTACAAGAGTGAAGATGCTAATGGGGACCTAGAGCTTCAGATGCAGATCCTGTCCTGACATAGGTAAGTCCATGTTCTAACACTTCTAGATGTGGTTTAGTTGCCTTCTGTAACCAGCTGATGATACCTACACTTAACTTATGTTTTCCCAAAGCATCCATTTTTCCCAGGTCTTTTGGTTTTGGAGTATCTTATTTTCTTATTATCTTATTTAAAAAGGCCTGATTTTCAATGCGTAACCTTTCAGCACTTCCTAACAGCTGAGATTTTCCAGTATCCAAAAGAACCAGGAGTGGCGCTTCCACCGTTCCCTTGGGAAAATCCTCACTTTACATTTCTCCCTTTCCTCTATGTTTCTGTCCTTCACTCCCAAGAGCCAAGCAGACGCCCGGGCTGTGGTGCCTCCTGGTGCTCTCCCAGGCTGTGCTCTCCCAGGCACAGCCCCCAGGACCAGTAAGGGATGTGGTACCTGGTCACTTTTCCGTATGAGAGCAGCACTGGACTTTGAGGAGAACCTGGGCTGGCCCGGCAGCCAGACATGTTCCACTCAGTAGGGTTTTCGTGACTCCAAACACAGCAGTGGAAATTTGATAAACCTCAAGCACCAGAATTATGAACTGACACCTTTCGCAGCCAATTCCTGCTTCCCAACATCCACTGCCTTCGCCTGCTTCGTTTATTTCAATCAAGGGCTTCATAGTGCACAAATAACTCAAAAAATACAACTGCTGTTAAATGATATGCAAGAAAAACTACACTCTTAGACTAGGTGTAAGCCATCAGGTTCCTGATCCAGTAACCTTGTCCACTCAGGTACAGAGGCAGGTTATTGCAGCAAATAGATTATTATCTATTTGCTGCATGTAATAATCTGTAATCTATTTGTTTTCCTCTAGCTGAGATTTGCAAAGCATCCTAGGAGTTACTGATTAAATGAATGAGAAATCTTTGTTTAAGCCTTCTATTTATGTTTGAAAACCTACCCTTAATAAATCTCAACAATAATATTATTATATGCACTTACAAATGAATTTTCTGGGCAGCAGATTAACATAAAAATTAAATGCTGTGCTATCTGCTGTTACTATCTAGGTTGGTACCTATCTCATATTGCTCTAATATCTGGCCTATATTAATGTAATATCCACGCACGGCTGCTTCTTTATAAACACACGTTTGTCGGTTCACACAAACACTCTGGCAAAAACTTTCATATTAATCCCTTCTATGATATTCAGTGAGGATCTATAAAAATGAATTAAAAGACTCATTTTTCTACCCTTAGGAAGATTCCTTCCTCCTATCATTTTGCCATCAAGGTTATAATTAAAGACACTGGCTGCTGTGGCCTGTATACGTAATTGCAATATATGATCAAGGATTGTAAGCACCAGGATAAATGCATTATCACGCTGTCTAATTATCGTGTTATCTGACTGACAGGAGGCTGTTTTATCTCTCTCTAGAGACGAAGGACGTATCTGACAGACACCAGGACTTTGCTTTGATGTCAGATTTGTAAACGAAAGAATCAAAGACTCAAACCCTTTCCAAAATGGTTCCAATGTGGTTTAATCCCGCCAGACAATTCCCTGCCTCGCTGCCAGAGCCTGCTTTGAAGTGGCATTGCACAGCGCACGCTGCTAGCGCGTCTTCCCGAAAGCTGGAGCGCCGGGAGCAGCCCCACGTGCCGAGCAGAAGGCCCGTGCCCTCCGTCTGGCACACCCGCCCCCTCATTCGCAAGATCAGAGGGCGGAGAGGGGATGTGGTGGGGCTGGAGGAACATGGGCTGAAGTGCCACCCCCAGCACACGCCTGGGGCGTATGGCCAGGCGCTTCCTGCTTTTGGCCGTGCTTATCATCAACGCTTGCTACATCGGGTTCATCATGCCACCACCGCCAACCCCCCAGCACGTCCAGTATCTCCTCCACCGCTGGGACCTCCACAGCCCGCTGAGAGCTTGCGTTGCACAGGAATACAAAAATCACCCCCCTTCCCCCTTTCCACCCCTGCATGACCTGGCTACGTACCACCAAAGCATTTCTCCATCCCATTAGTGATAACAGCCAAGCGCTGTTAAATGTCAGAGTAATAAGGGACGGCTGGGAATGGGGGAGACAGGGAAGGGGCACCAACGGTGGGACAGGCAAGGGTGAAACAGGCTAAAAAGGAGGGAGGAGCACAGAAGTGACAACCTTAAAAGAACAAGCGAAAGTGTCCCCTTCTGCCTGTTCCCAGCAGCTCCAGACCTTGCGTCCCACCATTCTTGGCTCAGCAGAGACCCGCGGATCCCCCTCCCCTGCCGACTGCTTTTCTGCTCACTGGAGCCTATCTCCCCAGTGACCTACTGCTGCTACACTTCAGACAGTCAAGTGGCTCAAGTCCATGCGATAGCACAAAGGTTAATTTTGTCCCTCCGGTGCACATTCGTTGTGTATAATCTCTAATTACATGATCCGTTTTTCTTTAAGTAGGTTTTTCCTGGGGTGTCTGATTGCCACCTTCAGCCCGCTGTACTAAAAACAACCCGGCATCCCCGCACAGCAGCAAAAGCCTCCAAGATCGCTGCGTCAACAAATCATTTCAGAAATGGTTTTCATCATTTGAGTAACTGCATAATTACAATACAATAACGAACTAGATTTGTACTATTTCCAGCTTTTTCTTACAAAAAGAAATCATGCCAGGAGCCTGGAAATAGTTTCTAATCATGTCTGTGGTATAGGAATGAGCAGATAGTTTTGTTGTCAGGGTTTATGGTTTTTAATTTGGTTAGGTCCATCCTCCTCAGCGCATTCTTCACACACCCCTTGGCCATTTATCAGTCACAGCGGAGAAGGATGAATCCCGTGGAGTCCAGAAATGTCCGAAGTCTGGAGCACTGAACTTTGCAAATGAAATATTTTTCCAGCATGGGGGTTACGTGTATATTTAAACCTCCAGGTTTTCAGAAGTAAAATGAACTAACTTTCCTCACTGCATCCCAAAGCCCCCACCTCCCTGCGTCAAACCCCGACAGAGCAATCCGTGTCTAGAAGTGGGAAAAAGGAACCATTTCAGCCACAGGATAAATTCCCTCACGTCACCCTGGCGTCCTGCAGGGTACATAGGAACCGATTTTTTTTTCTGAGTTTTAGATCCTCCAAGATCTTCCACTTCCTCTACTTCCCTGTTATTTTCACTTCCTGTTATTTTGACTAATGTATGATATTTTAACAATCTGACTTTTAATCCCTGCCTAATTTCTCTTTGTGCCTATGGTTTTTTGAAGTAGAGAGATAGAGATATCGCTGTCATTTGCAAGACGGGGACTTGTGTATTGCCACGCTTAATGAATGCCTCTCTAGCAATTGCCTGTCTTCAGGGATATAGGTGAAGGAATCCCCCATTTTTTATGCTGCCACAGCTGATTTGTGATCACTTAATGACTACGACCCAGAGGTGTTTTGGGTGCCAAACTCAGACCATCGGGTGCAAAGCAGCCAAGCATCTTTAGGGACCAGAGGCAGTGTTTGTGATACAACAGCAGCGAAAAACCAGACATGGAAGAGGTGAAGTTGCAGCAAAACTCCCCTACGGATCTGCCTACTGTAAGTGATATTTCTCCTTCTGTTTCTGTACTTGAGAAAACAGCCACGAGAGCTCCTTCATTTGCACGTGCAGCTATAGGAAGCTCGTATCACTTTATCCTTCTCCCCAGCAGGAACAAAACCTCTTACCATCTCCCTGTGGACCCTAGGAAAGCAGATAGCTGCTGCTGGGCTTCTACCCGTCAGTGAGTGTTTTCAAGCCCCAAAGAAGCCTTCTGCCAAACCGGTATATCTCGAAAAATCCTTGTTCAGCCATAAGCAACATCCTGCCATTGCCACAGAGGTGCCTACAAACACATTTGTGAATATAAACATAACAGCAAATGCCGATCCGTGTGTATAATCATCAAACCAGAAACAACGATGAAGATGAACTTGAACTTTCTTAAAATCATGACGGGTAACCTCGTAGTTACCAGCTCGGCACAAGAACAAACTGATCGGGGGGCATCGACACAGGTAGAGAAGAGGGTTGGCTCAATCCGTTGACGCATCTCGATTTTTTGCTCTGGCACAAACACGTTTATGACTTTTTGACACTTGAGAGATGCTGCTGCTGTTCTCCACAAGTGTTGTTAGAAAAGTCTGGTTATATTTATACATACATATAAACATTGTAAGATTAACTCTTTAGAAATATTCTGAAGATTTTTATAGGTGCTCTCAACCCAATATAATATTTTTTCCTGCCTTACATATATAACCTAAGTAACTTTGAAATTTCTATGACATCAAACTGCAGCTTGCATTTCTTTTAAATTGCACTTGTACAATCTGTTGGCCATAAGCAACTGAAGTATGGTTGCAAGGGATTTATTGTCCCTTGCACTTCTAGTAATAAAAGTACATTTAAACCAAATTATTATGCTGCTGAACTCTCCATATAGGAACCTTATTTTTCAAAGCAAAAGGGAAATAAAAGGGCAACAATCAACACTTTTTTTTATATATATATATAAATGTATACATACCCACTTACACACATTAAGAGGCTAATTATGTGATAAACTCAAATTGTCTTTATTGTTATATGATCTGCAAATGTGTTTGCTTTATGCTGCCAGACATTCGTTACCCCCTGTTTATTTTTAAAAGCTTTGTTTACTATGCGATAGGGATCTTTTTCGTATCTTGTCCATTCCGACTGCCAGCCCTCTGGAAGTCCTGGCTGGAATGCGGACATCAGACATATTAATTTTGATTTCAATAGAAGGTGGATATTAGCGATAACATTGAAGAAAAAGTCCTTTAAGTGGTTCAGGACTAAGTGAACCCCCAAAAGCTTTAATGAAAGGTTTGTGGGAAACCACATCACTCAATTAACATTTGAACTGGAACAATGCAAGGCCAAACTTTTTCCAAATATGAGATAAATTGGAACAGCTTGCACAAGAGTTCATATATTCTTAGACACAGTCAAAGTGTTTTACTCCATTAGGACGGTCTCTGGTTTCAGCACAATTCTTTGCAGAATAAAATCCTACTCACTATGGGTAAGGTTGTGAAAACCTCAGAAACCATACTTACTGCTAAAGGTGCCCAAAATTTTCTCATTGAAATTTTTCTTTCTTTTATATAGAAATTACTTTTCCATATGAGCACTTTCCCCTCGTTGAAGGAACAGCACAGATCTGTTTGAATGGATTTTTTAATTAATAAAAAAAGCAAGCAAAGGATTTTCAGGTTTTAGAAAAAAATTGAGAATCCATTGAAAACATCTATCAAATTCTTTACTTCTTGGAAGGGACCTGCTCTATTGAGCCTTACCAAGTGCAGAAATAGCAACTTACGTCATTTTAATCATGGGCTAGAAACTGTTATACCAAGTATCTGTACCCATTGCTGGGCAAGTACTAATAAGATACAGTTATCTAAATAAATCAACAGCCTTTCAACGTCATATTGAGCTCTCCTGATGTGTCGAATCAGCATCAGACTACAGAAGTCTTCATTTATTTTGACTAAGGTTAAGTTTTCTTTATTTTAATACTTAAATTCATTTTCTATGTGAGCTAAGGCAGCTCTGTACGGCTGACCAAGTGCCTTCTCTGCCTTCAGCCTTTATCTGACTCTAGCAGTGCAAAAAAGGAGTGCATAATACAAATATTTCAGTAACCAAGCAGAGCGATTGAAGGGTTTCTTTGTCAGAGGTGTCCTAACTCCTTATTTAAATCCCTCAAATAAGAGAAGGGTTCGTGAGTGACATCTAGAGGTAATTCCTTAAGATGACTGGGGCAACTGCCCATTGAGGTACCTGCCCTGAAGCTGACATCTCTCTTGCCAGCGTAGGTAGTGCTTGTACACGCCGTGAGGGTTGAAGGGAATACAGCAACACAGATTTTTAACGGGCAGATCAGGCCGCAAAGTTTTCAGAGGGAAATTACTTTCTGTAGAACTTCAGCATTCCACAGCGTCGCAAAAGAAAAATGAAAAAGGTTAAATGAAATCTTTCCATTTGGGTCAAGTATGAGAGCACTTTTCCCTGCAGAGCACTTAAGTTCAGGTGTCTCTTCCCTCATCCTCTTCTGCGGGTCTGAGATCCCTGGCCAGATCTCATCTCCCAGACTAGCAAGTGTCTCTTCTCTTTCCCACATAATATATCAGAAAAGCCCCATAAATACAGGGTAGGAAGGAGGGCTGAAACACCTGGGCTACAACTCACAAAAGATGGTGAGATCTCATATGAGAGTATGGCATAATATAAAAAGGACTTAATTCTAGTCACAAAAGCCATCTTTTGATTTTGTTTCAGTGAAAAATGCGGCCAAAAAGACTATGCCACCTCCAATTTGAAATTTCCAGGAACTTCTCACCCTTGTGGCTTTTGGGACCCAAGTGGGGTTTCCAGGCAGCTCCCCTGCCCACGGGGAACCTGACCTTCTGCTACGAGAGCAAATGTGTCAAGCTGAGCTTCTCCGGGTGACATTGCTGGGCCACCCCTCAGCGACACTCAGACCGGGCTGTTCAAAAGTAGACCATCTGCCTCTCCTGGCAAAACCTTGTCCCCTCCTGTCTGGAGATCCCTTCCCTGGGCTGCCTTATCTATACGTATGTGAAGTGTCCTATAGCTTCTGTCCATGCACAGGTTTTGGTAGTACCAGGAAGGCTGGCGTCTCTCTCCTGATTTCTTGTCGTAATTTAGGATGAGAAGAAATACTGACGTATCAGAACTTCTTTCAGGACAGACATTTTCTCTCACCTCTAGCAGTAAAAGGAGGGCTACAAGCACACATCCAGCCAAGCATAACTAGGTAACGTAAGATCAAAAAATAATGGGACCAATCATTTTGCTATTTTATGGCTATTTTATTTTATGGCTATTTTGGACATTTCCAACAGGAAGGAGACAAGGGGGAAAGGCTCAAACTGAAAGAAATGAGTGCAAAAGCGAGGGATATTAATGAAAGGCGAACATCTTGCACAATGCCGTAGAACGTAAGCCACTCTGCAGAGGAGAGGAAAAGAGGCAAGCAGATAATGGAGCCCCTGCCTGAAGTCCCGTGGATACGCTGCCGAGCATTACAGTGTCGGCTGGGGTGTGCCTGATAGCTGGAATGCTCTGAAGAGCAGGTGGCTCTTCAGCAGTTAATCTTTCTTTTTCATCATCTGCATTCGCTTGGCATGTTTGGACACATGCATCTCCTTTCTGTGCCATCAGGGAGCTCAACGTAGTTCACCTACATCACATACCTGCAAAATGGTAGGTCTCTTCTCGCCTGCTCAGTTTGGAGGTATTCAAGGTACCTAAAGAAAGCCTTTAATCTGTCATTTAAAATATGATTGTGGTTTAATTCATAAGGAACAATGTTATTTTCATAGTGTGCCAAGAGCACTATTGGCAGCAGTGAGGCAATTATTTATGTGGGTTATCAGTTCACAGAGCTGATTAAGTAACCTGAAATGTGATGATAATGGCTTCCAGTAATGGCTTCATATCAAAAGGATAATAAATACTATTTGCTGCTCACTCTTGTAAGAAATAGGATATATTTCAGTCCTGTTGAAATTAAAGCAAAACTCCTATTGTTCTTTGGAAAAGTCTCCCAATAGCTCTAACTTCACATCATGTCTACTTCAATATCATCATTTTGTTGCATAAAATTATGAATGATATATCGAATATTACAGATACATCTGGATAACTGATGTTAAATCCCAACCTGCTTTCAGAGCACCAGAGTGACCTCTGACTCGGTTTTTATTCCGCTGCAAGGTACAGAGAGCCAGCTGCATCCCTTTTGCTTAGCCTTATCCACAATAGCATCACACCCTAACTCTTAGACGTATTTTAGAAAATAGTCAAAAATGACTTCCTGCTGTATTTTACCAAAGGAAACTAGATCTTTTTATGATGGGGCTAAACGGGAGTTGATAAATGAACTAGCCTTGCCACTAATAACATTTCTTATGATGATTCGTGGGTTTGTCCATCACGAAGTTACTCTGACCTACCTCAAAGCCACAGAGTGCCCAGTTACGAAATCCCTGTTCTCAGCGAGGGACACTCATCAGCAGAGGTTTTTCTTATTCCTTTAATTACAGCATAATAATGCAGACCCTATTTAGAATTGCCACTGATGTGCAGATTCGGATCACTTGCCAACGGCTCGGTTGTTTCCGTATTAGATCATGGTAAGTATTTAGAAAAAAATACAAATCTGGATTAACTTTGAGCTACAGGTATACAGAAATACATTTATTTTAGAACTTCCAAAAATGGCTTGCAAAGACGCTTTGGATGTGAAACCTTTCTCAAAAATATCTTACCAATGAAAAAGGAAAGTATAGTATCTTATTTTGGATAAGAAACCTGTAGAGGGAGGGCTGTTACAATGGCTGCAAGAGGATTTCTGCTCTGAGGAGAGGACTGAACTGGCGTTAGCTCATGTGAATGAGAGCCTGTACTTCACTTCACTTCAGAGAACACTTCAGCTCATACGTACAATATCCCTACGTAACACCTACAGATCAAAATACAGTGGAATAAAGAAAAAGAGGCACCTCTGTAACTGCTGTATAAGCTATTTGGTTTTCAATTATGCTAAAGAATAAGACATGAATGAAGTCACGGTATTGCAAAGCAGGATATTTATTTATAATAAAAATATCCTTTGCAGAGACAAAAGAGTAATATACTGCCAGTATCTGTAGGCTACAGTATTTTTTCTTTTAAGCTAAAGACATTTTCTGTAAATTTTCATTAAAAAGAATAATGTTCCCACTATTTTTAAAGATACCTCCCCCCCGTTAATAGTTTTCCATACCTCTACCCATCAGATCAGCAGTTTGGATTCTAGGCCTTGCGCTTAACTTCAGTGAGCGTCTCCTGAACTGGGGCCTAAAGTCTGATGATATTCAAAGGAGAACACGGGGTTGGGATGTGAAACTGGTACAAAAACCAGAGAGGTGAAGACAGTCACCTTTGAAACCACTGGACAAACTTTTAATTCATATCAAAGAGCAAAACCTTGGTAATGAAGATCTGTTTGAGTGTTTTAGCTAGAAGCCATGCTACTTTACAGGCCTAATGTAAGGGTATTAAGATTACTTCATAATTTTCTCTCAAATACTTCTTTTGCTAACTGATGCTGGAATTTATTTTTATAGAAAGCCTGCAATTTTGTTGAGCTTTCAAGAAGCATTGAGTGCTTAATGTTAAGGGTTTTGGTGCATATTTTGGTATCCAATTCAACATTCAAATCAATGGGAAACTGATTCAGAATTTGAGCCTAAATGCAATGCTGAATATGGATTCGAGACCATAAATGTTAGCCATTTAATTGTAAAAAATGCTTATCATTCATGCCTTATATGGATTTCTCATGACAGTGTGTAGAAATTGAAACTATTCTAAGAAATGGTATGAGGCATGATGGACAAATTTGCAAGTGCTATGGTAAGCAAAAAGCTATCATCGCTTTTTCCACCAGAAACTGGTAGGAATTAAGTATACAGTTCACCTAGATAAGAAATACAGTAGGCATAAAAGAAACACATCGGTATGTTTCTACCATGATGTACACCCTAACGCCTGTACATCTATTAATTGCAAATACTGATGGGCCAGAGGATCTCCCCCTTTGGTGTAACCAGACGTTACCAACCAAGCAAGGACACGAGGGTTGGCCAAATGCCCGTGTATCTGCCTGGCAGATCGTAGGGAGGGTGCAGACAGTCCAGGAGACACTGACCCTCCTGGGTCCATCAGACCTGACCGAATGCCTGGGTAAAACATTTACAGCATCAGGCTCTGGATTTGTGCTCTATCAGTGGAAGCATATAACAAATCACCTGCTCGTGGTGGAAAGGCACATCGGTGCAGGGTTGGACACAGCAAAGTTGTTAGCTATTTTTCCGAGAAAATCCCAGTCTAGGCAATCACCTCATGGTTTATTCTTTTGTTCAGTGCTTCTATTGCCATTGGTAGCTGCATTTTAATCGAAAGTGAAACAATTCTCACACGCTTTCCCCAAACAGGGAATACAGGCACTTCACACTCTGAAGCCTTAACTAAACGAAGGTGTGCAAGGACGTGCTTGGAGGTGTAACTTTAGGCATCAATTAGAAAATTCCGGCCTAGGTTCAGCCTCTCTCCTCCTACTTCATTGCCTGAGCCTGTATTGGTTGCTTTATCACATCAAGGATCATTGTCAGTGACAGCTGGATTTATGAAGTGTGTCACAACCGGTCATTTGACAATGCAGCGTGACTGCAAAAGAGGTTTAAAATATCCCATCCCTGGGAATCGTATGCTGTGAAGCTACAAAACAGGCCACATTTCACTTGAAAACCTCTGCATGATCTGCCAGGAAAACCCAGACTATGTAAGCATGTGGAGGAAAAACCTAGTGGATGTTTTCCATGTTATCTAGCTGTGCGTAAGAATAGGTTATGATGAACCCTTGTGAATACTACCAACAATTAGAGCGACATAGTTGAATTTTTTTCAGGTGACTTAAATTATGAATATCAGGAAGCTACGGGCGACTAACAAAGGAAGCTCCCTTTAGAAACCAGGTAACCAGGAGGGGAACAGATCTGGGGCCTCGTCCTATCGCATAAAACGTTATGTCAGTGCAACTCCACTGATATCCACGCGCTAAGCTACTCTCAACCGACACTTGCCCAAACAATTTCTGATGTGGGATCCTGATCTTTATCCCTCAGTTACCACTAGTTACGTTTTGCTTAAACAAAAACATCGAGACACATTCTCTGGGCTCAGCGATGACTGTCCACCCCAGCTTCTCCCATCTCCTTTCTTCACTAGTGTGTATCCAACTCTACTCTCAATCCCATTTCCCTCCCTGTAACTCGGTGATTCATCTAGCCTCAGGGAAGGGCACCTGATTTCATTGCTTAACTGCTGTTACAAGTTGCTGCACAAATCACCCGGCATTGCAGGATGAGGCTGCCAACAGTGTTCTACTAGAGCTACGGAGAGCAGGTTTGCAATGCCAGCGTTCTTACAAAAATCTTACTTCATTTACAATGGGGTTATTTCAAGTGTATTGCAGTGCTGCCCAAAACACCACCTTCAGTGCTGCTGTGCCACCAGCAACCTTCTGTTTCCGAGTTCTTCTCACAGCTGAGTCGGGGCAGCCAGCAGAAAGTACAGCTATCAGGAAGTTTCTTTCCTCAGTCCTCTTACAGCGTAACAGCTTTCTGTCCGTGTTATTTTTCAGCTCAGTTTCAAGCCATTTAAAATTATTTGGTTTATTAGGAATTTCTTCTTTTTTAATACTGAGTTATTTAATGCCAACTAAATATTCTAGTGCAGTCTCTCTAGAATGAGACCTTTTAGAATAAGACCTCTTAGAATAAGAACAGAATAATACCCAGGTATTAAACACAAGCTAGAAGGTGGCAAATCAAGCTTGCTTTACGAAGAGCATCCTCAAAAAGATGTGGCCCTTCCAGTTGTTGGTTTCCTTGCTAAGTCTGTCCCTCCCTGCTTTACCAGCTCTTGTCCCGCATGTTCTCACATCCCCCTCAGAGAAGGGATTGAGAAGTCAGGCAGCCGATTCATATGAGATACGGTGTCTGCCTTCCTCCCCTCCTTGTTCAGAGAGTGCCACCAGTCGCAGGAATCCGCCTGTGCCGGTGCTGCCTGTGAGGGACCAGAGCGGGGAAGGAGGGGAAAAGGGGTCCAGCTCTCCCGGAGCCTGTTCTGCCTCACTCCCGGTGAACATGTTCGACCTGAAATTAACTTTCCAAATCCTACCTCTCTCAGTTCTAGAAGATACAGAAATTGCAGGATCACCAAAGAAAGAAAAGCTCTCTTTGAAAAGTCGGCTAGCCGAGGATGAACACCAATGCGGCATGTTTGGCACAGCACTGGTTGGTGTGACGAATACCAAAGTGCAAAACCATCCCTTCAGTTCAGACCCGAAGTGGAAATGGAGAGCTCTGCCAGCTTATATAGAATTTATTGCTAGAAAAATAAGAGACAGGCTCAGCTCTCCTCTTTCATGATGAACAGATCTATACTGGACTGTGGCACCCTATGTTTTATGTG
The DNA here is from genome assembly GCF_964199755.1 of Larus michahellis. NCBI lineage: Eukaryota > Metazoa > Chordata > Aves > Charadriiformes > Laridae > Larus > Larus michahellis. The sequence goes on along the minus strand of NC_133898.1, from coordinate 8,780,138 downwards.
AGCAAGAGGCTTGTCCTGATATAAATCACAGAACACCAAAGCTCGCCAGCTGCATTTGTTCAGAAATAGCAGCACGCTGAAGGACACTTGTCTCAAAGACCATCCTTATCAACCTGAGACTCATTTATTTCAGGATTCTGCTTTGTTTTAATCACTCTGACAGGGTTGGCTTGTAAAGTCATTCTGCTTGTTTATCTGTCGGTAAGTAAAATACATGCGGACATCCATCCCCGAGGACCCAAAGCTGCAAATGCACATAAATAACTTCAGCTGCGCAACTGGTCTCATGGGGTAAACATCAGGGAGCAAGAAGAGGTACTTACAATATTGACATAAGAACAAATTGGTAGAAACTGTCCATGACCAACCTGAGGCTGAAAACAAGGGAAGACTTTTTAACTATCAACCGAACAAGGTAACGGAATAACTTGCCGGCAGGAGGGATGGCAGGCAAAAACTCAGAAAGCTTTACAATAAGACTTGGCTATTTTATGAGAAGAGTTACGAGCCTTCCCTGTCATACCACAGGAATGGAATCGGTGACCCATGAGGTCTCTTTCGTCCCAGTGTTTGTACGTGACTGAAGTGACTCAGAAGCGTAAATGTTTATAGGATGAGCCTGGGGCTTGCGTCAGCATAGCTGGCAAGCTTCCGTGGGTGCTTCATTCAACCCGCCGAACGCACAGAAACATGGAAGGATAACTTCCTAGTAAAAACACACATACGCGCGCACACACTCACACTATATATATATATATATATATATATTTGCATGACAGTTTGAAAATGCAAAAAAGTTACATGCATTTTTATGTATATTGTAAACAATCTATATTTCTGCTGCAAATTATATACCCATTCATGCACACACGCTGATGAGCAAGCCCTATAACTTTCACTGAACGCTAACATGGATTATATTAATAAGAGAAAGTTAAGAGAAAGTGAGGGAACGTGTTGAACAGAGGTGATTTCTTTAGATGTCCATAGGGTAGTTAGGAACTTTTTAAGGTATTAACTGAGCACGATGTGGGCACTGTGGCCCACAACTTCCAACAGGGATTATGCACCGGAGCATTAAGGATATGGGTTGTCACAGTTTAAGTCGCCAAGAAGAGCAATAGGATTTAGCCCTAAGGTGGCTTCTGGTGCAGGTCCCTGTATGACTCGGGTCCCTCGATAAGTGTTACCTGGAGCATATATTGAATCAACAGACAACTTTAAAAGAATATCTGAAGGCACAAAACCAAGCAGCCAGAAACCAGAATATTCCAAAATCAGGTCTGAAGTGGTAATCTGAACTGTAGTACTTATTATGATATGCAGAACTTCATCATCCTACGGGTCTGACGATCTTCATTACACTGTGTACTTGCCTGCACCTGTGTAGAGCCTGCACTTCAGCGCCCAAGAAAAGGCTTTCCCTTTCCCTACAGACTACTTCACACAAAACATTTTCTTAGTCACATGAGAAAACAGCCTTGAGCGAGATAATAATGAAAAAGGTATCGTGCATCTAACAGAAGCCCTGCTGAGGACAGAGTTGGTTTCCATCAGCACATTTGAGCTTTCTTTGGAACCATGTAAGATGCAATATTTAGAGATACTGAAATATATTTATAGCTAATTTCACCATAACATAAAAGCTGCACTTATAGTAAAAGAAGTCAAGTAATATAGCAAAATTATGCATGTTAATAATAAAACTTCAAGAGAACAAGAACAGCGTTTCCATAAAATACAGTAAGACACCCTGATTCTGCAATTACTCATCATCAGTCCTAACAGCCTCAAATGGATATAAAATATTCTTACAAAGCAACTTTCTATTCTGTCTGCCTTTTTGTCAAGATAACACTGACTCAATGTCAAGGAAAATCAGCCTCAAAATCTTTCAGGGTTGATGATTAAGAATAGAAGGGGATTTCCCCAACCATCGTTTTTTCTAAACGCAAAGATATATCCACTTGTTTACTTTTATTTGCATCTGATCATTTGATCAGTGGCAATGCTGATGATCCAGCTATGAGAGCCTGCAAGTGAGGAATCCATTTACCACATCTCTTTCTTACTTATCTTAGAAATTCCCTTAAAAAAAATAATAATGAGAAGTGTGTTGCTCCAAAAGAACGAACTTGGATAGAGCTGGGTGTTTCCTGTAGGAGAAGATTTCTGACTCCTGTTGTGGGAGAAACTCCTACTTGTCCTGCCCCAAGGGTGAAAGATACTGCCAGGGAATTACAGCAACAAGGCTCCAGGTCCCTGTCAAGCTCCAACCATCCCGGTGAGTTATTACTCCCTTAGGACTCAGCAGACCTCAGGGAGATTGAAAAGCGCTGCTGCTTCTACAGATGACCCAACCCATAACCGCAACTAACAGGCAGAGGAGCATCCTTTGCCAAAGCCGGGGTGGAAACTGTGGGAGCCTGGTGAGGCCATGGAGTGGGTGGCTGGGAAGGCTCCCCTGCCCCGTCCGGAGGCGGGTGGTCCCTGCCGCAGCACTTGCACAGCTGTGCGTGATCACAACCCGCTTTTTCCCCCGCTGCCAAGGCTCCCAGAGCACTCCCGGCCATTTGGACTGCCCACTTGCTGGCAGGCTGCAGGACAACCTGCAGCTGGGGCACGGTGGAGGTTTGCCAGGAAGCCCATTGAAACGTTGGTCTGAGCCAGGACACGCGTAAGTCCTTAGAGAAGGAAAAAGCAAGCTATTCCACAGGACGGGCAGGGGCTGGACTCCCAGCAGAGAAGGTGCCAACCCACAGCAGGTCTGGCTGACCAGGGCTGCCGCACGCACATCCTCGTGTTTCCCCGCACCCTCGTGTTTCACCAGCGCTGCTCTGGCAGCACAGGGGCCAGGCAGGGTGCAGGGAAGCCCCTGGGAAGGCAAGCTGAGCAGACCTCTGCTGTGGTGGGCCTCAACTGCTGCTGGGTGGGAGCACAGCAGAAGGGGAACTGGTTTCATGTCCAAAACACCCAGCTGAGTGGGCATCTGCCCATCAGGGCGTGGGCTTAGCTTCCAGCCCAGACACAGGCAATTCAAATAAAAATAAAAAAAAAAAAAGGAAGGAAACACTCTCTGAGCTGTTCTCTTTGTGGTGGAGAGAGTGGGCCCAACCACTGAGTCACGTTCATGGCAGTACATAGAATCGTAGCATCGTCATCAAGTCCAACCATCAACCTAACACTGCCAAAACCACCACTAAACCATGTCCCTCAGCACCAAGTCCACAAGTCTTAGACCCCTAAGAGGAAAAACACCTTTCCCATCCTCATGGGAAACGCACTGGCACCTGCTGTCCTCTACTCTGTGCCTTGGCACTGATTTACTTATTGACAGCCAGCTTGGGACACCTTTGCACCACACTTTTCATGGTGCTTAGATGACAACAATGCCTTATCTGTTCTAAAAGTCATTTTTATTTTACATTTTTCGTTTTCTCTGCTCTTTGCAAAGTACTCATTCAGGTGCTTCATACGATAACCCATTTCTGAAGACAAAAACTATGTTAATTTGAAGTTGACCCTTTACCTGACCAGGTGCCTACCACGCACACATCATACATGGTGGCAGCAAGGTCAGGCTTGCGTATTTGGAAAGTAAAGGCGACATCAGGGTGAACTGTCACATAGGTGAACTAAATCCATCTGCACACGCTTACACAGATGCACACACATGCATAGAAGAGCGGCTACCACTGATTTCAGGTGGGATCTGTGTCCCTGTTGCTTTCAGCCTCAGTGAGAGCAGGGTTTTTTTCCATTCTCCCAAGAATTTGTAGACTCTCCCAACCTGCCTTCAAGCAAATAGAAAGAAGTAGCACATATAACGACTGAAGGAAAGTCTGAGCAAAACTATCTGTAACCACTTAAGATTCAAATATGCCAGAAGTTCCTAAGTCATCTGATACTAATTTCTGAAGAATTCAAATAGGACTTGTGCTGTGCTACGTGCCAGCAACTATAAATACAATGCTTTCTCTTATCAATCTCTCCTCTCACTTGAGGCAGCTTGATAGCATTAGCACAATATCTGCACTATTCCTCCTTCCTTCCCCTAACAGAACGCAAGGAACCCGTGGGACTTCTCTGCTGATTTATGTTCAAAGCTGGAGGTGAAATGGTTCTATTAGAAGATCGCACTGAATGGGAACTAGAAGCCAGCCCGCACAGGCTTTACTGGAAGAAACCATAGAAAAAGGCAAACACAAGAGAAAATTTAGAACAGGGATAAATTAGCAAATGGCAAAGTTCACCAAGAGGTAAGGTTTGCGTGCTAGCCTTTGTGTTTACAGGCTCGCTCCTGCGGATGCAGATCACCACTGATGTGTTCCTGGGGAGAGAGCAGCTGGAACTCCCTCAGTTCACACTGCCAGGACTAGTCCGAAGACAGGAATTTCAGATAATGTAGCAAGGAGAGAGCACCCACAGTTATAAAACCAGTCAAAACAGTCTGATGGGCAAAATAGGTGACTGCCAGAGCTGAGCTTTTGTCTTTAGTCACATAGTTCAGTATGGTAAGCTTCTGAAAAGCGCTGCAGATTTTCATTTAAAGCTAAAATCTAAAGGCCATCGATTTATTAAATTGCAGATCTATAACGAGCAGGTATTTAAATATTTCCCTTCCTACCAGAGTGGAATCCGCAGAGCACTTTGCCTCCCGTCAGGCTACACAGGGATGGTTAACCCTGATGTTAGGCGTCACACGAAGCAGGGGGGTGCGGGTACACAGGGGAAAGACCAGCCAGCGAACCACGCTTACCGGAAAGAATGAGTTATCAGACTCTAAAGTTGCCTTCAGACGTGGCATGCCCCTATATACATACGGCTAAATACAGTTTAATGTTCACAGGGTTGAAAATAATTAATGTTCAGTCATAGCAACAAAAAAACCCTGGGATATTTTGATTTTAGGAACATCAGTATTTCATCCGTATTCCAAGAACAGATTTTCAGCGAACAAAAATATTACAGAATCCCAGCTCCACTGAATGCTGAACTACTCACGTTTTGTTTGTGACAGGGATATGAAACAGGAATTCTTAAGAGAACTTGCAAAATTCAACATAAACAAATGGTTGTATTATCCATCAATTAGATAAAATAAAAGAAGATACAATGAAGCGTGTTATTATGAAGTTATAAAAAAATCTGAAGCAAATATTTGTAGGTATAGGAAACTACAGCTATGCTATCCTTGGGCTAGAACAGATTTTGGGGGTTCAGTTGTTGAAACAAAAAGCTCAAAAAAAATTGTTGAAATAAATTCATATTGATAGCCTCAGTTGTTTTATTTAGTTTCCTTTCAGGTTACTTAACCCTTCTGGAAACATCTTAAAGTTTAGGTCATTTTTCAGATAAAAATAGTTGCAAAACAAAACATTACGTATGATTTTTTGATAATATTGGAGCTAAGCATTGTGGTTTTGCCTACGGGAAAGACTGACATCTGCCAGAAACGAACTGTTTTGATATTTCTAAATATGCCCTAAAACTATTTGTGAAAAATGACCTGAATTCAGATATAGCCCCTGTGGTCCTGAACCTCCTTTTTTTAGGAATTCTGTTATTCAGCATAAGTATTATAACAAATACTATTACGTTTTTATTAATTCCTGTGTTCACTCTGGCAGATGTTAGACCCATAAATTAAAAACAAACCCACACAACTACTGTCACAAAGATTTTGGCACTCTTTCAGTAACGGTTGTGGCAGGAGGAACACCTGACAGGAGCACTGAGTTCTCAAGACCTACAGCCCAAACTGTACAGACCAGAAATTTTTTAATCCATTTCAGTTAAACACCTAAATCAAATAGGTCACAATTTACTAGATCCACTAATCTCCTTCCTTTCTGAAACACATCCCTCTGTCATGTATCTTTTTAAGACCATTGGCGCTCTCTCTAGACTCGAGTGTACTTCAGATGCTACTGTACTCGAGAACACCTCAGTGATACTGTTTCTTTGAGGAGTCTCGTCTCTTAATTTACTCTCACACTAACAATTCTCAGTCAATTCCTCTGGTTTGTTTACTTAAAGGCAAAACTTCAGAGTTAATCTTTTGGGAAAAAACCTTTCATTTCCATCTCACTTGACATTTCTTTATCATAAAACACCCCCACCAAAATCATATTGGCTGTAGCAAGTGTAATTCAGAAATTAAGTGGTCTGGAAAACGCAGATGAGGAAATCCAGATGCGTTTCACCCGGCTTAGCAGAAAGTGGCAACTGGTTCATAGAAGTATAACGCAAACCCAGAAGTGTCTGGGTCACCATGATGCAGGAAAGCAGACAAGCTGAGTGGGCAGAAGAGCTACGCGCTTTGGAATACTTCGCAAGAAGTCCGATACAGCAGCAAGCAGCCCCATTGCTGTCTGTTCTGCATCCCCATCTGGTGTCCCGTAATGGTTTTAATGAAAGCTCTTACACATGATTCTTAAAATAACCCATCTGTTTACTGGGGTGAATTAAAAGCTGTAAACGCAGTGTAACATGCCAAAAAATATAATAGTCTCAATATAAGATGTGACTGTGTCAACCAGCAACAGGTTCCAGCTGGGGCAGCCTCATGGAACAAAGACAGCCCTTGGCTTAATACTGAGTGTATGCTTCTGAAGTCCCAAATCAGGCGAAAGAGAAATAAAGCTCAAGACCTTGGCCACATGTGCAATACGCAGCCGAGCGCACAGCAAGCATGCTCCCGCAGCAACCTCGCTATCAACGTGGGCAGTTCCGATAGGAGCAGGCATCTCTTTCGGATGGCTAATACCGGGGATGTCGTACATAATCACAGATAACGCCGGAGCAGGACTGACCCTTTGAACTGCCTTTTCCCTCTCCGCTGTTGCTGGCCACAACTCGAATTAGCTCACGTTCTATTTTAGACACTTAGGGACAGAGTCGCAGCAACTCAGCTCTGAACTCTGCAGCTGAGGAAGGACTGGATTTCCACAAGTGCTCTACTATGACATTAACGGTGAGGGTTGCAAAGTCCACAGACACCCAGCCATACTCCTCTTCCTAATATCTCTCCAACCTCTTCCCACTAAATTAGATAATGAAATCAATTAAATCTACAAATTAGTGGTTATTGTACTATGGTCCACAATGAGGATTTATTATAGAATCATAGAATTGTCTAGGTTGGAAGGGACCTTTCAGATCATCTAGTGCAACCATCAACCTAACACTGACAAAACCCATCACTAAACCATATCGCTAAGTATCACATCTACTCGTTTTTTAAATACCTCCAGGGATGGTGATTCCACTGCTGCCCTGGGCAGCCTGTTTCAATGCTTGATGTCAGGAAAGGAGGTTAAAGACAGACATTCCTAACGACCAACCATCTCTAGTCCCAATGACATTTCCCTCTTAATCAAACCACCTAGACACATGCTTGACATGTACATTCTCCAATTCCTCTGTTCCACAGGAAAAGCCTGGGATTATCCCAATTTCCAGAGTTTCTAGCTCCCTGCAGAGACGAGGTTGACTCTACACATCACATGAGCTTGCAGTAATCGTGCTATGCAACAAATACATGTGAGAAATGGCCTAGATAACACACCACCCTTTTGGGGTTGGTTTGTTTGTTTCTTTTTGAGAAAGGGACTTTATTTTCATTTTGCTCTCTTAAAGTATTTAGCACAGCAAATTCCTGATCCATGACTAGAGCTTGCAGGTGTTAACATAACACAAATTATGTAACATTCTCCAAATCTGGATTAATTCATAGACTTACCAGAGGCTCTCTTGTGATGATTTTCCCTCAAAGGTTGATTGAGATGACAGAACTCTTGGAGGTGATAACTCCTATCTTTCGATTACAGCCTTGATGGTCTGATAAAGACTATAAAACTGCAACCATTAAATCTCTGGTCCCTGAATTCCCCCTGAGCATTCGCCTTTGAGATCACCTGAAAGAGATAAACAGAGATGTAAAGAGCATGTGATGGAACTGTTCCAGCATTGATACTGATGATATTACTTGGCTTTGCATTTATGCTAATATCAATTAAGCGGGTTTTATTAATACTTGCTCTCATTTCTTGAAGTTGCCTTACAAAGCAGTCTATAATGGAAGTTTTAACTTCGCACTTGTGCAGCAAAAAATTACTTTGCACACTGATATGCTCCGTCCAACATGGCAGGAGAGGCAGCCTTCAGAGAGAGGTTTATCAGACAAATGAGAGAAGAGTAGCAGTGCAAATGTTGTGTGTCCACTGTCACAGGAATGGCCATCTTCTGTAGACTCTTTAAGTTATCCCCATACACACTGATCAGAAACCGCAGGGAGCTGTATAGTTTTGACCAGTGAACAGCCCTCCTACATCCGCATGGCATAGCTATAGAAGGGGTCTTCCAGGTGTTTGTAGCTAAGTTGCACACTGGCAAAGTTCAAGAGCCACTGCTAACTTTTCTCTTTCCTTTTGCTTGTCTGCAAAACGTGTGCCAAACAAGCCCATTTTGTCTAGTCCCTTCAAGTGTTTCTCTGCCCGAACTGCAGGACCAGCATCTTTACAATACTATTCTGGGAATAAAGTCTCTTCCTTTCTGCTGCTATAATCAGACCGTGCTAGGAAATAGCTTCTGCTTCTCCCCCTGCTGTGCACACACCTTGCACCTCTCTGCAGACATCCCAATTCCCCTTCCACTGATTTTGTCAAAGAAGTACTTTGACCCGATGGGGTCTATGAGCCATGATATAGTTTCAGGATAGAGCAGTAGAGATAATTGAAAGCCCATCACATCTTGGCCCTCCTGGAAGTTTTCTTTTGAAGAGTAGTTATAGTTTACTATATATTGGGTACTGATATGACTTCTGTTTACACTCGCCTTAGCAACGCAAAAAATAATACAACCCAAAGTATTCAACAACTCTGTAGCTCCCATAACCTTAGCATGAACATCTCAGAATTTGGTGCTGAACGTCAGAAACACTGAGACATGGAGAAGATGAATGGCTTTCCCAGGAGATACCCGAAATCCTGGAACAGAGTAGGGATTTCAAAATGTGTATTACACCCCAACCAGCTGAACGTGAAGAAATGAAAATGAGTCGAAGATTTTAGATTCCAGCTCTGCTGGATATTCACACTCCTTTCCTTACCCCAAAAGCACAGCAAACACGCAGTAGCCTGGTACAGTTCAGGTGTAGGTACTCCGAGCTTTTACTTCTCTGCCCCTCAGAAGCACTCGCTAACAGAAATTTAATCCCAATTAAAATATTTTCACATACTAATTTTCAGGCACGGCTATAATTTATCATGTGTTTTCTGCCTTTTGTGCATGATACGTGCAGCGAACACTGAGGCCAGTTAACCTCCCAAATGTTCTAGGTTCACCTGAAATCAGCCTTTCTGAGCTCATCTTAATTGTGTCCTCGTGACTCCGCGTTAACTTCAAAGAGCACTTCGAAGACCACACAGCTCTTACTGCAAACAAGCCAGCAGGACAAGTATAACCCCTACTAATAGTGTCGTAGAGGCTAGACCACACAGAAGATTCCTGCAGTGCCCTTTGGGCTTAAAGATGTAGGGGGTCTGAACTACCTGCCGCTTAGGCCAATTCACCGCAGCTCCGAGAATCCCCCGTGCAAGGCATGCGGTGAGTTCCATGCCCATATGGATGGGTGTAGAGCTGTAGATCTTCTCTGTCGATCAGATAGCCACATTAGTTTTGCCCCAGCTTGCAGCAGGCCCTCCCTCAAAGCTAAACGTAGCAGAGATAAAGTTCACACCCGAGCACCTGACAGGTTGCCAGGTAAGGCAGTCTCTTAGCCACTGTGAAAGTGTTGGGTCCTGGGTGCTGCTTCACACCAAGTGTGTGTGGGGGGTTCAACCCTGGTCATTCCCCACAGCAAGAAACTGCATCATCCCTTGGATGACTGAATATAATAGGACACACAAACCATCATGACGTCTTTCTTTACAAGGCTCTGAAGATGCTCACAAATGAGCGAGGAAGGGAGAACGTTTGGTTTAAAAGCCCTGGTGTTGTCAGGTCACCAAGTAGTGGAGTGGAGTCAAGAACTAGGGAGCTGTGAAGAGCTGAACTATGGAGCTTCACTAGCCAAAACTTGGACTCACGTTAAAAACTGATGGAAATGAAAGTGTCCCAACAGGGGCTTTGTGACAATGGTAATTATGTGACAAATGTTTGCACACCATCCTTCGTAGGTCCCACTTCTGAACCTTCAAGTCAACAAAGACAACTTGCTGCTGCAGCAGCAGCCCCAGGTTTGGTGCTTGAAGGCAGCAGACTGTGATGTGCCGTGGAGATGGGGCTGAATAACTGAATAGGGCAATTCATCATTTTTCTCTTTACAAATTTTCAATAGGCGACTTGCAGTTGTCTTAAAATGACTAGTCACTAATTAAATTTTAGCAATTGGTAATACCTACAAGTAGTTATTGTCTGAAAGTTCACCACAGCCAGTATGTCTGGACTGTGGTTGCTGAAATTCAGCCGTAGAGCTGGGATGGTTAGTTTTGGCTGGACACACAAGCTACAGGTATAGTTTTTTTCAGTATGTTCTGAATTTTTGGCACAGGGGCTTATGGTTTGAGCTAATCTTCGTTTCCTCATTGCCCTGGCTTCAAACAAACCTTTTCCTTTTTCGAAACTAGAATTTTATCGAGGGCGAAAGGAGGCAGTTGAGAGGGGGAAGAGTGAGGGTTAACATTTTTCGGAGGAAAGATTGGAAGTGGTGGGCCAGCTCTGCTGGGGAGGTCAGGAAGAAGTGCTTCTTGCTTCGGCTCAGGACCCAGAGATGCATCCTCAGACACAAAGATGCTTTGTAGAAAATGCAGTTCTGGATCGGCTGTACGCTTTGTTCCCCTCTATCTCCCATGATATGACACAACCTTTTCTTGCCGTGTACTTATTCCCCCTTCGCTTTTCCCAGAACACAGAAGACATCAGTACTTTTACTCTTTGTCCTAATTCGGTACACACTTGTTAAACAAAACACTGCATTTTTGTGATGTTAGGATTACCTTTTTTTCCAATATTTCCAAGACTCTGTAGGACCTTGCGTAGTCCTTGAATGAGATACAAAGGTTACTTCACCTGCTCAAATACTTACTGGTAAGGAACCCAAAATAATCACAACTGTTGCTAAAGTAAATTTCTCTGAAAATCTTTTATTTTTTTTAATTTCAGTTGCAGTATTATGGAAAATGTTGACGTACACGTTCGCCTCTAGATTAGAGCCAGCTATCCTCACAAGGACAAGGAGTCATATTCAGTTATTCCCGCTTCAGCTTTCTAAGACGCTAGTGCGTTGAAAAAAAAAACCAGAAAAAACCCTGACTCTTCTGTGGTGCACAAGCGTAAGTTGCAGTTTGCATTTGAGTCCTTCGCCACTGAATTTTCTCCTTTGCACAGAAGCCAAACAGGGCAGACCCTGGACAAGATCCCTGCCAAAGACTCGGATCAAAGACTGGCTCTCTGCACCTGCCTATTATTTTCCCGCTACGCACCTGCAGGCTGGTTTCAAAAGCCTCATTATTGCTCACTTGTCTCTGGCTTCATTCTGACAAACTTCACAGACAAAACGCCACATTTCCCTCCTAATGACCATCACAACGGTTCCAACGCTAAACAGCCTCTAATAATTTCTCAATGTTTTTTTTTTTCCTGCTCACCGCTCACCGAATATGTAATAATGAATAGTGATCCAGCAAAGGCTGAAAGTCGAGTTAGTGCAATACCTAGAAAGGGAAATCTGCTTTAAAAAAAATGCAATCAAATCAGAAAAATTCAGGACTCCACATAAAAGATATAAAAGAAGGGGAAAAAAAGAAAAAAAAAAAAGAAAGCATCCCCTGAAGACAGTGACCTTTTCACTTTCCCAGAGCTTCTATCTAGTAATTTATGAATGTTTCTGCACCTGGAGAGGCCTCCTCTGCAGCTTTCAGCTTTGCACAGCCCTTATACTGTGTCTCAGTCACTAATTTCTGCTCTGTGTGAAATGTAAAGGGGACCCAGCACTGACTTTCCTCATTGCTGCTGGTGCTGCCACTGGCCAAACTGGAGCCCTTGCTCAATGCAGTCTGGGGACAAACTGCTGACACTCCAGGCTTTCTTTGAGCTCCAGCCCAGCTGGTAGGCTCTCCCTGGCTGTCTTCTCTATTCCCCCATGAGATGTACTTGGAGATTAATGTTTTTTCGCTAAGCAGAAAAAAATAAATATAATCCCTTTTCTAGTTGGACCCATGGTGTCTGGGACAGAGGACAGCCAACGTGTGCATGCACGAGTGGCCTCTGCTCTCGTGAGTGGCTTTGATTCACCTTTCAGGTGGTTCTTCTCCCAAGGCAATACGTATGAGTAGCTCTTGAAGGAGCTGCCATGAATCTGCTTAATGGTACGACTGACAGGCAGCCAGCAAAAAAACCCTGCCTAGGATCTAGTGTGCCTGAAGAAGTACTTCTTCACCCAGAAACTGTATATTTTGCTCTCCAGAGTATCAGTTACGCTCGTAAAAATACATTTCTTACAACATCACCTATATCTATATATGTGTTAGGAAACTAAGTTACAACCCTCCCTTTAAGCTACCATCCTGCTGCTTCCCAAGGGGCCTTTTCACAATGCTGCTGAAGCACAGGTGTGCAGGGATGATGAACAAAGAGGTATTTTAAAGAGGTATCAGCATGAAAATTTAATGAGGAAATTAAATATTGATGCTTTCGTATCGTCCTGTTTTGTTAGAACAGGTTATTCTTTAATCCCCCAGCCAGAGGGCACTCAAAGAGGATATTGCACTTCCAAAGGCACAGCAAGGAGCAAATATTACCCAATTCTCACTGGTTATCTAGCCTAAGGGTAGCAGACCATCTCCAGAAGGGAGCCTTGTGCACAGCTGTGCCATACAAAGAGAGGATTTATTTAGACATGTTGGTCCAGAGCGGAGGGTTCCGATCCAGCTAGGAAAAGCTCCAGTCTCATTAGCGCAAGCTTCTAAGTTGTAAACCAGGACCAAAATGGGAGAGGAAAAATGCAGATCTTGGATCTGTACCATCAAAGAGAGAATGAAGTTTACCCTGTGAGTCACAAGTCACAAACCAAAGTGTATATTAATCTTCGCCCTGACACATTTCTTCCATCCATCAGATCTAGCATTGTGCTAGGCTAAGAGTGAGGATACATCATGTCATTCATGACACATGATGATTCCCAGATGTTCAGAGAGCTATGCTACCCAGTGGAACAAATGGGTGTTTACAGAAAAATAAGTACCAAATTTAGCAAAACTGAAGATGAAGTTACAAGTTAATTAATGCAAGAGGGCCTAAACCCCATGATATATGGGAGCTCTTACTTCTTCAGTACATCCAGAAGTACAAAGTGAGAAAAGAGCCTAACAATGGAATACTAAAAAATCAAAAACAAACACAAAAACCCACCCAGAAAGTCACTGTGATAGAAGCCAGAATAAATAGCACCACTGCCGAGCTCTGATGTAGCTCTTCTGGTGGAGTTTCTGGTGATGAATAAAAGCAGCTCTGAGTCAGGTGCTTGTAAATACAGTCATATGTAACACCTACCCAATTAGTGAGAAAGAAAGTTGGAAAAGAGAAAAGGATCTAAATACGTCTTAAAGAGGCTGTGAACCTCTCAACGAGGAGGCTCCTGATTCAGGCAAGAACATCACAAGTCCCTTTGAAGGCTAGTTGCTCTTACATTTCTCAGCGGCATACCGAGGAGCTCTATGAGCAGCCAGAGAAGGTGGCCATCTACCCGGGGCTTTGGAAAGGGAGACGAACTTGGTTCTCTCCAACTTACACAAACTGAGGCAAAACACAGCCTTCCATTGGGCTGCCGTGGTGACGATGTTACAGAGGTGTCTGGGCCAGGGCCGCAGCAGGCAAGGAAAACTAAGGGCTATTCGTAGCAGAAAGATACAGTCCACGCTACCGTAAAGAGTGGAGAATGGTAAACTCTAAACCCAGACACTGCTAAACCCCAGTAAGATGGAAAGTGAGTAACTCCCTGTTAAAGGCTGTCCGCCTAAAAAGTTGAACGTTCCCAAAACTCATTACAGCTCTCTAGACCTTCTGCTAAATCACCTTTACTCTCCCAGACGTATAAGTCAGCACTGAATGGAGCCATGCAAACAGTAACCCAGCCCCCACCCCCGCCATCCTCTTGCATTTCACGTCAAAACCAGGAGGCAGGAGCAGCCCATGGAGTAGCCTATGGAGCAGCCCATGGGGCAGCCTCCGGAGCAGCTGGTGCTACCAGCAGCAGGGATCCTGATGACCCAGCAGAGCTCGCGGGAGCCAGAGTTCACACGACGACAGAGGGCCGGACGCCAGCTCTGGCCCTGGATACTCTCATTATTCAGTGCTAGAGCAACAAATTTATTTTCCATAAAGCACTAACTAGGCCAATTTTTAATCTGGCTTGCAGTGCTGAAAACAACCTGCAAAAAACAGGTGGCAGCCTCCTTTCATGCAAGCCAAAAGAGAGATAAAAATAGACTAGAATTGCTATTTTATGGTAAAATAATCCTTTTCCATCTGCTAAAGCAAACCTTGGGAGTAAGTGAATTAACAGGTCCCCACTATCAGACACTGTGAGCTAGGCATTGCTGCTCATCAATTAATATTAACATGACAGCAATCGATTGCCTGTATCTCTTGCGCACATTAATCAAAGCCGAAAGTTGAGCATGCACCTTGTATATCACTCACAAAGCCTGCTGGCACGCCGCCCGTTCCTTCCTAAATGTTCACAGCAGCGTTTGCTTGCCGAAAACCATCCCTGTTGCAAAGGCCTTTCCTCTGCCGCCATCTCAGCGCTCCCCGGCCAGCCCGCGCCCTGGGGATCTTGTTATTAAACGCACAGTGCCGCCTCCTCCGCTTTGATGTTGGCCGCAAATGATGAATTCAAGATGCAAACCCCAGGTCATTTACAGAAAGGGTTTTTTACAAAGAAAAGGATGTTCTTCCAGAAAGATTAGATCTGAAGGCCCTAATTAACACGTCTCGGCTGCTGATCACCCACGCTGGGGTTCAGCTAGCCAGAGCCATCCCGAAGGAAGGATGCTCAGCATCGTTTCATTATCCCAGGCTTCAGCCTGTTGCTCAAGAGGGTTGCTGCTGTGGGTCGGCTGCTAAAAATACCCCAAGTACCCAGTCATGGAAAAGTAGACTTTCCCTTCAATCCAAACACAACCAGTTTAATCAAGTCAGAATGTGACCTGTCCCATCCAGAAGGGAGAGAAAATAGTTTCTGTTTAAACAAGGAAAAATAAAATAAAAATAGGCCAAATCCTTGTCTCATTTATGGTAATATAAATCTAGAATAACTGAATGAATATAGCCAGAGTTAGAGCTTTTATAAACAGGTATAAATCAGATCAGAATCAGCTTAAATACACGTGAGTTTTTAAGACTCTCTGGCATCTTTTAAACTTCAGTTACTGGTCAGATGCTCAGTGAGCCTGGATCCAGCCTTTCAGCTGCCTGTTATTTATGTGACTATTCACAAAACCGAGCCGTCACCCAACAGGACATGTCGAACTCGCATTTGCACAACACTAAGCAGATCCGTAAGCTGGAAGGCCAGCAGAAATTCGAGAGTACACATCTGAGGGACAGTACTGCCATAAAGCATCAAATAGAGCTGATTTAAAAAAAAAAATTTAAAAAAAATAATCACAATGTCCACCTTAAGAAATTACAATTTTAATTTCAAATCGAGATCAAATGTCCAGAGCTTTTTCCCCACAGAATCAAAAGTTCAGAACATTTTTTTTGTTTTCAGTTTGAAACGTTGAAACATTTTGACTGAAAATAAACATTTTGACTTTTCCAAGTCAGAATGTATACATGTGGTTTGTCAACAAAATGAGGTTAGAAATTGCAGAGGAAGAGGTTTTCATGTGAGGTTTATCTTGTACTTCCTGCTTTTTGAAGAAACAGCGCAATCGTGTCCAGGTCAAAAAGTTAAGAGGTGCTCAAAAACACTAACAAAGAATTGCCCACTCTCCTTTAATCTGAGATCAGTTTTGATTTTGGTTTGGATTATCCCTGATTTTATTCAAGCTAATTCATCTAGTTTTCCAGCTGCACCGGCAGAGACAGAGATCTGGGCCACTGATGACTTTTATGCGCGACCCAGGATTAGAAGTGTAGGAAAGCACAGAATTACTCTATTACCTTTGTGTATGTTTTCTTGGACCAGGAGCTTTATTTTGCACCTTTTAAGGGTGAACATTGGATGCCACTTCAGCTTTCTCTTCTGTGTTCAGCCCAGTTGGACACAGCTGAGAGATTTCAACATCAAATACATTTCGAGCTGTGTGAATTCCTTCCAGCTATTACTTTTCTTGTATGTAAAAAGACTCAGCACTCATACAGCACCTGAATGGCAATCCTGCTACCAAAGTGACTAGGATAGCAAAGGATCTCAATGACTAAACTACTGCCAGTTCAATTTTTTACTTTTTTTTTTTTTTTCTAAACTGCAACGCAGAGAACAGCTGCCTTCCAGGGACCAGGGCATAAGAGTTCAGGCAATAGAATATTTTAGATTCGTGCCTTAAACTTGGAACAGAACTGCACGGTCAGAAGAATTAAATTTGTCTTGCTTTTATTTCAAATTCCTATGTCTATTCACCTTCTTGATTCTGGCAAAAAGATGAAATGCCCAGAATAATTCTCTTTTCTCAGTATTTCTGGCTTGCCTTCAAGCAAGGTAGCTGGAAAGACTGAAATCAAACAAATCATTTCCATCTACTCTTATTTCTTACTAGTGAAAGCTTATGTG
This sequence comes from Larus michahellis, assembly GCF_964199755.1. Classification (NCBI taxonomy): domain Eukaryota; kingdom Metazoa; phylum Chordata; class Aves; order Charadriiformes; family Laridae; genus Larus; species Larus michahellis. Next base: position 8,763,355 of record NC_133898.1, on the reverse strand, counting down.
AGTTACAGAAATTATTGATGCTTGTGCAACAGGTGTTGATCTGAAAAATATGGCATTTATTTTGTGACTTTGGAAGACTTTAGTCAGAGAATATTCTTTTATATATATATGTTTGTATACATGTATGTGTATATACATATATAATCCCAGTATGCAACCAAGACTATTTTTCTCTACCATACACCTATGACTACCTACCATGTGTTTTATGGTAATATATTAAATTTATCTAATTCGTTGATCCTTTGGAAATGGTGTCTGACCTTAAAGATACTCAAGCACACACAAGAAAAAATAAACAAGTTGATACCATGTCTACATTGTTAGAGAAAAGACCTGAAAAATATTGCAAAAAATACTGAAGATAAAATAGCAGCGTATGAAGTTTAATAGTAAATTCTCAGTTTGTTTTATTCTGATTTGATTTAAAAATCTTATTTACAGCTGAAAAAGTACATGTGCACGGTCTTTCAAAAACCTAAAATTACATTACCAGTGTTCAGTGTTACTAATATTTACAGTGACTGAGCAGTAATTTCTAAAATTGTATTAAGAACGTAACCCAGCTTTGGGCAAGGATTATCTTCGCAACTCAAACTCCCATGCTTTATAGCCTGAATCACACTGTATTTGTCCATTGATTTTCCTGATTTGTTTCTTAAGGTGAATTGACATCCTTCGTATAAAAAATGAGGTATATAAAACACAGTAAATGTAAAGTGCATAAGTAGGAATACTCCCACTGAAAAAAGCATCAACCTTAATAATACGTATTAAGATAAATGGATATTTAACATTATTAAATGAAATCGGAAACATTACTGTTCTATCAAGGGTTAACGTTCAGATAAATTTCAACGTGCTTCTGGATTTCTATCCATAACAAGAGAATATCCACTTTAGAGAGAAATATTTAAAGTAACATATGTTCTGTTCTACTTCTTAAAAATACGGACAGCATTCCTAGTCGTAATTGTTGTGGTGCTCTGTGTGTCCGAACTAAAAGGTCCTGAGTCTGAAGGACCAGCTGCTACTGAGCATCACATGTTAACATCCATCAGAATGGCCAAGCAACAATGAAGACATGAAAAATCAGGACACAAATTTGAAAATTTAAGCAGCTGTTTTTCTTTTTAAACATCAGTTCCATGCCATTAGATTCTCAATTCATTTTCTATCAAGACAACACTTAAGATCCAAATATTTGACACAACACCCAAGTATTTTGCAATACAAGCAGTCCAGACTTTTTGCCTCTTACAAAGCCCTTGTAATATTTTCCTCCTTGCAGGGGCTTAACTTTTCCTTGATGGAAAGAGCCAGTGTGGGAGGACAAGTGGCTGGGATGTAGCATTTAATCTGTTTGATCAAGCCATCTCTCTTACATCAAAGATTCTTTGCTAATGATGACTCGACTACACCAATACAACAGCAAGCTTCACATTGCACTAGTATTATCGCTTTCAGACAATGTTCAACTTAAACTTCTTTATCGCTAAGCATTATACCAACATCTAAGGGAATTTGAATTGTTGGGTAAAACCAAAAAGAAGGATAAATTATTTTAGGGGAGAGGATACTACATCTCATATCTTTGAAGCTTTTGGTACAGAGGTAGCTGCAGGAAGTGGAAATGAATGCAACAGTCACATATAACGTATACAACATCTTTTAATTTGGCCCAGTGAATCCAAAAGAGTCTAACTCAAAAAGTTTAGGCATTCAGGGAGTACGCGTGTTGAACATATAATTAAAAGGTCTCCAAGTAAAGCAGTAGATTGCACTAATCTAGACAGTCTCTGAATTTCAACTTGGTTAAACTCGTTTATATTCACCTCTGTGTCTGGCCCTTGGAATGGTACCTACTACCTAGCGTTTAATATTCTTGGGGAAACAAGATGAATAAGTCCTACTAGAATTGTCTGAGAGGCTTAGCTGCAGGTCACTAACAATATTAAACATCTGGACAAGTGGAACAGCCTAACAGATTCCCAGAAAATGAGCAAGCTCTGCTATGGAAACATACGCATTGCCTTTAAATTGTCGCACGGAATACTAATTTAGACCATCCCAAAAAGCTGAAGTTCTGTCATCACCAGGGAACATCAGTGTTATTTGCTAGGGAGCAGCAGCCACTGAGCAGGAACAACCTTGTCCTCAAGAGCTTAGGGCTCATACGGGCATGGGATTGTTGATTTATCTCCTGCAGCATCCCAGACTCCAGAGCCAGGAATACAAGCAAGATCTGAACTGTGGGCTCCTACAGAAGGTTCAAATTGTCCTACCACGTGAGATCTGTGTCATCACGCTGTTTTCCCCAGAGCTTGTCTCTGCCTCCTCTCATCGTCCACATGTTGGTGCAGCCTACCTGCTGTAGGTAGGTGGTGAGGTGGTGCAGAGCAAGAAGATCCGTGAGCTTGATCTTTTTGTTTCTAGCTGTTCAGTCTCCAGGAGAAGCTTGCCGTAGCAGCCAGGGCCCTGAATCTGAAAACTGGATCACTGTAATCTTTCTAAATTCAATCTACCATCCCGTATCCCCATCCTAGTTGGAAGTGCCCTGACTTAATTTTCCCACAGATAGGAGAAATAAAGTTTTATGTCATATAAAGCTCGTAGCCTTTCACTAAGCAGATGGACGGCCAACTTCCTGGTCTCTTAGGTAAGCAATATAGGAAATTATACTGTAATTCAGAGAGGTTTGAAATAAAATGTCTTTTGGCAACACTTAGACTTGGGCTAATATCACAGCAGTTATTTCTGTCAACTTCAGAGTACTATGCTGTGGCCAATTAATGGAAAAAAGAGGAGATTCAGTTAACCACTCTGGGATTTTCTCTATGTACGTTCGGGCTAGATTAAGGAAAAGACCTTGCCTTAGCCTATACAGCCTCGTAACGCTACTGCCTGCTATTTCCAATCGTTGTTACAGCAGAGCTGGCCTCGCTGCTATTGTTAAAGGTCAGTCAATATTTCCACTATAAACCTTCTTTATTGCGGATTTCACAGAAGTGTGTGATTTTAATTTACTCTGGACTGAAATACAGTTTTTCTTGACCTGGAAATGGATGTGTTTTGTTCTGTTCTTGAAATCTGTATGCTCGTCTCGTTAATAATCCGGGACATCTTCAAAAAGGGTGATCTCTAACCCACATTCTTATTTAAAAAAATGTCAAGAGTTGATGATCCCATTTGGATAATTGACTCCTTCATAACACCAGCCAGTAGTTTCCTCATTTAGTCCCAGAGCAATACTGGCAGCTCATTGCATGTTATCTGAGAAACTATGGTTATCAAGCCTTATTATTCAATAGTGGGTGGGTCACTTCTGAAAAATGAAAATCTGAAGGGAAGGTATTATTACTTGGAACAATTTCAGTTTCAAAACAAAAAGTTGTATTTCAAAATGGGCCGTGCACACAACCCATGTATTAGACACAGTGCAGTCCCCAGGGCAGATTATGAAAAGGATTTTTTGCCATTGGGCAGGAAACAAAAAAGCACCGGAATCAAAATCCTGGATTCTCCAAACTTCTCTAGAAATTAAGCGCTCCATGGGATATCTCTAGGGCAACTGAATGTCCCTTTAAAATGAATAATCACCAAGGAATTATTTGTAAAGTCCCCTCATTATACACCCACACACATCTTCTTTCCCGCTGAAGCAATAGTTCTCCTCTGTCTATCTTTTGCCTCCCTCTATTGGGAAGAGGCCTCCTCGGCAAGTAGGAGAAGGAAAGTGCCACCCAGTGCCCCGGCACTGACAGCTCTGGTGGGCTCCTCACTGCTCTGCCTTAGCTGGGGCAGACAGGAGAGCTGCAGCCCCTTGCCCGCCCTGGGACTGAAGCTGGGCCCTTGATCCCTTGGGCTACCAAGGTGATTAGGGGACTGGAACACTTTTCTTATGAAGAAAGGCTGAGGGATTTGGGTCTCTTCAGTCTGGAAAAAAAGACAGCTGAGGGGGGATCTTATCAACACTCATAAATGCTGAAAGGGTGGGTGTCAGGAGGATGGGGCCAGGCTCTTTTCAGTGGTGCCTGGGGACAGGACAAGGGGTAATGGGCACAAACTTGAGCATGGGAAGTTCCACCTAAACATGAGGAGGAACTTCTTTCCTTTGAGGGTGGCAGAGCCCTGGCACAGGCTGCCCAGAGAGGTGGTGGAGTCTCCGTCTCTGGAGACATTCCAAACCCGCCTGGACATGTTCCTGTGCCCCCTGCTCTGGGTGACCCTGCTCTGGCAGGGGGGTTGGACTAGATGATCTCCAGAGGTCCCCTCCAACCCTATGATTCTATGATCTCCCTTCCCCCTTGTGGGAAAAAGACTCAGGGGACTCTTTTCTCCCTCTAGAAAGCGGTTGCAATCCAAGAGGAGGAGGCCCACCAGAAAATACAGTTTTGACGTCACATACATTTCATTCGGGTGTATAAGAAAGGTCGGTGGGGATACCTATGAATCTGAAATTAGCTTTGCATTACCATTTATAGTATAAACTGTCACAATTTTAAAAAGGAAAAATCAAAGCGTCTCCTGATTGATCATGCTTTTGTTCTCAGAAAATTATTTGGTGCAAATTAACCAATTTGTGAGGTTTTGCTCCAAACAAAGCAAAAGTGAAATTCTTTTTCAACGGTTATTTGCATTCTTCGCCCATCCCTAGTTTCAGCATTAAGCCTCTACACACACACGCACATATATTTGCTCATACGCACACCCCTACACCTGGTATTCCATTAGGATTGACTTGGCACGGCCCCAAGAACAGTGGATTTTGAAGCCAACACCCATTTCTCATGCAGAGGACAATCCCACACCTATGGCTATGCTTTCAAACTATCTAAACACACACGAGGCAGCCGCAGAACTCAGTCCTATCAGAACAACTCGAGGTGTAAATTTAGACTGTTGCAACTATCTTGATGGAGATCTAATGAAAGTCTTACTGCATCAGAAGGATTGGGTTTTGGTTTAGCTCAGCCCCTTTGGAGGAGATTAAGCTAAAGCAAAAGTCCCTATGTGAATTTTAGAGCCAGAATGGCCACACATGGAGTTATGCCATCGCAATTGCACAGTTCACCGCGTCAGGTGAGAACTGCCTGTGTATCTCTCTAGCAGTTAAATGTAATTTGCATTTTCATGCTCATCTTCTCAGACCTAAGGATTAGAAACCTGACACTTCAAAACAAAGACGAATGAGCTGATGTCTCACAGGCTTCCACGAGCTGGCAACAAAGCCGCAGTTCAGGGGATCCTAAACCTGAACATGTCATGCACGGGCATATGAGCTTGCAGACCCCCATTTTGTTATAATTACAGCTCTTCAGCTTTGCACTCCGCATTGGCTAGACGCGAGTTAGGTCTAATCGGGGAGCTGGCAAGTCATGTCCATGCAGTGCCGTGCTTAAACTAAAATATCTCATCTCTCAGCAGGGATTTGCTCGGATTGCAGGCAGCATTAACATGGTGATACCATGTACAAATAAGTCTGGAACACGTTCAAATGATGGGCTGAGCTCATTCGCATCTGCCAGCATCGATTCATGTAGCCGTGCCTTCCTATCATAATTAATTAGTATTTTACAGGTCTGACACCAAAGGGATGAAGGCTCACCAGGCAGCTTTACCGAGTACAGCCAGCCATCATGAAATAACCTGGGGAGGATACAACTGCATATGAAGAAATGGGACCATCAGCAGTGCACATTTGTGTGTCTCCGCACCACAGAGGAGACACACAGCCCTGTGTGTCTGGGACAGGAGCGATGAGGCGCCTCGTGGATTGAGGCGTAAAGGAATCCACGCTGCAAGAGATTCACTAGAGAAAATCTCACAACCCAGTGGGACCAAATGTGAAAAGGCCCACGCAGGTTTCCGCATGGAGAATGAGGTCCTCAGGCTGTCATGCTACACCATGCTCTCTATGCAGAGAGAAGAATTCACGTTTTTAGGCTTGTTGGCAAAGTGGGCTCAGTCCAAAACAGAGGGACAGCTCAGCAGTAAGTTGGCTTTACAACGATTTACCTTTAAGCGAGGCTTGGCTCCCATTCCCCTGACCGAAGTCAAGACTTTCCATGCTTTCCAATTTGACTGACCCTCTTACTATTCACCTTACCTAAAAGAAAGAGACTCTTGGCGGTAATTTTAAGGTGTGGGAGTATTTCATCCTCCATTTGTCAAGGGCTTCTCCAGTCTGTATTTTTGCATCTCTGTATTTATAGAACAAAAAGCCCTCTCCCTCTGAGGCTACCTTACACACATGGGAAAACCTCCTAAAACTTCCTAATGAAACAAGCTTAAACAGAGCCAACAAGATTTCACTATAAGCTTTATCTGTAGGTTAATTATATTGCATAACTTAAATGACTGACAATCAGCTATGTAAGAACAAAGGACGTGCTGAACAAAAGAGGGGAACTTTTCGAGTCACATGACATGATTCTCCACTGTTTCCAGCTCAAAATTTCGGTGCCATCACACCACAGAAACACAGAAGACGACAGAGATGGTTGATGGGGCTGGAGCTAAGGTAGCATTCCTGCCCCAACCGAGCAGAAGTCTCTCTGTCCAACTGCAAGTGACTGATGCCACTTACCCTTTTGGTTTCCTGTTCCTTTGCTGAGGGCCTGACACTGTGCTAATGCTCCACTTGTTCTGTATTTCTTTTCCAATTGGATTGGCTGTGCTTTTATTCACTCCAAATGCTCCCCCCCCCCCCCCTTTTTTTTCCTTTTCTCCCAGATGGAAACTATCTGGAAAGAAAATCTCCAGTAAAAAAAGAAACCAGCAACTTGTGGAATGAGTACAGGACTGCTCGGGAAGAATAGACCCAGAGAGCATACGCTATTTATCTTGCATTACTCCACTTTTTTCCAAACGTGTTTTTATATAACATGACAGGTTATCACTTCTTGCCTTTGGCTACAGATGGGTAGGACTGCAAACAATCAAATGCAAATCAAGAACAGTCTACAGCAGATGCGCTATTGTATTGTCATGGCATCACTCCTACTCACTCGATTAGTCAAAGCACTCCCTTCGGTTTGGTTATTTGGATGGAGCAGCTGGGTGGAGACGGAGCGTGTGGGTGGATGGCCATTTTCCAGCAGAGCAAGCGCTCTCCTCAGGGGACGTCCCTTACGACAAGGAATTCCTTGTGACATCATGGGCTGCTTGACGCTGGAGTGATGTGCTCGAGCTGGAATCGCTCCCATTACGTTTTATAACGCAGCCAAAATAGGAAGAGCAAATCCTGCAAGAATAATCAATTCAGAGGCGTGGCTGTACTTATACCAGAATTTTTCCTTCCTTTCTCAATAGTAAGATGTGTTTCAGTAAAGGCAGCTTCTAACCCCAAGAAAAGACAGATGCATATATTGACTGTGAGTAGCGGAGCTCTTGTTTTGTTGCTCCTATGCACAAAATATCGAGTCAAAAAACTGTTTTCCCTTTCAAGATCATCAATTAAAAGAAATCACCTTCACACAGCCTCATGAAAAAACCTAATAGTCTTTAAGAAAGGATCCAGCATTTTTAAAACTTTACACAAACCACGCTATAGATTTAAATCTGTCTTTGGTATCTAGAAAAGGGCTGGCATTTTCTTATTTAGTGGGAAAAAAAGGAATGGCAAATTTGGGCTAGACGAATTAAAGACCCATTTGTCCCATCTAATTCATGAGAGACACAAGCGACATTTACTCAATTGCTTCATCTCTGAAAAACGTTCAGGCAGTGTACAGATTGGGCTGGTATCATCATCAACAGAGGACATCTCATCAAAAGGTAACACGTTCTATAAATCATATAAATCTATAAATCCTAAAGGTGCCGCACCTTTGGGATGAGCAATATCTTTTTTCTTGGTTTTTGGTTAACTGAGCACAGCAATCTCTGGTCAAGACTACTAAACGCTACAGGGCAGACCGAGTCCTGGTCTTCTCCAGCTCCTGGGTAGAGGTTTAGGGCAGGAGCTTTCACTCCAGTTTTCTGTGGTTTACTTGGCTTAGGAAAACTGACCAGGGTGATTCCTATATACTTTTGGTTTTTTAGTGAAAACATTTGTGAAAGGACAGGTTAGTACAGCTACACGTATCCCGGGCTACAAAAAAAATATTCTGGCATGATACTATGAGAAGAATGTGATGAGAACTGATGAGCTGCAGTACACAGGACCTGATATTAAAAAACCCAACCAGCTTGCCTCGAAAAGTTAAAGCTTTTGTCTTCTAGAAAAAATGGAATCAAGGAAGAACACAAAGCTTCAGTGAGATGTGGTATTAGCAAATACCTGGTATTAGCAAAATAAAATTCCCATCTATAACTGAGCTATTATTCCAAGCAAAACATTGTATACCATAATGATAATTCTGTGAGAAACTTTCCTGTAACTAACAGAATTACGGGAGCATGTACTGTGGTCTCATCTCTGTCTAGGATCTGCTCACAAGGAGCTTGGTGCAATGGAAGAAGAAAAAATTTGGCTACTGGTGAAAAGATTTCCTTCTTCTGCACTATGAAACACTGTAAGCCCAAATACAAAGTCACAGTAAGACAGTTTCCAAGAATAAGAAAAATTACAACACATAATTAGCTACATTACTCAATGGCTGAAACCCTCATTTGTTATGAATCAACAGGTTCCCCTGAAGATGAATCTCTGCTGCGGTTCTCGTGATGGTTCACGCTCAGGATTTCTAACTACGGCACAAGTGGGCACGTGTGACCCCCGCTGTCCACGTCCCAGGCTGTATCGTACTTCTCCTTGGCACTGTGCTACGCAAAGACACCCTCACAGGCCCCAACACACCTTTCACATCATTCTAAGTGTTTTGCACTGAGGAACACATGCACATTCTTATAAATTTGCGTAAAAGTCTCCAGGGGCCCAGAAGAGATGCGGACCCTATGGCGTCCCACAGGAACACAGCCAGCCCGCTTGAAGAGAAGCTCGCCCTAAGCAATGCTTATCCTTAGATTAGCTGCAAACAGGAGGGATATCTTCATATGTGAAAAGTACATATTTTGAGAGGTACACCTATTTCTAATGCTTTCCCAAGTGGTTCCCAGGTGTACATAGGTTAGCAGTGGTATTAGAGAGAAGATAAAAACAAACTCTGGCACGGGCGAGAGGTAACACCACCTCACGAAATTCCCCTCTTAATCCCTGATATTTAAGAGATTGTTTTAAACCCTGAAGCATGAGATTTTCAATTCATGACAGCATATGTTCTTTATGTAGGTTATTCCTACTATTCCTATCAGTGCGCAGTGTCATATTCTCTCCAAGAGAAGCTCAACAGCCGATGAAAGCAGCACAGGTGACTGGCAATTTTAAGCAATCCCTTCTCCTTCCAGTCCCATTTCTCACTCTCATTTAATCAGCTTATTCCCCTGCCATTTTTCCAGCCTGCTATATCATGCTCTGCTCTCCAAGGCACGCTACGGCTAAGACTCACCTACACACTGTGTCGCTGGCATCAGAAATCACTGTTCTGGCTCCAGGGTAGCTCTAGGAGTATCAGCATGTACTGACTATCCCTCATTAAAATTCAGCAGCGCCGGAGCGGAGGAATTGTGCAACCCCATTGTTCCTGCTGTGTGGTTGCAGGCATTCATATAATCTTATTATGACTTTTGGGTGGTTCGCGTGCATATTTACACTTTAATTTTCTGTGCTGTAGGTTCAAAGAAGAGCATGTAAAATGATATTATATGGCTCTTAGTACTGGGAAAAGATTAAAAGTCCCCTAGAAAAAATACAAAGTGATCTGACAGCACCACAGCGCAGAATTAATGCTGAGGCATGTGTTGTTTAAGAAAATAAAGTTGTAAACTATTTCTGGGCAAATAATTTGGGGTTTTGTTTTTGAAGAGTGTTGCCTCTGAAAAGCTTCAGGTTAAATAAAGGTTCTTATATTTTAAGTGTGATATATATCAGAGTGAGGCCTCAGAGCCCTTTTCACAGACCAGGTACCCGTTGTGTTAGCCACAAATAAATACAGACTACGATTGCTGTGCCTGCCTTGGGGATCTTACAGTCCTGTTGTGTGTCTGCTGACACACACCGCGTTTCACCACACTAGAAGCGATGTCAGCTGTCTACATCAGCCCTCAAATGTCGGTAATCCGGAAGAGCATATTGACAAACCTAACTAAATTCAAAAGAAATACTGAGGCCTATTTCCCCACAAGCAATTTTACATAAAGGGATTCAGCAGGAAGAGATAAAAGGAAAACACTTCCCTGTTGGTCGTGACAGTTTCTCTGAAAGGATTTACCTCGACAACCTAGGGACAACTCAACATATTTGAAACTTTGCATAATACTTACAAAACCATGCAGATGAGCAAGCCTTGGAAGACTACAAGGAAGTGTGCCCGCTAGTGATTCCCAGAAAAATGCTTTCATCACACAAATATAGTTGAGGGAAAGATAAAGGAAAAAGGAAGGACTCGAAGGAATCCTGACCTGACAGGGAAAGAGATCACTCCATACCCAATTGTGCTGAGTTAAGGTGCTGGCAACATCAGCATTAGCAGCTCCAGCAACGAGGAGGGTTTGGATTTGGATCCTTGGCGCTACTGGTCACCTTCCCCTTCAGAAAATGTGGCCACGGCACCCTCGAGGTTTCGTAACGTGGACTGGCGGACTTGTGCCTTCCTCCAGTTTTCCCTGATGAACCTCAAGTGAAAAGTGTATGCCTCAGCATTAGCTCAGGAGATAGAGGCCCTGAGCTCCTTCCACTCTATTCTTTTTAGAATGCACCTATATTATTTCCACATATTTTTATTTACACAAATGTATTTACTTTTCTATTCATACATATTTTCTGAATATAATGCACGTAGGGATTTAATGGCACAGACAGGAGAAGCGCCCCAAAATCCCAATCTATATCTCAGTGGCAAGACTGTATTCAGCCCAGCCCTTAGCTCCTCTGCGAGGACCTCCAACAGAGGCAACAGCTGAAGACAACAGCAGTGATTTTCTCTGAAATATGAACAAGAGGAATTCAGCAGACACCAACGCTAGAGGGATTCTGGACAATAGCGTATAAACCTGCCAGGAAGAACCAGCAGTTTTTAACAGGCTACCTGTGATTATGTTTTTTAATTCATTCCCCCACTTCTAGAAGAAAAGCAGTCCATCAGATAAGATGGTCAGAGCTGAGGAATACTGAAGTCAGGTAAGAGCTACTGTGCATCGACAGCAGAGAAACATCTAGCAAGGAGGCTTGGCCCCAGCTCTGGGAAGCAGCCAGCTCCCGCTCCATGCTCCCACCCCTCTGTGTGATCTCAGGCAAATTAAAAATATACTGGTTTGTTGTTTTTTTTTTTCTTTTAGTCGCAAGTTGGCAGATACAGCTTAAATGAGGCTGTTGCAGCGGAAGTGAAACAGACAGTCTAAAAGGGGTGGCGAGCACAAACGTCTTAAACAGAAAACCTTGTGTTTATGGGTCCAGGATGAAGCAAACCTTGTTGGCATAAATACTTTCCTGTATATTAACCTACTTCATGACACAAGGTCCTTAACCATAGTAAGTGAAACATTACCAATGGGAAATCCATAAAAGTTGGAACTCACAGAGTGGAATGTTTTGATTTTTTTTTTTTGCCTCCCCTCTCCCAGGAGTCAATCAAAGGGTAAACAACATTTTACCTTTCCTCGAATTAATTATTTGTAAGCTTTTCCCCATCAGACTTCCCACTTGGTGCAGAATAACATACCTCCCCTCATGAAAAAAAGAATCTTTAAATTCCAGAGGACACATCTTAGCACCTTTTGCCTGGCCCAAAGAAAATAGTCCATAACCCAGTAAAATCTTTATTAAGAATAATGGGCAAGGAAATGGCTAGAAAAGTAATTTCTGAAAATCCAATGGCGGAACAAAACAGGAAAATGTCTGGAGTTTGCATCTGCATTTTAAAAACACCCACTTTCCAGTCAACTGTCTGCTTTCTCACCATATGAATTTTGGGCTTTACTTCATCACGCTGCTTAAACCTTTTGGGTTTCAGTGGCTGCGTTCCGGAAGAAAAGTCTGGAGATTGTTTACAGATAGAAAAGTATGACAAGGATGCTCTACGTTAGTACAGAAGCTCCAAATAAAATCACTAGTGAGGGAAATGGCAACTTGTTCATTAGTTCGAGCACTTGTGAAATTTTCAAGGCTTTTCTACACCACTTAAACCCGCGCAAATCACCAGTGTGCATATTGCACAAAGAAATCACCTCCTATCTTTTTTATGCAGAGGAAAGCATACATATATGTGAGCATTGGCTTAATACGGTAATCCTTGTGTACAAGGACTTTAGAATCGAAAGTTATGATAGATAACCAGGCAGTTAAAAACAGGAAGGATTTCAGCACAGCTAAAAGATATCAAAGACATTTTTTGTTTCAGAATGTTGACACAATTTCTATTTTGTAATTCTCACTACAGCTTTCTCAAACGAAAACATTTGAGGGTAAGTACCTTTTCTTTGAAGTGTCATGCATTTTTATCACGCCTAGTTAAAAAAGTATTTTTTAAAAGGCAATTTAAAAAAAAAATCTAATATCAACAGTGATTTTTTTGGAAACATTTAGAGTTCATTAAGATTTTTTCCTAAAAAAAGGACAATCATTTTCTTTCACATTCTTCAAAATCTAGATCAGCGGAGTGCTGTTAGTGGGATGCGTAATCTAGCAAACAGGACACGCAGAGCTCCCGACTGGAAGCTGAAGCTCATCTTGTTCAAGTAGGAAATACTTTTGTTTTGTTTTTAAACAAATGAGAGTAAGTTCTCCTGGGTGTTGTAATTCTATCATCAGTTGGAATCTGAAATCAAGATTGGATGCCTTTCTAAAAGATGCACTCATGGCTCAGTCACAGATTAATGTCACTGATAGTTCACGTAGTTGGTGAGGAATAATATAAATAGAGCAAGATCAAATTCTTCGGCTTGTTTTAACACCACAGGTCAAAGTGGACAACCTTATTGGTCCCTGAGGAATTTTGAATTCACGGTCATCATCAACAATAGTAATAATTAATGTGCGCCTCTATTCTTTGATTTAAATCGTGTTTGCAAGTAGTGAAGGAAAGCACAAATATCATCAGAGCTATGGGCTATTTGAATCTTAAGTCACTTCACAAACAAGATTTTGGCAACTCTCCTGGTTCTGAGCCTTTACCATGGTGCAAAGCAATCAATTTTCAGGTCAGTACCGTAGATAAGAGTTTCTCTTTAAATACATGTCAGGCATCTACCATGTATTTTACCCACTACAGGGGAAACATCTTTTTTCAGCTACATCTGCCAGGTTAGGTTCAGATATTCAGAAGTGTCTTTGGAAGAACAAAGATCATACATCTAACAGGTCGCAAGGGCAGGGATATCGGAGACAGGCCAAATATGAAGCTTCCATAGGTGGAAGTTTCTAACAACATACGACTCCGGCCAGTTCCCCACTGGGACCTAAAGCCCGGGGCAGAGGGTACAAGCAGTAATCAGTTCCAATACTTAAACAATACAACTGTATCAGGGCAGTCCTGAAAGTTGGCTTGTTAACCCTGCTGGAAGACAGGGCTATAAACTTGTACTGTACAAAACCAGCTCACGAGGCTGTTCCAGGTGGGTGAATCACCTTGACTGACATTAGCTTGAAAGTAACTACTCTTACAGGTTTGCTTTAACCACTGAAGGAGCTTGATGTTTAGTACTAGGATGAATAAGGTGTTGGCTGTGATTTATTGCTATCCTCCTTGAGAAAGAATGCAGATTTTTAAATGGTGGGTAGAGTAGTAGGGTGACAGGTGCTGAACCTTGTCTTTTTCCTTAGATTGATTTTGTTTGTCCCACAGTTTCATGGACAAGGTGGGTCAGTCACAAGATCCTACAGAGCCAGTGTTTTAGTCTGGCAACACGTAAGTTACCAGATTGCCCACCTCCGCTGTGGAAGGCAGTATGAATAACTGGGATCCTGCTAAAACCACATACAAAATCACGCCTATCATCCAGATTTCTTCAAAAGCTGATTGAGGAGACAGATGAGGGCTTTGCAATATCATCTTCTCTCTCATGCCAACATCCCAAGCACCGGGCAGCAGCCAAGAGTGTTCCCCGTGGATATCAAAGAAGATGCATATGTGCATCTTGCTTTGCGTATTTCCTGTCTTGGATTTAAAGAAAGAACAAAAACCACGCCAAGCCATTGCCCCATAAAATTTGTTGGCCGCAAGAGCTGCTGTACTTAGCAGGAGATAGTCCGAGTTAGCTGCAGGTGCAGAAAAGCCTCCCCTGCTTTCTGCTCGCGGCAGAAACAGGGTCACATCGCGATGACAGTCTGTCCCCTGCAGGATGAGCAACGCCGAGCCAAGCTCCTGCCCCACGTCTCCTCCAACGCTACGCGCGACCAGCCTGCAGTCTCCACAGCAAGCGGCTCAGAAACTCTCTATTGGTCTTTTCTGAATAAAAATTTTCTGACCAAATCTCTCTCCTAAAGCAAAACACGGTTCCCAATAAGACAAACTCTTAGTCTGCAACTTTCATTAGAGAAAACAACCTCACAGCACTTCATCTTTGGTCGTCTGGTCTAGATTTTGGGGGAGCCCTTTAAAATTTGAGGGGGTTTTGTTTAGATTTTTTTTGTCAATTAAAAGTCTTCCTAGTACGGACAGGAAAACTCAGACTAGGATTGTGAGAATCATATCTGAGATTTACAGTCCTTCTCCCTAAGAACAAAAATGTGGAACGAAATGGCCTTGGAGGTTGTAATTTTTAAAGTTTTGGTTCTTTTCAGAGTTTTTTTGAAATTGCATACAGGACCAGGAAATAACAAATTGAGTGCCAAGGCAAGGAGGAGAGAGGAAGAAAGAAAAAAAAAAAACCTAGTAAAGGCTTTTAAACTCCTGCAGTTCTGGTTGCTGGGAATTGTGGCAGACAAGGGCTTTTCAGAGCAAGTGCATGTCTCCAAGGTGGTCCCCACAGCTTCAGCCCACCTGTGTCCCCTCTGATCCCTGCCAGCCCTCAATTTCCCTCCCCAACCCAAGTGGCCAACTCTTCCTCATCCACATTCCTTCTTTCAGGAAAGCACTTTTTTTTTTTTTTTAAAGTGAAACTCAACCTCTAAAATCTAGTCTTGTCAAATTAAAAACTGCTTGCATACAGACACATATGCTTTCTCACTCACACGTAAGCCCTAAAACCAGTGGAATTGTCCAGAGTCCTCTGATGTTCACGTTCAAACCATATCAACAGTGAGGTCTCTCCTACATCTACAACAGCTTTTGAACCTCTTAATCTCAGGACTAAATTTGCAAAGAGTTCCAGAAGGGTAAATCCTTTTGGCTCTGGAGAAACCACTAAGGGTTACACACATTTTTGGCAATACAGAAATCACTCTGAAGGCCAGCTGCAGTTCTGAATCTGCCATTTGAGGCGAGGAGAAAGACTTGGGTCTTGTTTAGTCTGGAGGAGAGGAAACTGAGGAATGAATGTGACAAAGAGTCTTCCAATGCAGAGCGACTTTAAGAAGAGAGGAATGATTGATTGTTCCTCGTAGCCAGCGGGAGAGGGAAGAGGAAGAATCAGCATAATCTCTAGCAAAGACAACTTAGGTCAGGTATTAGAAAAACATTTCAGCTGCAGCGGTGAAATACTGGAGCAGGCAACCTAGGAGTGTGGAATCTCCTTCACCAAAATTATGCAGACAAAGTTTAGATAAACAGCGCTTGAACAGGCAACCCAGAAGTGTGGAATTTCCTTAGCCAGAGTTTTAAAGAAAATGTTAAGACAAACGTCTGGTAGGTATGGCTCAGCTGCCCTTGATCCTGTTTCATCCAGCTCAACGACCTCCAAGGTTCCTCCCAGCTCTCCGTTTCTGCGACTCTGTGATTTATAGGGCAGTGGTAAACATTGGTACGACGGGAACACTCACACCTCACTGCATGAGGCATTGCGCGCACACACACACACACCCCCCCATGAAGGAGCCCCAAGGAGCTAAATGCCCACGGCCATTAAAAAAGCAAACGGTAAACAAGAACGAAGACTTGCTGAAGTCTTTGCACATTTAACAAATTTGCAGCAGAAAAATGGCTATCACCTCCGGAATCGTATAGCTCACAGTCCAGTCACCCAGCCATTGGGTCATTAACCATCTGCCAGCAGTAACAGACCACCCCTCACCAAAAACTATATCAGAGCCCCGTTATCTTCTCCCTCTCATTTTCCCTTTGCTTAATGAAAGAAAGAATAGCAACTTGATGGCTACAGCGCAATCAGTTGTATCCTGCTCAGCACGGCTGAAGCTGTATATTTGCATTTTAATATTTTTTCTATTACAGACCTCCCTGTGCTACCATAAAGAACACAGCCTCTAATCCCCTATTAACCATATTTAGCAAACCTCAAGCGTTTCCTCCATTTGCAATCTGGCTGGGCTTCAGCCCTGAAGCAAATTTCAGGTGGCTGTGGTCTAAACATTAACTCTGGTCTGGAGCGATTTGAATTACAAACCAAACAGACTGTAAATGGAATCCTAAAGTGCAGTCAGAGCTCAGTCTGGGAACCTGGCTTTGTTCTCCTGAGCCTGCAAACCTACTCTCGCACTGCTCCTCGGGCAGTCAAAAAATGGGTCGTTATTCACAAAGAGGAAGCGCAGGTGTTACATTAAAGGACTGCAAAGGGAGCCATTTGGTACCAACAATATAGATTTATTACTCATAAATTTTTAAAATTTCCTCGTGTTTTGTGATTAAAAACACATCATACTTTGATTTCCTAACCACCTCCTGTGTTTTGCTTCCAAATTTTTGACAGTCAGTTAACTATGAAGTTTTGAACTTATTTGCCAAAGCCCACCGCGCGGGCATTTTCTGTGTTGCAGCAAAGGAAAGTAGTCGGCCACAAATACACCCCTCTTCTGAAACTGCAGCTGTTAAGACATGATGCATGCTTTAATTATTCACATCCCCCAACAATACAGAAGCATCATCTGTTATGCAGGAGGCATTAGAGTGTTTCTATCCTCATAAAAAAACAAGGACCAAACTTAAGCCCGTGTTAGTACTTCAGTCGCACTGAAGACTTAGAGGAAGCCTACGGGAAGTGGAAAAGGCATGGGATTTTACCCACACAGCTGGCATTTGGTAGACTGCTTTTCACAGGATGCAAGAGGTGATCAGCTGCACCTTTAAAAAACCAGACCCAAGAAAAGTTTTGAATAACCAACTAGAGTTATAACTATAGGCAACAAATCAGCTATTGTGCTTTCTCTGTAAGAAGGAAGCTGCTGATAAAATACACTTGGGCACATTAGATGATCAATCACTGAACGTCTAGGACTCAGGAATGCGTCGTAATAATTATGATAGTTACTAGTTTTATATTGCAGGCTGAAATCAATGGGACTTTTCATGTCCTGGAAATCAGGCATGTGCTTCAATGGCTTCCTGAAGCAGAGACTGATGTCAAAAAAAAAAAAAAAAAAAAAAGAAAGGATAAGCATGTGCTGATGTAAACTGCTGAACAATGTTCTCAAATACTGTCGTGGACAAGGGGTAGCATGAATTTACTAGCAGGCCCAAGGTGTCTTTGAAGTATTTGTTCTATTATGGGTTTCTGTTACACACCAGTCATTCTGTCTTTTTATAGCACAGGAAATATTTTCTGCAGAAAATAGGGGAGGATATAATGGTCCTCTTTGAAGGGTCCTCCTCTCTTCCCATCTCTGCTCTAATATTATACCCATATGCTGGCTGCTTTTGGACAACCATTTGTTTTTTCAAAGGCATCCTACAGCATTTAAGTAACTCTGCATCTGAAAGTTGCTAACCTTGAGGGATTTTCCACAGCTGCACGAGGCATGACTTAGAGAGATTGCTCCACAGATACTGCTCGTGGCCAAAGTCAACAGAAGGTAGTTTGATTTTTTTCAAGATACACATAGGTAAAATGAAGCCTGTGTTCTCAAGCAATCCACACTGTAAGCACATCTAATAAATAAATAAATCCTATCTGAACTACTTTGTTCGATTAACTTCCTCAAACAAAGCACGGGTGGTGACTGGCTTGCTCCTGTGGGCTTGGGACCAGAGCTTTCATCTAAGCTTCGGTCCTTTGTGCCCTCAAAACAATAACACTAGTCTGCCACAATGCATGAAGACTTCTCCAAAATTGTTCTTTGTTAAATTCAACTAAAAGCAGGTTTTATTTCACTGTTTGAGGTAAGACTTGTGTAAGCTAAACGTTCGAGTTCTTATTCAAGCTAACTTCCCAATGTGGGGGAAGGACAACATATGAGAGTATGGCCAGACACCACACAGGAGGGATACAAATATTTATGAATATTTGTGTTCCAAGCACTTATTTCCCTCAATACTCTTAATTTTTTTTTTTTTTCTGTGAGCTGGCACTACTCCTTAGGATGTTTTATTTGTGGGAATACAAGCAAACACCTGTTTCCACACCATATGTGACTACAGATAAGGTACGTGTAGTATATAAAACAATTACTGGTTATTAGCCGTTTATTGTTCACGGCTCCTTCTGTGTCAGATACTTAAACGTGATGTTGCATAGGTGGAAATACCGCCATGCTATAAAAATTGGAACATATACCATGTGCTACATATTACACTTTCTACCTCAAAACACTATCCAACAGTAAAGCAAGTCTTCCGAACATTTCAGATTCAGCAAACCAAGTCACAGGAGCTGCCCTGTGTCTTCAAGACTTGCCCGCGTATTCAAGTAGGTGAATGACAGGGTGAAGAAAGGCCTCCTGCCTCCCACCTCCGCGCGCTCAGTAAGGTACATGCCTGCCACCTCTCCAGCCTGTCTTGGTGAAGAGCCCACAGGGCAGCACTTGGACATAACCTAAC
Organism: Larus michahellis; assembly: GCF_964199755.1. Taxonomy (NCBI): domain Eukaryota; kingdom Metazoa; phylum Chordata; class Aves; order Charadriiformes; family Laridae; genus Larus; species Larus michahellis. The sequence continues at coordinate 8,744,489 of NC_133898.1, read as the reverse complement.
TTACTCCTGATAAAATCAATAGGAAAGTTCAGGGCAGCGAAGCTGAACACACCTAAAAACCCTCACTCTTAGCACACGAGAAATGGTCTATGTTGGCGGTAGCTTCTCCTCCACTGGAGAAAACACTCTGCCACAGAGAAGTTTCTCTGTTCAACTGCATTAACTACAGCTGGTAAGAACTGCTTAGAGGCTATAGCCCAAAAAGAAGTTTTACATTTTCACGTATGAAAGCAGAGAGGGGAAAAAAAGACAACTATTCTATACCTTGTTTTCAGTACCTCAGTAGTAAAGATTTTCGTCAGCAGCCAAGCTGAATGCCCTTGCACTCTACCCTGCGTAGGGCAGCTGAGACTCAGGGCGCTTGGACGGGCCCCACGGAGGACATCAGACCTGCTGAAAACGTCTCCTGCAGAGCTGTGCCACACGGCACCATGGAAAACAAAAGGTGTGAGGACATGTCCACAGCTGTGCCCCCCAACAGCTAAGCACGTGCTAAGCACAACACAGCTCTGGACTTTCACAAAAACCTTGGCCTGGCTACATCATTGACCTCCTCTAAGAGGCCGTAGCTGGAGCTTTTCTGGCCTGTGCTCTCTAAGTAAAAATTGTTTCAGAAAAAGAAAACATAATTCAAAGTGCTGCTGTCAGACACGGCAGTGCTTATTTTCCCATGGTTAGTCCCAGTGAGCACAGCTGAGATGCAATCTACATTGTGAGTGAACAATAAACTAATAGTGGGAATCTTGATTAATATCTGCTTATGTCAATCATACCCCTTTTCACCATCCTGCTCGATGGCCCCTGTGGTTACTTGTACCCGCACATTCATCACTGTGCTGAATTCCATACTGCATCCCATCACCAAGGAGCCGCGAACACAGTGGAAATACTTCTGTGCATGCTGTCTGGCATTTCTGTTTCAGGCTAACTTCCCTGTTGTACAATCAAGGTGTACAGCGATATACAGAGGCATAACACTGCTTTTTTTTCTCCCCTCCTGTGGTTTCTGTGTTACAATTAATCTAATTTTTAGTGACCTGGCAAGAGAATGCTTTCCATGTAATTTGGCAACGACACGTCGATGCAAAGCATTGGCTTCAACATGCCAAGAATGGGATTTTCTCAGCTTGGCTCCAGGTGCTAACAACAGGATGCATTGCGACCACCAACACCAAAGACTCAACATTGTGAGAAGGTGTATTTTTAAACCATGGAAATAACAACTTAAAGTAGGGGTTTTCATTCTGGATTATTCCAGTTGTTTTAAGTCTTGGCATCACAGCTAATCTCTAGACCCATGCTGATTTTGCTATAATTCAAAATGTTTTATAATTATTTCATAATCCATTATTCAGGTACAATTATTTTTAGGTCTGTTCTGGGTGTGGATGAGGACAACTTTCAGTGAGAGGCCCCAGCTGCAAGCAGAGACCCGGGGCACCAGGCACAGGGTAAGATACAGCTCTTCCTCCGGCACCAGTGCAGGGCCGTGGGGAAATTCCCTCTCTCCCCTCCACACTGTGTTTCTAAAACATCATAAACTTGTTACCCGAGTACAAACCAGGGCGGGGGTGGGGGGGGAATCTCAGCCCAGACTTTTAATTTAGTTTCTCTTGCTTGATGAATTAAGGTATAAATAATATTTGCTGGGAAGGCATTCTCTAAATGCCTCATTCTTTATTTGCGGGACACGCACTTGAGAGGTTGTGCTCATGTACGAACACAATAGACTCCAAAATGGATTTCTTTCTACAGCTGTACAAAGCTCAGGGATTTCAGGTCACAGCAGGCTGTACAAAGATTTCCTTCAGTTTCAGCCCATGGTGCTTTTCAATCCCCAAATTCGCTTCCCATTTCAGATTCAAACAAATACTGAAACTAATAAAACCCTCTCCATCGTACAGAAGTAAAACTAGCAAAGGTGAATTTTGCAGCATTTACCTGCACCACCACTAAAGGGAAGCCCCAGATTCACCTAAATATCTCTGGGAACCTTAACAAAGCAGGGAACACATCTGGTCAGTTTAATGTTCAGGACCAACACGAATATTTGGGCAGGATTTACACAGCTTGGATTCCACTATGATCATTTTTACAAAATTCTTGTGTTATTTTTTTCACTGAAGAAAACTCAACTAGATCTGAAGTACTTTTAGTGATATACCAATGGACTTTTAAAATACAGTTTTATTTCATACTTGATTAAAAATAAAAAGCGTCTATCGTAACTGTGGTCTACCTGAATTAAAGAAAAACTTTATCATGGAGAAGGAACCCACACATTTTCATATCTGCGTTTTCCTTATATAAAAACATCAGCCTCCACGTACAGCGACTGTGAACGAGGAGAGAAAAGTGAGAAAAGGGGAGGTGGATGAAGAGGCAAATTGACTGCAGGTTTCATCCATACACACTTTTCTCCTCCCTCCCCAGCTAGCCAAAATAGCTGAGCTGATGCAGGCTGTAAGTCAATGGCAATGCCCTGTAACATGGAAGTCCGCTGACCTAAAGGAATAACTGAGTCCTGGAGGCTTTTCCCGAAATCTCCCCCGCCACAGTGGCAGCACCGCATGGATGCTCGGTGCAGCATCAGCACGCACTAGCATAAATTCCGCTGTCGCTCAACATTCCAATTTATTGTGGTCAATACTACTTAACTTTGATTTTTTTTTTTTTTTCTAAATAAAACTTACCTTTAGGGAGGAAAGGGGAAAATGCAAAATAGCTATGAACATAATAGGCTCCTTAAGTTTTCCTCCTACGCCCCCCATTTGCCTTGCACCCTCGCACTCCATTCCAGTCACATTATTCATCCAAAGTATTACACAGGTGTCTACTTAGATCTACTCAGAATTTCCAAATGACAGGTCTTATTTTCCAGCTGGAAAATCCTTCGGGTCTCAGTCATTTTTTTTTCAAGAAAAACAAAAACCCTATTGGGAAATTAAAATAAAATCCTGTTGGTTATGGTCAGCTGGCTGTTCAGTGGAAAGACATAAAAGTCTTGATGGAGCACGCATGGAGCACTGGGAAGAGATAACACTGGAGCCATTCAGACACAAACAGCCTTGAGGGGGGCTCTGCAACCTGCCCCAGTCCCCCCCCGTAGCTACAGTCCAAGTTGCCTCTTGTTAATGGCTTTGACTCTCTGCACCTGAGATTTTGTCATAGACTTTATGGGCCTGCTTCTGCCGTCTGTGAACGCAGTACGGTTCCCACAGAAACGGGTGGAAAGACTGCTTTTAAAGTGCTCTGCAACAGCACCCAAAGTTCTGCAGAGATATGCATGGAAGCACTTCCAAAATGGGTGCCAAGACTGGAGGAGCAAGGTAGGGCTTCATCCTCCTCATCACACACGGGGCTTTGCAAGGGAACCCACCAGCTACCAAACGGTCTTGATAGCTGACTGGAGGAGAAGCCGAAAATGAGCCCCAGGGAGACTTTGGACTGGCAAAGGACAACACTTCAGCATGGCAGAGAAGAGCAGCCACACTGAGGTTGTATTATTGCCCTGAAATGCACAATTTCATCCTCGTGATCTTCAACGGCCAGTTAGGGCTCTGCTCCAAACCAGGTTGCTTGGGTACAGAAGATAAGGACTGCTCACGAAAACCTCTTCCTACGTAAGCTGAAGTCCCTGGCAGCCTTTACATGCATTTCTACAGACTGGTGCCGATCCCTCAGAGTCTTTTTGAGGCACAAAGACTTTAGCACAGACAGATAACGCTTGTCTTACTTACAAATAAGGCAAAAAAAAAAGTCAACGTGCCCAAGCCCGATCCCTGATTTTCAGTCTTAATTTTGATTGCAAAGGTAGTTAGTGAGCAATTCTTTTCTGCAAGGGCCCTCCGCAGCACATACACTTTCCATAATGCTACAACTGGTTTATTTAGCGTTATGGCCTCTTTTTTTTTAATCAGCATCACTATACTAGTATAGTCTGCAGCATGGACACAACTCTCTTGGCGAACGGATCTCCCCTCCCTCACAGAAAACAGCTATTTCTGCAAAAGTACCTTCAAGTGAAATAACTAAGCCTGGATCGAGCGGGCTGTCTGCTGTTATCCGTAGCATAAAAAGACTACAATATTTGTGTATGAAGGAGACCTAAAATTTTACTTCCTTTTTTGTTAAAAACAACAGAAGAGGTTTGTTTTGGTTTTTTCCAATGATTACTTAGTTCATTTCAGTCCTTCAATTAAGGACTGTAAATTGTTTTAAAGAAGTGAACTTGGCAAGTTTTACAGGATGTTGCCATCTGGGCAACAGACCTACGGCTTTGTATATTTACCATATTATGAAGCATTAAATTCGGTCTCGGTGTTGTAGCCACCCTGCTGCAGAAACAGCCAACGTGACCGGCATGGCAGGAGGGGTGTGGGGAAGAAAAGTAATGCTTTGGATTTAAAAGGTTTTGGCACCACTTTCAAGGTCTGCGACAAATTTATAAAATTTGTTTTATTAACCACATTAACGGTGTTGCTGAGTGCACTATTGATTTATTTAGGTCCTCTCCAACAAATTTTCAAAGGTAAGTTCAGCTATGAAATACAATAAAACCTCAATAAATAAATTACTTGTGTCAGAAATAGGGGAGGGAGCAAGAAAGCTGTCATGGAACAGGTGCTGATGTTAAAAACATAAGATTAATTGCCACAAATCATTACCAAATAGAAAAGGAACCTTTAATTCGTCTTGAAACTGGGCGCACAAAACCTTGTAGAATGAGCACCGTGACCTAACAATTAAAATACTACTACTAATAGTAATAATTCTATGATTCCAGGTGAACATTTGTAGAATAGGATGCAATAACTGCAGCACAGGGACTCTTAAAACTCTTTAAGAGACCACCTTGATGTCCGGCCAGAAGCACTAAAAGGCTGATAAATGGATTGCATATTTGGGTCAGGAAAAGGATTTTACAATTAAACTGCACGCATCAAAAAATCAGGATTCCTACCACCATTTTTTCTAAAGTACATATATTCTGGGAAATTTTTGGAACAGTAAGACTTGTGCTCCAGAAAAAACAGAAGTATTCTGGGAAACTCTCACTTCCAGATGTTTCCATATTGCACCCACGTTCTCCTATGCTAAGAATATCAACAAAACTCTACCGTGGAAGCCGGCGGCCCTTTTCCCCGCTGAGAGGGTGGCTCTCCTGACCCCTCTGCACAGCCCTTCCCCAGAGGGCTGACAAAGACGACACCACTGCTGGGAAGCCGAGAGGGACAAGAGCCCTGACACCTACAGCTGGTCTCCTTGGGGCAGGTCCTGGCTCATGGCACTTTGCAGTCTTCTGGACACCAACAGCACGGGCCATTGACAACTTTCAATAAGTATTATGGACCAGAGACAGTTTAGGGTTTTTTTGATAGAGAAGAGAGTTAGTTACACAGATTTCAGCTGCTGATGGGCCGCTTGCCTTCGGAGTCAGACAAAAGTCCATGGCCCATTTTATTTTCCAGCGTGGACCTGGCAGGCATGGGATGAGAGAAGCAAAAGATTATCTCCCATTCAGAGGTGTGGAACAAAAAGATAAGAAGTCAGACCTGTGGATATATTGAGCATGTAAGTGTATTTTAATGCTGTAAGAAGGAGATAAGAGTTTTTCAAGGGTTTTCAGGATAACGTAGGCTTCCGTAGCTGTATGAGCTGGGACTCTAAATCACCTCTGAGGTGTCCACAGAGTCACATATACGTTACAGAAATGCTGGTCTGCAGTGATTGTCCTAAGTCATACCAGGAGTCCAGGTGAGAATCAGGAACAAATCCAGCTCTCCCAAAGCCCAGCATAACGCTTACAACCAGTTTACCTGCTCCTAAGACTATGTCCTCCTTCCTACTTGACTCGACTCCCCCTGACTTCAGCGTGGAAACACTTCAAAGCTCTGGAGCTCTTTGTGGCTCCCTGCTGGAAACCCCCACACGGCTGATGTTTCCTTGTTCAACACCAGCAGAGGCAAAGTCAAATGTAGGCACACACCAGGACTGTAATATGGTCTGTTCGCTCCCTTCAGACTTCTCAGATAAAATTCTTATTATCCTACCTCAACCCATGGGAGCTTTGCCTTCACCTGTGCTGGTGCCAGGATTTCACTGCTCCTGTTTTACCCCCAAAACAAAGGCTATACCTTCAGGAATTTAAAAAAAAAACCAACACATTAGAACAGCAACAGCCACCAAAAACTTGGACATTACACGACCCATGGAGAGGGGTCTGGCAGTAACAACTAGTGTTAACTGCAGGATTGCAGAGGGGCTACTTAACAGGAGCTACTTAACCTGGCACTTCATGCAACAGAGCTATTTCTGCCACAGATGCTGGAAAAATGTATTTGCCAATTAAAATAATCCAAGCAGGTCCCTTATGCCCGAGCAGAGAAGCAGAACTAAGGAAAACAGCATCTAACATCTTCCACAAAGAGTCACAAAACCAGAAAGTATTCCTGACATCTGGGAGACTCGGGGTGAAATTCCCGCTCTGCTGAAGTCAACACCAAAATGCCTATTGAGTCGAAAAGGGCCAGGATTTCACTTTCAGATTCCACAAATAGTCTTAGCCTCCTTTGGCTCAGGATGCAGGACTAGGACAGCCAAGTAGGCAGCACAGCCCGTTCCTGAATAAGAAGAATAGGCCAAATTCAACAATACTGCAAGCCTTGCTTACATCAGGCCTGGACCCAACCCAACGCCTTGTCTTGCTCTGCAGGGTTGAGCAACTGCTGCTCTTGGACTCGTCAGCCTCATTCACAGCGGTGCTGCCACAAATCCAGAGCAAGAAGCACAGTCTTCCCAGATGGCATTTATTCCAGGGGCACAGAGTCACTGGGATGCCAGATCAAGAGGGCATTTTAGGCTTGGAAGACAAGATAACATCAGAAATCCTGTACTAAAGCGAAATCCTGATCAAGATGTTATTTTTCCATAAATGAGCGCTAGGAGGTTTTTTGTGGGAGCTGCGTTTCCTCTCGGGAATTGAAAATACTGCCTTTGCTGTCATCATTCTCTGGTGGTATACTTAACGATGTGCTTTGGCAGATGACATCCTAAAGCGCACTGTTCCCATGGTGCCGAACCACCGTCTGGGTCATCGTTCCCCAGGATGCTGACTCACTTCCTCTGCCACTGTCATCCTGCGTGCTATCATGCTGGGTCACGCAAACGCCAGAACGCATCCTGCATCCAAAGAGCAGCCTCCACTGGAGTCCCGTATCGCTCAACACACCAAGCAACCGAGAACGTGCCACATAGTCCCCGGTTGCTGTATCTTCCCACCATACTAAAGCATAGGAAGACATGCTCCACACAACCCCTGCTGCAAGAAACAAACATCCGTTGTGGGGGAAAAGACAAAAATCACTTGAGAGAGACTTCATGCAATTCTGCCAACAGACCCACAGACATTACGGAGGACTCTCCAGGAACCCCGCAACAAAAATTCATGTGCTGTCAAGAGAGTCCCAAGTCAGAATCTGCTCAGCTCAATAGGCAGCTGGCCCAAAACAACCGAGTCTATGGGGTTAATTCAGATTTTGTGGCTATGGTTGGGATTACACACTGACCTGACTCCCGAACTCAACTAGAAGCAAAGCAGAAATCGTCTTGGCCACACTAGAGATCAAATGTTAGCTGCGTGCCATAAAATTACATCAGCATGTTAGATACAGCTAAAATTACTGCAGATTAGGAAAAGGTGGGTGGGAAGAGAGTTAGATGAAAAAGCGAATGAAATGACCAGGAAAGTTTTCTAAATTCTCTCTCTTGGAAAAGAACTAATATTCAAATTCTTGGATAGTATTTACTCTGCAGAACAGCGCGTGGAAACAATAGGCTCAGATAAAAATAAGCAGGCACGTTTTGGTTATGTTTAAATAACATAATACTCCAGAAATAACTCTCACACATTAACAGAAAACTTCCTGGCTATGGCGGTGTTATTTTAACCTACATCATGCAGAAAAAAGATGCTGCAGATTTTTTCATACTATGAGATAAAAGCAAACGAGATAAAAATACTTGACTCTGGCTTTTTCTGCGTTTTCTTAGGGATGAGCCAAGATTATTTGTGTGCTGGACAAAGGGATGCCAGCACTGACACTTACTACATCGATATTTTTCTATAATACTTGGAATGTCAACAAGAAGGACAGTCTTGTGAAATTTGGCTTTACTTCCCAGCTCGGCAGCAGCATCCCTGTGCCAGACATGGACTGTACTCCCAGCTCCGCTCCCATCCACAGGCTCTGACTAATGCTCCTATTCTCTCTATACGGTCTATTTTGACTGCGTGTTTGTGAAGTGGGTCTGGATGTCACTGAGAGTACACTATGGGATCCTTATTTTCAGACAAAACCTCTGACTCCTGCTGGAAAATGAGTCATAACGATCACAAACAGCAAGCATCAAAGTAAAACATCAGAGACATCCCAAATTCCCAAGCATTTGGCAACACGAGTCCAGCTTCACTTCTAAAAAAAGCAGTATGTGTTCTTTGTTTGAAAGCGGCAACAAGGGTGGTGTAGTCAAGTTTGTACCATGAAAAGAGCTCACACAATTAAGTATCTTTCCAAAACGATCTGCTAATGCTAAGGAGGAGAAACACCTTTGTAAGGATCAGCCATGCTTGCTTACTCAACGCCTTCATTGCACCCACCGACTACAAACTCATCCTGTGCTGTTTTCCAGCCTGGCCAAAGCTGGAGGTACAGGCAGACTGAAACGACCCATCGCTGTTATGGCACCATAACAATATGATGCCCTAGCCCAGCATCATCCAAATTCAGGCCATCGCTAGGGGTGGAGGGGAAGGGCCAGGAAACCCTTTCCTTTCCCTAGTAACTAGCTGCAACACTTCCTATGACAAAGAGTTAAGGAGATCCATTTCTGTCCCTTTGGACCTGTCACCTGCTCTATCTAGCACGGCAACGCAGCTGTGAGACCTTATTTAGGTCTCCTCCATCAACAAGCCACACCATGAAGACCCACATCAAAGACATCCTGTTCTTGCCATGCTCTTCAGAGCCTTCCCAAAAGACATCCTGCTGCTCCCAGGAGGTCTGGAGAGCACCGCGTATCGGTAAGAGCCGGAGGGCAAGCAGGAGGCTCTGCCCGGGAGCCTCCCAGCTGGCTCTGAGGTTTTGCTGTGCTTCAGATAAGCATTCAACCTTTCAGGTGCTTATAATAATTAGAATTGAACCTCCAAAACCTTTTGAGGTTCGCCCATCTCTACACATAACCATATATAAACAGTGCGTAGAAACGTGCCAACGTTCGCAGGGAGCACCCAGGACTTGACCTGCTGCAGACACTGGTTAACACTTCCATTCTCAGCCACGGAGGAAACCCACAGTGACTGGTATCCAGGAAAAGGTCTCCTCTTCCGATTAACTAATTAATGCAGTTCTGTAATATTGTTGTTCAGGTTCCAATCACGCCCTTTTGTTTTGTTTTATCTTAATTAAACAGAGCTAAAATATAAACACCAGCTACCCCTACCTGCAAATAGAAGAGTACAGGAAGTCAACAGTTTAAACTTCTTTGCTGACCAGGAAAATCAGTATGTGCTCCTATTGCCGATTTTAGCAAGAAATCCAAGCAGGACTTTTAAAAATACATTATGTTTAATTTCTAAATATATTGTTTGCTAAACGCATACAATTCTGTTTCTGCCAACCAGTCTATTATAAGGATAATCCACACATGCCTTTCTGGTTACCCTGGAAAAAAACAACCCACGGAACACTTCTGAACCCGTGGGTGGTTTCTCACCAGCGAGGGAGGGACGTCAGTGCTCACAGGCATGGGAATGGTTGCTCTCTTGCAAGTGTGGTGGGTTCTGTTTTTCCAGCCTCGGCCTTTGGGTCCCGAGAGTTACCGAGGATTTTCCACCCTGACTTTTGATTCAAATGAGGTCCAGATGGTACCGCTCAGAGTCAGCATTATCTGGAGAATTTTCAGTGGCTGGCAGAGCTCAAACGGTTTTGAGGTTAGGAGGGGTCAATCTGATATCCTGCAGAACAGAGGAGCTCACCCCACCATTACTGCATCAGACCCATGCCAGATAGCTGAGCCACAGAAGACCTTTAAAAGTACATCCTCTCTTGTTTTAAAGACCATCAGCACAGCTGAAATGATTAGATTCAGATTAAGAGATTCAATAAACTAAGTTTGCATTGTCTGGTATCAATGTGACAAGACTGGCTCTCCTGTCCAGCCCTGGCGTGCAGGTCAGGGTCAGTCCTTCTCTTTTTGCCTGTCTAAGTCTCAAAGTGCATGTGAGGGAGTGAGAAAAAAAAATTATAGGAAAAAAAATGTTGACGCTGTTTCTATTCCTTAAGGTTGAAACAAGAAATAATTCCTAGTTTCTCAAAGTACGTATGCTTCATCTTGATTTTGCCCACTTTTTTTACCTTTTCTCAGCTAAAGCAAATACTGTCCTTGTCCTTCCCCACTTTTTCAGCTTCTTTTCTTCAGGGATTTTTCCTTTAGCTATTTCAAACAGCTCTAGGTTTTTTGAAAGTCTGTCAATACTGAAAACTACAAAATTCCTTTCGTGCCTTGTTCTTGCCTCTTTCACTTTTGCAAATCTTGGTAAATTTGGAAAAGTTACAAAATGACAAAAGGAAAAAATGAGAGGTGATACCATCCCCCATATGGAAATGGGAAAATCAGAAATCACCTAAGCAGATACAGTGCGTTTGGAATACCAACATCTCTTTCCCTCAACATAAGCAAAACCCACCAGCCAGGGGGAAATATGTGTTATTTCCTTTTCCTTTTGCTAAGCACCCTGCTCAGTTTAAGCTATGGCAAACCACCGAATATCGTACTGCTCTATTTGCGAATGGTTTCAGAAAATTCAACAGAAGTCACCGAGATGACTAGGAAAACCAGACAGACTGCTCAGTACATGCTCCATTCCACCAGCCTGGATAAACAGACAAAGTTGGATCCAGTTATTATAGTAATGGCTCTAAGCAAGCACTCTGGGACCCCAGTGGTTGGTTGATCCGAGATGTCCCCAGAAGCGCTGGCTCTTTGCCTGGGGCGTGGAACCACTTTTTCAGAGACGAGAAGCTGCACATTCTACAGTATGCGCACCCAAGCTCCGTAGCTCAGGTGTCTGCTCGCCACGGGCTCCATCAAAAGGGTTTTAAAGTCAAAGAGACTTCAGTGGGCTTTGAATTAGGCTAATTGCAAACATCTACCTTTAAAATCTGCCCCGATTCATCACATACTACTGTACAAACACGCTTCCAAGACTTCATTCTTCCCATTTTCTCTGTTTTCTCTAAAACGGCCGCCTCTAGCCGTTTTGTTGATCTGACTTGGCTCCAGTGAGTTCACATGAAAAGCTGGGCTCTCTCCTGTCTCTGGAGACTACCGCTTCAAATCAGCCTGGTACTCAAGCAGGTGCTAAACTTGCAAGGCCAGGATAATTTTGCTGAAGTCTTTCATGCAGTCAAACTATTTACACAAAGAAATTTAAGCATATTCTAAGTACCATGTGAAATCATGGCTGGAGAGGTATACCTCCTCGCACAGCTCCCACTCATTTTCCTATAAATCAGAGAGCACACGATCCCAACCGGTTATTTCTCTAATTATTAGTAGTACTATTCCACTGTTCAACAAGCTTGAATTCCATCGTATTTTATTTCTTGGAGAAACAGATGCCTCCAACATGAAAGTTGGAAATTCGGGATATTTAGTCCTTAAAAAAAAAAAAAAAAATCTTTTCAGCATGAAAACTTTCTGCCTTTATCATAGCAGAAGACTTAAAAACATGCTTGATTTTCAGCACATGCACAGCCCCCATGACGTAAATGCTTAAATTAGTACATCTGCTTAAATGTTTTTCTAAATCAACATCAGGATAAAAATTCATTCTGAGATGAAATTTGGCAGAGACAATTCAAGCCTGGAAACAAATATTTTAACGTATTTTGAAAAATTTAGTTCAGCTATGTTTGACTTTTATAGAACATACAAAGAATCAATTAAGAGCTTCCAGACGTTTTCTTCTTTTGGTCCTCATGTGATTTAAAAACAGTTTTGTTTCTTCAAACGTGAACTTCCCAAGTGATTAATAGAAGACTAAGTATTTTCCCAGTTTGAAATAAAACCCGAAAAGAAAAAAAAATAACCACACCACCAACCCCCCTTTTTGAAATAATAATTATTGTTGCTTTAAAATGACATTCTGAGCACGCAAAGCGTGGGTTTGAATCTTTTGGATGCTGCATATTGCGGCTGCAAGCTGGACTTTTGCACGTGGAATCAAATAGAAGATATGAAATCCTTTTAGCTCCAAGGTGAAATATTTCTGTCCCAGATGGCCCAGGCAAGGACTCCATGAACTCACCGCAGATGCCGCATCACTGCCGTATCGTGCTGGATGAGACGGCGAGCAATCAGTCGCTATGTAGCCTCTCCAAGACAGTTATGATTCGGGGTGTCCGTGTCCTCTACCACACCTTCTTTCATACAACCCTAGAATTGCCCAGGTTGGAAGGGACCTTTCCGATCATCAAGTCCAACCATCAACCTAACACTGACAAAAACCACCACTAAACCATACCGCTAAGCACCACGTCTATTCGCCTTTTAAATACCTCCAGCAATGACGATTCATACCTCCAGGGATGATGATATTATGTATGGCCTTGCAATATTCATGTTACAGTCATATCAATGTTACAGTAACTCCACATGGGAGTCAGAAGTTTAACCCTTTGCTTTGTTGGAAAGCCCAGACTAACCCACAGCGATCATCCTTTGGCATATCTGGGCTTTGGATGACATCAAAAACAAGGAGCAGGTTGTAACAGAGATGCTGTCATCCCTGCCTCATTGTGTACCCACATATTTGTGTTTGCCACGACAAACACACAGCCCAGAGCACCAGTGGAGTCACTCCAAACAGGGATCACCCAACTTGAGAGAAGACCCGTTCCCCCAGGGGCTGAGGGAAGATGATGATCAACAGAGCACAGGTGAAAATAAACCATTGTTGTGGTTTGGCCTCAGACGGCAACAAAGAACCATGTGCCGCTCTCTCGAGCTTTCTCAATACAGGAAAGAATCAGAAGAAAAAAAGGCAACGCTCGTGGGTTGAGACAAAGGCAATTTAACAGAACAGCAAAAGGAACAGGAAAACAACAACAATAGCACAGAGAGAGGAATGTACAAACACGGTTACAGAACCGCCGCTCACCGACCGGACCCGGGACGCCCCAGCCCGCTCCAAACCCCGACTTCCTGCCCCCTCCACCGGCAGCTCCAAGTGGGCACGGCTCCCATGGGATGGAATACCTGCGTCCCTGCCGGAGCCTGAGGACAATTAACCTGCCGGAACCAGGACAGCCCATCTAAGAACAAATCCCTCAGACTAGCTATGCTGGTGCTAACTCTGCTCACTGAGTACCTAGTTCAAACCATGCAAGAAGAGGCTAGAAGGACTGTGTATTTTATAAGTACATACATTACTCTGTTGAGCTTTTACAGCACGGTGCGCATATGATGACAGTATGCATTAAATGACGTGTATGCATTTAACCCCCCAGGAAGCCCAGTCGCACCCCTGTTCCCTGCACGGAGCTGTGGCTGGGGAAGATGTGCCACCAAACCAGGAAAGGGTCAACACGTGGCCAAGCTAAAACCCATCCCTGTCCTAGCCCTGCACGCCCCTCACGGGCACACGTATGGCCTGGCTCAGCAGCACATGGGACGGGAAGATGGGAGGTTAAAAGGAAGAAAAATGCAGGAGTGGACATAGGGGCTGAGATTGGGCTTATCTGACATGATCTTTCCTTGGGTCATGTACTGACTTTTGTTGGCTGCGCCTGCCATTCGTTGAACTATGGCTCACGAGTAACTCTTAGGATTTAATTAGACTCGTTAACTTAGGAAGACATTTGAGGGTAATGTAATTGATTCTGAAGGAATCATCATCCACGGTGGAAATGCTGAAGGCAGAAAGCAGGTCCCCTTGGACACGGCTCTGAGAACAGGCTGAGTCAGCAGCTCTCCAGGGCTACTCAAGACTTCCACTACCTTCAGGCACTAATTTGTCTGAAGACTTTTGTACAGCTTTTGCTAAAGAGAACCAGAAAGCCTATGAAAACGTGCTTTACTGGTAACGCTTTCCATCTGTTCCCTCCGAGGCAACAGGCGGGGAATGGTGTATTTGGAAACACCTCAAACTAAAGCGCTGGGGCTGTCAGGTCAGCTTGGGTTTTTAAACAGCGCAGCTGTCCGTGACTTCACTGAGGTGGCAAATTTAAACCCCCCCACCTCTCAGAAAAAATGTACGTTTCTTGCTCTTTACCCCACACCCAGCTTTCAAGGGTTCAAAGCAAGAGTTTCCACCAAAGATCACGATGCTGCTCGGAGGAGCATCGCTGTACAGTGCTGGATAGCAGAACTGCTTTGGGGTATTTTGCTTTGCTTTATTTATTATTTTTTTTAACAGCGATATGCCTGCCTCTCCCCTTATTGACAGCACCATCAGCATGGAGTAGCTCTGTTAAAATCAGCCAGATCATCATCTTGAGGGGAAAAAAAAGCACCAACCGCCAAATTAACAACAACAACAACAAAAAATTATAAAAGAAACCCACAAACAACCACCAAACAAAAATTCCTCTCCACCAAACTCCTCTTTTGTTTGGAGATTTCCTTCCCTTATTTATCCTGTCAGACCTGACCAAAACTTTTCTAAATTTTGAAATTTCACCTTATTTTCAATGCCAGCAATCAAGTAATGTCTCCAAAAAGGCGTTCAGGTAAAAGACAGCATGAGCACTGGGTAGCAATAATTCTCCTCAAGTGGATTTGAGCTTTCATCCCAGAAACGGGCAACTCAAGGACAACAGAAGTGTTCCTGTAGTTCCTGCACTTAAAAGCAGTATTTTGTTCTGACTAATCTGTGTTCCATTGGGTTAGTAACCTTATTTTTACTCCCTATTCTGCTTTTCCAAACTTTAAAACCAGCTATTTATTGTGGGAAATCTTCAGCTACTGTCCACAGCAGAGAAATAGGCTGACCATTAATCCTACTTCATAGCTCTGTTCCAAATTAAAAAAAAATTATCTTAACTGGTTTATCGCTCAAGCAATGTTCTTAAGCTTTCTCGATGACAAATGAAGTAAATCATATGGCTTTAATGCCTAAATAGGTATCCAAAAGGAAACCAACGTACATGTTCTTCTATCCAAAAGATAAGGAATTGCAGCCGAGTTACCAGGTTGCAGTACCAGGCTATGACTGCTCCCTCCCCGGGTGCAAAACCACCAGGATCACCAGTAGGAACACTTCCCATCTCGTCTCGTACGCACGCATACAGAGACCAGCCATTTACTGTCCTCTTCTGAAGCACATCCGTTGCAATCAGCAGGCATCACCTTGGTGATGAGTGGATATACTTTCTGACAGGACCCTCAAGAAATCCACATCGTAGCTATTGCAAGCTTGTTTTTAAAGCACTTGGAACCTATTCACACCAGCATGTTTAAACACAATTTCTTCCAACTGCAACAGCCCGATAAAGTCAAAGCTATACCACATCTTGCAGTAGCTGTACCTTAAACTAATGCCATTTATAGTGCCAAACCATGCTTGAAACACAACAGTCTCAGAGATGTTTTCTTTTTCTGTGTTGTAATATTTCAGCCAACTTGTACCAGCCAGAAATCACGGGAGGAACTGTCTTGAACCAAGCAATGTTTTTACCAGGAGCCAGACCTCCAGCTGTTACACAAGGTGAAGATACAGCCGCTGTGTTTCACGGTGTTAAGTAAATTCAATTCGATGTTCAATATAGACATGACTTTCTTATCTACTCGCGTAGATTGGCAGAACAGGAGGCACTGATTCTTTTGTACTCTTGTAGTTGAAACACCAAAGAGGTCTTCAACGCAGTAAAGGCAGTAAAGAACGACAAATCACAAAGGAAAAGCAGTTGACCTTGGAAAAGAGACATTTAGAGAAAAGAAAGCTGAAGTGATCCATGATAATAGCCAGGATCAGTAAGAATTTAAGTTCACAAAACATTTGGTCAAAAGCATTTTCTGCTGGACTTCTTTTTGTGCATTTGTAAAATTAGTGGGTGAAAAGAACAAGAGGCTGGAGAGGACAACCTCCTGCAGACCTCCAATACTACAGCCACGCATGGACATAACTTGAGAGAAATCCCAAAAAGGTTTGTCCCATGTGCCAGAAGACACAGAAGCCCCCCAGTGTTACAGAGAAAAATCTAAGGCTTTCAGTACAAACTACCACAAAACCAAGAATAGTACCAAATACTGCCAAAGGAAAGCAAGAAATGTCAAGACAGATACTGGAAAGCTTGCTTAGGAGCAGGAGGGACACCAGCACATATCAGTCTCCCAGCATCCTACCTTCAGCTGGACCCAATCTCTGATGCTTCAGAGAAGGAAAGACCCCACCAACCCACCCGCAAATAAACCAACAAACAAATCATCAACGGCAAGAAGAACAAACAGAAGCCATGTTGTTCAAATGCCAGGAAAATTAATTCTCCCTGGTTCCTGTGAGCTACACTGTCAATTTTAGGACTAGATTAATAGAATTAAAAATAATGTCGGTGAATTCTACTGTCCGAATATCTTTTGAAGCAGCGTCATGAGATCTCATGCAGTAGCTGGGATAAAAGCGTTGCTCTTAGCAGTGGAGCGGAGCTGAAGGGGAAAGGCACCCCCCCGCTGCCCTGTGGTGGGACCCAGGTGGAGGCAGACGTTCCCAGATGGTGCTCCCAAGCACACAGGATTCAGCCCAGGCAGAGTGCAAGGAGCTGTGCCCGGCTCTTTCCCCTCCACATCTCTCTCCCATTTTTTCCCCACTCCCTCTTCAGACATACTCAATGGTAAGAGCAGCTGTCCTGGAGTCAAGTTTGTCTCGTATCGTATTCAAACCTGTCTTTTTTAGCTGCCTTCGCTTTATTCTGTTCTGGCTTCCCCAGATGCCAAGCAACTACCAGAGCAGGCTGGAGCAGAGGAAGAGATGGGGAAAGTCGGGGACAGTGCCCATTGGAGATTCACACCTGGGTAGAAAAGTAATTATGGTGAGCACAGGCTTTAACACATTACGTACCACAAATACCCTCACAGTGTGTTCACTGCAGCATCCTCTGAAGAGCACTCACTTTGGGCATATTTACAGCGCAGGAAAGGACCTCGGACGAACACAGAACTACAAGACTTGTCTGCTTGCAGTCCTGCGTGAAAGCTCAGGGTTTTCCTGTTGATGATTCCCATTCCTAGAACTGCCTGGTTGTTGCATATAGCTTTTAAGACCTGGCAGCGTCCTGGTTACACAGTGAGATCCTGCTAGAGGACAGCCAGGCTTGTCCGAGTCACAGTCATTTCTCTCATCTACGCCTTCTGGGTGGCTGGGCTCGGCTTTTATTTCAAGCCTCCTTTATTTTTCCTCTTTCTCTCTCTTTCTGCAGTCACCAGGCCACTTTGAACTTGGCAATTAGACAGAGCACACATTAGGTAATCCACAGATATGAAATGCTACCCATTTTCTCCCACTTCTGTTACCCCCTTTCACTTTTGCCTGAGTTTTTTCTCCATCCCCACTTCTCCTCCTCCCCACGTTTCCTTTTAGGAATATGAAAGGGAAAGGAGAGATGGAAAAAGAGAGGGCAGGATCAGCAAAGTTGGGCTCAGCTTCGGCAATCCTACTGCCCTACTAACTTGTTGCTTTTTCCCTTGCCGCCGAGCTGCTGGTTGGGGCTCTGAAGGCTGCACAGTGCCATTGTCCCCCTGCCAGTGCTCTTTCTCCACCAGGCCAGTCCTCATTAATGAAGCCCAGCTGGGCTTCGCTGACCTTGTACCAGGTACCCCAGGGCTGGCAGCGGCTCCTCGTTAGACATCAGCCTCACTCAGCCCACTGAAGGGTGAAGGCAGCAACTGAGGGCTGTCAAGCCCAGCACGTACAAGCTGCTGAGGCAGCAAGGAAAAGGCAGCTATATGCAAGGGACGCACGGGTGGCACGATTTCCCGCATATCGCACTCATCATTGTGTGGTTTCCCCAAACATTAGGACGTGACACAGAAAAGGAGTTACAGGCACCTGCAGCAGATGATTCGGCTCCAATAGAGGAAGCTTACACAGTCCTGAGGTAGAGGAGGAAACTAATCACGCTGGCCCTAGGAAAACAAATAAGCGCTGAACAGGTGCCAAAAATGACTTGGCACTTCCAGTCACCTTGCAGTTCATTTCCAGTGCAAGCTGGGAGGCAAACAGAAGAAAATTTTTTTCCTGTTTTACATGTGTCACCCCGCAGAGGTATTGAAAAATGACAAAGTAGAGAGGAGGAAGGAAGCAGGTAAAGCAGTGCAGAGTAAGGGGACGAGTACATTAGCCCTAGCGATTTTCCAAGGAAAGCAGACCCAGAGCCCAGTCTCTGGGCACCGTCACGATCATCGTCCCCAGCTCCAGGCGCAGCGGCCACGTAGTCACTGGCTGCAGAGGGAGGTGAGTGAGGAGCAGTGGGTTACCTTGGGTATGCCGGAACCCCTGACACCAAACCCATCTTGAAGTCTTAACACTTTAGTTAATAACGCTCCGGAGGTTCACACAGGGGAAAGCAACACAAATGGTTGAAAGCTGGAAGTTTATCAGCAGACCAGTACCATGAGCATGTCTGAAAGCGGCTGCTGGGTTAAAATCAGATGACTTTGTAATACAAAAAATAAATACAAAAATAGGAGGCGCGCTAATAGATCTGGAATACGACTTGCACCAGGCTACTGCTGTTCATAATGTTGACCTTGCTTCTTTTATTATTATCATTTTTTAAATCCACTGTGAAGGACAGACATACCACCTACTGCCTCGACCACCAGACGAAGGACTGAAGCTATTTTTGGCATTCGTTATGGTCCAGGTGGCCCATCTGGCCTGATTCACTTGGCCAGTTTTCCTTTCCATCTGGGAATTTTGACCCTCCTGCTTTCCAACTAATTGTATCACATTATCTCCTTTTTGTTTCCCACTTCCCTCGCTGCAAAAGGTTGCAAAAATCTCATGCGCTGTGTTAGAAAGTCTCAATTAACCTCTAACCTTGCTTCAGTGCATGCGGCTTGGGTTACTTCTCACACCCAACCGTGGGCCCATTAACACGTTGTCGTAAAACAAAAACTGTTTTGACGGGCTGTAATTGCTGCTAAGTGATGCCGAACAAAGGAGCTCTTGTCCCGGGGCGGCCGGGGCTCAGCCCCGCTCCCAACCCCGCTCCTCCCGGGACCGGGCTCAGTCCCTCCCGTCGTGTCCCCCCCCCGGATCTCTTTAAGCACTTGGGACAAGGAGGTCCCCGGCGCTATGAGCTCATGAGGGAGCCGCGAGTCACCCCGCAAACCGGGCAGCGCTGCTGACGGCCCCCCCAAGACCCGCAGAAAGGCTTGGGGTTGGGGGTTCTCCCCCCGCCCCTCCCTCCTGCTGCCGCAAGCCTAATTAGTTTATGTTAGCTGGAAAAGGTCGGAGGTGACCGAAGGGCAGGGCCCTTTTTGTTTTTAGGCAAGATAGTGGAATAATTGCTTGACGCTCAGATCTGCAGGTGCTTTATGAAGCTCATTTGGCTCCGGCAGCCCGCAGTGAAAGCTGATTTCCCTGGAAAACGCCGGGTTGCATGTGACAGGGTTTATTTGCTGTGGCAGGAGTGATTGTCCATTCATGCCATTCATCATTAGGGTACCTGCTACAGTCAACACTTACCTTAGCCGCTAGTCCTGTTCACGCTTGCTCTCCTTCTCCCCAAAGGCTGGGTATCCGCAGCCGAGGCAGGACCGAGCCCTGTGCGCCTTTCCAGGTGGTTGAGGATGCCATGGGGGTTCGTGCCAGCCAGCTCTCCTCATGTCCCACCCAGGGCACTGAAAAAGCCTTCATGGGCAGCGAGAGAGCCGCAGGGCATCCTGCACGGACTGACTCCTGGCCAGCCTAACCATGACTCCAGGCATCTTGCAACAGGCCCCCGGGTGACGCAGGCATTTCAGGCCCAGGCCACCCCTCAGAGTCAAGCTGCAGGAACGGCAGTATCCATTTTGCCATGTGAGCCCCACTCAAGAGAGGTGTGAATATGCACAGTTTGACAAACATAAATACCCCCATGCCAAGGGAAAGAGATAGGCTGGGCAGTTGAGAGCCCACCTTCTTGCTCAAGTCAGGATTTTGCTGGAAATATTAGTCTCTTATGCCCATTCAAATTAAAGTTTCAAAGAAACCATCAGGAAATACCTCCAGAAGACAGATCCATCTGTTTGAAATGGTGCATTCCAGTTCTCCAAAAGATAAATAGCCCTTAGTCCCTGTAGACTGGCCCGCACAGTGCTCTGGATGGTCCTTCCATGTGCAGACTGCTGCTAGTGCAGAGCTGGATGACAGGGATCAGCTGTGTGCCCTTGTCAGCAGCACACGAACAGGTGGAACCCCTTCCCACAGGGCATTTGCAGAGTAATTCATTTATTCCCAGAGCCTTTATTACAGCAGCTTCCTGGGACATCCCCATGGCCGCACAAATTCTCTGTAGAGCATCTCGTCTTGCACTCAAAAGTGCGTCTTCTGCTGGCAGAGTCTTCTCCCCATCCCTGCAGCCCCTGAGGGCCGGGGCAGCCTCTTCTGTAGGCATCTACCATAAGTGTACAGGTGGACCAGGAGAGATGCAATCAGACAGCGAGGATACTGCAAGACATCGTATTCCTACGTTGTGTTTGCAGGGCACATCCATAGCCCAGATACACCCGAGAGATGCCAGAAAGAAGTGCTAGCACATCTTCTCACCTGTCGGCTATCCCAAGGCAGAATCATTTCTCCTTGTGTTGTTCTAAAAGTTATTTTTTTATCTTGTTCTTAAATACGTGCAGTTCATAAATATGGAGCCTCCCTGGCAGACAACCCGCCAGTGTTCTGTTCTTAGTGCCAGAAAGTTTGTCCTCCTACTTAGCCTGACTCTTTTGGATGCAATTTACTCTCAGCACTAATTGTCCGACCTGCTATGAGAACAGAATTTCCCCCCCTTTTGCAGCAGCCTATGTGTTGGTAGAAGATCCTCGTTACACGATGTCATTAACCTCCAGAGCACAACCAGAAAACTCATTGCCACACTGTCATCTTATCCCTTTGTGCCGAACCAGCAATGCTCAGTCGCTGTTTGTCATAAAATAAAAGCCACCCCATCTTTTTTTAATTCCAAACATCCCCCCATTCCTTCAAGTTTCTAGTGGGCCGTTATCTTTATTTCTTACTGTAAATAAAAGCTAAACAGCTTCAAGTATTAGCATTTCAAAGCAGCCTGCACTTGGAAACACACCAAAATAGCTATTCCAGATACTCTGGAATAGCTGTTTTGGTTAATTTCCAGGCATAGACGAACCTTAAGATTTAACCTTCTGATGCTGCCTGCGACGGGTTGCTGACCCCAAATCCTCCTGTGCCTGGAGGTACCACCTGGCCTTTAGGAAAGGAAACTCTCACAGCCAACAATTACATCTCAGACATTTCCACATCAGCATGTGTTTCTGGCCTAATGCACTCTTTACCGGTTTATATCTTATTTAGCTATTTATCTTCTGGCTGAGGAATGAAGTTTCTACAAACAGTATCTAAGCCCTGATTAATAATGCACAGATATTTCCTAACCAGTGTAAACTGGCATTTCTCCACTGATTTGCATGGAGCTACTTTCATTTATATCAGGTGAGGATCTAGCCTGCTTAAGAGTGTGCTAAGAGAAGACAAAGCCCAAGTATGTTTTATCTTCAGTGATAAACATTGCATTACACAGTGCACATAAGATATACCTTCTCAGAAATATGATCTTGGCTGTAGCGTGCACTGGGCACAATAGCTGGAAAAGTTTGGATGGTTTCAAGCAGCGGTGGTTAGAGATTGCCAAGAGCTGTCACTGGAGGCCTGAATTTCGGCAATTTGTTATTGCCTAAGTAACAAGCGCTCAGACCTAGCAGGGCAGTTAAAGGAGACACAATCAGGTCTCTGGCTCACATTTGCAGTCCGGGGAGGAAACCCCTGAAGGGAGACACACACGGGTGAACGCTGGGCACCTCAGAGCAACCCACAGCAAAGACAAGCTAGTGCTGGCTAAAGATGGCCCTGGGCACAAAAGTCAGAAAGAGGCATCGCTGTGCCTGTTTTGGAAAGCTAATATTACACGCCCGGGAAAGCGTAAGATCCAAAATACAGGCACAAAAGAAACCATAGTGCCCAGCAGACCTACAAATGTCTGTTTTCTGCGTCAGTGAAGTTCAGCACCCGAAGTCACACCTACCAGCCCTACCCGGGTCTCACGTTGCAGTCATTACAGGTTGCTTTCTGTCAGTATTTCACTTGTGAGCTCTAAAGCCTGCCAGGTGAACGTGTACAACCTCACTCTTCCTCCTCCCACAGATCAGGATTTATACCTGTAACTCCAGGAGAAATAAGCCCCTGCAGACAGGACAGGTTAGTTCTCTTCCTGGCCCTGCTGGGTCACCCTGAGAAAATCCCTTTTCTTTCTGTCCCTCCCTTTCTTTTCTCCCACTTTAGGGTGGGACAGATCTGTCCAAATGCAGATGGTTGATGCTAACGGGAACTATATGAGAAGTAGCAGAGTCCCCAGCTGAGGAAGATTCCAGTGCTGTGCATTAAATGCAGCTGCCTACAGGATCTAGCATGCTATCAGCACCACTACGATAGCTGTTCTTTGACTAAAGCTAGAGAAATAACTTAAAGCACTCTCCATGACAAATCAGAATAGCGATTTAGTAATAAAACCCCAAAGCAAACACAAAATAAGTCATTGGTAACTTGTGTTTGCTTTTTACGTTGAAAAGTTCTCCACAGAGACAGAAGGTGCACGATTCTTTCTTATAAGATACATGTTATCGATATTTCTGTGATTAGACACTGCAATTTGTATAAACAGCGAAGGGAAATGATGCATTAAATGCATTTTTAATCTTTGAGGAAGATCACACTAATCTCTTCCCAGGGACACAACGAGCAGGGACAGCACTGCAATCAAGGAGAAAAGGTAAAAGCGGTATTTGATTGTCATATCCCAACCTTTTGCCTGTATAGCTGCAGAATTTTCCTCTGCCCCTTTCACCCATGATTCACCAACGTATTCCACTGAACTGCTGAAGCAAAGCCTATAATTAGGCTATTATCTTTAAGAAAGGAGTCTAATTGTAGGACAACAAATGCCAAGCACGTGAAAGATTACTTGAGTCTTACGAACAGATGACGATACCTTCCAGCGCGCGCTCCTTTTCGCGTGTGGAAGACTCAGATAGGACTGAATCACTGACATCTACTCAAAAAGACATCTGGAAGTAGATGGTATCACGTGGTGAAAAGGAACAATAAATTAATGACAAGAACATAATCGTTTTCCCGGCAGCAAGGAAAAAAAGAAAAAGAATTCATCTATTTACAAGTGGACTTCCAGTCCAGAGGTAAAACATATGGGAATCAATAGCAGAGGCGGGAGGACAACTGTCACACAAAGGATGCGGGGAATTTAAGCAAATTAATAGCTGTGGGAAGATGAAACAAAGATGACTCAACTGTCGGGCAAATAATTTTGTTTCCCCCCACAGCCACCATTACCAGTTCTTTGATACAGATTCCCGTTAAACTGGCTCAAAATAGGTCAGACAAGCATACCTACGGGTTGAGCAAAATCTGCGCTGCTAGAGATAACACATGAGCTCTTACGAAGAGTGGCTCAGCCCCTGGAGCGCAGCTCTTGGGATTCCCCATCTTGCCTCAGTCTACGGGAGGATTCTCGGACATTCAGACCAAGTGACCTCCAGGAAGATATTTCAGAGACGTGCAGCTTGACTTGGTCTCCTAAACCCACAAAGTGACAGCCTTCAGCTCTGTTGCTTCTAAATTCAGTGAGAACTTCCAGGAGCTCTGCCCTTAGGAAGATAGTAAAGAGCATCACACAGGACTTGAAAACCAAAACTGCTATTTTTTCAAGCTGGTTTTCAAATTTGCAATAACTCAGATAAAATGACAGTTCCACCGAAGCACCTTAATTTAGGTGCTTGATTCGGGGTGGGGGAGAAATAAGGAATTTTATTTCTCCTTTTAAATCAAAGTTATTCATTGATGCCCTGGATCAAGCAATTCAGAAGCAGAGTTTAAGGAAGTTTCAACTCTCGTAGCAGAAGAGTTACTCATCCTATTTCCCAGCCTGCTCACACCTTTGACTCGGTGACCTCCCGCAGCAGTAAGATTGACGGGGTAACTAATGCACTGTGTGAAGTAGTACAGTAAAGCCTCGTTAATATTCCCATCGCTAATCTGCACACCTCATAATTCGCACACAGAAACCAGTGGTCTCTTCCCTCTTCTCTGCTAAGATTTAATAGATTGCTTTAAGGAGGTCTCACATTACCAAGAGTTCAGGAGTATTACAAGCCACGCTCCTGGACATTTCTTCCTGTATATGAAGGATGAACAGAAATCACCGCAAAATCTATTCACACAACAATGGACCAAACCCATGACAGGTTTACAGTCATTTCCGCAGTTATTAATATAAATGATCAAAATGTGACAGTTTTGTGTTTCCTATTTCATCTAAACAAGCTCGACTAGTAATATTACTGAAAGACGTCATCTCATTGTGAAAGGAAGAAGTGACCTGTTTCTTGTGTTTCCTCCAAAATTTGAAAGGCCTTAGGAAAATTCCTTTTAAAGACTTTTTCACTGCAAAGTTAGCTCATGTTGTAACCTGAGTTACCACCTCACACAGAAGAGGAATTCTTAACTTAAATGGGTGGGCTCGTTAGCTTGCCTTGTCTGGCTCACAGACAAGACATTTGAGTAGTTACTAGATGAGTACCGCTAGTTCTCCAGTGTTTTCTCATAACTCCTGCTGGGAAGCAGGAAGGACAACAAAGTTTTCCTGGATCCATTAAAACGCAGCTTGTAGAGCAGCCCAGCCCAGCCCAACATAGCTGTCTTGAAGAACTGGGAGCCTGTGAATTAATTCTTTCATCAGGATTTCCAGGAGAACTCTTGTGTCATTTCTGGGCCCAAGAGAAGTTCAGCCTTTGTCCTCACAGCAAAATAAGTGAGTGGTTCGTCTACCCAAGTCAAACAAGCTCACATCCCTTCTCTCCTCGTGGGGAGAAGGAATGGAGAAGATCTTACACAATCCCTTCCTTTTACTCATTCTGTGTCCTCAGCACAGCTAACCACGGAGCTGGGGACCACATCCAGAGTCCACAGCAGTCATGGGGAAGATCCTTCTCAAATCTAATGGAGTAAGACCTGCCAGTCCCTTTATGTTATATCTGTCACTGTATTAAGTAGAAATTCACCAACTGCAAGCATAAGTTCCTTGTTCTTTTTTTTTTTTCCCCTCAAACTATCCAAGAAACTCAGAACCCGCTTGGGTACAGGAGAAATCCTGACTATTTCTGCCAAAGCTCTTCTACTGAATTACCAGAGCTTGATGAAATGAAACTTTCCTACTGTGTACGGCAATAACATCTGCTCTATTGGCTGCCCTCACTTAGCTCCACTAAACTTTAGCTTACAACTACTTGCTTAAAAAACAAGCAAGCAAAACCTCCAAACTCCCACTTTAATAATTAAAATAAATAACTGTAAATAAATTGTAAACACTTTTCTGACACCACGTTAGCGTTGTGTGTTACAGGAGGACACTTACGTTAAGGCTGAAATTTGGCTTCAGGGCCAAGTGCCTCAGCTCCTCAGTGGACTCAAACCAGTTAAGGTTAATTCATTCTTAATTTCTTCTGTTGCTGCTAACGGAAACTACTTAGAGTCAATAGCAACTTCACCATTGTGTTGTGTACATAATCCCTCAACACATTAATCATAGCAAAATACCACCACCGCCACTGGCCCCAAAACGCTCTCGCGGTCAGGCACTCCTCAGCAGGAACGAGCTGCCGGCCCCTTCCCTGCGGCTCAACCAAACGTCACAGGAATCTGTCTGATTTCCTTTTCTAAGCTTATATATTGGGGATGTCATAAAAGCAATCCAGTCACTTAAATGAGTTGCGTTCTGGTCCATTGGATAACCTTTTAATGGAGTCACTTAGGTCAGGAAAAGGGATTATTCCCCTCTAGAGCAGCTCTGTTGTTTTGACCTTGGTAGATGAAATTATTTATTTTAACACGAAAGCTAAACAAATAAATGCAAGGCAATGCAAGACCCAAGAACTTGCTCTTGCATGCTTGTTCTTGAGTGTTGAAGGCTTTCATTTTTGGGTGGGTGGGAGGGGGGGAAAAGGGGCAATGAACGTTTTTTTTATGGAAACATCTCCTTTTTCAGGAAGCTGTATTACCTTAAAAGACCTCCTGGAGGAAAAAATTATAGACAATCTACTTAGCAGCTCTTGTCACCAAAATTCAGCATTTGTTTAGTCCCCAGTAGATTTTATGCAGAGTCAAGAGTCCTTGGCAAATGGGAGCTCATACAGCAGCGTTCCAGCCTTTCCTGCTGCCTGGGCTGGCCTTGCCACTTCATGCTGAAATTTCTGCAAAACACTCCAAATTGCTATTCCTACTGACCTACTGCATGCAAGCTGCTCCAAAATTTGATTTCTTCATTGAAAATTTTGACTCCTGTCAAAATCAAACATGGGGTTCCTCTTAAAAAAACCCCACATTTCTGCAGTTCTTGTTGCCTTCCTTATTACCTTGTGCAGCAAAGCAGGAGAAGATTCAGACCTAACCGAAAAACCGCTCAGCAGACGGGCCCAGGGATGACGAGCAGGATGAGCTCTGCCCTGGGCAGGAGTCTGATTTCCAGCTTGCCCCTTGGCCTCCCCCCTCTTTTCTCTGTGCTTTCTACTGAACGTATAAATTCTTTGGGGCTGAAACTGCCCTGCAGCAGAGGCATCTGCGCCACAGAGAGCTGTGGAACTCATCACCCTCCAAGTGCCGCAGTGCAAAGAGCTGCTTGGGCGCTCGGCGAGAACGACTCCGAGCTGCTTGCAAGGTGTGAAGCAGGGCTGACTTTAATTATGTATTCATCTGGAATTGCTTGAGGAATAATCCACAGATTAATAATCCAGTTAATCCTTCTTCTGTCACCAGACTAACCTTCCTCCCTAATCCTACTCCCTGAAGTAAGACACAGAGCTATTTCGGATCATTATTTCTGCCACAAACTTTGAACAAGAGACGGAGTTTACTGAGCCGGCAAAAGCAGAGCCAGACTCGGGGCTCAGTCTGATGGGGTTCAGGAGAGTTTATGTTCATGCTGATGGGGGTGGGAGGGAAGATATTGCTTAGGGCTTTACTAAATTACTAAAATAATAACTTGTATTAACAGGCACCTCCCTTGGAAGTCATTCACAAGTTTATCTACTCACAGTTTGTCTCAGACACAGTTTTGGCCTCTCTGCGCCTCCTTATCCAAAGGTAACGCACTGCTTTGCAGCTCAGCTCTGCATCTGGCCACTGCGAAGGAGCGGCTATAAGCCTCTCTGCTTCACAATGCCAATTTTATATAAACTTCTTCTGTTCAGAAAATGGGTTTTGATAGCAAAGCCACAGGTCCAGTGGGATTAGTTAAACTACAGAGTTCCTCTAACACGACCAGCAAGAAAAAAAAAAGCAAAAGCCACCATCATTAAAAAGAACCAATTTCTGCCTCACCGCTTATTGAGTTCGACCTTTCTCCCCAGAACACTGCTATTTATTTTCTCAACTCGTTATATAAAAGTTATTCCTCTCGGGGAGCACCGCGCGCACACACACACATATAGTTACTAATAAATTGCAAACTCTGGATTTCACAAATTAATTCTGGCTTAATCTTGCCAATCGTAATCTGCCAACAAGTTCTCAGGTCTAGCCATCACATTTTTGGTCCAACTAAAAGCAGGAATTTTAATACTTACATTGCAATTCCACATAATAAAGACTGATGTTTAAAAAATATTGTCATTGTTAAAAAATATTTAAAGTAAGCTCAAAAGCTTTTACTTTTAGTATTTATAAAGGAATTGATTGCTATTTTTCTTGGGAAATTAAGTTAGCACACCTACCTAGAACATAATTTGCTTCTCTTTTTTTAATACCTATAAATTGGATTTGACATGTCTTCCTTTATTAAGCTTCTAAATTTGTCCTCGCGTAAACGTGTGCTTGTTTAAAGTAGTTTAACACAGTGGTTCAAAACCATTGGGGCTGCCAGGGCAGAATTTTGAACCTTATGCCCAAGAAATGTGTGGCCTTGACCTTGCCAAAAACTCCGTTTTATGTTTAAATGGTCACAGATTTAATAATGGGCTGCAAGAAAGACTTGCCGTTAACTACCTCCTTTACTTTCCTCCGAGTTAACAAAACACTTATGTCTGCAGTGGATGCTGTAAGAATTGAATTAGTTATCTAGGATAATCTGTCCACATTAGCAAATGGTGTCCCACTAGGTCAATACAGAAATTAATTGTGGGATTCTTGTCAAATCCACATTGTTTCCTGGCGCGGTTGCAAGCCACTCAATTAGACACCTTTCAAGGCCTTTTGCTGGTCTAAATGTAGCTAATTGCTCCAGTTCTGCATGGGGATGATTCATCTCCCAGATGTCTCGGACCTCTCCGCAGCTCCGCTCAGCTAATATCAATACATACATCCAGCCGACAGGATATTCTTGTGAACAGGATATTTTTACTCACGCCTCCCTTTTATATGATTAATCCCAAACAAGGAAGGTCTCCTGAATCACGCTCTTGACACGGCAGCTCCTTTACGTCCGCTGGCTTCCCACACACGAAGGACCGGGCATGAATGCAGGCTCTTTGTCAGCCCTCTCCAGGTGCAGCGCTATTCACACTTGAGCTTGACAGCGGAACATAACAGTTTTTATTTGCCGGTCTCCTCTGTCAAATATTCTTTTCTCTTCTGCCGCTTCCTCATTTGTCCATATATCAGGGGCAGGGCTGGCCAAATTGAAAATGAATGAAGCACAAAGAAAAGACTGTAGTTTCCACACTGACAGTCTATGGGAAAACAGTGCACGGTTTGGTTTTTTTTTTATGGAGTCCTCAAAGGTCACTGGTAGCACTCGTAGCTGTGAGTCCCAGAGGAAAAGACCAGAGCATCTGGTCCACTGGTTACCAGCTTTCAAGGAGAAATCCTCACAAGCTGGTGCTTAAGACTCATGGGGGGAAGGGGGGTGGGGATTAAAAATGTAATAGCCTTGAAACCTCTTCCCCTTTGTGTAGGAGTGGGTTCAGGAATACAGAAATGAGGGAGAGAGGGGCAGCTCGGAAACTCGGTCCCCATGGTGTAGGACGCAGCGCTGTAGGTGGGAGGTGTGTGCTTCCAGCCTTGGCGAGTGGCTGCAACACGAGACTTTAACTAGATCTAGCGCAGCACCTTTGGCTACGTAAAACCCCAGCCAGGCTCCCTGTGAGAAACGCGCGCTCACCTGCCATTAATACAACCAGCCACCGGATGTCTTCATTGCTCCATGCCAATACCCATGGAAAAGCAATTCCCTAGGAGTGGAAAATTAGGTCTCTTAAGGATGGCAATGCACAAAACGACACCTGGAAGGCAACAGTTCAGCTGACTCGAGTATCACATCTGTGCTTTGGCAGAAAGCGATGCGATGCACCGGGGTTAGAGCATTAGCTTGAGGAACAAGTTTTTGTTCAACGCAGCGCTGGCTGTCCCCGGGACCTTCACTTATGAGACAGGTCATCTGAGTTTCTCCATCAGCAAACTGGAGCACAGATTATCCCCTGTTTTGTGCAAGTGTCAAGAGACCAGCACAATGCCCACAGAGCATTCTGTAATGCTGAGGTCCCTACTCCATAACTGCAGTAACCACCACCAAGCACTTGCCTTGTCTGTGCCGGCTGAGTGTGCAGGACCACAACCACTACAAAGGAGCAGCACTGTCCACCCTCGAGAGCTTGTTCTCACCCAGCTCTGCACATTTGCATCCAGCTTCAGAAGAAAAAAGAAACGGGTGCAAAATGAAGTTGATTTCACTTATATATATATATATATGTATATACACACACACACACACATATATATATATATAAAAATATATACACACACATACAAAGAGACAGCCGCTATAAGCAACAGTTGTAACACGGTGGCAGGCAGAGGCCAGCGCTGAGCAGGACAGCAGCACTGAGAACATGCAGAGCAGAAAGACAGCACCTACTGTCTCCCTTCAGGCCCCTGGAGTGTGTTAGTCAGTTGATTCATTTCTCTTGATTTCTCTTCTAGTAATCCCTCCTCTCATGTTTTTGCTCGTCAGTCCTCTTTCTTGCTCCTCCTCCTTTTTGCTGGTGTTTGTAATTCTGCACCACGCTCCTCATACTGTCATCGCTTCCCAGGAGTACTGCTGGGCACAGAGCCCCTAAAAATTCCTCTGTGCATCCTGACTGGTGTGTGAAACAGCAGAGAAAGGTTCTCTCAGCTGGCTGCTCATCCTTATCAACGCCTGCCTCTGTGGCAGCTTACACTTCCAGTTGTTACTGCCAGGGCTGCACTGGAGATGCTTCAAAACAGTTCACTGGGAGCAGCTACTACAGGCTGTGGTCCAGCACGCTTTGCTCCCCAGTTTCATGTCTTCATTCCCAGGACGTGTGCTGCCAGCACTTGGCTGAGGCAGATCTGGAAATACCTTTTTCAGTCCTGTACCCGTCAGGTTTGCTAGGGTGATGCTCAGGTAGGAAAGGCTCCAGAAACGTAGCCCAAATACTAAACCTAAAGTAACACACAATTTCAGTAAAACATATTTCTGAGGTCTCACGAGGCCTCAGTATAGCATTATAAAGAAATTTATCTTTCTTATCAAAACTGTTCATGTGCTAACAACTGCATACTTGTTTAAGTGCTTTCATATGGTTGGGTCTGTGTCTGATACAGCAGCCATTCAAAGCCCTGCTGACTCTGAACTTTCTTGGTGATTCCACTGTCCCTTGGATCAACTCTGCCTTTGGGGAAGGTGTAAACTCCTGTGGCATTAAAAACAACCTACTTAAGGTTTTCTGTGGTTATTGACTCCCTTGGTACCCCACTCAGAAATGACAGCAACAGCAAAGTCCCTGTTACATTTCTAATCTTTCCCACACAGTTCTATGTAAGTTACCAGGATTGTTTTCTTGGTGCAACAAATTAATTAAGCAACTTAGACACTTTTCTGCTGTAAGCAGTCTAATAAATTTTCGCACTTTTAGTGAGGTGGTAAGCCTGTCACTGGCTAGCGGATGCACTATTTCAATTTCTGAAGTAGCTGAGGTGCCGGAGGCAGCAGGCGCAGGGCTCAGGGCAATGTCTTCTGGCAGGAATATCAAGCAGCTTCGAAAACTTTCTCATCCAAAAAGTAAGCACAGTCTGATATTTCCAGTGACCGCTCTATGGTAACCTCTTAGAGGCCAACCACATGGTATTTTAAGTCTGGAGTCGCGTTTGTTAATAACAGAATCCTGTTATTTAGTGTATTATTGCTCCACTGTTACCAAACAGCAAACGGAATTAACTTCGGTGTGACACTCCTTAACGTGGACTGCAACTATTATTAGTAAAATTGATGACACAGTATCCCTTCATTTTATTTTTAGATGTTTCTCTTTTATTATTTAACTTGTTCTGACTAATGATCATCATCTTATGCTTGCTTTCTGTATCACGTTGGCAGGCTTTCGGGCATTTTCTCCTGGTCTCCATTTCAGATGGAATTTTTCAGGCGCTTTTTTAAGCGCTCCAGAAAATTAAATAACAGTTGAATCTTTTGTTTTGCTTTTAAAGAATAAAGCTAATGAAAAGTAGGCCAAGCTGAACCCTGTTTTCCCAAGCATTATTTTTGAAATCTGTTAGCACCTTGTTCCTCTATTTTTCTCTTAGCACTGCAGTGTTTACAAGCTCTCTAAGCACGTATTCACATGCCAATTATGCCAAACAGACCTACTCAGACACAAGAGATGAATCCCAAATTTGAGCAACCAGCTCTTTGGGGAAGGTATTTAAAAAAAAAAAAAAAACAAACACAAAAAAAAGCAACCAAAAAAACCCCGAACATCACCCAGATCCACAAATTCACATTTCTTTTTGGCTTATTTCCAGGCTATGCCTTAAGCACTGAATAGGGACTACCGCAAAATACATACACAGAAGTTTATTATTCCACTGCTGCTCAGAGAATTTAATGCCAGAGAGAGCGATGCAACGTGCGTAAGGGGACAATAGCCCCTTATAGCAAAGGCTTGCAATTTAACATGAAAACTAGGTGTTCTGCTATGCTGAGAATTGTAATCCTTGTTACGACAAGCAGGGCTACAAATCCCTCTTGACACCAAGGTCCAGAGCTACGCCTGTGATTCAGCATTTGCGTTCCACTCGCCTGTAACCAGGCCAAGGTGGTCAACACAACCACAGGTCTCAGCTACATCTGTTTTAAAAGTACAACTACCTGCAGCACCCTGCACCCAAAAAGAGCCTTGCCCTTCTATTCCAGCTTCTCCACAGTCTCGCACAAAGCACAGCTTGCGCAGAAGCACCCAAAAATCTAAGTCGACAAGGCAATAGAGGTCTTACTTGAATGACTTCACAGAGGAGAAAGGCACAGAGGAAGTAAATACATGGACTGAGTGAGTAAAGTTGAGCTGAGTTGAGTGAGTAAATACATGCTGCCCCTGGTACCGCATGAGTTTAGTGGGTTTTTTTGTTTTTACATTTTTATTACTTTTTTTTTTTTTTTTAGCACTACAACTTTGCTTAGGCTGCCTTACGTGAGGAAACACCGACCTTTCCGTTTGGTAATTTGGGGTTTGGGCACACAATTTGGCAGACAGAGCCACATCTCAGCCAAATCTATTGCAGCCCTTAAGTCAACAGCTGACCTAAGTTACTTCCCTGAGCTATCAGGGCTCTGGAAAGACATAGTAGCTGTCTAATAAATACCAGTGCAAAGCCATTTCAACATCCAAGCCCTGAAAATAGCCCCTCCTCACATCTCTATTAACCCTTTTGAGCCCTTATTAATCCCTTCAGAACCTACACAGGGGCTTCGTGGCTTTGGTTTGCACCTGTATTTCGATACAAGCCCTCCAGCAAAGACCCAAACACGTATCCTCTTTCATCTCTCCATTTCTCCCTTGACATTTGATTTTCCCCCTTGGAACGTTTATATTGAAAAACCAGAAATCAAGAAGATGCACCGAGAAACAGGCACATGGAAGAAGCTCACACTATTGCAGCGTGCTAAACCTGCAGCAGCAACAAATGAAGCTGGTCATCTGGCACAGGCTCCACAAGGTGGATCCACAAACAGAAATTAAGAAAAGCTTTGATTGCTGCAGGAAGAAAAGGATCAAAATCATGGCTTTTTACACAGTTAAATTGATGAGACACTCAAATAACAGAACTACAGTATCAAATATATGATAATTCTTACTAATGTAGCTATTATTCAGCCTTACAGGATATTTTCTTTATTCGTGTCAGCTGAGTTCGTGTTTCTTTTCCATGCTGTCGTAATTCTTTTTTCTTTTATGAAATGTAATTACATTTCCACAAACGTCATGTCCACAGGGGGAGCACGCCAGAAAGCTATTAGACTAGCACTTGTCTTGTTGCGGTGCCAGATGCAGTACGCATTGATTTTTCTGAAGATCATGAGGTGTCTCATTTTGCCCAATTCTCCCTGTCTCGGTGAAGGCACACGTGTAGACATCAACACTGCCAGTTTACAAAGGTGTCAGTTCATAAGATCACCAAGTTTAGTCCACTTCCCCCCCAAGCAAGATGCAAGTCACCTAAGTTATTAGGCACCACTAGAAAATAGTATTAAAAGAATAAAGACTGCTATTTCCATAGCAGATTACTCAGGCCTACTGCAGTCATCTGTAAGACGAGGCTGCACAAATATTAGCGTACATAGTTAGAGTTTTCCCATTCCTGGATTCCTGTGGAACAAATCTGGAATTTTGCTGTGCCTTTTTTATTGCAATGTTTTCGCTATCTTGTACCACCTGCCACATTAGTAGGCTACCAGAAATGAAAGACTAAGTCGTCTTAGGGTAAACTTTGTTATTCTTTATTAATGCTCCATAAATCAGTCTTGTTATAAATCAGGGAATGTTCATTAATCAATTCTCAAAAAATATTTTATTTGGCTAAGAGTGTCAAATCATGAAAGTAACAAAGAAAAAATTAAAACCATGTGCTAGAACTGGGTTCATGACTGCATGCTTACGTCAACAAAGACTCATAACTGCACAAACAATTACCATATATCATGTTAACTTTCATTAAATAAAACCACGCTGAAAACCAGTAGTATGATCCTTATAAAACACACATGTTTTCTAATATATTTGTGTATGCAGGACAGCGTTTTGCGCTCTGTTAACTGCAAATTTGGGTTGCATATGTGTAAATGCAGGCAGAATCTCTCCCGCTGGCTTTCCATACAGAGATACGTCAGAAAACAGTGTCTGAAATCCCCGTCTCCAGTAGTTTGCTCTGTAGACAGAGCGATGTTATCCTCCTTTCAAGACAATCTCACTGAGTGGCTAAAACAGAGGACTAAAGATCAGGGATACGCAGAATTCACTCCTTAGCCTGTTACTACCCAGTTATTTAATCTTCAATAGGCCATTTAGAACAAAGTATTTAAACCTGGCTGAGACCAGGTCATTGATTAGTGTGAACTCATGTGCTCATTAATTGAGAATATAGTCCTTTGACTGTATACTACCTGGAATCAACTGGAGTCTAGTTTCCTTAACATAAAGTTAGGCAACACTATCTACATTTAGGAGAAGTCAGTAATAAAAAGCTGTGCCAAGAACACGACTGAAGTAAATCCTCCTGGAGAAGGATCGAGTTAAACCAGCAAAATAACATATCGGTTCCCTGTGCGAAACAACCCTGCCAGAGACAGCGTGATTTAATTGGTGTCACTGTCTGCGCAAGCTCTTTCTGGAGCACTAGAAAAGTATTTTGAAAAAAGAAACCATCGTATTTGCCACACGCAGAAGTCTAAAGCAGATCTGACTAGGAGCTGGGGCAACAGAAGAACAGAGTCACTTCCCTAGATGACAGCAAACCACATGAACCACATAAGCTTCCAATTCCAGCCTGGGCCCATTTGTAGGTCAGTTCTCTTCTTTTTCCACATTTGTGTTTACTGATATTTATATTACAGCAGTTCCTAGAGGTCCTAAGTGATAGCACGGTCCTACTAAACTAGGCATCATAAAAAATAAATACAGCAAAATAACACATATTGAGTGGGTCAGTCAACAATTAAAACAGACAAGACAGGGAGAAATATCTACGTGATACTCATTTTGCTATATATGCATGAAGACCGACATATTTGGCCCTCCTTTATCACATGCTTAAGTCAGTGAAAATATATACCTGGAAAGAAGGTACTGATACAGGGCTAGACTTAAAAAAAAAAAAATAAAAAAATAGTTGGAATTTAGGTAAACAAAGCCCAACCAAACGATCCACTTGTGGATGAGCCATGCAATAGCAAGCTGGGGTATTATCGCTGGCTGCTGCGGGGCATGCAGCCTGATCATACGGGAGCACAACTCTTTGCAGTGTTTCTCTTGCTGGATACATTCTGGTCAGGACTCTTGTCCCTTCTAATATTTTCCCATTACAGTAAGTACAAAACCGCATCTCTGGCCATTGGGGCCATACAGAACGTAAAAGCAAGCCCTCGCAAAAAGGCTCAGAAGGCGGAGGGAAACAAAAAGAGCGAGGCCCCCCCCCGAAGTATTACTTCTAGAACATGTTCAGGTTTCGCCAGCCAATGTCTCAGGGCTGCTGGGGGCTGGATCCACCGCACTGGAAAGCCCGAGGCTGACTCCGTAACGCAGGAAAAACTCCTGAGCCTGTGCGCTGCCTGGGTTTTGCAAGTTCCTCGTATTTAAGTTTCCATGCGCTAATGGTTATCAAATGGGTGGCTGTTTATTTTACATAGGAAAGCCTACCCTGTGGAACTGGTAGTTTAAGTATTTTAAACAAACATTATCTACAAACTCTAAAAGGGTGCATTTGCCAGGGCTTCTATACAATATTCAGACATGTAGGAAAATATAAATAGGAAAGAGGATAATTTAAGACTTGTCATTGATGGAGTTTCATCTCTGAACTTTAGTGCCTGACGCTTATTAATCTGTTGTGGCCTGTCATGTTGGCAGAATCAAAAAATAATAATCAAAAAAATATTCTGCCAGGCTTCTAATCAGAGATAAGCACCGAGTACTCTCTATAGAGCAAATTCTGGTTTTGCTGCACAAATTTCAGGTTGTGCAAAAGCCTCTCTTGATCTGCAGAAGGATGAGAGGTTCGGTGCTGGTGCAGGATTGAAAGCCCCTGACGTGCCATGAAAACAAACGCCTGCCCTCTTACAGGCCTGGTGCACGCAGCACCCGTTTTGCTGATGAGTTGCATTGATTCTGTGAAGCGTCCCATGAAATATGCCTTCAGAGCAGCAAAAAACCACCCTGAAAGAAGACAACCACTGCGAAAGCTACAGAACCTTCTTTGTGTCTTTGCTCTTCCCTTCGAAGCGAGGCCTTAGCCATGAACACACACAGCAGAATGGAGGGAAGCCGTGGTTATTCCCTAGGTCTTGCGGTCGCTTCCCTCATTCACCTGGCTCTGTATCTGTATTCTGAAATTTCAGAGCCAAAGTCACACCTTTAAATCACCCGGAACTCTACCGTACATCAGGCAGACTGTTATGGCAGCAAGATGCTGGAATAGCACAGCTCCAGGTGCCTGATAAAGACCTCCTTCCACAGGGAGTGAGAGCAGAATAGAGGTTTTTTCAGGAAATTTCAAGATAAAATAAGAAGCTCGTTCAAAAATAATTACATTTTACTTGGACTTCCCCTCCCTGCCTTTTTCTCATTTTTTTCTAAATTATCTAAACAGGGGTAGGAAAGGAAAACGGGGAAAATTCCACAATAAAAGGAGGAAAAAGCCAAACAAGAACATCTCCAAGGGATGCTAAAAAGCAGTCCGTGCATATGCAGCCTACAAAGTTTGAGCTTTCTTGCCGTCTCCACTTGCTCGCTCACAGAGCTGCCATCTGGGCAATTTTCTCCATGCACTTCAAGCACATACTGGGACTAGAGATGTTGAACTTTACTTCCCCCTCCCTCCCCCCACGGAAAATTGGATTTTTAATTAGAGGAAAATGTCTGTTTTCCTTGAACATTGTAATTACATTTTTTTTTCCCCTAGTCACAAAGCTCATTTGGAAAAGTTTTACCTGAATGATTTTGTTTGCTCAAACTGAAGGGAGTTGGGGGGAATAAGTGAGGGCAAGGGGGAAGTTTTTTCTACATTTATGTTTTGGAATAAAGGGATGGATTTCCTGCAAATGTTGAGATAAGGAGTGTGGTAAAGTCTGCAAATTACACAGAGAAATTAAATCAAATACACAAGTATGTTAATACTTGGTGAACACTTCCCTCCCCAAGGAAGAGGTTAGTCTGTGGGACAAGCCAGTCCATTTTTTCCCTCCCTGAACTCGGATGTATTCCAACAAGACCATTTTTGTGCTGCATTGCTGATAGTATCTAATGCAGACTTTCAATGATTTCAGATTTATCCATATGACCCTTCCTGAACGCAGCCTGAGTCGCAAGCTGAGCCTCCGTTCTAAAACCAAAATCACCACATGCTTTCAGTCCAGGAGCAAGAAGCCCAACTCAGCTCCACTACTGCAGGTCGTGACCATCTCACGGGCTTCAGCGAGAGCAAAACCAGTCCCTCCAGTGTGGTATGCGGTCGTGTATATGACAAAGATAGGAACAAAAGGTTCATTCCAGACCACTTAAACCAACAGACCTAGTCCAAATTCAACTCCTACTGAAGGCTGAAGTACTACAACTACAATAAGGGCAAAAGGGACTTGTTTCTAAAAAACATAAAGCTACTTACAGATCGGGCATGCTTCACCATAAACCAGAGCTAGTGCAGGTTGGCAAAACACAGAGGCATTTTTCATCTGTCATTTTATATCCGAGGGGAACCTGTCCCAGTGACAATCATCTGATGTTCCCAGGTATCAATCTTGTGACTAAGCCCTGGTCACAGATCAACTAGATTTATGTTTAATAGAGAATTCCATCAGTAGGGGGGTTTATTAATGTTTTTTCTTACATGGCTCTTGAAACTTTCTGCACATGTTCCACCAGACCTAATGAATGTGTTTTGGGAAGGAGACACTCAGATATGGGGGCCGTAAGAGGTAAGAGAGAGGTGGTAGTTAGGAGAAAAGCAAAGGGGGAATTCAAGCAGTTCGGAACGTGAGCCAAAGCCTCATTGAATCCAGCAGGCTTTGGATGAAACTTGTGCTAAGGTTAGACACATGTCTCTGCACACAACAAGAAAAAGGGGCAGAACTGATCCTTTCTTTCTTCTTTATACTGAGAGGAGAGGTGACATGACACAGGAAAAACAGAACTAAGTGCAAGCAAACATATATGGAAGAGCCTTTGAAGGACGTTTGAAGACTGGAGTTGTGCGAGGAAGAACAATAGCATGGTCCTCTTGCAAGAAGATAAAGAAATAGCGCAGGCAGCTTGGCTGGACTTGGGTCAGCAATAAGGAGGCAGTACCCAGAGACAGCCAACAAAAGAGGAAGAAAGAAGCATCCTTTGGTAGCTAAGTCCTTTGCTGGAGCCATCTGCCAGGGGCACTGCTGGTGGAGACAGAGCTGCCCTCAACGATGGGCTCTAAACCTCTCTGACCACTGTGCGCTCTGCAGCACTGGGGGCACGGAGCTGAACTTACACCCCTGCATCCCAACTCAGAACCCGGGGGAGAGGAGACAGACCGGCCTCTCTTAAGCTGCTCATCAGCAAATATAACAAAATAATCTTCTGCGGCTAGTACCAGTTCTAGAAAACCTATCCTGAGCTTGCAGCATTGTTTGTGTCCCGTCCCCCCGCCCCTCAAAAGGGGAAAATCCAACTGGAAAGAAATTTTAAATAAGGCTTAAAAGCATAGCAGCCTAGGATTGCTTAGGAAGCATTCCTTTTCCTTGTGCCCAGGAAACGCTTTTATGGGAATAGCCGTTGTCAGCATTTTAAGTTTTAACAAAAAAATTCATGTTGACAATGAAAAAAGTTAGGGTGTTGAAAGTTTTCAATCAACTGCACCTGATTTTAAAAGGGAGAAAATGGCCACAGACTATATTATGAGGGAAAATGTCCTCCCTACTAAAAGGAATGCTTAGTTCGGGCAGAAAAAGTCCTCAGAAACAAAGTGAGTTTCATCTGACCTGCTCCACCATGCGTACTGTTAAATCTTACCCGTTCCATTTCCACCTGCACATGGGCTTTGCTTCCTCTTTCACACTCACTCCTCAGATGTGGAAATAATATGGGAGAAATGAGACACCGCTATTGTTTTCTAAACCATACCAGCTTCTTCTGAATTTATTGTCAAGATCTACTTTTTGGCAGGGATAACAAGAAAGGTCAAACTGGAACACAGCTGCAGGTGTGCAGCTACAATCCACACCGCTGCTTTCTGTGGTGATGAATAAAAACATAGGGGTTTTTTTTTAAAACTCTACCTAACAATCCAGAGGCTTTTATCTCTCCTTGAGGGACACTGGAGGGACGCTGCTCAGCTGCTGCTCTGTCGGACACATTTGGTCCTGCTGACTTGTGGGCTGGGAAGCTTTTGTATCACAGCTGATCTATACATCTGTTCTTTTCTCCTTTAGTTTTCATGCATCTTTGCATATGGCGTTGGAAAAGCAAATAAGAACAAACTAATCTGAAATCAAAACCAAGTCCGCACAGAAAGGAGACTAGAATAAGGATTTGACGTTTTTTCCTTATGACAAGAATGCAGAGAAGCTCTCTATGCAAATGGAATGCTCAGCAACAAACGCAGCGCAAGTGCTGGGAGGTATGCAGAAATACTGACATTTTCACCAAAAAAGAGACACTGATTTGGAACTCACACTTTTTTCTTTAATTGTGCAGCCAAGCCGGTATCTCACTTTAGGCCTTACAGATCCCATTTGTGAGCGGAGCAGAACTTGCACTGAGCATCTGGGAAATCCGCTATTTTTTGTTGTTTGCGGGAGGAAGGACCTGAAACTCGGCAAGAAGGTGGAACACAACTCTGCCTGCATTGCTGGGGGACAGCAGAGATCTCAGAAAACCTGGTCTCATTTGATTAATTTTGTAACTGCAGAAACACGTATTTCCTTTCTACTGTTGTGTCTCAATGTCATCACCACACACAAAGGTTCTTGAAACAACTTCACTCCCGAGAGTTCCCACTTTGCCAGTGAAACAAGTGACTGTATCACAAGAATTCAGCTTTTGGGTGGGGAGAGAAAACACCCCCCAGCTCTCCCAGAAAGCAACATGAACTTCTCCTGCCACGTTCTTGAGGTGGTGAATGGGACTGAACAGAACACTTTAGAAAATGCAGGCTATTCGTTTGCTTCAACAGGAATGCAAGTCAGAAGATCCATCTGTCTTTGTGTCTGCCTCAAAAGCCTGAAATTCAGACTGAAAGCGACCATGGGCACGTCTGTACTGCTGGTGCACACACCATTGATTTGGTTCTGCCAATGCCCAAACTAGAAACTGCACTAAGGCCAACAGAGTCACTTTTCAGGAGGACCAGCAGCCTCAGGATGACATTTGGGCAAACAACGGGGTTTTGCCACTGACCTTGAGATGGAAATACTTACGGCTGCGCACCTAATTGACTGACAGCTGGGGCAACACCACGGTGTTGTCTTTGACCACTGAAGTAATTAGGTCCAGTGCCTTAAAAAGCATGTAATCTCTAACCAGCTTGGCAGCTCGACAGCTTTTGATGAGGAGGATAACCAAGTCTCTTATGCAAAGTCTACCCAGCATCTTGACTTCAGGCTCCAGCTCTGGAAAATCTTGCCCTTAAATCAAAATCACATCATCCCAAGTAGGTGTACCTCAAAGCTTCTTTCTAGAAAGGCCAACCTGTAAGCATAAATACGCCAGCTCTGCCCCAACTATTACACCAGTGACTTCAACACAACTACAAGTAGCATTATCCAAAGTTTATACTCAATATATAAACACAAAGACTGGATTGTGCTGTGTCTTTGCTACAAGTCCTACAGTCATGGCAATTTTGTGAGCATTATTTAAGAGCCTCATCACTATGGTATAAGCACAAATTTTGTCTCTTAGTTATTTAAATAACCCTTGTTCTTGAAGCATTTATGTCCTCAGAAGCTACCGCACCTTTTTTTTGGGCGGGGAACTGAGGCACAGACTTGTGATTTGTCTGAGGCATTATAAAAAGATATTAATAGTGGAAATTTATGTCATGGGCAACATCTGGTATAGATTATTTACAAATAAGTTGGCTCTCAAAAAAAAAGTTTTTAAGTTTGTTTACAAAGTTGCCGCATGTTTTTTCCACTATTTTATTAAGAGCACATGGAGTCATGCTTCCAAACAGCAGCATTAAAAAAAGATGAGGATTCACAGTGGATGAAATTCAAGCTTTGGTTTTGATAAGCATCCAGAAGTTAGGATTAGCCAAACTTCTTTGGTCAGCCAAGAATTTAGAGTAAGACATTTATTATGGAAAGCTAGAGTACGAGAAACATGAACAGAAGTAAGCCATAGTCTTCCAGAGAAATCCACCTACCATGTAAAGATGTCATGGCCTGCCAAAGCTCAACATACAGCACACCTTGCAGGAGTGATAGGAAATCATCAACTGGAGTGAGAATGGAGCGGAGCATCCGGGGCAGCGTAAAGGGAGGCGGATGGTTTCCTTTGGGAAGCTGTCCTTGATAGGAACTCCAGTTCCCACGGACTGCTGTCAGGCCTTGGTCAGCCTTTATCCGCTGTTGCCTGTAAAACCTGGCTTCTGTGCACGGTCATCAGGGACAGAGTGTAATGACTCCACACTGAGTAAATTCTTGGCTTGCTGAAATTAGTATCGGCGCTGCTGACAGCGTCACATCTACCATAAAAATCATCCCTGTGGACCCCAAGAGTTTTGTACACTTGTACAGAACAGTATGTTACTGATATCTTGTCACCAAAAGGCAGGAAGAAGTATGAAAAATGTCTAAGCAGTTTGATCTGAAGAATTCAAAGAAGGTCAAGTGTGCTTTATTACAGACCAGTTGTAAACCCGTTTGTCTGACCAAAGATTTACATCTGGTAATGACACCTTCTGATGAAGGCTGGGACAAAATGTTTTCTAAAAGTCCCCCAAATGGGTTGAATGAGAATACCCTGGAACTGGCAAAAAACGCACTGTGTCCTAAATTAAAACATAACTATGAGCCTAAATAAAAAGATGTGGTTAGTGGCTGGCTGCTCATCCCCACTTTGTTGGCTCATCTTAGCTTATAGGTTATTAAAGAGAGAAGCCTTTCTTTCCTCTTGCTCCCAGGAGCACGGCAGCAGTCTCAGACAAGTTCAGAGGAGCTGATTGCATAGACCTCACCCACAGTGCCAGAGTACCACGGAACAGCAGACGGGGCAGATGAGGATGTCCGATAAGGACTTATCTTTTACACCAGCACTCAGTTTTCCCTGTGAAATAGCCTAGTTTGTGGATATGTCAGAAGGAGCTGAAAACCTATTAGCCTACCAAGGAGGGATTTCTGAGATGTCTGGCTTTTTGTTTCACATCCATTCATTCCATAGGTAAACCCCTCCCAAAAAACCATCTGAGAATGCTCACTGCTTACACTGGGTTAAGTTGCATATTGCCATCTGAAGACACCGGCCAGGTTACAGAAGAAACAAAGGGAGTACATCCAGTATTCAGGAATTCATCAAAAATAGCAGATTGAAAGAATGAGAGCACATTTAAAAAAGAGTAGAGCTCCAGCCACACGAAATGTGCCAAAGCCAGGATTCTGCAGGAAGGAGATCATAACTGGAGAGCTTTTCTGAGCTTGAGTGGGTGACCTTCACACAGTTGCACGGC
This sequence comes from Larus michahellis, assembly GCF_964199755.1. Taxonomy (NCBI): domain Eukaryota; kingdom Metazoa; phylum Chordata; class Aves; order Charadriiformes; family Laridae; genus Larus; species Larus michahellis. The sequence continues at coordinate 8,701,489 of NC_133898.1, read as the reverse complement.
TAGGTGCTTGCCTTTTTTTAAACAGACAGCAAAGGTCAGATGAGCAAATATTGACTTAAAAGGTAAAACATCGCTTAACCCAAACCTCGCTGTGTGCAGTTTCTGGAGAAGACTCTAACTACCTGTCTGCACATCTGTAAGAAATGCACGAGTTGACCTTGGAACCACAACCCTGTGTTCGTAAGCCTGGTGGTGCTAAAATGTACTGGAACAGCTTGTTGTCTTTTTAGGACTCTGGTTAACATTTAGTCCTGCCAGGCAAATGGCTGGACCTGTTTCTGTCACAGCCAGGAAGGATTACTGCAGTTCATTCTCCTGAGTCTTATTATTTTTACAGAAATTTCAGTTCACCCAAAATAAAGTTGAAGACCTTACTGTGAGCTCAATAGCCGGCACTTTAAAGAACAAGGCAGACTTACCCACTGCGAAATCAAAATACTGATACCAGACTTCAGCCAGACTCTGTTCTGAAATGGCTAAACAGGGAAAGAAACTCTCATCATCAGCTTCCCTCATTACTCTGTACCCTCAGATGAATTCAGGAGACAGGTCTAACACCAGTACCCAAGTTACGAATTACTGAGATTTTCTGTACTTGGCACAGCTGCTCCTCCTGTGACTTTTCCTCTCCCAATACCCATTTCTTTTCCATCATCACCATCCACATCATGGCAAATCTTGCTGCTCCCATCTACCGTCCAGGTTTCTTATCTGCTGTTGGTCTTGATTTACCAGACCGTGGCCAAACCCACACCAGTTTGTGTGTTACATGATCAGACTGGTGTAAATCAGCATTGCTCAGAGGAGTCAGAGGACAATTACACCTGCTGAAGTTGGGGCCGCTTGTATGCAAGAGGGACTTGCTGGCAAAAAACAGGGCCAGGCTTTGAGTTTCAAGTTTTAGAAAGTGTTAACTTTTCAAAAATTAGTGTAATTTAATTCCCCCCTCAGATGATCTGTGATCTCATGAGCAGGCAAATCTGTTCAATACGGTGAGGATAAGGACAAATGATTTTTCCTTCACCTGCTCTTATGCCTCACCACAAAGGTACAGATGCCCCCATCGTTCTCAAGGCCTGCAGTACAAAAATCAAAGAAGACGGGAAGTTAAAGCTCTGTTTATGAGGAGTTTAGATTTGTTATAAAAGTTGGTTCTGTCCACCTGGCATCATTTAAGCAAACAGGTGAATATCACTCATTGAAAAATAATGGGCTTGAGTCTCTACTCAGCTATAATGGATTTACACCGTTATAACTCTGAACAGACCTACGGGATGTTTATGCCCTACAAATAAACAGAAGTAGCTTTTCTTTCACCGAAATACAATCTGTTTCACCCTAATGATCGATGTTTCCATTACTGAAAGAAATCTTAGTCCTACTTGGCTAACCCCAGTATTAGTCAATAATGACTTTTAGAGTACTCAGCCAAGCTTCTGGGAAAAACAATATTATATATGCGTTTTGCCAAGGCAAAAATAATAAGGAAAAATATCAGACCAGCTGACATAAATTAGCATAGCTCCATTGACATCAGTTGCATAAACTAAAAGTTTTGCAATAGAAAAAAAGCAAACTATAGTACTAGTTACAGGAGACAATATTGACGTTTCAATCAGCATATTGTCAGCTCTACCCCTGCTCAGACACTACCGACCTGCCTGTTGGACTGCAGATGCGAACTCATGGAGCTAAAAGGAAACGGGACTTTGACTCTGATCAAGCCAACGATAAATAAAATATTAATGTTTTATGATGACTTTTCCTTCCAATCTTATAGGAGACAAGATCTGAATATGTAGTATTTGGCCACTAAACCCTGAAAAAAGACTGAGGCAGTCTGGCAAAGATGTGATGCTGAAAGCTAGGACAGGGAAATGCAGGTTCTCACCAAGGTACGAAGGCAAAGCCTCCAGCTCCGTATTGGCCTCCTTCCGCAGCCTCCACAGAGGGGGAAGAAGCTGATGACACGGTGGGCTGGACAGACAGTCACAGAAGACACAGAGCATTGCAGTATCTATAAAAAGACCTGCATTTGATTAAGGAAAGCCAGTCTACCCTCAGAGTCGATCCTCGGTACTTAAGAGAGCTAACCGTGGGAGAAGCTATGATGAAAAGCCAGCGTATCAAATCTGTCACAGTTTCCACCAAAAATGGAATGTCTAGTCAAAGTCCCTTTTTACTGAGAAATTTTATTTTTTATGATTTAAAAGCTATTCTTGTTCTGTATTAGGACAAATCCAAGCATGGGTAGAAAAGGAAGAGAAAGGTCCCCTACCCGTTCTAACCCACTTATCTGGGTGTTTATTTAGGTGAGAGAAACTAAGCTCAAGTGAATGTAGACGCCCTGTCTTAACAGCCAGGGTTTGTTCCTGAACTTGCTGCACAGCTCGGAGGAGCGAACCTTAGAGTCCATCGTCTGGCACAAGGAGGCAACAACACTAAATGAATTTGGCTCACCTCCAAAAGGGCTGAGCTGAGATGTCCAATACTAGTCTATGAATTTATTTCACATAACTTTCGTTGAACTTCATGAGCACAGCATAGCTTAAAAATAAACCCTCCCAAATCACAAACAAAACCCAAACCAAATCCCAAACCACTGAATCTCGAAGGGACATGGCAGAGAGCGAACAGTGCACAAAAACTTTTAAAACGTTGAAATGGACCATACACTGACAGACAAGATTTCATATTTTCTGTGCAAAAAATAAACTGGAATTAGAGCGAGCGGAAAAATTAGAAAATTTCTTAAGTGACAGTCTTTTAAAAATTACTTTTTCTTTAAACGTGATCAGTATTGGTTTTGGTATTTTAATTCAGTCTTTTGCTTTCCCCCGTTCTTAAAAATGTTTTTTCTGCTTTTCCTCTTCCATCATTTTTTTCCTTTTTCTCCTCTTTTTTTTTTTCCCCCACTGCTGTTTTTCTATTTAGTTAGTTAAAAAAACCCCAGAAAGACCAACCTGTTGGCAGGGGGAAAAAAAGCCAAGCTGTACAACTGGCGGGATAAGAAAAAAAAAAAAAAGAGAAAACACTCACTTTTCATATGTCAATTAAAAAAGAAATTATCTTTTTCAAAGAGCAGTCTCCAATTTAGAAAAAAAAAAAAAGTAGTCATTTTTCAAAACAGCCTGCAGAAACTCAGGACTCTTTTCTTATTTCTAAAAATGAGGCCATGGCTCAATGTGGTCACCTTTTAAAGTCTTTCCACTTCAGAAAGTCTCATTTGGGGTGACTGTAGGACCGTACTCAACCCAGATCACATCAAATTTGTGCGCTGAAAGAAATTTGGCAGATAGAAGGGTAAAGCTTTTGGGGGGCAAATCCCCACCCGGGATAAACGGATTTATCTGCCCTGCAGAGCTCTGCTGATCTCAACCAGCTGATGGTCCGGCCCTTTGTGATTCAAACTACTGTTACAACTCAGCCCAGTCGGTTCATGCCCCGACGTGCTCTGACACCCCATAAACTTGAGCGTTTCAAAGGAGCAGCGCACAATGACCCTACCAGGTTGTCTACTGTCTCCGATTACCCTGTGCTAATCCGCAGCTGCTCCTCGTCAAAAAAGTGAAGAATTAAGCCCTACTAATAGCAAACTCAAAATCCAGCAGATATTTTTCCTCTCTACTTTGCATATTTGAATGCCGATTTGCTTATCTCTCAACCAGTGCTAATAATAAAGTTATTAAACTCTCTGTGGACTTCATTCGCATCGTGACCTCGTTCCTTTACCCGCTGACATGCAAAGGCATGAGGAGTGCTCGATTTAAGAGGTGGACTATTCAGCATAGGAAACATTACTACTGGGATACACTGTCCAACACCGTTATCCACAATTTCTCATCAGCTGAAAAAAATATCATATTGAATTCATAAAATTTCTGTGTTCTAGTGAAACAGTTTAAGCTACTATGTTTATTGACAACCCTGCTTATCTGTCTCACTGTAAATAAGACTAAATAAGTGAATTGATGCTATTCTGTCAGTAGAGAAGCTTGCACACCAATAATTTTGTCTCCTTAAAACCACATACAACAGTGCCGGTGGTCCTCTTTGACATGTGACAGGGAAACTCCTACTTTCTATATACACAGAAAGATATCAAAAGCAAACACTGCAGATAGTACGAATTTAGCAGAAGAACCTCTTAACTGGAGGATGGATCAGCTATCACTGTTTTATTCGTGGGAGGCAAGGAAGACAAACGAGCCTTTCTGAAGCATGAGCCTGCCACAAATTGTATTGAAGTTAACGGAAAAGCTTCCTGTTAATTTCTGTGAGCTTTGGATCAATTCCTGTGTTTGGCAACTGAAATGACACTTGTGTACTGGAGGCAGAAGTAACTCGAAACACATCCAGCAACTGAGAATCAGGGTCCTCTGCTAGTGCAGGGAAAAGTATTGTTGAGAGAAAGCATGTGTTCAGAAAGAGACATAAAACACAGCTTTGCATTATTTCTCCTTAGCAATACTTTTGGTAATACGCTCTTGAGTATACCTAAAAAAAAGAAAAAAGCTGGTTTTAGTTTGCTCACCTAAAACCACAGATAGAGGGCACAACAGACAAATTCAAGCAAGTAAATTACTAATAAATGCTAGTCTCTGGGGTACTGGTGGAGTGAAAGTGCTACCGCAGAAGTCGGATTTTGTACAAGCCGCCGGTGCCCGATGGCTCAGAAGGTCCAAAGTTCACGGGGCAGTAGCTGCAGGGTTACATCCTTCCTATCCCCGTGTTTCCAACACGTAAGTGCAAAATTGGAACTGCTAAAGACGACACAAGCTCAGACTGAGTTTTGCCCGAGATGAGGAAATAACTTGGCGTCAGACACCACAGATTATTCGAGGGCTTTGCCAGAGCTACTGATTTGCGTGCAAAGTAGTCAAACGCTGCTATGACACAAAGCGATGTAAAAGCTGAAAGAATTGCTTGTACAATCCAACCATGTGGATTAACTCATATATATTTAAACAGTACAGTATAGCCTGTCATACCAGTTCAATTCTATTTTCAATGTGGTACCTCAAACACCTGGATATCTTACTGCATTTCCCCAAAGTGGAAAAACTATTCAAGCATAAATCTTCTTAGTGTAACTCTGTCCACAATGGAGGTGGGGAAGAAGCGGGAAGAAATTCATCATGCCTCTGCTTTAATTGCACAGCTACAGACGCATCTTGTTGCTCTCTTGCAGCAAAACCGAGAGAGAAAAATCCGAACTCAGTAGCGTACACGTTGTAATTAAGGACATCTAAGGTTCAAGAGAAGTAAAACAGATACAGCAGTACGCATCCTTCCCACTGTAACACACAATTAGGCGGAGGAGTAATGATAAGAATCTGCGGAATACGGGCATTAGTATTTGGCCACGGGGACACGCAATTAAATGAATCCGTTGCAGGCACATGAATGCAATGGACAGGGCAACAACTGGAGCCGGCTCCTAAGACTAATTCTTTGTGCTTTCCTGGTCCAAAGGTATTAGTCTACTGTAGTTATTCAAGTTCTTTTAAAGAAGAATATTTCCTCCACGCAGTAAAATAAAATAGTTTTCTACTTATTTAAAAAAAGCATGCTGTAAAAAATGAAATGTGACTTGCTAGAAGTAGTATGTCGATGCATTAGAAATACGGCAGGCAGCTACTGGGCATTACTGGCAAAGGTATTAGCTGACATCACTGACAACCAACCGGAGAGCTTCGCTGGAGTCCCAAATTCCTAAGCTATTTCATAATCAGAGTACGCTACACCTCTGTTCCTCCTCTGGAAAACCCCCACAAGTCGCCAGATAAAATCCGAAGGACGCTCCGCGGAGCACAGGGCATTGGGATGACTGTCCACTTGGATGTGAACCTGGGATTTACGTCAGCTCTATTGTTTTGGAAAAGTCTGGCTAAAATAAACATGGCAACACCCTCACTCGTATAAACGACCCCACTTCAAGCTCAGCCATTCGTTTCAGCTGGTCGAGTGCTGCATGCACCTATTTTTTTGCATGGGGGGAGAATCAGAGTAAAGTCATAAAGCTCTGTTTTGCTGGATGGAGTAGAAATGCAAAATTTTCTGATTATTTTTTGTAAATGAACAAACAGAAAAAGTTTCACGAGCTAGCCTGAAACACACTGAACTTTTGCAAACCTTTGAAAAGAACACTGACAATTTGTATTTCAACTTTTTTTTTGGGGGGTGGGGGGGGTGGGGGGGGTGGGGTGGGGAGGAGTGCAGGAGAAAAGGGGTAGAGTTAATGATTTCTCCAAATCTTTTGCAAAAAGGTTTCTTTGTGGGTGTTTCTTTTTTTTCTTTCTTAGTTCTAAAATGTTGCTTTTCAATCCTCCTCTTTCACTTAAGGGGTGTTCCAAAGTTTTTATTTATTTATTTTTTAACCTGATTTATCAAGAGCTGATGATTGGCTGCTGAGCCTGGCAGATTAGTAAGGCAGTTCAGTAGTGAATTCAGATCTTTGTTCGGTACGCGAGCATAGGCATGCACATAAGCTTTCCATATATAGGTACAGTAGTTGACAATTTCTTAATGATTTATAAATATAACTTTTAAGTCCGCAACCTTAGCCTGGTGATGCAACTCCAGCTCTTATAAAACACTAGAAGACATACACAGAAGGCTGCAGAAATCAGAAGAGCTAAGAAATACCCACCAAGTTGTAAATCTAAAATCCTCTGCTGTCACTACAGAGACTCCAATCCATCTTGGAGCGCCCTGTAGGAAAGGGCATATCGTGGAGGACATCTCATGCCTCAACGCATTGTACAGCCTCTCTCTCAACAGAGCCAAAATACAGAATGCAGCATTTCTTCCCCAGCAGTAATAACTCAAGCTGCAGAAACAGTCACCTTTCTTCTCTTTAGGTAGTCCTTTTATATGTTCAAACTTTGATATAGAAATAAAAAAGCCAGAAGTTCTATGAAGGTAAAACCTAGATTAGACATTCCAAATTTCCAAAAATATAGATATAGTGATAAAGCACTGAAAGAAAGCTTCAACATCTCTTCCATCCACACCAGGCTTTTAGCCAAAATTATTTACCAGTTTGTCCCAACCTTACAGAGAACGCATCTATTTCAGCAAGTCTGTGATTCATTGAAGTAACTGCTTTGTTCAACAAGCACTTCAACTGACCTACTGAAGAACAGGTTAAGGCTTGAACCCAGGATGGAAAAATAAACCTTTGTTCTCCTATTGTGAGAAGCAGAGCTCTATAAAGAGGAATACCATGGCTTGCCTACAGAGCATGCCATTTTCTTCCGAGACAGTCAGGTAGAGCACCACCCTGGGGTTAAAGACTAGGCGAAATTATCACAGCAGCGGGAGGATGGAAGAAAATGACTGGTGCTTTGTTTGCAAGACTCTCCAGCTGAGCTCTGACAGAACCAGCACATTTCTCTTGGGGATCTTGCCTGCAAATCATAGCTGTGGTGCTCATCTCTGCTCCCCAGTAGCTGTTTCCAGCACAAGACGACTGGGTGCTCAGCCTACCAAGGGGCTCTGGTGCCTCCCTGGGTGGCAAGCAGGACCCAAGGTACGTGCAACAGAAGGTAACGAGTTAGAAGAAATGGTACAATTTCTCCCCATTCATTAATTTTTTTAAAGGAAGTGCAGAGAACTCCAAAAAGAGAAAGAGTAACACCAAAACATCAGCACCTCGCTTTATCTTAAAAAGGAGCAACTCACTGTGGATGAACTTCCCTCATTTAAGTTGCTGGTCAACAACATTATTCACCTGTCTGTGCTGATCTGGGGTTTGTTTGGTTGGTTTGGTTTGGCTGGTTTTTTTGTTGTTGTCATGTTTTTTTTCCTCCATTTGTTTGGTTTTTTTGCCAGAGTCTTGCCCAAATAACAGGAATGAGTGGGGGAGACCAGCCCTGAAGACATACAGGCAGGCAGCTCCTCTGGAGCCCAGGCTGAGAGCACACACCGTCCCCTCTGCTGCACGGAAATGATTTTGTGTGTCCTAGCACACGGGTCCCTGCTCTCCTGGGGTAAAGCTGCCATAAAGTCAGGAAGTATAAGCCACAGATAACAGTCAGGAAAGGTGTGGAAGAAGCACGTTTTTGAATCAGACTACGGCTGGGCAAGCAAAGATGGAGAAACTTTGAATAACATAAAAGAGTCAGGAAGCGATGGCAGTGTTGAACTTGGCTCAGCTTTTATCTTTTTTTAACTAGGACTTTGGGGTTTTTTGCACCACAGTTTTATGAACAAAAAAACGAGGTGGTCATACAGTGGAGAACTGACAAGTAGGATACATTCCTCAGCCAAATGTAGGCATCTACAAGCTATTTATCTCAATTGCCCCTATAACCACAGCAGAGAAAAATACACTTTTAAGTCTCATTTCACCTCCAAGATAGAGGATTAAAACAAGTGCCTAAGTATTGCCTGTAACTCCTACTGATGATGAAGAGGGCCCAGAGGACTACCAGCCGTGGATATCTGCACAGAAAATAGACGAAGGCAGGCAAGTTGAATTCAGTGACTCCAAAAAGCCAGCACTGCTGGCACACGCAAGAATTTACCCCTCATTGTTTGCAGAGCTCAACCATCAGGTTTTTTTCTCCTCCACAAAAGAGACCCGATAATTCAGTATGGCTTTCCAGGTGTACTGAGCATTCACAGCTCCCCTCGCACCACTCCACTGATGGTTCCTCAGCACACCAGTAAGACAGGTCCATGGCTACATCATGATATGCCACTTCGCGTCCGTGCCCTGGTTAAGCCTGTAGTAAATGCATAGTAAGTGCTGCAATATAACCAAAGGAAATGGGTAAGAATATCTCTGCATACAAACTCTGGGTCTATCCTACAGAACAAGACCTCCTTGACCCAGGATTCGGGGGAGAATCTGGCCCTCACAGCAGTGATGTGTCAATAGCAAAGGAAGAGACTTCTTTTTTTTCCACTTAGCTGTAAATATCAAAGCAAGGTGTACAATTTAAACAGTGCCTTCTCATGCCTAAAGGGTTTCAGCTGTGGATTTGCCGTGTCCATGGGAACACCAGGAAAAAGGATCTCGGAGTGAGATTTCCACTTTCTACCACTTGCTTTATTGAGTCTTTTCACAACACATGGGTTGCTGTTGAGTTTGCCTGTGAACAAGGACCTGGGCTTAATCCCACCTGTCAGCCAAGTGCTGCAAACAGCCTCTCTTCCTTATCATGCCCCAAACCCACTCTGGGGTCTCACACGGAGGCAATAAATATTCCCGGATTAACATCCAAGAGAGAAGTGGGTTGAATAGAAGCGTGAACACCTTACCCTGAGAAAGGGCTGACACAGTCCATGCCTGGGATGGCTTTGTTATAGCAGTCAGCAGGGCAGTGGGAAGTCAAATTACTGAAGAAACAGCTTCTTTAATATAGCCCATTGGGCAGCACGTGGTGCAGCTTTCCCTTTGTTCCCCCCTCCCCAACAAGATTTCTTCCTATCAAGCCGGTTTGGTGTTAAGTGCGCATATCTAGAAGGTATTTCTCTCCAAAATTTGGATCCAAACACACATCAAAAATAACAGTTCATCCGTCACGGTTGGGAAGCATGTATGACAAGAAAATATTTGCTTTGCTCTGGTTTTGTGTTTGGTTTGCTGACCGCTTATATCAAAAAGCTAGAACAGCTTTTTCATCTTGGTGTAGTTTAGAAACATTTATAGGACAGATGGTCTAAATTTGTGGGTTTTATAAACTTAATGAGAATGTAAAAAAAAAAAAGCGCATATGGGTGCAATATTTTCTGGGGCTTCTTTGAGCTGGCCAAAAAGTAGCCCACTGCAGAGCGGAGTAACAATTCGCGTTGGGAACTCATTCAAAGGTTTACAAATGACTGAGAAGAGGGACTGCCACAGGCTTTCTTCACCTCAGTGGCAGTTTCACTTGCACTGTGTGGTAGAGGGAAAACATACATTTATTCTTCCCAGCAAGCAACTACTTCTTAAACTTTGCCTGTACGTAACTTTTAAATGAGCTGGCCGCAATAGCTCACCAAAAGGCATAAGTACTGCTCCATCCTCTGTCCTCGTGACTTGCTCTTGGGGCTTCTTGCTGGGCCCGATAAAGATGTTTAGCCATCACTTTCTCTAAGATGATTATTATTTTAGTGCTACACGCAGCTTTCTCTTTCTCCAGATGACACCCTTTAAACAGAACAATGACAATGTAATCTGGTCTTGAGGTCAGGCCGCAGCACGGGGACTTGGGAGGTCTGTATGGAGACCCTGGTCATGCTCCAGGCTCTGTCACAACCTTCGGGCAGTTGCACAGGAGCGAGTCAAACATAGCCTCAAAACAGAGCCATCATGAGCCCAGCAGGAAGGGGGGAGAGTCCTCTCTTCAGGGAAGCACCATGAAGTCCAGTATGCTGTCTCTTTCTCCAGGTACTTCCTCCAAGAGCCAGTGTATGAAAGCCTACCTCAAAGTGAATACATCAGCGTACATTAAAGTAAAATCAATCTGTAAGGTCAACCAAGAGTCCTATTTCCTCACTACAAAACAATAAATAACAAGCACCATCTTCTCAGGCTCTTTGTACCAGTCAGTCTCTCCATCTAAAAAGTTAATCTCAGCTGAAACACTTGCAAGTTAAAATGAAGTAGGTTGAAGATATTTTCATGAAACAGCATCCTTTGTGTAAGACCAATAGTAAGACTCAAGGCTCTCCTGTTAGGCAAAAAATCCTCCTCCATCCAGCTCCCCAGCCTGAAAAAACTAAGTTAAAAATCAGCTTCTGGTCCTCCCTTATGTAGGCTATTAAAATATTCATGAACAAAGCATAATTCATCAAAACCAGCTCCATGAACTTAAGACCTCGGTTTTCACCCTGGATGGTCCTCTTCCAATGAAACACACTAGGAGGTACGAACCGCAAATTATTGTCAGCAAGGTATTTCAGAGTGGTGGCACGTAAACTGTCATCTTTAGATTTCCACGTAAACACAGCATTAAGAAAAAATAGGCAGCAATTCACTCAAAAGTTATTTAGGCCCCTTTGAAGTGTTAGGTGTGCACCATTTCATTTTACACCCAGCTGCTCCTTCCAAAATTTGCTTCAGGATTCTGATTTTTTTATTTTCTTTTTTTAAAATCAAACAGCTCGGACTAGAGCCAGGTGTGAAGTTCCTGGCGTAGGAACTGTGCAATACTTTGATTATGAGGAAATCTTGAACAAACCCTTCAGCCCTCTAATTTTCATCAGGAATTCAAGTGAGCAAGGCGTACAGACTCTTCAGGCCTCGCCTCACCTTCACTGGATTTCAGGCTCTCTTTTGCCAACCAGCAGAGCTGGAACACGTTGAAATCTTATTAACAGACAAGAGCAAAAGCAGAACAGGGCAATATTATACCTCAGTCGAACCCCACCCCCCAGGATTCTTTTGCACGTTATCAGTTAGAGACAGAATTTCTACAAAGGTGGTTATTCCCAATGATAAGTCATCTCTATGCAGGATCCAACAAAAGCTAGCTATGCTGGGGGTAGGGGGGGCTCTAATTACACAAATCACCTTTTCATGCAAGGCAGAAGCAAGGCTGCCCCCCCACCAGCTCCCTACCCACCCCCAATCACTAAAGTGCTCGACAAATGTTCAGCAAATATTGGACAAACAGCCACAGACTTCTCAGAACATCAAATGATTATTAAATGTTAAACTTTACTTTCCAAAAATAATTTTCTGCTGCTGTTGTTTGTTTGTTTGAAAGGAAGGTAGTAAAATCCACAGATGTGTACAGTCATAAACCTTTAGATGAGACTCAATTTCCTTGATGTCCAACGATAAAATCCACTAATAAATGTGTACAGATGCAAAGGCCTATTTGTTGTCCTGTCAAGTCAGGCCATGTGGAACAAAAAACCTAAAAGCAACCAGGAGAGGAACTAATGATGTAGGCTGGCCTCTGCCAAGATGCACTTACTGCAGTTCCTGTGACATTTAAGGAACATAATGATGGGACATTCCTTTTTAACTTTATTGTTTTGTCAAAAGCGGGTTTTTACAGCTGAAGATCACGTTCCCAAGATAGTCAATTAGGTTATGCAGATTTACGCGCACGCTGTGATCTCTTTTGTGCAGCATGACTAGTTTCTTTGCTAACAATCACTCACATTCGATGACAGAGATGGGTCTGGTGTCAATATCTCCCATATAGAGCAGCATTTTTTTTTATTATTTTAAATGCTTTCCATGAAAAGCTCTTTAGATCTCATGGTGCATCAAGACGGCATTTTTTTATTTTTTTTTAATCTCCAGATAATTATTTCTGAATGTGCAAATATAGTTTTCAAGGGGGGAAAAAAGCCCCACACTCTGGAGTAACCAAACACCAGATTTCCGCAGTATGAAAGCCATTTTAAGGCACTGTGGTGCGCTCCGTGGTTAGCCCTGCTTCTACTTAATTAGGGACCTAAGTTATAAGTCCACAGCTGCAGGAGAGCAGTAAATAGCTATTGCTGACTTCCTTATTGCCAATACGTACATCGTGATTGTAGGGTGAAGAGCAGGGATCTTTTCATAAACGTTGCCTTGTGCGGCAGCAGTACTTTGATGTCATAAAAATGCTGTTACATATTTTAAAGTCTTAATTGTGGTCCACTGTGGTGCTGTCAGCTTCCTGGCGAAACACTAACCCTTTCCGTGATTTCTCGGGTATACGGAACACTTTTTTTTTATTTGCAGGTTTCGTAATTAAGTCTACATGTGTCACATCCTCAGCTCTTGTAACGCAGCCTATCTTCACTAATTTCAAACCACCAAGCCCTCAAATAGTACATGATATACAAGCTAGGGAGGGAGAGGAGAGGGGGAAAAGAAAGGAAAAAGAAAAGCCCTGCAGTGTGAAGGGTACTTGCCTGCTCCATATTGTTCTGATTAACAGCATCCGCTTGCTTACCGTTATGAACACTCCCTCACTAAACACCCTGGCCAGAAACCCCTTAATTCAGTGCCTCCGAGACAGAGTCCCCACACCAGTGTTCCCAGATAACCCTCCGTCTTTGACCGATCCTTGCTTCCATCTCCAGATAAACCCTCCCAACCCAGCACACTCTGGCTTTGTGCAGGAACTCCCCACCCTCTCACTTCTGGCTGCGTTCTCATGAGTTCAGGCCACCCAAAATGGAATACCTTCAGCTTTCTTACATCATTATTTTTCTTTTTAATACCTGACCTTGCTTCTGTAGCTGCTGTTGCCATCTCAAGGATATTTTTTCCGACCAGTTCTTAGTCTCTTTTTGAGCCTCCTCATGGCAGGCAGCTTCTCACTGTTACCCCGTAAATGGTGGAAATTTGGCTAGAAACACCTCAGATCAAAACAAGCAAAGCTTGTAAGACCAAAGACGTGTGTCAGACTCAACTGGTGCTGGTAAAAACATTTCTGCACACAGTCCAGTGCCGAGCCCTGCCCCTACCTGAAGTGGGACGGACGCTGCAGTACACAACAGCCCTCCTGAGCTCGTGGGGCACTTGGCATTAGTTACGGGGTCTAGCAACAAGGCCATCTAATCCCCAGTGCTACTTTCCCTGTCTGCAGGGTCCAGTCCTGTGCTCTGTGCTTTGCAGGTTGTCTACATGACCCACAGAAGTTCCTCCTGGCCTTCAGAGCGTGCACCCTTCTGGAGATACCGGTACATCAGCAGATAAAAACCCAGCCTCAGAAGAAAGCTTTAAGGAGTGGACAGGACACTGAAAAGAAGAACTTAGGTCCAGTCCCAGCTCTGCTATTACCCTGATAAACACAAAGACATCTTTGTCCAAACATTTCCCAAAGGTTGCAAGATCCAGTTCCTTCTTTCAGTATGAGTATTTGGCAGGCGTGTTGGGCAACATGTAGAGGATGGCACGTGTAAGCTCACGTTCTACTTCAGGTTAGTAAATAAGAGTCTCCTATTCTCACTTAGGCTGAACAGGTTGTCAGAAAAAGGTCACAGATTGCGTCCCTATTGCCAACAACCCACCCAGGGTTCAAAACTAAACATCACCTGAAAACAGGCTGCTGACCTCAGGTGGTCTTTCTAGACGTCCTTGTAACAGAAATGAAGAGCAATGCTAGACACTGCAGAGGGAGGACTTGCATTTGAACAGACAGGGGTTGTGCAGCATCCCTGGTAAACACCAGCACTTTGGAACTTGTCTTGATGAATGGGTTTGTCCGAAGACGACACAATGGGGACTGATGATGAAACAGTGATAAATGGATTTCCTTCCCAGATGGAGACAGCTATTGTTTGCCATCTGCACAGTATGTCTCATGGAGGCATATTTTGCAACACGAATACCGGGTTCATGCAAAAAAAAAAAAAAGAAAAGAAAAAAAAAGAGCCCTGTCCGAGAGCTCCCAGAGCAAGAAACAACTGGATTAAAGGCACAGAAGAGGACAACAGCTGTCTCTAAGAGAGTCCTAGACCCTAAAGAATGTCTTGAGGAAGGAAAATACGGCTTCTAGTTTATACAGCTGCATTTACTAGGTAAGCAGAGCATCTGAAGTCAGCCTCAATGCTTCAGTCTTTGGATAAAGGGGTAGGTATATCACCAATACACAAGGAGTGCAGGAGAAAAGCTGGCCAGGAAAAAGGAGAAGAGTGAAGAGAAATGTAACTGACTTAGCAGCAGGAAGCAACAAGGGGAAAGGGATTTGAGAAGCCATTATAAATTTGCAAGGGGAGTGGGGGTAGCAGCCAAATTAGTCACACAGGAGAAGTAAACGACTTGCCACAACTGAATTGTCAGCTCATTTCATAGTGACACCCAAACCCATTTGGGTATGTTTCGATTGAGGACGAGGAACTCAAGCTGGGTTTGTTGGGTGTCTGGGCCTGGAGGCAGCTCTTTTGAAAAGCTGCAGACAGACATCGCCACCAGAGCTGCCTCTGGGTGGGAAGCTCCCATCTGGGAGGAACTCAAGAGCCCTGCAGGAACACACGCTTCTCCCAGTCCAAATAGAAAGGCAGGGTTTGAATTTCTGTTGTCAAAGAGCACACCAAGAGCGAGCTAAGAGAACAGAGCAATCATACAAATACTTTTCCCTTCACTCTTCACTATCCTAGGGAGATTAACAAGGGCAAGAACACATTGGGGTAAATTAGAGATAGATTTTAAAAACCTGATTGGTCACTTGGCACACCGAGTAGAATCCAAAGTCATCCGTCACTCTCCTGAAGAGATCCCATAGGATATCACTGATAACATAGGAGGTGCTCAAATCCTCCACCAGTAAGCACAGCACAATGCAACAAACCACGAAATGAAACAAAGGTATTAGATCAGGTATATTGTGGGCTGCTTGGGAAGAAAAGAAGAGAAAACTGTTTCTGCTTCCTTGGCTGGTTTTTGTGTTTGCATATCCAGCATGACCAGATACACTTGCCCCAAGGCTCTTGCTGGCATCCTATTTATTGTTGGCCTATTAAAAGTTCACCAGAGAAACTACGTTTCATCAGTAAGTATCAAAATATTGACTCAGAACAGAAATCGTCACAGGTTTCATGCTTTCGGTAAAACACTGAGTTTCCTCTCCTTTCTAAAATCAGACAGTTCCTGCTTCTCCCACTGCTTTTCTGTATCACCTACTGGCCAGTCGCTTTCTCTTGTAAGACTTCTGCATATTTATGAAATGGGGCTGGTAATAAAAGCTCTGGAGTCCAGGAAAAATTCTCAATTTTATAAATATAGCATGAAGCACGAGAGGCCACCGTGTCAGCTGGAGTCTGCAGTAACAAATAAACCTTAAAAACAAACCAATCAAGACTTCCTTATCTATGGTGTAAGTTTTAAAGCACATACAACAATAAAACTGATTTAGCAGCCAGCAGCAGGAGTGGTGGTGTATCTTCGTTCCCAGAGCTGCACTGAAAGGCACATCCCTTCCACTTGCATTTCTTCTGGGGAAAAAAACCTTCAGAAACTCTTTTACGGGGAAGACCAGTGATTGTAGTCAGGACCAAAGCAAGAGATACAAAGCCAGGAACATCATGTGGGGCTACGCTGCATGCCATTTTGATGAATCATGTCAGAGATGGAGGTTGAAATAAGTCTAAAAGCATTACCGTGATTCAGATTATAACACAGTAAATTAGTCAAGCTGTCTCCGTCCACAGACAAGAGTAATTGGGGGACAGTTTTTAGCATAACCAAAGACCCATTGAGGCAACACTAACTCTTGAGCTCCTAAAGGATTGCTGCGTAGTAGTTCGTGCAAAAGTTATCCTGACAGTGGTATTTACAGTGGATGTGAGTGGGTACTTATATACCCACCTACAGGCATGGACTTGTGGATACCCCCAAATTACTGACTGACTCAGGAGGTAACATTTCTGGAAATAATGATTCAGTGCTGCGGGGTGACTGGATGAATCTGTTCCCTCCCACCAAACCCACCACAGACACCCGTAACCTCAGGTCTGTGGTATTTCTCTCTTTGGAAGCATGCAAAAATGTTGGGAGTGTTCAAATATCTTTAAACTGTGTAGCAGATCTTATCTGCTGTGCTGCACGCAGCACCCAATGCTGGCAGGCTACCTGGAAATACCAATCTCTTGGATTTGACTTCCAGTATCTAAAGAAGTGTTTGTTTTGTGTGTGTTGTCCCCCTTCTCCCCCACCCCAAAAAAATCAGTAAGGTCTATAGACAGTTCTTTATTAGTTTAAGTTTTAAAACACTGCATTAGCTTGGGTGCTTCTTAAAACAGGCCATGTTAATTTAATCTCTCAAAGGACACCGATTTCTAAAACATATTTATGATCCAAACAAATTCCTCCACGTTCTTCCAATTAGCTTTATTTTACCTTACACAGTACAGGAGTATTTGCAGGCTGAAATCCTATTTGTGACCTAAATTCCTGGCATGTCCACAGCACAATGTCTATTTTTCAAAGCATGTGAAGTTCTGATATATGCTTTTAAGCGCTTACCATGCCATTTATTCCTGAGCGAATGCAAATAGAAGGCACCAGAATGATGGGGGGGGAGCAAAGGGGGAAGAAAAAGGCTCAACTCCTTGAAGGAAACACACCTCAAAATCCATTATTCTAGGAAGAACACAGTAGCGATTGTCCAGTTCTAATAAATAAGATTTAGGATAAGAATCTGTAGTTTAGGAACCAAAAAAATTGTTGCAGTTACACCTGGGATGAATTTGGGTTAGCAGCCCACTTATCTGTATGTATAAGTTAAATAATTCCCCTCAAACAGCAGGTTATCAAGCAGAAATCAGCAACACCTGTTGTGTTTGTAAAATAACAATAACAAGCTGAGATGCCATTCATTTACGGTAAGAATGCCAACTTTGCCAAGATTTGTTTTGGCCGCTGGTAAATCTATGTCTAATAGGGGAGTGATGCATTTCATGGAAAATAAGCCGCACCTGGATTTGAGTCATACCTTGTCCCCTTGAAAACCTGTCATATCCTCCTACTTCAATGTCTCTGATACAATAAACACATGAGCATAAACAAGGCCCCGACTCTTTTGCCCTGTCTCTCTCTTCGTTCCAGACAGGAAACATAAAACAGCTAACAGCCCAAGATGCATGAAACCATTTCTAAAGCTACTTTGGGCCATTTGTTTAATGTCATCCAGGATCTCTTTTGTGCACTGGACAATTTTCCTACCATGTGTTTGCTTATTGTGTTACCTGCTGGTGCGTTTCTGCGCAGAAAGAGCCGTGGAATAGAAACCGTAGCAGGCATATTTCTTCAGAGGGTGCCTGATCCTGCACCACAAAGGTAAATAGTAACTTTAAAAAAGGGACAGATGGTGCAGGTGGACTCACAAAGTGCAGGTACATTAATATTGTTACAGGGGGAACTACATGAAAAGTGTGAAAAAATTGTATATGGACTAAAATATGTATCATATGGGAGATGCTATACTATTATTACTAGCCAGGTGTGAACTAACTTCCTTCTACTGCTGCACATGGTACTTATGACTGTCCCTTTTCAAAAAATTAGGGGGAAGCATTGATAGAAGCACACATAAAGTGTATATGCCCATATGCCTCATATCTTCGCTTTAGCAGTATCTAAAGGCCCCAGCATGAATGGTCAAACCCAAATGCACATGGGTGACGGGCACAGCTCTAGGGAGACCGTTGAATTTGGCAGTACTCAGGCAATCATGAGCGAGCCACAAGCATGCAGTGACCCAGCCCCATAACCATCCCGGGCAGACAGGGAAGAGGAGGGTGGGGAACAGGGGCAGGGCAGCGCCTCAGCTGATGTGAGGAACTCCCGATCCCTACAAACACCCGCATACCTCGTCTGGCACAAGTCACTTGTCTTCTCCCCATCTCACATTGCAACAGAGACAGACAGACACTGGCACTCCCATACCGAGATGCCTGCAGAGGAATGCGAGCAACACTATCCCGAGTTTCTCTACAGGAGTAACAGAGGTCACACACCTATTAGACACGTGGAAAACCCTTGGTTTCCAAAGGCCCCGCTCCCCTGGCAGCTGGTAAACTCCTCTGGTATGGGAATTGCTGATGCATAAAAATTCTCACTACTATTTTAGGTTTCAAGTGGTTTATTGGCATAATTCATTCACATTTCCCCTCCTTGCCTGTCACACTGCAAGGCAGGTGCAAGGCTTGCAGAATTTCAAACTTTCACATTTAACGTATTTTTCCCTTCACTTATACATTGACTTTTCCATATAGGATCTATGCATGTCAACACACCTGAAAATGGGTAACTAGATCCCTTTTCCACATTTAATGAGTGCTCCCCTCATTATTCTCCTTCCTGTAGGGCCACACAGGTAGACATAAAAGAGAAAATTAAAATGACTCAAAGTCACTTTAGTCATCCTCAGACCACCCATGTCATTAGCGCTAGTCCTCTAGCAAATGCCCCATTTGAAGGGGTTCTATGTCACTTGCAATAATTTAGGTGCAAGACAGACTATAAAACCTCCTAGACCTACTAGCAGACGTACTCGACAGCGGTAATGGTACACTGCAGCACTCCAATAACTCAGGCTAAATACAGCAGCTCGCCTAACAAATCACAAACACTGGGTTAACACTGCACTATAGCTGCCCACCCACCCCAATGATTTTTCTTCAGCTTGCCGGTTCATTCCTCAATTCTGTTTTCCTTCTCAGACCCTGCAGTTCCTTCCAAAGCATATGGGCGGAAAGAACCATCAGACAAAAAAACCAGTTTACTAAGTAGTTCAGAGAAGAGGTCGCCTGGCTTGGGGTTGTGTGCGTATGACTGGCTGCTGAAGTCATGTCAGGGCAAGCAGGGAGAACATGGTGACCTGGAAAAAAGCCTAACCCCTGGGAAGGGAATGTGGGTAGTGATAACAGGGTTATACAAGGGACAGAAAGGGAAACGGTGGGTCGATTTGCTGATGTCTGCATGTTCAGACAAGTAGTATGGGAAATGGAAATGAGGAACTGAAAGCATCAGTACATAATCAAAATTATAGGTTAGTTGGCGTAACAGATATAGTGGAATAACTCATATGACTGGAAAGTTAACATTGAACATACAGGCTATTCAGGAGCAGCGAGCAGGAGAAAAGAAAGTCTATTCAGAAACACAGACTAGATTGCTGAAAGACTGGATAAAACAAGAAAAGTAGTAGGAACCACAGATGGGGTTTGCTAAATACTAAACTTTGAAGGTGCTATTGAAGAAGCTTTTTTCCCCAAAAAAATCTACTGGTTGTATAAGACTGCCCAAAAAGGGATTCAAGGCATCCTGATATCTCTTGTAACGTTTGTTGTACTGCCACCTTTCCAACCTTCACAGTAGTACAGCGTCCAGGGAAGGTAACAAGGGTAAGTGGAAGGAGCTTGATAGTAAGGAGGAACCAAAAGAGAATTAAAGCAAAAGACAGTTTTAATGATATTAAGTAGTAAAAAGGCAATGAGAGCAAGAAGAAAAATCACAGACAGTATTAAAGTGACCAAAATTTGCTCCGGCTCCCATGATTCACACCAGCAGTGTTGTGTATCTGCATGCAGGTATGAACACAGCAATGCTCCAGTTGGTTTTAGAAACACAGAGCAGTGTCCCTAAGAGTGATCCGGGTAAAGCTGTGGTATTATCCAGCTATTACCTACCCCACATTTTCCTCATATCCTAATGGGAAACGAACAAAAAGTTACAAACGCATTACTAAAATTTTCATCCACAAATTAATTCTAAGAAGTGAATGAGGACTTTTCTCTAAATAATGTCTCAAAGGCATCTGAAGCAGTGCCTGCACTTAGTAGTAGAGCTTTTCCAATAAAAACTCTCTACTCTAGCATTTGGCGACTTGTGGAAGCAGAAGTTCACTTGCAATATCACATCACCGTCGGTTACTATCACGTGCTCCATGCTTGGAAGGCATGACACTGATGTAGAAGCTCCTTTTGAAATTGTGCTTGATGGCTGATGTTGCAAACACTCACATGTTCAATGCCACTTCTAAATGATCAGTTTATAAGTCTGACGCAGTTACTCATTATTATCTCCAGGACCTACCTTTCTCCTGTGCAAGAACTCTACTACCAACTGCAATTACTTGTACCCAGTAAGACACTTTCCTAAGACAAAAAGCACAAAACAATAAAAAACTCAGTATCCCTCTGTGGATCGCACTTAAGCAAGTCCAGGCAGGAGTTTACGACCCATGAATACAACTATCATGCTATTTGTAATATCCTTACTTGAATTCCTACAGCAGATCCCATAGCAGAGATTGTTAGGATATACCTGTCAATCCATTCACAGCAGTTACAAAAGAGATCATGCAAGGTGTTCGACAGAGACACACAGCAAACTGGGATCCTTTAGAGGGTAAATCACCATAAATTATTTGATTTGAGCTGCCTTAACTCCTCCATCTTCTATGCTAAGACTAGCCGAATTCCTGCACATTACTTGAAGATTTTCAGAACACGCATCAAGCGGATTCAAAAATACACCCCTTATAAGTGCTCTAGCATTATCTACATCAATTCCCACATCCCATATAGCTTGTGCATATTTTCTGTAAGGTGCATGACCTGAGCCTCTCTGGGTATGCTGGCTTCTGTTACTATCAGTTGTCAAGCTGCACAACCAAGGATGCTTTAACTGTCTCCAGATCCATACCCTGCCTTTTCTCCATCAGTGGTGGCACAAAAAGCAACCATCACTGGCCAGTACATTCCTCTTTCAGTCTTGTGGCAGCAACCACAGAATATTGCCCACCTCTAGCCATGCTGCACCTGTGGCAAGCGCCCCTATGCCTAGAATAACAAGGAAGCGCTGGTTGCAGAGCATTTTCCCTGACAGCACAGTTATAAGCTTTTTTTAACCCTTTAGTGGAATCTCAGATCTTTGTTTGTTAATTTCATGACGGATCTTAACCACAAAAAGGAAATATTTAAAATCGAAGGCAAGAGGCCTGTTGCCGTATAAGAAAAGATCTAGTCTTTCCCTGGGGAGACGCAACAAGGCAGGCAGCGGTGCACTGAAACCACGCAAAGTGTCTCAGACAACATTTGTGCCTTCGCACCGTCACGAGCACGTGTGGATGGATACCATTGGATTTTCTTGTGCAGCAGGTCACGCAGGATGAACTGCTGTTGCTATGTGAGGTAAAAACCTATAATAGCAACTGACCATCTTCAGAAAGGAGTATCATTGCAACACGCTTTGTGGTCAGGGTGCTTTAAGGATAACTTCAACCTTGTCTCAGGACTTAGGCAGACCATAATTATCAATGGCATGGCCACAATATATCATTAAAGCTTTGAAAAATTAGTGTTTTTGCTTGCATGCTGGTGACCTGCCTTAAGCGGAAAAAGGCTTATTTTGGAGTGAAGCTGTCCACACAAGAACTTACATCTGCACAAGTTGTATGACTGTAGCTCCACTCACACATCCCATGAAGATGGAGTCTTTCTAAACCTTTTTCCTCAAAGAATCCTCTCTTCAGTTACCTTTTACTGCATCTTCTACTCTTGACACAGCAAAACCTCTACGCTCAGGGAGTACAAGCTGTTTGTTCGGGGAGTACGTATGAAATGGTGCACCAGAGCAGTACATACACACACAGTTGCTGCTGTTTTGGCTGACGCCTGAGCACAGGGCAGTGAGAATCACTAGGCAAGACAAAACATATTTAAGATACATCGTACAATTTCTGTAGCCTATATCAGGACCTGAATGGGTCAGCTTGCTCTTAACATTCCTAAGTACCATTCTGATAGCAGTGAATTGACTCAAACAGTAAAGCAGAGAGAGATGTTAATATTTTAGGCTTTATTCCACTTACCTATTCTAACACATATTTGACTGGTACCCAAAGCTACAGAGAATGCACGCACAGAGAAAAACAATAGCCATGCTGACCTGTTGGGATTGTAAGCAGTCAGGCACATTCTCATGATAAAGTAAAAGTTACAAGTGTGCAGGCTGAGAGTTTAAGCCTCTAATCTTTTCCCTTAGTTGGTAACGCTAAGAGGAAAGAGGGATCCTGGAAGGGTTATCAAGCATTAGAACAGGCTGCCTGGAGAAGTGGTAGAATCACCATCCCCGGACATATTTAAAAGATGGGTAGATGTAGTGCTTAGCGATACAGTTTAGTGACGGTTTTTGTCAGAGTTAGGGTGATGGCTGGGCTCGATGATCTGAAAGGCCCCTTCCAACCTGGGCAATTCTATGATTCTATTTTCTAAATACTCTAGATGAGACAGCTCACATTTTCATAAGCATTTTCAAAAACCAAGCCATACTGCAGTGTTCTATGTATCTTGACACAGACTACTTACAAATAGTAGCGTATGCAGAACAGAAAAAGCAGACAAGCCTCCATAATCTTTCATTGCATAATTTCATATTTAGGGGATGTATTTGATGCTTTGCACTTATATACACAATTCACTGACACAGCTGAAGCACCATTCTAAAAAAATTTGGCCCTTTGTTTTTTGATGCACTGCCTTTTCATTTTTTTTCTTGCCTGTAGCATCCATCTTAATCTTCTAACAGCTGCTTAAATGGTCAAAAAAATAAAAAAGGAGAGTGATTTTTGTGATCTCCAGTAGAGCTGGTTGGAAAGTGCTTTATTTTTCCTGGGCAAAACTTCAATGGAAATACAAAATAGTTTTCATCTCGATTTTTCAAAGGAAAAAATTCAATGTTTTGGCTGAAACACAAATACCAAAATATTTCAACCAAAACCCCAAATATTTCCATTAGGAAATGCTGCTGCATGGTGCCCTGGGAGATGGAGTTCCAGGTCTCACTCTCATTTCCCTCTATGCCCCATGATACAGCTGATTTCCCTGTTTCCAGACGAGAGCTGCTACATCACCAAAATTGTATTTCCTAATTCCTGGTGGGACACGCACACTAGAGAAATGAATGGGGATCGGAGGCTACAGAATACCAATGAATTCCCACACCACCCCTTCAGCTTATCCAGATGGAAACATTTTGAATTTCAAGAAATAGGTTTCAAAAAAATGGTTTCCCTGGAAAGCAAGCCCTTTTTGAAGGTAAGCTTAATTGAAAACCTGTGATTTCTGTCAACAGGCAGTTTCAAGACAGCTATTTTGTTTCAGCTGGTTGAAAAGATCCTGCTGTTGAGCATTATTCCAGATTCCCGTACAGCTTGAGTGCAGTTAGCTATAACCAGTAAGACTTCCAAAACTTTCTAGAAGATCTGGGCACTCCATTTCCTTCAGTTTTGAAATAAACATCCGGGCCCTGCAGGTGGCACTGACTATCTCAGTCTACGCATTTTTCCCCGTTGCTGCTATTTTCTTCAGGCTTTGTCAGCAACTGATTGAGACAGGGGAATGCCGAGGAATCTGGTCTGGTAATAGGTGTTTCACAAGACATTGAGTCCAATGCCTTTGAATATAAGTGACTAAAATGCTTTTTGAGTTAAGTAAACACCAGTCTCACTTTACCTTGAAGTGCATAAAGTTGCTAGCAGAACCCAGAGCACGCCCTGGCTGCTAAGGAAGCTTTTGGATGTAGAGGAAGATGAACTTCTTTACACCTTTGATGGGACTCTCACCTCTTCATGCTACTGCATGACAAGCTAGGAGAGGCTTGTTCCCCAGTGGGGCAAGGGAAACAAAGCATTTTAGAGCAGCGGGAAAACCAGCCAGTATAACCTTGGGCATCCAAGGGCCCCCAGGCCTTTCAGGGGAAGCACACCTTCTCTGCGAGTCATTAATTTCAGGGCTAGAAACTTTGCCTGGGGACTCCTAAGTGAAGCCCAACCTAAATCCTTTCACAGGGACAGAGCGGTGAGAGTGCTGGGAGACACCTTACTGAACTCATAGTTGGGTTGAATTTGAGCATCTCCCCCCTTGAAGTCTTGCCTACAACTGAGATTTTCTGTCAGTGGGCTCAGCTACTTCCTTGAAGTTGCCACACCATGACGCCTTCTCTGCTTTGTCCAACCAAAACACCTTGTTATGGTTCTAGGCCTTACCGAGTGATGCAGAAGAAAATTTCTTCCTGAGTCTGGTAATCAAATCAGTTTGACCAGCCAGTCATCTGCAAAAAGATGATTTTATGTACCATGTCCAAGCACTGGCCTGCCTC
The DNA here is from genome assembly GCF_964199755.1 of Larus michahellis. Classification (NCBI taxonomy): domain Eukaryota; kingdom Metazoa; phylum Chordata; class Aves; order Charadriiformes; family Laridae; genus Larus; species Larus michahellis. The sequence goes on along the minus strand of NC_133898.1, from coordinate 8,676,942 downwards.
CAGTGTCATGTCTCCAGCTGGGAAAAAATCTAGTGCCTCAGAAGCAAACAATAAATCCTTCCCAAGTCCTGTAGGCTGAAGCCCTGAAACATGAGATTTGGTTGCAGCTTTCCATTTCAAAAGGGTTAGGAACACACTGAAACCAGTATAGATCTTCCTGTTCTCCCTACGAAGGGAACGAATATTACCACATACCAAATAATTTCCCTCTGTAGTTGGATTAAAGCACCAGTATCCTTCAGACAGACAGGTAGGGTTTGCTTCCATTGCATGGAGATATTTAGGGCTATTTTGGATGCTGGGGGAGGGTGCGGTATCATCTGTCTGGTCCTCCAGAAGTACACGAGTACCTGCAGTCCTATTTCAGGCCAGCCTCAGGCAGATCGCTCAGACACCTTAGGCTTTAAGTTCCTTGTAGATGCTCTATCTGTAAGAAACTGAATTTAGTCCCTTACTTTCACTTATGAGGACCTTAGATGCTGATAAAACTATTTTTTTTCCCTTTTGTTAATTTGTTCCAGGTGTTAGTTATATCACTGTTACAAAATTTCACCTTCACTCTAGGCTGAAGCCGTCTGACCAGCCATTAGATCTTGTTCCGCATGTCAGCAAACTGGGTCCCTCCCAGCATCTCTTCACGTGTAAATATCTACACAACGTTCAAGGCACCTCAATTTCAGCTGTGATAGCTAAATACATTGATATCAAAAAGCTCCATGCTTAGGCTTTGACCCATTTTTGAGGCTTTCTCAATTGTTAACACTGAATCCTTCTTCATGAAGGAACACAAAGGAGCTCTCTTGCAAGTCTTAATGCAGCGTAGAGAGGCAAAGGCACTGCTGGTATCCACTCTTACGCACGTTCAAAGGTCACACTCATCACGGAACTGAACTGAGCCTGGAGGCTGAAAGCATCATCAAATTTGTATCTTCACTGGAGCGAAAACTAATTAGCTGACATCAATGATACTTTTCATTAGAAAAAGTAAAGAAATATTTTAGACATATTTTTGCAGATAACACTCTTCCCATATCCAACAGGTGGTTTCTGCCAGCCTTAAACTATTTATTATTGAAAATTCAAGTATTCATTTTCAACCAGATTGGATTTGGGGTTGACCAGGGCTGGCACAAAGTGGGCCAAGACAAGGAAAGGAACCATGTTCAGAAAATGCTGCAACATTTCACACAGCCAGAATATGCAATAGCCAGTGACTGTTACAACTACCGTATACCTTTGAATGTCTACTCTATTTCTTATTTATTCAGTCTACTTCTGATATTTCTTCCTCTATAGAACAATAAAGTTTTTTTTTAATTCACTACCAAAGTAGTTCCTTACACACCAGTTTTAGATACTGTGGCAAACACTCAGGAGGAGCATATACATATCCAAACGATATTAATACACAACACAGAATTATATTCATGTGCTAATATAATTTGAGATATGATTATGCAGTTTATGGGTAGCTCTGATATCTTATGGATCTGCAGTTTACCATGTACCAGGGACTGTCTGGCCTGACTGTACTCCCTTGACTGTCTCTCCCAAGGGCCCATCTTCTTGAAGTACAATCTAGTCCAATGTGCCATTAAAAACAGGATAATATCCTATTACCTACTCCAGCTATGTTTCTGGAGAGCCAGTTAGGGTAAGTCTTGAGCCAGAAATAGAAGCTTTTTGAATGGATTTCCCTTACACAGAGCAGATTTCTGAAGCTCCGTAGAGCTTGGGGCTAAGTCTCTTGACCCCTCCCTTACCAGGGAAAAAATCCTCACCCAACTTGGACGGGGTGGAGGCTCTTGAGGGCCCCTGTTGAAGGAGCAATGCGAGCCTTTGCATAACAACAAACATGTGTATACCAACGAGACCGTCCACATGTTGAAACATTATGTGCACACTCAAATACCTTGCTGAATCAGGGCCACAGTAAATGCATTCTTTTCATAGAAACACTTTTCCATGGACCCGATCCAAAGCCCACTGAGGTCAGCAAGAGTCTTTCACTTCAATAGGATTTGGATCAGACCCCATGAGCATTTCCAACTAAAACCAGCATTGGAATTTCTGCATGCCCGTGCACTGAAACAATTTGAGTCTAGTTCACCGTAAACCTTAGACTCAAATACTCCTCAGCTCTGGGAAAGTCAGGAAATCAAGCTGGAGCTTTACTTTGCCCAGGCCCTTTCAAAGGCCAGTTCAAAAAAGGTTCAGCGTTAGCCTTCGGAACATTCATACCTCAATCAGGGCCTAAACTTCAAAACAGCTGGAATATCTCTGAGAAGGAGAGTTTCATCAGAGCTTTCATCTAGTACTGCAGGTTAAGTGTAAAAATAATAATTAAAGAACAGCTGAAAAGACATCTGCTGAGATATGCACTTTAGGGTTTTCCTACAAAGATAAGCATTCTGTTTCCTAATAGCTATATAAATCCATAAAGACTTATCTATGATTTCACTGATAGATCACCACTGGAAAAAAGAGAGAGAGAGGGAAGTGAAAAATCATAAAAGCATTCCACCTGTATTGCTGGCAGATGGCTTATAAATGTCGCACAGACTTAGACCTACTACTGGCTCATACAAGAGGTATTAAATAAACTGCTGAACATCTGCTGGTAAATACACAGCAAACAAGAATGCAACTTAGAGCCAAACATCTGGCGAGTGTGGGCCACATCTCTGCTCATAAACTAAGCAATGTTTTCTGCTAATCATTAACAGAGTTATTGATTTTAGAAGTGTATCACACAGCTATAATTTTGTCAGAGAGTAGACCACATAAGTTGTTCTTTTTCTGGTTGTTTCATTTTGTCTTATTCCAAAAGTCCGTAAATTGACGAGCGGGACAAAAATTATAATTGACATCATCTGTGGGAAATATTTCATAAAACAACAGGCCCAGATGTAGGATTAAAGCCATGTGGTAGTAAAATACCACACTGAAAAAAGTCCAGGTTCCATGATTTCTTACGAAAACAGATGTGCTATTACTCCACTCTACTTGTTTTTCAATGCTTTTTACTCCAAATAATTCTCTCTTTTTTTCCCTCTTCTTTTTTTCCACAATTGCACTAGGGAGAGATCATAAATTGATTGCAGATGGCAACTTGTACTTCACAATCCTAACTGTCACAATCTTTGAAATAAAAATAAATGAAACATTTTGTGAAATTATATTGAGCTGTGTTAAAAGTAATGAAGATTATACAAACATATGTCTGTTTGTCATTTATACAGCACCTTCGGGCATGACAACCAAATCTACTAGACAATACTTCCCTCCCTGGGAAGCAGTTATTCCCTAAGTCCAGGATGTACTGAAATATAGAAGGTAACCTATAGTCTGAGCGCTCCTTTAGCCCAGCTTCAAGACGGTCTGAACCCCCTGCAACGCAGAACCTGGCATGCACATCTTTGATTCTCTCGCGTACAAAGAGGCAACATGGAAACAAGACAGAACAGTTCTCTGCATCCTGCTTTGCACATCATTTCATATTAGTACATTCTTGACAAACATATTGTATAAGAGATCCATGAAAGACAGAGGCTTGTATGGTTTGAATCCTAATTTGTCAGTGCTGTGCAGAATGGCAAACAACTGTATTTCTTCCTAAATGACTTACTAACATATGGAGCCCATTATGATGCCACTAATTACAATTCATTAAGTTCTGAATTTATGTAGTTTCACAATGGACTCGTAGCGATTCTCCGTTTTCCAGTTATCAGAAATTTTGTAAGACCTAATAAAATAAAGGTCTAAATAGGCTCCCATCCTGTCACTTTTATGCCTTCAGACAAAAGCCCTTTCCAATAGAGCTGGTGGCATTTGATGTTGACTAAAAAGAGCTTGATCTAGGTGCACGTTATAGGGATTCCCAAAGCCAGAAAGAGGAAGGAAAGCCACAGGTACTCATTTGGGAAAGGAAATGGTCATCTCCCAGGACACTTTGGGGGAAGCGGCACAGGAAATGTGAATATGGCTCAGTTAAAGTGTAGCCCCTCTTTTGTCTCACATAAATGAAGAATAAACCAACAGAATAAACCATCCCGTAGCAGACAACGGGAAGAACAAGAAAGGAGGATTTTTTGGATCACAGAAATCATTCAAAAAACTAGAGCAGGAGCAGAGTCAGTGCCCACAGTAAGATGTGGGAGCAGACTGAGAAATAGCACTGTTTCTTCTATTAAATCTTTATATCCAGGAGGGTTAAACGGGAATGCCTTTCATATTCCCTCTCCCAGGCAAACCCTGCAGAGATTAGCAATCTTTGCCATTTGGCTCTGAAAACTCCACATCCTTGCTGTGAAATCTTTGCTCACGATGCCGCTCTCCGAGCATCCCTTCTTCAGTAGCAGCAAAACTCGGGCAACTGTTCACACACACCAATCAAGAATCCCTGCTGCCAGAAATAGCGAGACCCAGTTCAAGGTACCTAGCGTACACCGTATCTAATACGATACGCGCGAGAGTTTTCAGAGACTGAAGCAGTACTTGAGGGAGAAGGGGTGGGATTGAACTGTTGCTCAGTTGGCTAGAATAAAGGCTTTCGAGCAACAAGGGGAAGACTTGGAGGAAGTTCAAAGCGGGGTCATTTGCCTTTTGTAACAGATGAGTCTGAAATCCCACGAAGACTGGTATTCTGGAGCATAGATATTCACAGCACTAGTAAAGCTCCTGCAGAGGGACAGAAGTTTAACACTCAGTATTCCTTCCTAAAGAGACATGGTTCAAAACCTTATTCAAGAAACTCCGTTCTTTACGCCGCCTGGTATTTTGGCCTGTAGGTTTAAAAGCCTTGTATGCTGGATGTGAAGATCTAAGGCAAAACAGCAATGCTAGCAGCTTCATGGAGAAAGATACCAGGGGCTTTGCAGGCCAGGTAAACGCAAGAACTGCAGCAATGGCTTTTCACGCATACATACTTATGGATATATCCTTCCATGCTTTCTGTGGCTCTATGCAACCTCTCCCTCACCTCCCAGTTTACTGGGAAATGCCATTCTGCATTGCGAGGAGCACAGCTGCAAACTTCAAATAAGAGGATTGCTTCGAATGCTCCTGAACACTTTGCTCTAACCCATCATTGCCTTGGTGGGACCTTTGGGTATTTCTCTTACCTAATTCTCAAAAATCTCCCCTCTCCAATAAGAAATAATTAAGTCCCATAAAAACTGAACCAGGGACACGATACTGTGAAAATCAGATGATAAAGGGGCTCATTTGGTTGGTCTTTTGCTGTTGTTTTTTTCCAGTGTGCTTTAGGCACTGTAGTCTCCAGTTATTCTTGTTCAGTCTGTGTTATCTTGGTACCACCTGAAAACCTACACATCCCAGCCAGTCGGCTGGGTCCAGCACAGCAGCCCAAGAAAGTAAATCAGGAAGTAGATCAGAGACTATGAAACCAGACAGAATTCAGGAGGTGCGGACAAGAGTAGACAGAAAATGATCCATATGAACATACAGCAGAGCGGAGGAAAAGCCTAAAATAAGATCTTGGTCAGCTGACTCCTAGCCCAATTTTCTATAGGAAAACTCCAAGAACTCTTGTGTTTCCCCATAATGGCTCAGGGGCTGAAAACATTGCCCAGAGGAAGGCCTTGTAGTGCTGCGCACTGAGCCAGACCCAGCACGGAAGAATGTCACGTTTACTGATTTAGTTAGAGTATTCGGTGACTTGCAAGCTATATTGGCCTTCTTTATCACAGGAGTTTTATTCTTTTAAAACCTGCTGTTGTTCCTGAAAGGGCCAGCAATTTTCCCCATCCTTCCAGTCTCATTTTCACACAATGGAAAGAGAGAGAGTGTGCTGTCGAGAGACTGAACGGGTCAGAGAAACAGAACAACAGTAAAAAAGGATGAAAATGGAAGTTTGTTCCTAAAGCAAGACGTGACCTTCACTTGAAAAAGGCTGCACACCATTCATTTTCAGGTTTTTCCCTGTAGCACATAAAAAGCCTAGAAATTTGTTTATTTTTCAAACAAAACTTTGGAACAAGTTTCTGAGCTGACATCAGATGGGCCAACAGGGTCAATGGGCTACTCCTGTATCCACAGTTTAAGACCTTGCTTCAGAGCTAATACCTCATTCCACAGCTAGTAGTGAGGAAGGAGTGGGAATGGGGAATCCACGGGGTCCTGCAATTAAGATTTTGTTTCATCATCACTATGCCTGCTGGTATTTCTGACATAAGCCAAATCTGCCCCACTGAGCTGCCTCAAAAAGGGGTGGTCGGTGCTAGAAGAGGATTTCAAACATTTGAGATGGATGAAAGGAAGCCCATGGCCATTAGCACTGTTGGAGACACAATTGTTATTATTAACACCATCTGCGACATGGACATTTCGGTCTTTGATGAAGGAGGTATGGAGCTGGAGACCACCAGCAGCAGCCTGGAGTGGGTGGAGCGGGGAGGAAAAATACCACAGTAGCAGCAGCCACAGGATTTGTGATCAATAGCGAGGAGGATGGATCCGAACAGGATGTTGCTCGGTTAGCAGCCATACGTGCTCTTGGGCATTTGAAGCTCTACATGCTTTACTAGGAACAAGGGGAAACAACACTTCCTTGAGATCTCTTTCTGCTCTGAATTAAGTCCAGCCATTGTAACAAATCATACAAAGATTTGTGTCTATCAGCAGCTGGTCAGAAGTCTCAACAGCAATCAGCAAGGGAAAGTGACACTAGCAAAATCTGCAGCAAGACAAGGCTCTAGCACTGAAAAAAGTAACATTCGATTCTATTTACACTTCCTGAACATCCTGGTACCAACCAATGAAGGAAGAAAACCAAAACAAGGACGTAACAACACACATGCAATTCACACCAAGGTTAGACTATGCCTAAAGGAGCATGCAAATACCATGGCTCGTGTTTCAGGCCTCGAGAGTTGGCAACACAGCTGCCTCTGAACTGCTTATGGAGGCATGCATTTGCCACAACTACAGGAGCTCGTGCTGGCAGGACAGGCAGCACGATCAGCAGCAGTGGTGCTGCCAAACACTCCCATCTTTCCCTCCTTCCAATGCTGGCATTAGAAGCATTACCTCCTGAAAAGGGCTACTTATGGTTGACCCCACCTTTTCCGTGCTGATGTTGGCCTTAGCAAGAGCCACAAAATGACAGTACTGCCGGCAACAGAGATATCAACCACAACTTCCCACAAGTTGCATTTCAAGCCACAGCAAATATTAGCCCTTAGAGCTTGTGGGAAGGCGTATGACCCGACAGGGCAGCCGATAACACTGTGTGTCAGCATGCTGGTGTATGTTCTGATGCCAGCTTCAGGCCTGGAGAGACCTTCTCACTTTCCACCAGAAGAGTAGGGCCTTGGGAACTTTACTGCAAGACCAAAGGGAATTACGTGCAAGAGATGCTAAAAAAAAAACCAAACAAAACCAAACAACCCCAACCCAAAACTATATTAGCTTCTTCTCTTCAGAACTGGCCCTTAGGGAAGAAACAGGCTGCGGGATAGCAGTCAGTAGCAGAGAACCTATTATTTATATTTGACTTCACTTTGTCAGTCATTGTCATGAGATCTTTCTGCGTCTTTTTTCACTGATAGCTTTAGTTTTGACTGTCTGCATAACTTCGTATCAGAGGTGATTTCTCTCACCTTGCTATTCATTCTTTTTAGATGACAGATGATAGGTTGAACTGCGCAGTTTTGGCACAAAACCTTCATTGGACCATCACGGTCTTCCAGAAAGAGGCAAAGATAAACAGAGTCTGATATAAATAAGGTCTTGTTTCAGCCTTCCATATCAAAGCCCGGGGCTAGAAATGACCATGTAAGCAAAGAAAAATCAGGGGTTATAATTTTTTACATATGAGAAAAAAAATGCATAAGTGTCTCGGTTTTGACATAGAACAAAGCTTTTGTCTTTGGCAGAGGACCCATGTCATTTGCCAAAGAAGCAATTTGTTTTCTTGTGTAACAACAGATGCTAATGGGGAGCACGCTCATTGCTCCATCGCTGCTGGCCACCAGCAGTGGATTTGCATACGACCACCAGCATCCCCAGGTTCCACCCAGAGTCAAATCACCGAGGCTGAGCCCTCATCATTGCCTTACCCAGCTACACATCTTTTTCTATATGCAGGCCCAGGATCAACACTTACAACTTTATTTTCTAGCAAATCAAAACCAGTAAGTGACAGGGTCCTTGGGGCTGTTCCTAAGCTCATTTCATTCATTAGCTTTCAAAAATACAAAAACGCCTGAAGCTCTGCACTGGATGTCCTGCCAAGAGTCCCTTGGTTTTGAAGGCCTCAGGTCTCTCTCAAAGGAAAATTCCCATCGGTCTCATCACCCAAGTTGCCCGCTGAATCTAACAAGACACTTCATAATTTAGATACCATCAGTGAAGTCTAATCAAAGTTAATTAGCATTTTCCTGGTACAGAAAGAAACAGGAAGCCACGCAAAGTGTGTAGTTTCTTGGAAGTAACTTGAAATTGTTTTTCACCCACTTGGGTCTGATGCACAGTCAGCCTCAAGCAAGGGTCCAGTAACTCAGCTGTCTAAATGCTTAGGAAAGGAGCCAGGGCTTTTCTGAAGTTCACTTTTACCCCATCATCTACTATTAAGCAGCACTGAGTCTATCTGCAGTAGCTACATGTGATCTGCTGACCTACTGTAAATTCCTTTTTAAGCAGCAGCTTATATTTCACCACTAATAGGATAGAAGGCAATAGAAAATGCTCACTTGTTGTTGGTATCCCATATCCTTTCCAAATTTTATCAATTCCATTAGTTTTCGTGTTCTAGCAGAGCATGGTACAATTTAACATTTCACATGGTCAAAGTTAGTCACCCTAACTCCATCTGAAGGACATTTTAAGTGAGCTTTAGCCAGTTGCTCAGAGTCACGTATTCTTCTACATGGAGATTCAGGCATTTAACCTCCCTGTGCCCAGGGCTGACCAAACCACTGTCACAATAAATAGGTCAGTATTAGGAGACAGAAATAAAAAGCCTAAACTTTTTGAAAGATTTTCCTTATAAATAAGTACTGCCTTCCAGGAGATGAAGGCCTCTTGAAAAAAAGAAAACAAACAAAAAAACCAAAACTAACCAAACTGCAAGCAGTAGAACAGTGACGCTTCAATGATTCTTTGCCTATGAGCAAAGACACAAGCCACAGCAAAGCAACTCGTCTTGGAGATATAGCAAGGGAAGAGAATTATATGAACAATGTATCAACAATGAGACTTTGTGGTGGTGGTCCCAAGTTAAGTTCTGCTCACCCGCTCTTGCAGGCCACATGTTGGTTTTTTCCTGTGCAACTTGTGCCACTGAAGTGTTTGCTTTTGCAAGGTGCACAGTCCTTCTATTCCATTTGAAGCCAGAAGTCTGGTAGACAAGAGCAAATCAGAGAAGTATTATCTACAAAGTGCAGAAATAGTTTCTTTATCCTTCCAGCCCCCAAAACTTGCAGTTATTCCCTCTGTTCAGAAAATGAATAAATAAAAACAGCTAAAAAGTATCTTTCTGGTTAACCAGCTGAGAATATTCCTGACCAGACTTTGATTTGCATTTTACACACCTTTTTCTTTAATACAGGTTTGTTTTCAAAGGATAAGTTGTATCAGCATTTATAGTTTGCTGGCAAGTATTAGAAGTCCTTTTCCTTTGGTCTTCCCACCTATGTCAAGATCTACGAGACAAAATATCGTAATTGCTACCATTATACTATACTAACCATAGGTCTAGACCACCTATAAAGCTAAGAAAGAGCACAAAAAGCTGAAGAGTTGTCCAGCATCGTCCCACTGCAACTCTCCATTTGTATTAGGATTCTGTCAGCGTAGCACTTCACTTCTCTCGAAGCAACTCATGGGACAGCTTTTCAGCGCCTGCAGAAAGTATCAGTCTGAAATATTATTTGCAGTTTCTATGCACCATTGAAAATTTGAACAGGCGGCTGGACAAGACTCTGGAGATGTTTCCCCTCTACAGTCTTTTTCTAAAACGGTGGTCAGCCTGATCAGCTTGCTTATTTATTATTCGCTTGACAAGTCACAATATTTTAATCAAAGCTGGATAGTTTCAAAATCAGAAGGAATAACAGCACACTTGCACAATGCCATACACAAACTCACATTTCCATATCTGTCTATTTACAATTTTGGATCAAAGTAGTAAAAATTGCAGCACACAAACCAGCATTATACATAAAGTTCAGCAGGAGATTCATTGAGAAATGAATCATAATAACAATTAATGTTTCAGTCAATACTCTCATTTGCAGAAAGCCTTGGTCTTCCATGACTTACCAACTCAAAGCACTTGTATAGTGGTCTCTCCCACTTTGACCTGTGAACAGCTGTGTACTCAGAAACATTTTTCAAGCATTCAGCAGGGCACTTAGATCCTGGCAGCCCTGGGAATGCTGCATTTCCTCCTTGGAAGAGTTTGTATCTGGGTATTCAGGTGGAGGCCCAGTCAAGTCAGCTTTGGCTACTTGTACTTGGCTACTACATTGGCTCCAAGACTTTACATGCCTTGAGGTAGATCACATCTGCTAATGCAGTGAGCGTGCACAGGATAAATGCTCAGTCAAAACCTCCCAGCACCGTTATAGCACAAAACGCGGAACTCGGGTATTTGTTGTCTAGCACAGACCGCATCAAAAATGAAACCTCCTCAACCCTCCTCACCACGATGGATCCTCTGGGCTGGATTCACTGCTCTCCTAAGTTGCCTTTGCACGGCACAAGCAGCAGAGTACTGCAGAACGCTGCTGTGGGAAATAGCAGAGGCACCTTGAGCTTTCCAGCTGCTGGTTACTCCCTCAACTCAGCCAGAGGAGGGAACAGACTTAGGGTGACATGGGGGAAGTTTATACGCACTATATTCCTCAGCAGTATCACCTGGAGAGAATCCTTTAGTGTCTTACTAAGACCTGCTTGTCCCAAAATCATAATGCTCCAAAGGCCATCTGCCCTCCAGTGTCCAAGCAATGCTTTGCTAAAATAGCAGCATCATCCCCAGAACAGATGCTGCTGAACTGAAAGGAAGATTCCTTAAAGGATGCGTCCAGCCAGAAGACCATGCCTTTACATACTCCCTTCCTCCTCTTAGCTGTCTAGAGCCCTTTGTAAGTATTGCGTTTTTGTTATTGATTGTTTTGCAATGATTTTTTTATTCTGTTTGGGGCAGGAAGGTTTTGTGGTTTTCCTTTTCTGTTTAAAAGCAAAACCCACTGTTGATTACTTATTTTTATTACCTTCTTGCCAGGGTCCCCTTTAGCTGAGTTAACTCTAGAGTTTTACAGTCTGCTCCATCACTGTGCCTTGAGTTACACAATTTTGCAAACAGCTTGGCAATAGGCACTATGTCAAAGACATTGCAACTAAATTTTAACCACCAGTTCCTACTTTGAATTTATTTTACCCCTTTTAAAAGCATTTGGAAGAGAATAACACTGAAGCACAGATGGCATCCTTAAAAGTAAACATTGGCCAGGATGCAACGTAAATACCATACTGTGGCATCCATTCTAAATATAGGGCATACCGCAGTTAAGTCAATAGCGTGATAAGATATTGGTTTACCTTTTAACGAGAACGACAATATTAGTAAAAGAGTGGCAGAACAACATGCGATATTCTTAGTTTGCACGAGTAAGGTGTTGCCTTTTGAATACTAATTACCTGTCACAGGCTCAAAATTGACTTTTAGGCGCGATCTGGATGCCTGATTCTCCAGACCACAGTCCTCCCAAGCCAAAAGGGAGATACCATTAGCCAATTTATTAAGCTGATGACTGCTCCTGTGCATGCTGATCTGTGCTAGCAGACAGCAGCGGTTCTGTGCAGCCCATCGCTCTTCCCGAGAGGAACAGCAAGCTGGTGTGTAATGTCTGCTTCCTCCTCCGTCCCAAGGTTTGATAACTGGCAGCAGCATAAGGTACAGCAGTGTTTTAACCCCACGTATAGGCTGATGATGAGAATTGGAAGCACGTAAGTGATTTAAGAATACTAGTGCTGGGGGGCGGGGGGGAATAAATCACTAAATCTTATGTTTCTAATGTATTCCTGAAATGCAACTAAAGTCCTGCCTCTGTTAATGTCTCGTGGTACATCGTAGGTCTCAGCAGTTTTTGAAAGTAGGCATATATCTCCTGGTTAGGGTACAGTTTTCAGAGACACCTGGAGAACCAGACAGGCCAATCCCCAAGGCAATCCTGGCAGGAACCGTCTACCCCATTGCCTTATGCAGATTTGAAAGTTCTTCCACAGTTGCAACCTCTGCCCACTATAAGGGCCAATAGCCCAGTGGTATCTGCGTAGTTCCTTGCCAGTGAATTCAAAAGAAAAATACAAGAGATGTTCGTGATCACTATCCTGATGATGCCTTTCCCTTCTGACAGGATGGCCTCAAGAAACACAGGTCTTCTGCTTCCATACCCTAAGGCTGATCTTCTCAATGTAAACATTCCATAATTTATGAGTGCAGAGATAGAAAGCAAGCCTTTTCTGTTTATGTCTATAACTAACCATCAGTTTGACTTCTGGCCGTGTACAAAATCTTGCTGCTTTAATGACCTACATCAATGCAAAATAAAAAGGCTACAGAGAAATTCCTATTCATAGCAAAACAGGAGTTGCCACCTAAGACTTTCTGTCGGACTAAACAGCCAGTCCATTATTTTCTTCTTCATAGCTATTCCTTGTGCATTTCAACTGCTCTACTCAATGACTCTTCAGGGATTAAGGAGTAATGTTTCATTTTTCACTGATCCTTAACAAAATACAGCAAAAGTTTCTACAATATAACAGAAGGGGTGCTGTCATTGTTCCAAGGATATTATATTTTAGGCTAGCTGAATAACCTTTTGGGAGCCAGAATGCTGACTCACACATAAAACATTACAGTCTCTTATCCAGTAAGCCACATTCATGCAGAAATGCATTCCCTGTTTTGGACTGGGGTTTGCTCATCTGTAGAGAAAGGGACTTTATTCTCAACTGGGGGATAAGATCAGCTAAGAATCTCATAATATTTTTCTTCCCATTACAGTTGGCCGGGCCACTGAGTACCTCAGTTACATATGACCCACAGCATTAGGTAAAGCTATCCCGAGTATCACCTCCTCCCCCCATTATGCAGCACTAATAGCATGTGAGAACTCAAAATGGAATTATTTTGCTTCTTCCCCTCCCATGTGGGTTACAGTCTCATCTGGTTTCAGCAGCAAGATTTATTAGTAAAATGCTACTGCAGCAGAAGAGAGAAGGTAGGGAGGGGAATGAGAATCAGACAGTAGTTAAGGTCACCGTCTTCCCTCCTTGATCCGGGGGAGCCAGGAAGGACACACCACCTTTTCTTTCCACCTGCTCACAGCCAGGTTCCTGTTCCAGCTTGCGTCCCTCACCCAGCAGAGGTCTTCTGCAAATGTGCAAAGGTGGGTCACTACATCAACCATGTTTCTGGTACGTGCTCTTCTTGCACTAAGTCCCAAAAGCTATTAAAAAAATTCAGGTGCTTTCTCATAATCTCTTATTAACTAGTACATTTTTGCAGATTATTTACATAGGAACAGCCATTCAATCATTAGGCCACTGGTCTTTTGAAGATCTGCTCTGAACTCCAGCAAGTCACTTAGAATCTAATTATCAGTGGTGTTTAAATCATCATCATTAAGGGAACCAAAGATGTGTTCTGTAAAGATTGAAGTTCTGCCTCCAGATTTGTTTCATCATAAGCAAGCAGAGGATGTCAAGATCTCCACAAAAGCAGATCATGACAAAACTCCAAGTTGCATACTGAGCTGCAGAACATCAGAAAACACTTAAAGATGTTAAGGCTCAAATAATTATCTAGCAAAAGCTTCTACATCATTTGTGTCATCACACTTAAACAAATCTAAGAAAAACTTCATAGGCCTCAAATATTTGAGATGCATTTGCCAGAGTGTTGGAGCCCTGATAAAACTCACAGGGAAAGGAAGAATAAGTTGCCCAGTCACCAAGACAAGGCAAACTCCATGAGGGGAAAAAAGTCGGAGTCACGTATACTCAGTGCTAAAAATGATCAGAGCAGTATAGACTCTCTCTCCTGTGCTGCCAGTGATCTTCCCATTTGTTACAAAACTAATGTGAATTCTTGGTCAGAACAACAAATGGGAAACTTTAGCATTAGCCCCGCATTCTGGTTCAGATACTTGTATTTCATAAGTACGGGGTAATTTCCACTAACGCAGCCTTCACTGCATTCCGTATCCTGAGGGACTCCTGCAGATGTTGCTCCTGTTGTGATAAAAGTGAAGATGGGATGGGAACTTTGCTGTTGGTTTTGGCAGTGCAGGACCAAGTCAATTGAACTACTGCAGGGTTTGAAGCTGTACGTGTCCTTAACTGCTTGGGTAGATGAAAGTCAACTGGGACCAGCGCTGCCGTCTCTAATTATCCTGAGTAGTACCATTCAATAGGAATCATCCACCCTTAAGCAGCAGGGCCCACTTCTGGGATCAGGATCACTTCTGTCTCAACCTTTTAAGTGGCAAATAGGCTAAGTGCCCACCCCCTGCTCAGGGAAAGATTTCATCCTCCCATTGGGTTTGGAGTGGCTGGTAGCAAGATCGCCACTCTAAGACCTTTATGTGGCAGAGGGAACCAGTAAATCATTTCCCTTGCCTGTGGCAGGCTTGGCATCTCCCCATCAAATCCCCATGTGTGCAATCTTCTCCATCCTTTCAATTTTAACATGAGGGATAAGAGAAACAAAGACTAGGACATGTGTAAGAAAGGCTCCTCAAACCATAGGTATGTGGGTTTCATTCTGGTGAAATGACTTCTGAAATTCCATGGTTACTGTTGTGTAAATGCTAAGTGTCACCTCAAAAATGCTCTCAAGAAAAAAAGAAGGCAAAAAAAAAGCAGCAATTTGACCCCAGCTGTGGTTGCACAGGCACATTTCACTCCAAGGTCAGATTCAGCACTTGATGTACGCTGAAACAACTGCCTCTGGCTATCGCAGTTGTGAAAGCTGTGGGACAAACGCCCACCTTCCTTTTGCAAGAATAGGTGTTCATTTTGTTGCCCAGAGTTGAAGAAAAACTGTACCTGCTCAAATCCTTTCAGTGTCAGAACTTCAGGGGATTTGCTCAAAATGGAAATCATTATCTTCCCAGATTGCCAGCATCTGACAAAGCCTAAATCACTAGGGACACAGCTCTTTGGGGAATGGGGGAACATTTTGGTAAAAGAGCCCTTCTACTGTAAAAGATAGTGGAGTTGAACTTGTCCAGGCC